>NC_053389.1:239495624-240120624 GCF_905171765.1 Bufo bufo | reverse complement strand
AGCGTGAGAAGAAGTCTGGAATATAAATATCTAAAAAATTTTACGCATTTGGTTTCCGTGAGGGGTATGGTGAGTTCATGTGAGATTTTATTTTTTGACACAAGTTAGTGGAATATGAGACTTTGTAAGAAAAAAAAAAAAAATTCCGCTAACTTGGGCCAAAAAAATGTCTGAATGGAGCCTTACAGAGGGGTGATCAATGACAGGGGGGTGATCAATGACAGGGGGAGTGATCAATGACAGGGGGGGTGATCAATGACAGGGGGGGTGATCAATGACAGGGGGTTGATCAATGACAGGGGGGTGATCAATGACAGGGGGGTGATCAGGGAGTCTATATGGGGTGATAACCACAGTCATTGATCACGCCCCTGTAAGGCTTCATTCAGACGTCCGGATGCGTTTTGCGGATCGGATCCATCTATCAGTGCATCCGTAAAAATCATGCGGACATCTGAATGGAGCTTTACAGGGGGGTGATCAGGGAGTCTATATGGGGTGATCACCACAGTCATTGATCACGCCCCTATAAGGCTTCATTCAGACGTCCGGATGCGTTTTGCGGATCGGATCCATCTATCAGTGCATCCGTAAAAATCATGCGGACATCTGAATGGAGCTTTACAGGGGGGTGATCAGGGAGTCTATATGGGGTGATCACCACAGTCATTGATCATGCCCCTGTAAGGCTTCATTCAGACGTCCGAATGCGTTTTGCGGATCCGATCCATCTATCAGTGCATCCGTAAAAATCATGCGGACATCTGAATGGAGCTTTACAGGGGGGTAATCAATGACAGGGGGGTGATCACCACAGTCATTGATCATGCCCCTGTAAGGCTTCATTCAGACGTCCGGATGCGTTTTGCAGATCGGATCCATCTATCAGTGCATCCGTAAAAATCATGCGGACATCTGAATGGAGCTTTACAGGGGGGTGATCAGGGAGTCTATATGGGGTGATCACCACAGTCATTGACCATGCCCCTGTAAGGCTTCATTCAGACGTCCGGATGCGTTTTGCGGATCGGATCCATCTATCAGTGCATCCGTAAAAATCATGCGGACATCTGAATGGAGCTTTACAGGGGGGTGATCAGGGAGTCTATATGGGGTGATCACCACAGTCATTGATCATGCCCCTGTAAGGCTTCATTCAGACGTCTGGATGCGTTTTGCGGATCAGATCCATCTATCAGTGCATCCGTAAAAATCATGCGGACATCTGAATGGAGCTTTACAGGGGGGTGATCAGGGAGTCTATATGGGGTGATCACCACAGTCATTGATCACGCCCCTGTAAGACTTCATTCAGACGTCCGGATGCGTTTTGCGGATCCGATCCATCTATCAGTGGATCCGTAAAAATCATGCGGACGTCTGAATGGAGCTTTACAGGGGGTTGATCAATGACAGGGGTGTAATCAATGACAGGGGGGTGATCAGGGAGTCTATATGGGGTGATAACCACAGTCATTGATCACGCCCCTGTAAGGCTTCATTCAGACGTCCGGATGCGTTTTGCGGATCCGATCCATCTATCAGTGGATCCGTAAAAATCATGCGGACATCTGAATGGAGCTTTACAGGGGGGTGATCAATGACAGGGGGGTAATCAATGACAGGGGGGTGATCAGGGAGTCTATATGGGGTGATCAGGGGCGATCAGGGGCTAATAAGGGGTTAATAAGTGACGGGGGGGGGGGGGGGTGTAGTGTAGTGGTGCTTGGTGGGACTTTACTGAGCTGCCTGTGTCCTCTGGTGGTCGATCCAAACAAAGGGGACCACCAGAGGACCAGGTAGCAGGTATATTAGACGCTGTTATCAAAACAGCGTCTAATATACCTGTTAGGGGTTAAAAAAAACACATCTCCAGCCTGCCAGCGAACGATCGCCGCTGGCAGGCTGGAGATCAACTCTCTTACCTTCCGTGCCTGTGTGCGCAAGTTCACAGGAAATCTCGGCCATCGCGAGATGACGCATATATGCGTGACTCTGCGCAGGGCTGCCACCTCCGGAACGCGATCCTGCGTTAGGCGGTCCGGAGGTGGTTAAATTTGGCGACCAAATTTTTTAGTTTAGGAGCCAATTTGGGGTATTTTTTTAGTCTGAAAATGTCATATGGCCTAGGAAGAGACTGTGGCTCTCACAAAGCACCGCAGCCTCTTCATACAAAAAAAAATAAAATAAAAAACTAAACTAAAATGGGGGGAGGGGCCCAAGTTGGGTAGACAGCCCCGGGCCTATCATGCACTTAATCCGCCCCTGCCTCTCACAGTAATTATACACAGATGTGTGCCCCCTGGCAGTAGTTATGCCCAGATCTGTGCCCCCCTCACAAGAGTTCTACACAGATGTGTGCCCCCTCACAGTAGTTATAGCCAGATGTGGGCCCCTGACATTAGTTATAGCCATATGTGTGCCTCCTGACAAGAGTTCTACACAGATGTGTGCCCCTCACAGTAGTTATGCCCAGATGGGTGCCCCCTTACAGTAGTTATAGCCAAATGGGTGACCCTGGCAGAAGTTCTGCCTAGATGTGTGCCCACTGATAGTAGCTCTGACCAGATATGTGCCCCCTGACAGTAGCTCTGCCCAGATGTATGTCCCCTGACAGTAGCTCTGCCCAGATGTGTGGCCTCTTCTGACAGTGCCCTGACAGTGTTTATGTGCAACAGTAATAGGTTGCTAAGGGTAAAACCATTCCCTGCAACCTTCAAAAGTAGAGAAACCTCTACTAGCACAGTATAATGGACTTCACTTTTTTCAAGCATATGGAACATTAACAGTAACTTTAACATGAGTGATCCCATCCAATAGATCCCACAAATCATAACAATATAAAGAAAAAGAGAAGGATGATAACAAAAGTAAAAAGAATAAAGCATAAAGCCCCCCTCACTAGGAGTCGCTAGGTGCTATCTCAATCACAGACTTTCCCGCCAGCGGGTCCTTGCAGAGCTCGTCATTAGCGTGGGTACTGCCAGGTGTATAGGCATAGCCAAAATTGTACATTAATGTTCAATAAACTTTTTCCAACCTAGTGTCCACGTCAGATCGCAGATCTCAGGTTATACTCCCGACATAGTAATAATATATCCACAACAAATTAAGTTGAAGCGGGATACTTATTGCCCTTGGGGATAGGATGCTGCTCAATTATCCTCAGTCCTGAAGACCAGGGACGGGAGATCTTCGATTCTGTGCAGAGGGCGTCGGCTCATTGCTTGTGGCAACTCTTTCACTTCTCTTTTGAAAGGATGTCAAGGTTTCCTCCGTATAGGTGAGAGCCGGGAGTGCTCTGGTTGCCTGGCAAGGACCCATCAGGGCTTGGGCGGTATCTTCCGGATCGATGAAGGTTGTTGTTGACCCATCTGGATGAAAGATCTTTAGGGTGGCGGGGAATATTAGAGAGAAGTGGGTTTGATTTTTAAAAAGTGTGGAACAAATAGGAGCAAATGCACATCTGCGGTGAGTCACCTCTGCAGAAAAGTCTTCAGATATTAAGATTTGGTGACCTCCCTGCTTGTAGGCTTGCAAAATGGCCACTTTGTATGAGTAATCTAGATACTTTACAATCACTTGACGTGGTCTATTTCCACGAGTTGATGCCGCGGACGGCCTATTTTGTCTGTTGTTGTTTTCAGGTGGGACACCCAGTCCCACCCTATGGGCCCTCTCCACCTTACATGGAGTTGATAGTCCCAGGGCCTCCGGTAGTTCAGACACACAGATGACGGTGAGGTCTCTAACTGGGAAGCCAACTATGCGAAAATTACTCTGCCTTGAGCAGTTTTCGAGGTCGTCTATCTTGCTCCAGAATCTGGCGTTTTCAGTCAGGGCTTTGTTGAGATGAGCCTGGGCCGATTCGTTTGCTGTTTCGACTACCGCCACTCTGGCCTCCAACTCGTTTAGGCACACGGCATGTTGTGTAACCTCCGATTGCAGGGCCGCAAAGGACTGTAACACTTCCTGCAGGTCAGATAAAATGAGGGCAGTGACCTCCACAGCTAGATGTATGTAGTCTTTCTTCAGCCTATCCCCCTTCGGATCTGGACTAGAGTTTTCAAAGTCCATTATGACCGGGGGTTTCGAGCTTTCTTCCTCTTCTGTTTTGGTATCTGTTGGTGCCTTGCAAGGCTTTGCAGGATTTCTTTTAGATTTTCTCCCCATAGGTATCACGTATCGGTCCATAGACCGGTGGGCAGCCGTTCAAGTAGATTTTCCTGACTGCTTTCAGTGGTGGAGCAGTCAGTTTGTAGGGGATAATGCGCTTTGTGGTGCTATGGGGGATGGAGCTCCTTGTACATGCTACCTTTCATGCTGGCACCGGAACCGGAAGTCCCCACATTCTGTATTAAAAGCAGATGAATATAAATTTTTAAAATTCGTTCCAAAGTTATTACCACATAAAATGATACATGTCAGATTTGCAAAAAATGGCCTGGGCAGGAGGGTGAAAACAGGCCCAGGGTAGAAGGGGTTAACCCCTCAAGCAATGCCACTTTGGGGGGACCCTTTCAGGTAAAAAGAGTTTAGCAGCTCTTCATAACGTCTTGACACCAGAATCTGACCTCTTGTCTGTCAGTGGCCTCCCCTCTGATGTGATGTCTCCGGCAGCCGGCTCCACAGTCAGGAGAATGCAGCAGCGCTGTATTCTTAGAGGTCGTACTATCCGGGTGCTAAAGTCAGTGCCGTCTATTCACCGCTCCTGGCTCCGAGGACCAGTTTACTGCTGAACTTCTCCCATTCATCTTCCAGTCGATTCTGCTGACATCCAATGATCGGAAAGCTGGATGTGAGCAGTTCAGCAGCATCGTGGGAACCTAAATATTTTTACTGCGCATGTACACACTGCCCGTCATAAAATTAGGGTCCACTCCCTTCTAAAAGTAATGGCTGGTTTTGTTGGAATTAGAGGTCCTAAAATGGGATCCTTCTGTATAACAGATCAATGGCGTTTAAGTGGTCAAAAAATAAAAGGGGTGGTGCCCATTAGGGGAGGAGAAGGAGGTAGGAAAAACCCCTCCTAGGCAGACCTTCAAAGGGAAGCATACTTACCTGTTTCCTGATGCTGGCCTCCACTGGTCCCTGGATGTAAACTTCTGATTTAATGCCGCTGCAGCCAATCGCTGGCTGCAGCTGTGACCTGCTCCCTTTGCATCACATGACCATTTGTTATGTGGTCACCTCTGCAGCGTCAAACTGGAAGTTTACATCCAGGGACCTGAGTGGAGCAGCAGAGGTCGGGGAGCACAGGATCTGGGAGCCAGTGTCACGACACAGATGAATATGCCTCCCTTTAAGGGCTCATGCACACGAACGTATTTTTTTTTTCCGTTTCCATTCCGTTTTTTTACAGGTCCATATGCGGAACCATTCACTTCAATGGGTCCACCAAAAAAAATGGAAATGACCCTGTTTGCATTCCGTATGTCCGCATGTCCGTTCTGCAAAAAAAATAGAACATGTCCTACAGGACAGGCATTGTTACAACGGATCCGCAAAAAAAACTGATGTCACCCTTTTTTTTGCTGATCTGTGTTTTGCAGACTGCAAAATACATACGGCTGTCTGCATGAGCCCTAACGGTCTGCCCGTTGGGGGTTGCCAACCCCCCCCCAAACATGCACAACCCCTTTAAATTTAAAAGGGTTCTCAGTGGACACTAATTAAGGTTTAAGATGAAGACAATCATTCTGAGAGAGGCTTTTGGATTTCTTACAAGTAGTGTGAATAACAGGTTTAAGGTATTTCTTTTCTATGAAGCGCTGGCATCGGATTTGCGATTGTTTGACTTAGTCTTCGTCTCTGTTGCAATTTTTGTGGATTCTTTGATACTCACTGAAGGGTAGGTTCTTTAGCCAGATCGGATAATGACTGCTTGTGTAATGAATATACCTATTAATATCAACATTTTTAAAATGTGTTTTGGAGCTGATATGATTCTTAATGTCTTTAGAGATAATAAGATCCAAAAATGCAAAGCTATTTCATGAAATATGAGCAGTGAAACGAAGCCCCTAGGAGTTGTCATTTAAATATGCGAGAAAATCACTGGCTTCCTATTATTATTATCACTGAGCCAGATAAAAACAGGTCGTCCATAAATCTCGGGGAGTAATGAATGGGAGGGCAATGAATTGGAACTGAAATCGCTTCATGTACAAATCAGCATAACGCGGGGCGACCCAAGTGCCCATCGCACTGCCTTTGATTTGATGATAAAGTTGATACTGTAATGAAAATACATTAGTATGCAAAACGAATGAAATACCCTTTAACAAAAATTCTATCTTTAAATGAGGTAGGGAATTGTGTCGATATAAAGTATCCCGGATGGCGCTGAATATTAGTATAAAGGGATGTAACGTCCAATGTCATAATTGCAAATTCAGACGGAAGAGATAATGAAAGAATATCTGAAATCCAATGGGTAGAGACACGGAGATAGGATGGAAATAAGAGGTCATATCCCTAAAGAAACAGGTCTATATGGTGCCGGGTACAATTGGACGGCCTGGAGGATTAGTGAGAGGAGTCACCGTGCGGCTCAGGCTGGCTGCAGGCTCTCTCCTGGGTATCTGTGACCTGTGTGTGAACTGTTCCCCAGCCGGTGGTAGCAAACATGGCAGGGCTGTACTTAGAGAGAATGGAACTTTCCATTCCATTCTAACCCTCCTCTCTGGAGAGGAGTGGGCCAGCCCTACCCCCTGCAGGAAGGGTGGGGACCAGTTAGCTTCAGTCTAGCTTATCCCCAGCTAGGGGAAGGGTGTACAGGGGCACGTCTGCTGGACGTGCCCATGCAAGCCAGAACACCCTAAGCTCTGCTGGCCATGGAGGCCAAAGCTTGAAGTCTCAGGAGCCAGGAGGAAAGTTCCCTGGCATAACCTAGAGCCAGACTACAAAGTCAAGTGCAGGATACAGAAGAAGCTGAGTTATACAGCCAGCCTGTGAGCACAGCAGAGTCAGAGAAAAACAGATATAGCAGAGTGGAGTTTGCCTGCCAGTTTCATGCTAAAGCCTGCTGGAACCAAGATAAAGCCTATAAACCGTTTTGGAGAATATGTATGCAAAGTAAAGCTGCCATTGAACTTCATCGCAAGGTCTGGACTCCAGCTATTCTTTTATCCCTCAATTATTCCCCCTATTTATTGCTTCGGAGCCAAAGCCTGGGGTCCAGCGGTATCCAGGCAGGAGCACCGTGACACACATGAAGAGACATTTTAGGCCGCACTATACCACTTTGCATTCCTACACCTGGGATGTGCGACATAGAGGGCCCTAGGGGGAGGCGCCCATTGCATTTGTCTGCCCATTTGGGCAGCTCTGTCTGAGACCGCCATGTGTCATTCTGTATGGGGTCCAGGCAGTTGCTTGTGTGCTGGTTCCCGTTTGTCCTGTCTGTACTGTGTCCTGTGCGGTTTGTTCTGGTTGCAGTATGTGTGTTCGGGGGTGCAGTCCTTGTTTGTGTGGACTGCTGGCCAAGTGCACCGGGACCATTTCCTGGAGGTGCAACCAGTGAGCCTCGGCTAAGTTCATCCCCACCATCTGGGGCTCCGTGAAGAACGGGGCACACTGAGTCTCTGCCTTCTGGGTTTGGCCCCCCCCCCAAAAAAACGGTGCACTTGGTCCAGTGGTATTTCCTGCCACTGGTCACATACCTGCTTTTCTAGTTTTCTTCCTTGTCTGTATCTTGTTTAATTAAGAATTTGTTTTGTTTACTGTCATGTATTTGTCTCTACTTGCCTTGTGTTTGTTTGGCTAAGATGTTAAGAGGTTTATGAATTTTTGGTAAAAAGTAAAAAAATTGACGTTTGTGGATTATGGATATAATTATTTTTTTAAATTATATATATACAGTACAGACCAAAAGTTTGGACACACCTTCTCATTCAAAGAGTTTTCTTTATTTTCATGACTATGAAAATTGTAGATTCACACTGAAGGCATCAAAACTATGAATTAACACATGTGGAATTATATACATAACAAACAAGTGTGAAACAACTGAAAATATGTAATATTCTAGGTTCTTCAAAGTAGCCACCTTTTGCTTTGATTACTGCTTTGCACACTCTTGGCATTCTCTTGATGAGCTTCAAGAGGTAGTCCCCTGAAATGGTTTTCACTTCACAGGTGTGCCCTGTCAGGTTTAATAAGTGGGATTTCTTGCCTTATAAATGGGGTTGGGACCATCAGTTGCGTTGAGGAGAAGTCAGGTGAATACACAGCTGATAGTCCTGCTGAATAGACTGTTAGAATTTGTATTATGGCAAGAAAAAACCAGCTAAGTAAAGAAAAACGACTGGCCATCATTACTTTAAGAAATGAAGGTCAGTCAGTCAGCCGAAAAATTGGGAAAACTTTGAAAGTAAGGGCTATTTGACCATGAAGGAGAGTGATGAGGTGCTGCGCCAGATGACCTGGCCTCCACAGTCACCGGACCTGAACCCAATCAAGATGGTTTGGGGTGAGCTGGACCGCAGAGTGAAGGCAAAAGGGCCAACAAGTGCTAAGCATCTCTGGGAACTCCTTCAAGACTGTTGGAAGACCATTTCAGGGGACTACCTCTTGAAGCTCATCAAGAGAATGCAAAGAGTGTGCAAAGCAGTAATCAAAGCAAAAGGTGGCTACTTTGAAGAACCTAGAATATGACATATTTTCAGTTGTTTCACACTTGTTTGTTATATATATATAATTCCACATGTGTTAATTCATAGTTTTGATGCCTTCATAGTCATGAAAATAAAGAAAACTCTTTGAATGAGAAGGTGTGTCCAAACTTTTGGTCTGTACTGTATATATATATATAAAAAAAAAAATTTGATTAGTGATTGCAAACTTAATCAGTTAATTATAAGCCTTACCAATAAAATCTGAGGGATCATGCAATAATAATTTACAATAATCAGACAAAGTCCTTAGGGCTCCATTCACATACACCTGTCTGTCCATCAGAACAGTCCCACCACTCTTGTTTGCACAGCAGTTCTTTCCTCTTTCGTTAGATTATCCATTTGTGCAGTGAAAATAAAGTATTTGTGTTGTCAATACAAAACAAACATGAAGGGGGTCATTTATTATGCAGAAGTACACCTATATCCACGCTGATGCCAGGTCTAAAAAAGTGGGCCTGGCATGGGCGGGCAAGGCAGATTTGTCTCATTCATCATTTTCTACTCCTGGTTTAGGCGTAGAAAATGGTCTAAATGTAAGCCAGCAAGGAAGCGGTCTTACATTTAGACCGGTGGTGAATACGCTGAAGTTATGGAGAGTCCTGCTCCTCTTCATAACTTTGGCGGATCCACAGCCAGATGCAAGGGTTATTAAGACCAGCCTCTAAAACGCCTGTATTAATAAATGATCTGCAAAATGCAGAAAACTGTTACCAAAAACCTCTGTGGGTATATGCATGAAATGTTTTTTTTTTCACGCAGAATTTTGTGTGAAAAATCTGCAGCGTAATACAGTGCCTCATCTACACGTTGCAGAAATTTTCCACACGGAAATGCAAAGGGTAAGATCTGTGGCAAATCTGTGTCAAAAACTGCAACATAATCTGCAAATAATATAATAAGGGTGTCTTCACACATATGTAAGCCGTGTACCGGGGTGGGCTCCCCAGGATACAGCGAAGTCACAGACAAGGAAAGCAACACTGACACCAGCTTAATATGCAAGAACAGAAACTTTACTTAGGCAAAAAGTAATAACACAGGCATAACCAAAACAATACAAATACGCATAGAAAACGCTATATCCCGGACCCACAGTCAATGTCCCTGCCCACTGGACAGGCCTAGCCGATGGCGGACACAGCAGAGCCTGCAAGTCGTGCTGTGCCACTACAGAAGACTGACCTAGCCGATGGCAGACACAGCAGAGCCTGCAACGTCAATACTGCGCCGCAGAACAGTCCCGAACAACCTGGCAATAACACAACCCTAACTAGCTATCTAGTTTCAGGCCTAGGCTTAGTCTCTGTTTTTCAGGCGCCACTAGTGTAAAGCATGGAGTAAACAGGTGTACTGACCTTCGTCCATTCTGGGCCCTAGGATGCCGCTTACCCGGGATGGCCACTAAGCTCTCAGCAACCGTGCGGCCTTGCTTGATGATGAGGCTTTCTGTCCAAACACTGAAACTGGTCTTCCTGGGACAACCTCTCTTTCAAAGAGCTGGATTCAGTAAGGAGACGACAGCTACTCTCCTTCCTTTGAGTGTCCATTCACTGCCGGACATCTGCAGGCCAGGATGGAATCGGATTCAGTCCCTCACAGCACAATCCTTCCACCATGTCAGATCAACACTTCCTGGTTCACTCACAAAGCAGCAACATGAGTCATCACCTACTTTACATATGCAAATCCCAGAGTGTTCTGGTTGTAGCTGCAAAACAGTGGCCTCTAGTGCCCGGAATGCCAAATGACAGTTTAAGTACACTTTAAACATAAACCTTATACAGGCAGAGCTTATTCACAATCTCACACACAGATTTTTAGTGCCTTTTTTGCATTTTGGAGTTTTTTATATCGGATGAAACGAAAAGTACTACTAGTATATAATATATATAGCAATTAACCCGCGCTTACTAGTAGGCACCCGCTGATATCAGTTGGATGCTAGTTTTAATATTAATATTCCAAACCCACCGATACCTATTGCGCCAACTGCAATAGAAATAGAAATAAGACTCCCACAAAGAAACGTCTGTGCCTTATTCCGATACATACAATTTAGTACAATATTCCAAAGTGCTCAAAAATAGTCTACTACAGTCACTTGCCTTGTTTGTATTTCTATTTGTAGCGATCCTGTAGTTTAGTCCTGCCAATGAGCCTTGATGCTTAACCCCTTAAGGACCCTGCCATTTTTCACCTTAAAGGGTTTCTACCACCAGATTTTCACCTATTTAGCTGTCTGACACTAGCGATCTGCTAGTGTCTGCTGTACCTAACCATGTTCATGTATTACCTTTGTCTGGAGCGGTTAAGCTTAAAAACGTAGTTTTATTGATATGCAAATGAGCCTCTAGGTGCTGGCACCAATGTAGGCTGTTTAACCCCTTCAATGCCGTGGTCCTTAGGGACCGCTGTATGGAGGGACTAACCATCGGGCCGCTGCTCTGCTGTGGCAGCGGCCAATGCTTGAAGGGTAAACTGAGGGAGCTCCCTCCCCCATCGGGCCACTGGGCTTTGGCTGCGTCCCGATGGTTACCATGGCAACCGGACGCCTTCACAGGGTCCGTGGTAAGCCTGATCAGACCGAAAGTGAAATTGACGGCTGCTGTGAGCAGACTCAGATTTGCATTGAAATTTGCAACATTTCCTGACTTAAGGAATAATAAATCTGTGGGAATGTTGCTGACCATACCCCATTTGTGACTAAGCAATAATGGTCCTGTGGCCCATGAAGCTGCAGTGAGAGGAGGGAATGTGAGATTGGCTCGCTGCTGCTATATTTTCAATAATACCTGTTTCTGGCACTGCTTGCTGCTGTCTTTCTGTGCTCTCTTTTATGAGCTACGTACCTCTCCTTTTTCCGTTCCTTTTCTCTTCACACACCCGGTCCCTTCCTCCTTCAGTCAAGCCTCCTGCTTCTTCCCCCACTATCCGATGGTTACTATGGCAACTGGATGCCTTCACAGGCACCCGGCTTGTCGTGGTATATCTAAGCCTGATCAGGCTCCTGCTAAAGGCGTTAAATACACACTATATATATATACAGTTGCAAGAAAAAGTATGGAATGATATTGATTTCTTCACAAATTGGTCATAAAATGTGATCTGATCTTCATCTAAGTCACAACAATAGACAATCACAGTCTGCTTAAACTAATAACACAAATAATTAAAATGTTACCATGTTTTTATTGAACACACCATGTAAACATTCATAGTGCAGGTGGAAAAAGTATGGATTTAACTGGTTGAACCTCCTTTAGCAGCAATAACTTCAACCAAACGTTTCCTGTAGTTGCATATCAGACGTGCACAACGGTCAGGAGTAATTCTTGATCATTCCTCTTTACAGAACTGTTTCAGTTCAGCAAAATTTTGGGGCTGTCTCGTGTGAATCGCTTTCTTGAGGTCATGCCACAGCATCTCAATCAGGTTGAGGACAGGACTCTGACTGGGCCACTCCAGAAGGCGTATTTTCTTCTGTTTAAGCCATTCTGTTGTTGATTTACTTCTATGCTTTGGGTCGTTGTCCTGTTGCAACACTCATCTTCTGTTGAGCTTCAGCTGGTGGACAGATGGCCTTAAGTTCTCCTGCAAAATGTCTTGATAAACTTGGGAATTCATTTTTCCTTCGATGATAGCAATCCGTCCAGGCCCTGACACAGCAAAGCAGCCCCAAACCATGATGCCCCCACCACCATACTCCACAGTTGGGATGAGGTTTTGATGTTGGTGTGCTGTGCCTCTTTTTCTCCAAACAACTTAACTTTGGTTTCATCTGTCCACAGAATATTTTGCCAGTACTGCTGTGGAACATCCAGGTGCTCTTGTGCAAACTGTAAACGTGCAGCAATGTTTTTCTTGGACAGCAGTGGCTTCCTCTTTGGTATCCCCCCATGAAATCCATTCTTGTTTAGTGTTTTATGTATTGTAGATTCGCTAACAGGAATGAAGGCATATGCCAGAGACTTTTGTAAGTCTTTAGCTGACACTCTAGGATTCTTCTTCAACTCATTGAGCAGTCTACGCTGTGCTCTTGCAGTCATCTTTACAGGACGGCTACTCCTAGGGAGAGTAGCAGCAGTGCTGAACTTTTTCCATTTATACACAATTTGTCTCACCGTGGACTGATGAACAGCAAGGCTTTTGGAGATACTTTTATACCCTTTCCAGCTTTATGCAAGTCAACAATTCTTAAACGTGGGTCTTCTGAAAGCTCTTTTGTGCGAGGCATCATTCACATCAGGCAATGCTTCTTGTGAAAAGCAAAACCAGAACTGGTGTGTGTTTTTTATAGGGCAGGGCAGCTGTAACCAACACCTCCAATTTCATCTCATTGATTGGACTCTAGTTGGCTGACACCTCACTCCAATTAGCTCTTGGAGATGTCATTAGTCTAGGGGTTCACATACTTTTTCCACCTGCACTGTGAATGTTTACATGGTGTGTTCAAAAAAACATGGTAACATTTAATTCTTTGTGTGTTATTAGTTTAAGAAGACTGGGATTGTCTATTGTTGTGACTTAGATGAAGATCAGATCACATTTTATGACCAATTTGTGCAGAAATCCATATCATTCCAAAGGGTTCACATACTTTTTCTTGCAACTGTATATACACTATATAGTGTACTGCAGTGTATTGTAAGCCATCAGACCCACTGGATCTTCAAGAACCAAGTGGGTCTGGGTCCAAAAAATGTAAATACAAGTGAAAAAAGTAAAAAAACAAAAAGAAAACTTCCTATATCCACACATAATTGGTTAAAAATATAAAAAATGTAAAACACTAAACATGCTTTTCGCGTCCGTAAGGACCTTGATGTATAAAAGAATCATGTTACTTTTACCGCATAGTGAACACCATAAAAAAAAATAAAAAAATAAAAACTATGATGGAATTGCAATTTTTCCCACAGTGAGTAAAAAAGTTATATGTATTCAAAATTAGCACCAATCAAACCATGATCTCATCCCACAAAAAATGAGCCCCTACATAAGCCAAATCGTCCAAAAAAATAATAATATGGCTTTCAGAAAATGGAGACACAAAAACATGATTTTTTTTTTCAAACATGCTTTTATTGAATAAAATAAAGTTACAAAAATGCACATATTAGGTATCGTCATGTCCGTAACGACCTGCTCTATAAAAATAGCATGTGATCCAACCAATCTGGTGAACACCATAAAAAAATATATATTTGTGCCAAAAAATCTATTTTTATCGCCTTAAATCCCAAAACGTGTAATACCAAGCCCCATAATGGTACCAATCAAACCGTCATCTCATCCTGCAAAAAATGATATCCTACCTAAAACAATAGCCTAAAAAATAAAAAAATATGGCTTTCAGAAAATGGAAACACAAAAACATGATTTTTTTTCTGAAATGGTTTTATTGTGTAAAAAACAAAAAAAAATATGCACATACCCATATTAGGAATTGCAGTGTCCGTAACAACCTGCTCTATAAAAATAGTATGTAATCCAACCTGTCTGGTAAACGCCATAAAAAATAAAATAAAAAATGTGCCAAAAAATGTGATTTCTAAAATTTCTGTTCGTCAGTAACAGCACTATCAGCCATATAGAGAGGAGTCCCTGTCAGCAGTCTGACCCACCAGTCGCTACCAGCAGTCTCAGCACCAGCAGTCAGTGCCAGTTGTACAGCCACAGCCACCAGTCACAGTGCCAGGAGTCTCCGCCACAGCCACCAGTCAGTGCCAGCAGTCTCAGCCACCAATCAGTGCCAGCATTCTCAGCTAAAGCCAGCACTCAGTGCTAGCAGTCTCAGCCACAAGCCGCAGCCAGCAGTCTCCTCCACAGCCACCAGTCAGTTCCAGCAGTCTCAGCCACAGCCACCAGTCAGTGCCAGCAGTCTCAGCCACAGCCACCAGTCAGTGCCAGCGGTCTGAGTCGCAGCCAGCAGTCTCAGCCACAGCCACCAGTCAGTGCCAGCAGTGGAAATTAATGATTTATCTATATACACACATAATGATGAAGATGAAGGAGAGGTTCTTAACCCCTTCCAGACATATGACGTAATAGTACGTCATGGCGGCAAGAGACTTGCCACATTTTGACATACTATTACGTCATGGTGATCAGGCGGGCACCGGAGCGGTGCGCGCCCGATTACTGCGGGGGCCCGGCAGTCACTGATAGCCGGGCCCCTGCTGTATCCGCAGCATAGAAGGTGCATGCGGCGGGTGAGAGAGCCCATCGGGTCTTGCACGAAATCGGACCTGCCTTCTATGGGGGCCGAGGAGATCCAGCCCCAGGTCCGGTCTCCTAGGTAACCTGTTAGTGTATTACTCTGTGTAATTCACTAACAGGCAATGCATTACAATACAGATGTATTGTAATGCATTGCAGAGGGGATCAGACCCTCAAAAGTTGAAGTTCCAGAGTGGGAAATAAATAAAATAAAAATAAGTGTTTTTAATAAATAAAGAAAAGTTTCAAGTAAAAAAAACAACAAAAAAACACCCCTTTCCTCTGATTTTATAATAAAAAATTGAAAAAAAGGAAAAAAACACACATTATGTATCAATGTGTCCATAACGACTGGCTCTATAAATATATCACATGATCCACCCCGTCCGATAAACACCATAAAAAAAAATTAAAAATCTGTGTTACAAAAAAGCCATTTTTGTCACCTTACATCACAAAAAGTGCCACACCAAGCGATCATATAGGCGTATGTCCCACAAAATGGTAACAATAAAACCATCACCTCATCTCGAAAAAAAATGAGCCCCTACATAAGAAAATTGCTAAAAAAATTAAAAATATATAGGGCTCAGAACATGGAGACATTAAAACATCAAATATGCTATTATTGTGTTAAAGTGAAATAAATAAATAAGAGTATACATATTAGGTATCGTCACGTCCGTAACAACAAGCTCTATAAAAATATCACATGACCTAACCCCTCAGCTGAACAACGTAAAAAAAAAACTTAAATCTTACACCTTACATCACAAAAATTGCAACACCAAGTGATCAAAAAGGCTTACGCCCCCCAAAATAGTACCAATCAAACCGTCACCTCATCCTGCAAAAAATGAGACCCTAACTAAGACAATCGGTCGAAAAATAAAAAAGATATGGCTCTCAGACTATGGAGACACTAAAACATCTTTTTTTTTTTTGCTATTATTGTGTAAAACATAAATAAATAAGAAAAAGTATACATATTAGGTATTGCCATGTCCATAACGATCTTCTCTATATACTGTAAAAGGCACATGACCTAACCCCTCAGGTGAATGCTGTAAAAATAAATAAATAAATGAAAATTGTGCCAAAACAACCAATTTTTTTGTCACCTTGCCCCATAAAATGTAATAATGAATGATCAAAAAATCATATATACCCAAAAATGGTACCAATCAAAATGTCAACTCTTCCTGCAAAAGACGATCGGCAGAAAAATAAAAAAAATAAGGTGTTCAAAAAACGGAGACACAAAAACATATATTTTTTTTAATGCTTTATGTAAAACTGAAACAAACAAAGAAAGTAGACATCTTTGATATCATTGCGTCCGTAAAAACCTGCTCTATAAAAAAGTGCATGATCTAACCTGTCAGATGAATGTTGTAAAAAATAAAAATGGTGCCAAAACAGCAATTTTTTGGTTACCTTGCCTCACAAAAAAGTAATATAGATCAATTAAAAAGCATTTGTACCCCAAAATAGTACCAATAAAACTGGCACCTTATCCCCTAGTTTCCAAAATGGGGTCACTTTTTGGGAGTTTCAGTAAGGGTGCATCAGGGGGGATTCAAATGGGACACGGTGTCTAAAAACCAGTCCAGCAAAATCTGCCTTCCAAATACCATATGGAGCTCCTTTTCCTCTGCGCCCTGCCGTGTGCCCTTACATCAGTTTACAATTTACAACCACATGTGGGGTAAACTGCAAACTGCAGAATCCAGGTAATAAATATTGAGCTTTGTTTGGCTGTTAACCCTCAATGTGTTAAAGAGAAATGGATTAAAATGGAAAATCTGCCAAAAGGTGAAATTTAGAAATTTCATCTCTATTTTCCTTTAATTCTTGTGGAACACCTAAAGGGTTAACAAAGTTTGTAAAATCAGTTTTGAATACCTTAAGGGGTGTATTTAATAAAATGGGTCAATTTATGGGTGGTTTCTTTTATGTAAGCCCCACAAAGTGACTTCAGACCTGAACTGGTTCTTAAAAATTGGGTTTTGGAATAGAGTTGTTGCGATACCAAATTTTTGATTCGGTTTCGATACCATGAAAAAGTATTGCGATACTCGATACCATTCGATACCACGCGAAAAAAATAAACAAAAAAAGCCACGTGCATTCCTCATTTTTAAAAATGGCGAATCGCGCAGTTTTTATTTTATTTTTTCTGTTCCGGCATTCACCACCTAGATTTTTTTTTTATATTTTAATAGTTTGGACTTTTCTGACGTGGCGATGTAATATGTTTATTTATATATTTTATATGTGAAATTGGGAAAAGGGGGGTGATTTATACTTCATATTTTAGTGTTTTTTTTTTTTTCACTTTTTATTTAATAACTATTTCCCCCCTTAGGGGCTAGAACCTGGGATCTTTCATCCCTTTTCCTATTCACCCTGATAGATCTCTATCAGGGTGAATAGGACTCCACACTGTCCCTGCTGCTCTGTGCTTTGTGCACACAGCATCAGGGATGTTACCATGGCAACCAGGGCTTCTGTAGCTTCCTGGCTGCCATGGTAACCGATCGGAGCCCCAGGCTTACACAGCTGGGGCTCCGATCAGAAGCTGCCACTGCACCACCAATGAGGGGGAGGTCCCTGTGGCCACTGCCACCAATGATTTTAATACTGGAGGGTTGAGAGGGGCCGGCGCACTGTGCCACCAATGATTTTAATGGGATGGGGGGATTGAGGGGGGGGGGGGGGGGCACACTGCACCACCAATGATTTTACCCCTTTATACAGGAGGCGGGTACTAGCAGATCAGCGGCAGTTAACTGCCGCTGATCGCAGCTCCCTGTCAGGGGCAGGGTGCCGGCAATGCGATTCTGCTGCCGGCACCCGCCTCCTGTATGTGTTAAAGACTGACTACTGTATATGAGTCCAGACTTTCACTATTAGGCCACACAGAGCGGCGCCCAGCGATGTCTCAGCACTCACCATTTAGTCCTGGGCGCCGCTCCGTTCGCCTGCAGTGCCCCATTACTGTCTCCTCTCCTGCTCCACATGCTGCTGATTACTATCGGAGCGATGGGAGGAGACATCAGCTTCACTAGTGGGCGTTCCTTCTCCCTGGCTGTAGCGCTGTCCAATCGCAGCGCAGGGAAAAGGAACGCCCACTAGTTAAGCTGATGTCTCCTCCCATCGCTCCGATAGTAATCCTATCATTGGTGGCGCAGTGCGCCCGCCCCTCCTCCGCCCCCTCTCTTCTCATTGCCGCCCCTCCTCCACCCCCTCTCTTCTCATTGCCGCCCCTCCTCCGCCCCTCTCTTCTCATTGGTGGCAGCGGCAGCAGCACAGGGGGAGGGAGGACAGCTTCCTTCTCCCCGTGCTGCTGAGAGAGAACATGAGCGCGCCGATAGCAGCGCGCTCATGTTCAGAGATACTAGACTGCGCAGAAGCGCAGCCCAGTATCGAAAAAACGGAAATCCCGGTATCGTATCGATACCGGGACAAAAGTATCGATTGGGTATCGAAATTTCGATACCCGCAACAACCCTATTTTGGAAATTTTCTGAAATTTAAGATTTGCTTCTAAACTTGTAAGCCTTCTAATGTCCCCAAAAAATAAAATGGCATTCACAAAATTATCCAAACATAAGTAGACATATGGGGAATGTAAAGTAATAAATATTTTAGGAGGTATCACTATCTGTTTTAAAAGCAGAGAAATATAAATTTTTAATCTTGGTAAATTTGGTATTTTTTTTATAAATAAAAATTTAATATTTTGACTCAAATTTACCACTGTCATGGAGCACAATATGTGACGAGAAAACAATCTCAGAATGGCTTGGATAAGTAAAAGCGTTTTAAAGTTATCACCACAAGTGACACTGGTCAGATTTGCAAAAAATGGCCTGGGCAGGAAGGTGAAAAATGGCAGGGTCCTGAAGGGGTTAAAGGATCAATATTTGGTGTAGGGTTGTTGCGGGTATCGAAATTTCGATACCCAATCGATACTTTTGTCCAGGAGGTGACGAAGCCGCTGAGGTGAAACGCGCGTCGAGGTCTCGCGCTCAGGGCCTGTCATTCATCTCACCACCATGTCTTCAGGTACGTCCCGTCATTAGCACGGTTCCACACTGCGTACAGGGCACCCTTGCATGTATCCACATTGGGTCCTCTGTACTTAGGCGCACGTTAGTAATTTTGATTCCAGCCAGTGATCTATATTTATCGTGTTACTTTTATTGGCTGATTGTGGTGCCTATACAATTCCGTGTATGTCAGCTACGGCTTTGGGTCTACCATATTTGGTCTGTGGTACCCCGTGTACTATACCCTAATTGGGGAGACCATTATACGCGATACCAATCTGGTTATCCCAGAGCCTTAGCTTTATCTTTTGGTCGTACCCATCTGTGCCTTATATTGCGCAGTTCCATGGTGGTGTTCTTGATGTGACTGGCCTTGTGCTTCTCCGTGTACTGTATAACATCCTGTTGTTCTCCATATCTTTTATATTTTATAATAAATGACATTTTTTGATACAATATTCCACTTGTTTGGTTTTTAGTTTGCCATGGTAACATCCCTGATGCTGTGTGCACAAAGCACAGAGCAGCAGGGACAGTGTGAGGTCTTTTTATTCACCCTGATAGAGCTCTATCAGGGTGAATAGGACAAGGGATGAAAGATCCCAGGTTCTGGCCCCTAAGGGGGGGAAAGAGTTATTAAATAAAAAGTGTAAAAAAAAAAAAAAGGAAAAAAAAAGACCCCACCAAAATATTAAGTATGAATCACCCCCTTTTCCCAATTTCACATATAAAATGTATAAATAATAAACATATTACATATCGCCACGTCAGAAAAGTCCAAACTATTAAAATATAAAAAAAATCTATGCGGTGAACGCCGGAACAGAAAAAATAAATAAAAACTGCGCGATTCGCAATTTTTAAAAATGCGGAATGCACGTGGCTTTTTTGGTTTATTTATTTTTTGCGCGGTATCGAATGGTATCGAGTATCGCAATACTTTTTCATGGTATCGAAACCGAATCAAAAATTTGGTATCGCAACAACTCTAATTTGGTGGTATTGAAATAGTTTAACCTGATACAGGGGGAGGGGACTATGTAAACAGATATTTAGGACAGAAAGCAGATGGATCTATGAATTGAGTAGTTTGGTACCTGAGGGGTTAAACCAGAAAATCAAATGATTTGCCTTTTAGGATTTAGATACCATAGGAGGCAAATTAATAAAGGAATTTTAGCAATAATTAAAGAGGAGCATGGATGCAATATTCACCATAATTAATATGGAACGGGTGTTCCTGGAGGCCAACTATATAACAACATATAAGATGGAAGGACCAGTATCCCTGACGAAGCAGACCGAGTTCTCTGAAACGCATAGTTTTTTTTTGGTTCCCAGAGGCTGCCGTACATATGTGACGTCATACCAACACTTCGGGAAGCTCGTTCTGACTTCTAAGGCCTCATTCACACATACGTGGATTTTCACGGACCGTGAAAACCCGACCTGCTGTCCTGCCGAGTGCACGAGCGCACGGCGTCATTGGTTGCTATGACGGCGTGCGCTTCGTGCACTCAGCAGGATGGCAGGCCGGGTTTTCACGGATCGTGGTCCGTGAAAATCCACATATGTGTGAATAAGGCCTAAGACACGAGCGAACGCCGCCGGCCGGGGCGTCGACATGTTCAGAGGCCGAAGACGCAAGCAAGCAGGATTAAGCATCGGAGCTCATGGGCAGGACTAAACTACAGGATTGCTACAAATAGAAATACAAACAAGGCAAGTGACTGTAGTAGACTTTTTTTGAGCACTTTGGAACATTGTACTAAATTGTATGTATCGGAATAAGACACAGACGTTTCTTTGTGGGAGTCTTATTTCTATTTCTATTGCAGTTGGCGCAATAGGCATCGGTGGGTTTAGAATGTTAATATTAAAACTAGCATCCAACTGATATCAGCACCAGTACCCCCCAATAAGTGATAGGTGCCTACTAGTAAGCGTGGGTCATTGCTATTTATTGTTGTATATTCACATCAAGTACGGGCAGGTTACTTTTATTACAACCCAGCAGCTACACAGAGGCCAATAGGAAAATGATATTTATATATAAAAGAATCTATACTGATAGGACACTTACTACAGCACACTCAAAATATTAGGAGCGCAGCCGTGGGACGTTACTTAAGTTGTAGTATATTATTATTACACAACCAATTGTAGTCGGTCAGACTATAATAAGATAATGGGCTAAACCCTTAAATCAATAATAGAATTCACAATGAATGGGTAGCTTATTGGGTTTAAAACATAACATTTATTTATGTATCTAGATAAAATAATGGGCCCTACTATACTTAACAATGCTTAATAGTTACCACTAATTACACTAATCTCCTATAAAGAATGGGCGGAGATGGGAAGGGACCATAAAGGGATAGTAATAGTGTAAGGGGATAGGGTGAAGGGTAGCCAGGTACCAAGGCAGAAAGACACAGTGCTGGGTCCAAAACCCTAGGTAGCCCTGTCTCTCTATGTCCTCCCTCCTATCTACTTCAATATCCCTATTATCACCCTCCCTGATTGTGGACTGCCCAGCTTTGCCCGATAGCCAGAATATGGTTCTGTAGATGGTATCCCTAACAACGAGGGCAAAGGAAGGGAAAGCTGGCAAAAAAGAATGTGATGAAACAAGAACAGGTAAGTTCACAGCTGAGAATGAGTCACCTGTAGTGCCTGAACAAGTTCATACACACAAGGAAGTATATAATCAAAGGATCATGATGTCCCAAGAATAAACATATTCAAGTAGTCATGAAGTCCCGACGCGTTTCATCAGTGTTACCTGATTCGTCAGGGGACAAAATTATATCCAAAGAGCCCCTAAACTGGGGTCACTTATCCAGCAAAATAGAGGGGTCACAGAGAGCACATAAATATACCATACCTAATAAGCTTATGCAGTCTCCCCTGTAGTGGACAGCTGTACAGCAGATAAAATGCATAGGTAGGTTGTTATGTGGCCTCCAACCAGCCAAACGTTGTGGTGATAAAGGCCAAATTGCCCTCTATTTCACATGGCCTGTGGTAATTCCTGGTATTTAGTCTCTGTCCGTATGGAGAAAGAGATATAGTGTGTTCAGTATTCGATACACACTGATATCCAGGTGTGAGTGTCAAGACCTGGGAAGTAAACCAGGAATAACCAGAGGTCACCAGTCTTAACTATACAAGGTTGTACTTGTCAGTGAGACTTCAATCCAAGCCTAGTAAACCAATGGTAGTATATTCATAAATGCATCACATTAGTTAGAAGTATCTATTCAGTATACCTCCCAACCAATAATAAATGCATCGCGTCAGTTGATAGTATCTATCTGATATACATTGTAGCCGATCTCCCACTAGTAATGTCACTAGCGGACGTTTAGAAATCACTGCAACGTTGCTCATCAAATGCTTATAACAATCTGATATGAAAGCATATAGATATAAGCGGCTTATCTGTCCAGTTGTTGATGATAACTGTTCCCAGTTAGGGATGGGTGGAGGGTGCTCTCTGGCGTCCCGCGTGTAGCAGTGGCAATGAAGCCATATTCGCGGGTCATTTAAAGGGTTTCTATCACTTCGTATGACATAATTAGCTGTCAGACACTAGCGATCTGCTAGTGTCTGCTCTGGCCAACCATCCTACTATAATCACTTGTGGGGCAGCGGTTTTGCTAAAAAACTAACTTTTATAAATATGCTAATGAGCCTCTAGGTGCTATGTGGGCGTCATTAGCACCTAGAGGCTCCGTCTACCTTCATACACAGCCGCCGCCCAGCGCGTCCCTCCAGCCCGCCCATGTCCTCCTCCGTGTGACGCAGCGGACGAGTTCTCGCGCATGCGCCGTGCGCGGCTGTATTCGGCGCATTTGAGATCTCAGCTCGGAGCGGTCAGACATTCAATGCGCATGCGCGGCTGTATTCGGCGCATGCGCATTGAATGTCTGACCGCTCCGAGCTGAGATCTCAAATGCGCCGAATACAGCCGCGCACGGCGCATGCGCGAGAACTCGTCCGCTGCGTCACACGGAGGAGGACATGGGCGGGCTGGAGGGACGAGCTGGGCGGCGGCTGTGTATGAAGGTAGACGGAGCCTCTAGGTGCTAATAAAGCCCACATAGCACCTAGAGGCTCATTAGCATATTTATAAAAGTTAGTTTTTTAGCAAAACCGCTGCCCCACAAGTGATTATAGTAGGATGGTTGGCCAGAGCAGACACTAGCAGATCGCTAGTGTCTGACAACTAATTATGTCATACGAAGTGATAGAAACCCTTTAAAAAGCTGAGAAGCCCCGCCCCCATCCAACGCCCCCTCATTGTCAGGCAGCGTCATAGTCACGTGATACATCAGCTGTTCCGCCTATAGTCACGTGATTCTATTCCTTTCTATGACGCTTAGCGTGGAGGTAGGTTTCTGCTGCCAGGCAACCAAGACGAAGCTCAGCCTTCATAGTGAAGTCGAGGTCCATACGTTTTGAGGTGACCAAGCAAAACGCCGCCTTCACTTGTTAGGTTTCAGACGGCATATACTCTCCACTACGCATGCTTGAGGTGGGTGTTTTAGTGAGGTGCAGAGATGAAGTCAAAGGGCAAGTAAGCTCAATCTCTGCTCCCACCAAGATCTAAAGTATTTTCCATTGGTCCGCCTGGTCTGCAGATCACCTAATGGAATATCAGAGTTTTTAAGGTGATTCCTCAAATAACTGTCGTTGCCAATTAATTGCTTCAACGCAACCATATTTCAAAGTGCCTCTTTTATTCATATCCCAGTAGAAGGTATAGTAATCTAGCTCGGTATATCACTCCAACAGAGTCATTTATTATTGCAGTCCTACCAACATTATCTAAGGGTGACTGAGGGAGCAACCGGACCATATCGCTGAAATGCAGAGTAATATATTAAGGTTCAATATAGCAACCAAATGACAGTTGCTCATTTAGACCTCTAGGGGCCACGGTTTGAAGGTGAAATATCCACCAAGTCTCTCTCTGCAATATCTTCCGGTCCCAATCCCCTCCCCTTTTTGGTCCCGCGACTACTTCAATGCATCACCACCATGTATCATATTAATATGTTTGGCAATAGGTTTATCTCTATCGTTCCTAATGTCACCCAAATGTTCACCTATCCGGCGTCGCAACTCACGGGTAGTTTTCCCAATGTACTCAAGACCACATATACAGTTGGCCCTGTAGATCAGCGGTCCCCAACCGCCGGGCCGCGGCCCAGGACCGGGCCGTGGAAGATTGTTAGCCGGGCCGCGGCGATCAGGGCAGTCTTTAACTCTGTACTAATGAAGCGCTTCCATTATGGAAGCGCTTCATTAGTACAGAAGGACCAGGGAGCGGTAAAGGATCTGTACTCACCGCTTCCTGGTCCTCGGCTCGGCTATCGGCTGTGCAGGGCTGCGCACAGCGTGAGGTCGCTCTGTGACCTCACGCTGTGTGCCGCTATACACAGCCAGAGCCGACAGCAGAATGAAGAGGATCGCGATGGTGACCAGGAGAGGTAAGTGTTTTTTTTATTTTATTTGATTTGCACTGATGGCTGACCTGGGGGACATGGGGCTGACATGGGGGGCTTATGGGCTGGCTGACATGGGGGGCTTATGGGCTGGCTGACATGGGGGGCTTATGGGCTGGCTGACATGGGGGGCTTATGAGCTGGCTGACATGGGGGGCTTATGAGCTGGCTGACATGGGGGGCTTATGGGCTGGCTGACATGGGGGGCTTATGGGCTGGCTGACATGGGGGCTTATGGGCTGGCTGACATGGGGGGCTTATGGGCTGGCTGACATGGGGGGCTT
The DNA here is from genome assembly GCF_905171765.1 of Bufo bufo. Taxonomy (NCBI): domain Eukaryota; kingdom Metazoa; phylum Chordata; class Amphibia; order Anura; family Bufonidae; genus Bufo; species Bufo bufo. The sequence continues at coordinate 240,095,869 of NC_053389.1, read as the reverse complement.
ATGAGCTGGCTGACATGGGGGGCTTATGGGCTGGCTGACATGGGGGGCTTATGGGCTGGCTGACATGGGGGGCTTATGGGCTGGCTGACATGGGGGGCTTATGGGCTGGCTGACATGGGGGGCTTATGGGCTGGCTGACATGGGGGGCTTATGGGCTGGCTGACATGGGTTCTTATGGGCTGGCTGACATGTGGGGCTTATGGCTGACATCAAAGGGCTAATGGGGGCTTATGGCTGACATGAGGGGCTAATGGGGGGCTTTTGGCTGACATGAAGGGCTAATGGGGGCTTATGGCTGACATGAGGGGCTAATGGGGGCTTATGGCTGACATGAGGAGCTAATGGGGGCTTATGGCTGACATGAGGGGCTAATGGCTGACATGAAGGGCTAATGGGGGGCTTATGGCTGACATGAAGGGCTAATGGGTGGCTTATGGCTGACATGAAGGGCTAATGGGGGCTTATGGCTGACATGAAGGGCTAATGGGTGGCTTATGGCTGACATGAAGGGCTAATGGGGGCTTATGGCTGACATGAGGGGCTAATGGGGGGCTTATGGCTGACATGAGGGGCTAATGGGGGGCTTATGGCTGACATGAGGGGCTAATGGGGGGCTTATGGCTGACATGAGGGGCTAATGGGGGGCTTATGGCTGACATGAAGGGCTAATGGGGGGCTTATGGCTGACATGAGGGGCTAATGGGGGGCTTATGGCTTATGACATTGGGGGGGGGGGGGGGTTATGGCTGACATTGGGGGGGGGGGTGTATGGCTGACATTGGGGGCTGATGGCTAAAGGTTTGGTGGTTGATCTGAGCCATTGGGGGTCTAATCTGAGGTCTGATTAACATTGGGGGTCTGATTGCTGGTCTGACCTGAGGTGTAATGAAAAATATTTTTTTCTTATTGTTCTCCTCTAAAACCTAGGTGCATCTTATAGGGCGAAAAATACGGTACAGTGCAGCAGAGACCAGTGCAGCAGAGACCAGTGCAGCAGAGACCATATTCAGTTTATATAGTCATTATATAGTGTTATATATTTTAATATGCACCTTTGTGTTTTGTTATGCGCGTGAATCAGTCGGTCCCGCCCACCCCCTAAGCCCCGCCCAAGAACTCCGCCCCCTCCCCAACCGGTCCCTGGGAAAATTGTCTTGCATGAAACCGGTCCTTGGTGCAAAAAAGGTTGGGGACCACTGCTGTAGATCACTCCCCTGGTGCGACAATTTATGAAATGTCTAATTTGGTGACACTTGCCGGTGACATTGGCATAAAACGACCGTCCCTTTAGAATGTGTCCACACGCCACACAACCACTACAGCGAAAACAACCGATTGGACGTTGGAGCCATGTCTCTTTAGAATCACGTGTATCGCTGTAGTGGCTGTGTACAAGGCGATCCCTAAGACTGAGGCCCCTACGATAGGTGACCTGTGCTGTTTCGGGGATAACCTTTTTAATGTCTGGGTCAATGAGGAGGACCTCCCAATGTTTCCTTAGTATCTGTTTAACCTCTGCCGAGGAGTCATCAAATGTGCCTATAAGGCGTATCGAACCAGTCTCCGGTTTTTTGGGTTTAGAATAGAGAAGGTCATCTCTCTTGCTCGCACATGCTCTTTTAAAGGCGCTTTTTAGGACCGCATCTGGGTACCCCCTTTCCCGAAAACGACTTCTAAGATCGTCAGCCTGTGTTTTAAATGTATCCCAAGTGGAACAGTTCCTCCTGATGCGCAGGTACTGTCCCACTGGTATTCCCCTTTTCAGGGGGAAGGGATGGTGGCTGCTCCAGTGTAGAAGTGAGTTCGTGGAAGTGGGTTTCCTGAAGATGTCTGTTTGAATCAGGTCATCCTTGCCCCTTGAGATGGAAATATCAAGAAAAGGCAAGGTGTTTGTTTCAAAGACCGAGGTAAACTTCATGTTTATGTGATTAACATTCAGATCCTTAACAAAGTCAGAGAATTCTACTTCTCCCCCTTTCCAGACAACAAAGACGTCGTCAATAAATCTTGCCCAAGTGACGATGCAGGAAATATGTCTATTGGGTGCGTCGCCAAAGACCAGTGTCCTCTCCCACCAGCCCAGGAACAAATTAGCATACGACGGGGCACAAGAACTCCCCATCGCAGTGCCCCTGAGCTGGTGGTAGAGGACACCATCAAACAGAAAATAATTCCTTGTGAGAACAAAGTTGAGTAACTGCAAAACAAATACATTATGTGGATAGAACTGTTGGCCCCTAGTGTAGAGGAATGATTCCACTGCCCTCATACCGAGGTGATGAGGTATGGACGAATAGAGGGCCTCAACGTCAATAGAGGCTAGGGATGTCCCCTCCTCCAAGCTGATTCCCTCCAGGCGACCAAGAAGGTCACTCGTATCTCTCAGGTATGAGGGCAGTGTTTTGACAAATGGTGCCAATATGTGGTCCAAGTAGATCCCCAAGTTTTGGGTCAAACTATTTACACCTGAAACAATCGGGCGTCCCTTAACAGGGAAGCCACCCTTATGCACCTTAGGTAGGCTATAAAAAGTGGCTACAGTAGGATGTTTTTTATACAAGTACTCGAATTCATCACCAGAAATAAGGCCATCAGTTTTTGCCAGTCGCAATATATCAATTAACTCCCTCTGATATTTAACGGTGGGATCACAACTCAGTTTTTCATATGTGTCTCTGTCATCAAGCAGGGCATGGCACATGTTAGTGTAGTCATTGGTGTTCATCAATACGATGTTCCCCCCCTTATCCGAGGGTTTGATGATTAGGTTTTTCTTTTTCTCCAAATCCAGCAAAGCTTTATACTCACTTTTGCTGCAATTGAAGCCACCATGACAAGATATAAGACTGGACAGATCCCGACAAACTTGGTTCACAAAAACATCTATACAGGTTGGGTCCCCCAAAGGAGGCATTTTGAGGCTTTTGTTTTTAAGTGGAGTAAATGGGCCTTTACCCTCCTGAGGAATGCTGTCACTCAAGCTGTATAGGAGGCGGACATCTTGGAGGATGTCGGGTGAGATACCCATCTCTTTGCTCTCTCGCCTAGCGACAAGCGCAAAGTGTTTACGCCATCTAAGCTTTCTGGCAAAGAGGTGGATATCTCTAACCCAGTTGAAGAGGCTGAAGCTAGAGGTAGGAACAAAGGACAGGCCCTTGCTAAGTAGGCACATCTCTGGACCCTGCAGTTTTTGGTTAGAGAGGTTGACTACTTGGTTGTGTTGCCCAGTGGCTTGTTGGTCTGAGGTGGTGATTTTTGAGACCCTCTATTGCGTAGAGGGTAAGGTGTGTCTAAAAAATCTGAACCGCCCTGATCCTGTCTTCCTCTCTGGTTATTCCTTACTCCTCTGCCCCTCTAATTTTGTATTTTCTTATAGCCGGAGACTGGTTTGATACGCCTTATAGGCATATTTGATGACTCCACGGCAGAGGTTACACAGATACTAAGGAAACATTGGGAGGTCCTCCTCATTGACCCAGACATTAAAAAGGTTATCCCCGAAACAGCACAGGTCACCTATCGTAGGGGCCTCAGTCTTAGGGATCGCCTTGTACACAGCCACTACAGCGATACACGTGATTCTAAAGAGACATGGCTCCAACGTCCAATCGGTTATTTTCGCTGTAGTGGTTGTGTGGCGTGTGGACACATTCTAAAGGGACAGTCGTTTTATGCCAATGTCACCGGCAAGTGTCACCAAATTAGACATTTCATAAATTGTCGCACAAGGGGAGTGATCTACAGGGCCAACTGTATATGTGGTCTTGAGTACATTGGGAAAACTACCCGTGAGTTGCGACGCCGGAAAAGGTGAACATTTGGGTGACATTAGGAACGCTAGAGATACACCTATTGCCAAACATATTAACATGATACATGGTGGTGATGCATCGGAGTTGAGATTTATGGGCATTGAAGTAGTCGCGAGACCAAAAAGGGGAGGGGATTGGGACCGGAAGATATTGCAGAGAGAGACTTGGTGGATATTTCACCTTCAAACCGTGGCCCCTAGAGGTCTAAATGAGCAACTGTTATTTGGTTGCTATATTGAACCTTAATATATTACTCTGCATTTCAGCGATATGGTCCGGTCGCTCCCTCAGTCACCCTTAGATAATGTTGGTAGGACTGCAATAATAAATGACTCTGTTGGAGTGATATACCGAGCTAGATTACTATACCTTCTACTGGGATATGAATAAAAGAGGCACTTTGAAATATGGTTGCGTTGAAGCAATTAATTGGCAACGACAGTTATTTGAGGAATCACCTTAAAAACTCTGATATTCCATTAGGTGATCTGCAGACCAGGCGGACCAATGGAAAATACTTTAGATCTTGGTGGGAGCAGAGATTGAGCTTACTTGCCCTTTGACTTCATCTCTGCACCTCACTAAAACACCCACCTCAAGCATGCGTAGTGGAGAGTATATGCCGTCTGAAACCTAACAAGTGAAGGCGGCGTTTTGCTTGGTCACCTCAAAACGTATGGACCTCGACTTCACTATGAAGGCTGAGCTTCGTCTTGGTTGCCTGGCAGCAGGAACCTGCCTCCACGCTAAGCGTCATAAAAAGGAATAGAATCACGTAACTATAGGCGGAACAGCTGATGTATCACGTGACTATGACGCTGCCTGACAATGAGGGGGCGTTGGATGGGGGCGGGGCTTCTCAGCATTTTAAATGACCCGCGAATATGGCTTCATTGCCACTGCTACACGCGGGACGCCAGGGAGCACCCTCCACCCATCCCTATCTGGGAACAGTTATCATCAACAACTGGACAGATAAGCCGCTTATATCTATATGCTTTCATATCAGATTGTTATAAGCATTTGATGAGCAACGTTGCAGTGATTTCTAAACGTCCGCTAGTGACATTACTAGTGGGAGATCGGCTACAATGTATATCAGATAGATACTATCAACTGACGCGATGCATTTATTATTGGTTGGGAGGTATACTGAATAGATACTTCTAACTACACTGCGTGCAGAATTATTAGGCAAATTAGTATTTTGACCACATCATCCTCTTTATGCATGTTGTCTTACTCCAAGCTGTATAGGCTCGAAAGCCTACTACCAATTAAGCATATTAGGTGATGTGCATCTCTGTAATGAGAAGGGGTGTGGTCTAATGACATCCACACCCTATATTAGGTGTGCATAATTATTAGGCAACTTCCTTTCCTTTGGCAAAATGGGTCAAAAGAAGGACTTGACAGGCTCAGAAAAGTCAAAAATAGTGAGATATCTTGCAGAGGGATGCAGCACTCTTAAAATTGCAAAGCTTCTGAAGCGTGATCATCGAACAATCAAGCGTTTCATTCAAAATAGTCAACAGGGTCGCAAGAAGCGTGTGGAAAAACCAAGGCACAAAATAACTGCCCATGAACTGAGAAAAGTCAAGCGTGCAGCTGCCAAGATGCCACTTGCCACCAGTTTGGCCATATTTCAGAGCTGCAACATCACTGGAGTGCCCAAAAGCACAAGGTGTGCAATACTCAGAGACATGGCCAAGGTAAGAAAGGCTGAAAGACGACCACCACTGAACAAGGCACACAAGCTGAAACGTCAAGACTGGGCCAAGAAATATCTCAAGACTGATTTTTCTAAGGTTTTATGGACTGATGAAATGAGAGTGAGTCTTGATGGGCCAGATGGATGGGCCCGTGGCTGGATTGGTAAAGGGCAGAGAGCTCCAGTCCGACTCAGACGCCAGCAAGGTGGAGGTGGAGTACTGGTTTGGGCTGGTATCATCAAAGATGAGCTTGTGGGGCCTTTTCGGGTTGAGGATGGAGTCAAGCTCAACTCCCAGTCCTACTGCCAGTTTCTGGAAGACACCTTCTTCAAGCAGTGGTACAGGAAGAAGTCTGCATCCTTCAAGAAAAACATGATTTTCATGCAGGACAATGCTCCATCACACGCGTCCAAGTACTCCACAGCGTGGCTGGCAAGAAAGGGTATAAAAGAAGAAAATCTAATGACATGGCCTCCTTGTTCACCTGATCTGAACCCCATTGAGAACCTGTGGTCCATCATCAAATGTGAGATTTACAAGGAGGGAAAACAGTACAACTCTCTGAACAGTGTCTGGGAGGCTGTGGTTGCTGCTGCACGCAATGTTGATGGTGAACAGATCAAAACACTGACAGAATCCATGGATGGCAGGCTTTTGAGTGTCCTTGCAAAGAAAGGTGGCTATATTGGTCACTGATTTGTTTTTGTTTTTGAATGTCAGAAATGTATATTTGTGAATGTTGAGGTGTTATATTGGTTTCACTGGTAAAAATAAATAATTGAAATGGGTATATATTTGTTTTTTGTTAAGTTGCCTAATAATTATGCACAGTAATAGTCACCTGCACACACAGATATCCCCCTAAAATAGCTAAAACTAAAAACAAACTAAAAACTACTTCCAAAAATATTCAGCTTTGATATTAATGAGTTTTTTGGGTTCATTGAGAACATGGTTGTTGTTCAATAATAAAATTAATCCTCAAAAATACAACTTGCCTAATAATTCTGCACTCCCTGTAATGTGATGCATTTATGAATATACTACCATTGGTTTACTAGGCTTGGATTGAAGTCTCACTGACAAGTACAACCTTGTATAGTTAAGACTGGTGACCTCTGGTTATTCCTGGTTTACTTCCCAGGTCTTGACACTCACACCTGGATATCAGTGTGTATCGAATACTGAACACACTATATCTCTTTCTCCATACGGACAGAGACTAAATACCAGGAATTACCACAGGCCATGTGAAATAGAGGGCAATTTGGCCTTTATCACCACAACGTTTGGCTGGTTGGAGGCCACATAACAACCTACCTATGCATTTTATCTGCTGTACAGCTGTCCACTACAGGGGAGACTGCATAAGCTTATTAGGTATGGTATATTTATGTGCTCTCTGTGACCCCTCTATTTTGCTGGATTTTGTCCCCTGACAAATCAGGTAACACTGAGGAAACGCGTCGGGACTTCATGACTACTTGAATATGTTTATTCTTGGGACATCATGATCCTTTGATTATATACTTCCTTGTGTGTATGAACTTGTTCAGGCACTACAGGTGACTCATTCTCAGCTGTGAACTTACCTGTTCTTGTTTCATCACATTCTTTTTTGCCAGCTTTCCCTTCCTTTGCCCTCGTTGTTAGGGATACCATCTACAGAACCATATTCTGGCTATCGGGCAAAGCTGGGCAGTCCACAATCAGGGAGGGTGATAATAAGGATATTGAAGTAGATAGGAGGGAGGACATAGAGAGACAGGGCTACCTAGGGTTTTGGACCCAGCACTGTGTCTTTCTGCCTTGGTACCTGGCTACCCTTCACCCTATCCCCTTACACTATTACTATCCCTTTATGGTCCCTTCCCATCTCCGCCCATTCTTTATAGGAGATTAGTGTAATTAGTGGTAACTATTAAGCATTGTTAAGTATAGTAGGGCCCATTATTTTATCTAGATACATAAATAAATGTTATGTTTTAAACCCAATAAGCTACCCATTCATTGTGAATTCTACCACTTAAGTTGTAGTATATAATATATAATCATCGTTGGACTGGGGGTGCCTAGGGCCCACCAGAGGAACTGATTCTGGGGGCACACCCTACGTGGAAATATTAGGGGGCGTCCACATAGGACATAAACGCTGAAGATTTGCTGCCCGTAAATATGTGGCAGAAAGTCCACAGTGATTCCACACCAGCAAAGTGGATCCGATTGGGCCTAGGGGAAGGGGTAGCAGGTGCAGCGTACGTCTTACCCCCTCTCCAGCCGACAGGTTTCCCGGGCTCTGAAGTCCTGTTGTTGGTGTATTCATCGGCTTTTTTGGTTTATTTATTTTTTGCGTGGTATCGAATGGTATCGAGTATCGCAATACTTTTTCATGGTATCGAAACCGAATCAAAAATTTGGTATCGCAACAACTCTAATTTGGTGGTATTGAAATAGTTTAATCTGATACAGGGGGAGGGGACTATGTAAACAGATATCTAGGACAGAAAGCATATGGATCTATGAATTGAGTAGTTTGGCACCTGAGGGGTTAAATCAGAAAATCAAATTATTTGCCTTTTAGGATTTAGATACCATAGGAGGCAAATTAATAAAGGAATTTTAGCAATAATTAAAGAGGAGCATGGATGCAATATTCACCATAATTAATATGGAACGGGTGTTACTGGAGGCCAACTATATAACAACATATAAGATGGAAGGACCAGTATCCCTGACGAAGGAGACCGAGTTCTCTGAAACGCATAGTTTTTTTTTGGTTCCCAGAGGCTGCCGTATATATGTGACGTCATACCAACACTTCGGGAAGCTCGTTCTGACTTCTAAGGCCTCATTCACACATACGTGGATTTTCACGGACCACGGTCCGTGAAAACCCGACCTGCTGTCCTGCCGAGTGCACGAGCGCACAGCGTCATTGGTTGCTATGACGGCGTGCGCTTCGTGCACTCAGCAGGATGGCAGGCCGGGTTTTCACGGATCGTGGTCCGTGAAAATCCACATATGTGTGAATGAGGCCTAAGACACGAGCGAACGCCGCCGGCCGGGGCGTCGACATGTTCAGAGGCCGAAGACGCAAGCAAGCAGGATTAAGCATCGGAGCTCATGGGCAGGACTAAACTACAGGATTGCTTCAAATAGAAATACAAACAAGGCAAGTGACTGTAGTAGACTTTTTTTGAGCACTTTGGAACATTGTACTAAATTGTATGTATCGGAATAAGACACAGACGTTTCTTTGTGGGAGTCTTATTTCTATTTCTATTGCAGTTGGTGCAATAGGTATCGGTGGGTTTGAAATATTAATATTAAAACTAGCATCCAACTGATATCAGCGGGTGCCTACTAGTAAGCGCGGGTTGATTGCTATATATATTATATACTAGTAGTATATAATAGTATATAGTAGTAGAATATTAATATTAAAACTAGCATCCAACTGATATCAGCACCAGTACCCCACAAGAAGTGATAGGTGCCTACTAGTAAGCGCGGGTCATTGCTATTTATTGTTGTATATTCACATCAAGTACGGGCAGGTTACTTTTATTACAACCCAGCAGCTACACAGAGGCCAATAGGAAAATGATATTTATATATAAAAGAATCTATACTGATAGGACACTTACTACAGCACACTCAAAATATTAGGAGCGCAGCCGTGGGACGTTACTTAAGTTGTAGTATATAATATATAATCAGCGTTGGACTGGGGTGCCTAGGGCCCACCAGAGGAACTGATTCTGGGGGCACACCCTACGTGGAAATATTAGGGGGCGTCCACATAGGACATAAACGTTGAAGATTTGCTGCCCGTAAATATGTGGCAGAAAGTCCACAGTGATTCCACACCAGCAAAGTGGATCCAATTTAAAAAAAATCTCATCCAAATGGTGTTTAATACATTTCACAGCATAAACTTGATTGTGGTGCAGATTTCATGAATATTGGTGGATTTTGCTGCAGATTTAGGCTACTTTCACACTGGCGTTTTGGTTTCAGTTTGCGAGATCCGTTCAGGGCTCTCACAAGCGGTCCAAAACGGATCAGTTTTGCCCTTAATGCATTCTGAATGGATAAGGATCTGCTCAGAATGCATCAGTTTGCCTCCGTTCCGCTTGCAGCGTTTTGGTGTCCGTCTGACGAAACTGAGCCACTGACACAATATGGCACAATAAAAAACGGATCCGTCTCCCATTGACTTTCAATGGTGTTTGTGATGGAATACCACGCCTCGTGCCCACTTGACGTCAACTACGTCGAGCTCCTGGAGGAGCATGTAAGGTCAGCTTGGCACCATGGTGATGGATCATGTGATGAGCGCAGTGACGTCACCACAGGTCCTTTTCCTCCTGTCAAAGAAGAAGACAGAAGAGAAGTCGGGCTGCGCGAACAAGTGGATGAGGCGAGTTAAAAAAAAAAATTTAACCCCTCCATCCCTACTTTACTAAGCATTCTGTATTAAGAATGCTATTATTTTCCCTTATAACGATGTTAAAAGGGAAAATAATAAAATCTACACACCTAACCCAAACTCCTGTGAAGAAGTCCAGGTTCGGGTACGAAACATGCCGATTTTGCTCACGCGCGTGCAAAACGCATTAAAGTGCTTTGTACTCGCGGGGAAAAATCACGCATTTTCCCGCAACGCACCCGCATCTTTTCCCGCACGTCACTCGCAACGCCAGTGTGAACCCAGCCTGTCACCTCGACCGGCGCCCCAGTCCAATGCCGGAGACAGTAAGGGATCTCCCGGGCAACAAATCATCGGGTGCCACCAGTTCAGGCCGTACCAGATTCTTATCAGCGCCGGTGTCTCTAAGTCCCATGACCGCGGCCTGGCCCACGGTGATCGGTTGCAAATTGTCAAGGGACCTCCCACCACCCCCACCCACACACAACACAGTGGACGGTTTCCGGGTCGGTGATTTGGACGGGTCCCTCGGGCGCTGAAGACACATGGCTTTGAAGTGTCCTGGCTGCTTACACAGGTGCCAAATTCGGGGTTCCCCCACTGACGTGGAAAGTATAGCAGGGGCTGGTGCCCACTTGGGCCTAGGGGAAGGGGTAGCAGGTGCAGCGTACGTCTTACCCCCTCTCCAGCCGACAGGTTTCCCGGGCTCTGAAGTCCTGTTGTTGGTGTATTCATCGGCCAGGGCTTCTGTTGTGGAGGCCCCCTTTGGCTTCCAGTCGCGGAGGTACTGCTGTTGGTCCTCCGGGCAATTCCACAAGAAATGCTCTGTGGCGATGAGCACCTTCAGCTGCTGGACGGTGGTGAGCTCCAATCCTGTGGTCCATTGGTCGACCGCTCTCAGCAGGGCCCGCATGTGATTGGCCCAGCTCTGGGTAGAACCCCTCTGCAAACTACAAAGTTCTTTCCGGTATGTCTCACGGGTCAGGTCGTACTGCCTTACCAGAGCCTGCTTGATGTCCTCATAGCTCAGGAGGGTCTCGCTGGGCAGGTACCCGAAGATTTCAAGGGCTTTTTTCCTGAGACGTGGCGTGAGGAATCTCACCCGCTGGTCCTCTGACAGCTGGTACGGATGGCAGGCCGTCTAAAATGCCAACAAAAAGGTGTCCAGGTCCCCATATTTGTCCAGTAGGGGAAAGTCCTCTGCCCGAAGTTTGGGAATCCAGATCCCTGGAGAATCACATCGGGCTGGAGAGGGCTGCTGGAGTTGGAGCTGAAGCACTCGCAACTGATGCTCACGCTCGGCCCGCTCACGTCGTTCTGCAGCTTGCTCCTGACGTTCTGCAGCCTCTGCTTGCTCGCGATGCTCTGCAGCCGCCATGAGGAGCTCAGAGGCTGCCTGGTCTCCGGCCTGGAGACGGTCCAGGGCAGCTTGTAGGAGAGCAGCCGAGCCTGCCAGGCTGGGGGTATGGGCAGGTGGAGTGAGGCCCAGACCTCACCTCTAGCAACTGGCTCCTTGGGGAGCTTTGGCTGTGCTCCCCCTCGCCTTGAATAAAGTTGTCTTCCATCTCCTCTCGGCCCCCTATCTGGACTGCGTCCTCACCGCTCATAGCCTCGGCCATCTCCTTAGCCTTGCTTCATGTGTAACTGGCCATTATTGCCACGGATGGTCACTGACACAGACTGCAACCTGATGCACACACACCTTATTGTATTTGCACTCAGACTGTCTAGTGTTGAGCTGATCTTAAGACTCCAGCGGCAAAAGCTACAGCTGGTAATCTTTAGTTTCTGGGAGTATGGGTCTCACACTCACACACTAGTATCTCGATCCCACTTTGCCACAGTGAAAACAGCGCTTCTCATTTGATATAAGCCCAGTCTGCTAACGGGATTATATAGGGTGAGAAAACAACCCGCGGTAGCTTATAACTAGGCCGAAACACGGACGTGGGGATTCGTGATCGAGATACAAGACAGCACAAAAATTATATATTTATTCGCCTTAAAGGGTTTCTACCACTTCGTTTTCCCATAATTAGCTTTCAGACACTAGCGATCCGCTAGTGTCTGCTCTCCCAAACAATCCTAATATAACTGTTTATTGTCCTGCCGTTTCGCTAAAAATCGAACTAATATAGATATGCTAATGAGCCTCTAGGTGCTATGGGGGCGTCATTAGCACCTAGAGGCTCGGTCTACCTTCACAAAATGCCGCCGCCCAGCGCGTCCCTCCAGCCCGCCCATCTCCTCCAGAATGCGATCCTCCCCGTGCGCGTCTGTATTCGGCGCATGCGCAGTGAATGTCTGACCGCTTCCCTGCTCAGACATCTCCACTGCGCCTGCGCCGATGACGTCATAGTGCTCCGAGGAACAGGCGCAGTGGAGATGTCTGTGCAGGGAAGCGGTCAGACATTCACTGCGCATGCGCCGAATACAGATGCGCACGGCGCATGCGCGAGAATTCGTCCGCTTGATCGCATTCCGGAGGAGATGGGCGGGCTGGAGGGACGCGCTGGGCGGTGGCAGTTTGTGAAGGTAGACCGAGCCTCTAGGTGCTAATGACGCTCCCATAGCACCTAGAGGCTCATTAGCATATCTATATAAGTTCGATTTTTAGCGAAACAGCAGGACAATAAACATTTATATTAGGATTGTTTGGGAGAGCAGACACTAGCGGATCGCTAGTGTCTGAAAGCTAATTATGGGAAAACGAAGTGGTAGAAACCCTTTAAGGGAAAACTAGATATAATACTATACACACAGAATATATACACTGGTCTGAGGTTACAAATACAGGTAATATGGTACACACAGGATTACACAGAGTATAAGTCAGTTACCGGGTAGATAAATGTTCCTTTGGGTTAGGATGGTGTAATAGTCCTTGGCTGCGGTCACGTGGGGGGCAGTGATGTCAGCTGTTTCTAGGTCTCTCCAAACACATGGCACGATGTGACCCCCTTTCAGAAAAAGACCCGCCCGCTTGCTGGCCCAAGCCTTTTAACCTGTAGCAGGCCCCTACTCTCCCGGCCTCTGGGAGTGGTCCCCCCCTCCCTGCTGATCCTAGCAGCTCAATGACCCACAAAACCCTTTAGGATTCATAGCTCCAGACCAGAACGTCACAGGGGGATGGTTCTGGGACCAACAGATCTGCCTGGGTTCCGGCTACAAGTAGAAACATGGTACCGTTAGTTGGTTTCTGTGGGGAGATATCTATATCTCCCTTCCCTGGCATCCCACCACCAAACTAAGACCATGGGCATGTTCATGGTGGCCACCGGGACACAAATATGTATCTGGTTTGCGCCTGTGATAGCCGGGCGATTCATAAGTCCTTATAAATCGCCGATTCCATGCTGTCTGCTAAATTTGATTGAACTGGGGAATGGCTTAGACCCCCTGCAGGGAGGTTTTCGTGCAGGATCCGTGCTGTCTAAATGGAGGTGTGAAATGTAACCAAATATGTCCTGCTAGGAGTTTTCTGCTATCTGGCTGCGGCTTTGAAGCAGGGCTCTCCTGTGGAGTTCACTACCTCTGCTATCTTTCGGCAAATGGTGGGTGTGAGGACATGGCTGACAGTTAATAATAATCCATATTCCTGACAGTGTTCAAGACTGATCCGTCTTGGCTATGTTAAAGATAATACAAACGGATCCGTTCTGAACGGATGCATGCAGTTGTATTATCTGAACGGGTGCGTTTGTGCAGATCCATGATGGATCCGCACCAAACACGAGTGTGAAAGTGGCCTTGTGGACTCTCACCTGCTCTTTTTTAGGACTTAATACACATGAACATTGCTCCAAATGTGCACTGCTTCCATTAGCCTGAGAGGTGAACGCTGGTGTGTGTTGTCAGAGCGGGAGTTGCCATGTCACAGGTAAAGAAGTTCATTTATCCACAACACTGCCGTGGACTTCTTTTCAGAGAGGCAATGATCAAATAAGGTGTCACCTATATTGTGTGGGGCCACATGGAGAGAAAAGAGGACTTGTGTGGGTGGGGGCATATGGGGAGAAAAGGGGACTTGGACAGTGCTACAAAGAGAGAAAAAAGAGCTTGTAGGGGCCACATGGAGACAAAAGGGGACTTGGAGGGTGCCATATGGATAGAAAAGGGGACAGGGGCCACATAGAGAGAAATGGGGACTTGGAAGGTGCCAAATGGAAAGGGATAGGGACTTGGGGGCCACATGGAGACAAAAGGAAACTTCTAGGGTCAAATGGAGACAATCAGGGACGTGTGGGGGGACACATGGAGAGAAAACGGGACTTGTGGGGAGCTACATTAGAGAAAAAGGGACTGGGGGCACATGGAGAGAGAAAATGGGACTTGGAGGCTGTCACATGGAGAAAAAAGGGGAGTTGAGGGGCCACATGAAGAGAGAACAGGGGACTTGGGGGGGGGGGGGAGGCGCGAATGGAGAGAAAAGGAGACTTGGGGGGCCACACGGAGAGAAGACTGGACTTGAGTAGCGTACTGGGTGAGGGGGACCATGGGATGCAAATCTGAGGAAGTGTGGTCATGGGCCATGGGCTGCAGGTGTATGGAGGCATGTCTGTAATTGTGGGGGGTGCCTGATGCATTATGTGAGGAGGGGTGGGGGCATCATGGTGTGTACTGTGTTCTGAGGGAAGGCTATAGGGGCCCTGTCCTGTAGTCTTGGTGGGGCATCCTGTCTAGTCTGTGTAAGCGTGGGTTGTAGGGGGATGGGATGTCATGGGGAGTAAGTCTCTTAAATAGGGGGGTCTTTGTTGCGTTGTGTATATGCTTAGGGGTGCAGCCTGCATGAGGGTTGGGTAGATATTTGGAAAGCCACTGAGATTGTACAGCCAGAGCCACTTCCACTCCGGCTCCTCAGGGGCATGTTGCCTTGTGAATGTCACGTGACATGCTAATCACCGGGGTTTGATTCAGCAGCAGGGTAATGTATATATCCCTGGTAATAAAGATTACAATAGTATCTACTACTGATGCGGATAACCGGAGGCGCCCGGTCCCTGCGGGATGGAGGGTAGTGCCGTGATGAGCTCTGCGAGAGGCGTCAGTCCAGCCTTTCTCCAACCACGTGACTCCCCATATAACTGACGTGTACGGAAGTGGATGATTCCTGACACGACTTGTGGAACATGGCAGCAGATTCGGGCTCCGGGGACTGCGGACCGAGGAGGGGACATTTGGCCGCTGTGGTGCTGGCCCGGGGCGGCAGTAAGGGGATTCCCCACAAGAACATTAAGAGGCTGGCCGGGAAGCCGCTCATCGCCTGGGTGCTGCGGGCGGCGCTGGACAGTGAAGCCTTCGACAGGTGAGGGAAACTTCATCACTCCTGTGACCCCCGTTACCAAGGAGACCATGTGACCTCCCCTATCAAAGAGAGCGAGCTTACCATGTGACCTCCCCTATCAAAGAGAGCTTCTTCCAGGTGACCCCTGTTACCAAGGAGAGAGCTTATCATGTGACCTCCCCTATCAAAGAGAGCTTCTTCCAGGTGACCCCTGTTACCAAGAAGAGAGCTTATCATGTGACCCCCCTATCAAAGAGAGAGAGCTTACCATGTAACCCCCCCCCCCTTATCAAAGAGAGAACTTACTATATAACCCTCCTTTATCAGAGAGAGCTTACCATGTAACCTCCCCCCCCCCTTATCAAAGAGAGAACTTACTATATAACCCCCCTATCAAAGAGAGAGAGCTTACCATGTAACCTCCCCCCCCTTATCAAAGAGAGAACTTACCATATAACCCTCTTTTATCAGAGAGAGAGCTTACCATGTGACCCCCCCTTAGAGAGAGAGAGAGAGCTTACCATGTGACCCCCCCCTTATCAGAGAGAGAAAGCTTACCATGTGACCCCCCTTATCAGAGAGAGAGCTTACCATGTGACCCCCCCCCCTTATCAGAGAGAGAAAGCTTACCATGTGACCCCCCTTATCAGAGAGAGAGCTTACCATGTGACCCCCCCCTTATCAGAGAGAGAAAGCTTACCATGTGACCCCCCTTATCAGAGAGAGAGCTTACCATGTGACCCCCCCCCCTTATCAGAGAGAGAAAGCTTACCATGTGACCCCCCTTATCAGAGAGAGAGCTTACCATGTGACCCCCCCTTATCAGAGAGAGAGCTTACCATGTGACCCCCCCTTATCAGAGAGAGAGCTTACCATGTGACCCCCCCTTATCAGAGAGAGAGCTTACCATGTGACCCCCCTTATCAGAGAGAGAGCTTACCATGTGACCCCCCCTTATCAGAGAGAGAGCTTACCATGTGACCCCCCCTTATCAGAGAGAGAGCTTACCATGTGACCCCCCCCTTATCAGAGAGAGAGCTTACCATGTGACCCCCCTATCAGAGAGAGAGAGAGCTTACCATGTGACCCCCCTATCAAAGAGAGAGAGAGCTTACCATGTGACCCCCCTATCAAAGAGAGAGAGCTTACCATGTGACCCCCCCTATCAAAGAGAGAGAGCTTACCATGTGACCCCCCCCTATCAAAGAGAGAGAGCTTACCATGTGACCCCCCTATCAGAGAGAGAGAGAGCATACCATGTGACCCCCCTATCAGAGAGAGAGAGCATACCATGTGAGCCCCCTATCAGAGAGAGAGCTTACCATGTGAGCCCCCTATCAGAGAGAGAGCTTACCATGTGAGCCCCCTATCAGAGAGAGAGAGCTTACCATGTGGCCCCCCCCTTATCAGAGAGAGAGAGAGCTTACCATGTGACCCCCCCCCCTTATCAAAGAGAGAACTTACCATATAACCCTCTTTTATCAGAGAGAGAGCTTACCATGTGACCCCCCTTATCAGAGAGAGAGCTTACCATGTGACCCCCCTTATCAAAGAGAGAGCTTACCATGTGACCCCCCTTATCAAAGAGAGAGCTTACCATGTGACCCCCCTTATCAGAGAGAGAGCTTACCATGTGACCCCCCTTATCAGAGAGAGAGCTTACCATGTGACCCCCCCCTTATCAGAGAGAGAGCTTACCATGTGACCCCCCCTTATCAGAGAGAGAGAGAGAGCTTACCATGTGACCCCCCCTATCAAAGAGAGAGAGAGCTTACCATGTGACCCCCCCCCCCTATCAAAGAGAGAGAGAGCTTACCATGTGACCCCCCTTATCAGAGAGAGAGCTTACCATGTGACCCCCCTTATCAGAGAGAGAGCTTACCATGTGACCCCCCTATCAAAGAGAGAGAGCTTACCATGTGACCCCCTCTACTGTGCAGACTGCCAGCCATGTAACCTTCTTTATTAAAGAGACAGCCCCATGTCACCCCTCCACCCTTACTGTGCAGTCAGCCTCCCCTTGTGATTCCCCCCCCCCCCCCCATTGCCTCTCCATATGACCCCCACCAGCACCACCATTACTGTGGAGTCAGCCTCCCCTTGTGATCCCCCCCCCCATTGCCTCTCCATATGACCCCCACCAGCACCACCATTACTGTGCAGTCAGCCTCCCCTTGTGATTCCCCCCCCCCCCCCCCCCCCCCCATTACTGTAGAGACAGCCTCTCCATATGACCCCCACCAGCACCACCATTACTGTGCAGTCAGCCCCCATGTGACCCTGGAGCAGAAGGATCTAATATCCAGTGCTTCTTTAGAATTACAGATATGCTGATGATTGGAGTTGTAGTCCACGGTTGGTATTGTGGTAGATATCATATATTTTCTCGCTCATTTACAGGGAAATTTTTCTAGTGATTGTAATTTTAATGCCAACTTAACCGATCTCTTTATTTGTTTCAGCGTCTGGGTTTCTACAGACAGCGATGAAATTGAGAAAGTAGCAAAAGACTATGGGGCGCAGGTACATCGGCGGAGTGAGGAGGTCTCCAAGGACACGTCCTCCTCCCTGGAGACCATACAGGAGTTCCTGCAGCATCATCCAGGTCTGTGATCATTGTAGCTCGGCTTATAATCCTGTGCCGATTGCCCCGGAGCCTGTCGGGTGGTCCTTGTGGGCGGCTGTTTGTCTTCCAGGGGTTTAGAGCCTTTCGGAGCTTTAGGCCTCTTTCACAGGGGCATCATGGATTTGGGCCGGATAAGATGCGAGTGCGTCGCGGGAAAATGCGCGATACATTTTAATGCCTTTTGCACGCGCGTGAGAAAAATTGGCATGTTTGATAGCCAAACCCGAACTTCTTCACAGAAGTTCGGGCTTGGGATCGGTGTTGTGTAGATTTTATTCTTAATACAGAATGCATAGTACAATAGGGCTGGAGGGGTTAAAAAAAATAATCTCTTATTCTCTTCTGTCTTCTTTGAGGAAAAGGACCTGTGGTGATGTCACTGCGCTGATCATGTGACGGACCATGTGATAAGTGTAGTGACGTCACCACAGGTCCTTCTCCTCCTGGACAGCAAAGATGAAGACAGAAGAGATGCCGGCTGCGCGAACAAGTGGATTAAGGTGAGTTAAATTATTATTATTATTTTTTTAACCCCTCCAGCCCTATTGTACTATGCATTCTGTATTCAGAATGCTATTATTTTCCCTTTATAACCATGTTATAAGGGAAAATAATAAAGATCGGGTCCCCATCCCGATCGTCACCTAGCAACTGTGCGTGAAAATCACACCGCATCTGCACGTGCTTGCGGATGCTTGCGATTTTCACGCAGCCCCATTCACTTCTATGGGGCCTGCGTTGCGTGAAAAACACACAAAATAGAACATGCTGCGATTTTCACGCAACGCACAAGTGATGCGTGAAAATCACCGCTCATGTGCACAGCCCCATAGAAATGAATGGGTCCGGATTCAGTGCGGGTGCAATGCGTTCACCTCGCCCGTGTGAAAGAGGCCTTAGTTACCCCCGGCTGGTACTCCGCACAACAGTCTCCCCTCAGACAGTGGTCACATCTACAAGCTAGCAGCTAAAGATGTCACCTCACCCTTTATAGTAAAAGACCTCCCACATGCACTGTAGCACAGTCTAATTACTCAGCCCTGCTCATCCTGCTCCTTCTGGTTCATAAGTGGAATGGCAGAACCTCAGTGAAGACCGACACTTTTCTGTTCATGGTGTTATTTTGCATGAATTTTGGTGTGGTTTTGGCACTGAAATCTGCATCACAAACTGCTTAATAGGAGTGTCCCATTGATTTAAATGTGACTATACACCAAAGTTAATTCGCTGAAGATAAGATGCCACTTATTGCAGTGTCCGCAGTGGATGGCTCCACACGGATTTGCCCCATTAAATGGGACTGAATCTGCACTCGGATCGGCAAATGTTTTTATGAGCTCACCCTAAGGGCGCATTTAGACGACGCGCTGTGTTTTGCCATCTGCAAATTGCAGATCCGCAAAACATGGATGCCGTCCGTGTGCCTTCTGCAATTTGCGGAACCGAATGGGTGGCCCATTATAGAAATGCCGCAATTGCAGACGAGAATAAGACCTGCTCTATTTTTTTTGCAGAGCCGCGTAACGGAACTACGGATGCGGACAGCACACGGTATGCTGTCCGCATCTTTTGTGGCCCTATTGAAATGAATGGGTCCGCACCCGTTCCTCAAAATTGCAGAACGGATGCTGGCTTATTCAAACAGTCGTCTGAATGAGCCCTAATACTACACTTGTGGGGGTCGAGGCGTTTGAACACATTGTTGGCTTTAGTGGCTGTAACTCTGCGTCTGTAGAAAAGATTTCCCTTTAAACCGGTATTCAGATTAGAGGATGGGACATAACTATTAGATCTCGAAAATCGGGGGCCTCCATAGTAAATGGAGCCGCAGTTTGAGCATAGCCACTGCCTCTCCAGTGAATGGATGGAGCAGCAGGGCGCCTGCTCAACCTGCCGCTCCATTCATATCAGGAGTACAAGGCCACGATCGATGGGGGTGCCAGTGGTCTAATAGTTATCCCCTATACCAGAGGTCGCAATGGCGCCTGTACAAGCGTCATGCTGTAGATGCTTGTACAGGCCTTATTAATACACATATACTTTCCCTGCTATTAATGAGCTCGCTGTGAACAGTATTTTTTTTTATGGGAGGCAGTGTGTACATGCGCAGTAAAGATATTTGGGTTCCCGCGATGCTGCTGAACTGCTCCCATCCAGCTTTCCGATCATTGGATGTCAGCAGAAACGGCAGGAAAATGACTGGGTGAAGTTCAGCAGTAAATTGGTCCTCAGAACAAGGAGCGGTGAATAGATGGCACTGACTTTAGCACCCGGGTAGTACTGTGTGTTCTACAGTTCTGCTGTCATCTTGAGCCACTGAGGTCTCTCATGAATCTCTTCTCTTCTGTAGAGGTGGATATCGTGGGGAACATCCAGGCCACGTCTCCGTGTCTCCACCCAGCGGATCTTATCAAGGTTGTGGATATGATCCGCACTCATGGCTGCGACTCTGTGTTTTCTGTTGTTCGGCATCACCTGTTCCGGTGGCGAGAGGTGACAGCTCCAGGTAAGGGGGCATGGATGTCATCCGTGGTTTATTAAGATGGAAATTAGTCACTGACAACGTCATAATCTATGTAAGGGGTAGGGGGAGGTGAGTGATAAGGATCAGAAACTTACCGGTGATGGCTGCAGACTTAAATGGGTTATCTAACCCCCTAAGGCCTGGGCCCCTCAGATAGGTTATACTTGCCCAGCTCCGCGTGACGGGGGAGGGCAGCCAATAGCAGGCAGCGTCAGGAACGAGCCTCCCTAGCATTGCGCGTGATTCTACGAAGGCTCGTCCCCGTTGCAGCCCGTTATTGGCTACCAACAACCCGTTGCGCGACGGGGAGACGTGCAGGGAGCAGGAGGAACGTGGGCCTGGGGAGTGAGGTAAGTATAACCTATCTGAGGGGCCCGGGCATTATGGGGGTCATTATAGGGGTTCGATAACCCCTTCAAGTCTCAGGACACTTGATTTTGTTTTGAGTGCATTGGGGGGAGGGGGGAGTGATCAGAGTAAGTAGGGAGACTGCTGTTTGCAACTATGAGTGACCCCCTGACAATGTATTGGACAGGTGAGTTCACAGTGGCGGAGAACCTGAACCCAGCTCGTAGGCCGCGTCGCCAGGACTGGAGGGGTGAACTCTACGAGAACGGCTCCTTCTACTTCGCCACCAAAGAGCTGATTGTTCGTGGCCTCCTGCAGGTAGGTGTCTCTTTACTTCTCTTATTCAGAGGCAGCCTAAGGTGAGATCACAGCAGAACTTCACCCATAGATCATACCGTAAGGACTTGTCCTATTACGAGTCCATTAGTCTCTGTACGTGGCTCAAGTTGTTGATAGTAGTTTTGATCTATTTCTTCTCAGGGCGGAAAGATGGCCTATTATGAGATGAAGCCAGAGCACAGCGTCGACATAGACATTGACCTGGACTGGCCAATTGCAGAACAAAGGGTTAAAAGGTAAGAGGAGTCCTCTCAATTGCAGGCTTCTCCTGTAATGTAATATGCATTACCTAAGTGTTGTCATATCTACTAAATAGTTCTTCAAACATTTTTCAAATGGAAGGAAAAATAAAGGACTTCTTGGTCCTTTGACATACCATGACTTCTCGGAGATGGAAATAACAGGCGTATGAAAATATCTATTAACATTAAAGGGATTTTTCAAAGACTTTTATACTGATGGCCGGTCCTTGAGAGAGTAGTCATCAATATGTAGGTCTGACTGTGGGGGGGGGGACTAATCGGCTTTTTTACAGCAGCTCCGGATATCTGAACTACATAGGTCTCCACTGTGTAGTGGATGGATACTGCTGCAGTAAAAGCTTGCTAGTCACCAGCGCTCTGGGTTCAGCGCCAATTAGGGATGAGCGTATCGACTTTGGATGAAACAGCCAAAGTCGATTTGCATAAAACTTTGTCAGAATACTGTACGGAGCGAGCGCTCCGTACAGTATTAGAATGTATTGGCTCCGATGAGCCGAAGATATTACTGGTAATAACTTCAGAAATTAATTTCTACTGTTAAAAACCTTTTACCGAACTCTGTTCAGTTTCAAGTGGTACCTTGGAACCGAACCAGAGTTCGGTAAAAGGTTTTTAACAGTAGAAATACATTTCTGAAGTTATTAAACAAAGTCTCGCGAGACTTCGCAAAGTAATAACTTTGGCTCATCAGAGCCAATACATTCTAATACTGTACGCTCACTCCGTACAGTATTCTGACAGTTTTATGCGAATCGACTTCGGATGTTTCATCCGAAGTCGATTCGCTCATCCCTAGCCCCAATCTCTCTTCTCTGCTTCCATTCCCCACAGGACCAGAAATGTGGTGTGATTGGCTGGATGCAGTGATGTGTGTGCGGACCGTACATCACACTTCTGGCCCAGCGGGGAATTAGAGCGAAGGTGAAAGGTGAGTCTGCAACAAGGAGTTTTCTCAAAGATTTTAATACTGATGATCTATCCTCTGGATATACCTGGGACCCCCACCAATCAGCTGTTCGAGGAGGCACCGACGCTACTGTGAGCACTGCGGCCTTCTCCAGCTTTTCCAAGGGCAGTGAAGACAAGTTTATCGGTCACGTGGTCTAGGCACAGGCCAGCCCTATAGAAGTGAATGGGGCTGAGCTGCAATACCAAGCACAACTGCTATACAATGTACAGCGCTATGCTTAGTAAGCTTTGAGAAGTCGGCAGTGCTCAAAGAGGTCTGGTGTCTTCTCAAACAGCTGATCGTGGGGGTCCCAGGTGTCGGACTCCCACCAATCCAGAGGATAGGTAATCAGTATTAAAATCTCAGAAAACCCTTTAAGGGTCCATTCACACGTCCGCATCTGTTCCGCAATTTTGCAGAACAGGTGCGGACCCATTCCTTTTCAGTTCCGCCAAAAAAATAGCAATTGCGGACCAGAAAAGGCATTTTCTATGAGATTGCCGGTGATGTGCGGTCCGCAAAATGCGGGCATACACCTTCAATAGCTGTCAGCTGAACAATCATTTGGCTCAGAACATACACGTTTTGCTTGGATGCACATTTATGTGTATTCTATGGGC
Organism: Bufo bufo; assembly: GCF_905171765.1. NCBI lineage: Eukaryota > Metazoa > Chordata > Amphibia > Anura > Bufonidae > Bufo > Bufo bufo. The sequence continues at coordinate 240,072,960 of NC_053389.1, read as the reverse complement.
AGGGAGGAGAAAACCGCTGCTAGACACTTCTAGCGGTGGCTCATCTCCAAAGAGAACAGAAGGACCAGACGAAAATATTCATTCGGACAATATTACACTAATGTGTATGGGGGTCCTAATCCCACAGAGTCTTTCCACACATCACCACCCTGATGAGCGCTCTGTTGACTTGCTGCCTAATATTTACCCCATCACTTGTCTGGTGCTGTTGTAATGAGATTAAAACCACTGACAGATGGCGATTATGTTCTTGCCAATTACTTTCTCCGTTAGAAGTCAGCACTGACTATATGAATAAGGAGCAGTGACCCCTAATTGTGGGTAACCGCCATGTCTCTCTTGCCCTGACAGGTTCGGGTATTTTGGTAAAGGGATGTCCACAGTGGTGAAGTTGTTAGTCTGTAATATTGATGGCTGCCTCACTGACGGCCGAGTCTATGTCAATCAAGAGCACGAGTTCACTTCCTACAGTCTGCGCGATCTTGACGGGATCCGGAAACTGCTGGACCGAGATGTCACGGTCAGTGCACTGAGGGGTTTATCCAGTTTGGGTTACTCTTTTTTTATATTTTGGGCTGTATGATTAGGTACCCCAAGATCAGCTTTTGTAAGCAGTGAAGCTGGTGCTGAATGCTCGTCACCTTCCCAGCTCTTAAGAACTAAAGCAGTAGACGCAGGGATGCTCAACCTGTGGCCCTCCAGCTGTTGTACAACTACAATTCCCACCATTCCCTGCTGTAGGCATGCTGGGAGTTGTAGTTTTGCAGCAGCTGGAGGGCCGCAGGTTGAGCATGCCTGCGTAGAGGTTTCTGTAGAAGATGAAGCACATCAGGCTCAGGTGCACTCACAAGTAGGACAGCCACTTTTATGTGTGGGAATTGTTGGGGTTCAACACTACAGGACTCCCTACCGTCTTATGTTGTTGACGGTGTTGCATGTGACACCCAGTTACTGCCGAATCATCCCTCTGACTGCTCTAATTGTCGCTCATCTTTCTCAGGTCCTTTTAATCTCGGAGAGAGATATCCGTTCATCTCTGATCTCCAATCTGAAACTGCCATGTGAGTTCGAGGTCAACGTCACCGACAAGAGGGCGGTGCTGCAGAGGTGGATGAGCAAGATGGGACTGTCCTGGATCCAGGCTGCGTACATGGGTTAGTGGCAGATCAGGGGCAGTGTGGAGTAGGGGGGTCAGTATGAAAGGGGAGGGATCTCCTGGGTACATGCGAACATTGTAAATTATAACAAGATTAGAGACCTACATACCTCATACTCTACGTTGGTGGCACTATAATGGGGGGTGCCCTAAACAGTCTCCTATTCAGTACATAGATATAAGCCAACTCCACCAGATGTGATGTTGATATTTACTGTGATTATATGTTTTGGGGCCTCAGGCTGTCAGTTCATACTGGGTGTTGTAGTATGACTTGCAGGGCACTTTTCAATCGTATTATGGCTGTGCGGTAATCTCCCCATTTTCTGGACAGGATGCAGTGACTCTGATGTGGAGTGTCTGAAGCTCGCCGGTGTTAGCGGGGTCCCAGCAGGCGCATCGACAGCTGCCAAGATGACTGACAGCTTTACTTGCACACAGGGAGGCGGCTATGGCGCCATCCAGGAGTTTGCTGAACATGTTATAAGCCTGATGGACAGCGGGAGGTAACTGGACACTGACCACGACGTTATCCAAGGAAGCTCTCCTGCTATGTTTTACGTCTGTTCTCCTCCATTATTTCGCAGCATGCCCTGCGTGCAGTAATAAGAATTTTAATCTTAGTTTTTATTTGAGCGAAGCTGCGAGCAGCTTGAAATCTGTGTCCAGGCTCGCAGGGGTCAGTTTTATTACACATTATGACGGAAGAAAGACGCTTTTTATTTGTTGCCTTTTATGTCTTTTCATACATTTTATCTTATAGGAATGTGGGATGTTGAGGGTTGTTGTTTGTGTAACGTTGAGTCCATTGACTCGCTATATCCACAAGATCCTCTAAAATGTTTACAAATATTGGGATAAATCCATGAATTTGCTCTAATTTATTCTTTTGTGCCATTGGAGATTTTATTTAATTCAAGATGCGGTTTAATGTGTTTTTCTATTGGCCGGGACCATGTGCCTGCAATAAATACTATATGGTGACGAGATCATGTCTGGTTAGTGTTTTTATTTTTATTTAAAATAATCTCTTACAGTACATATTTCACTGGCACCTCCACAGCGGCACTGACAGGAGGGTTTACCTGCCCCTCTCATGGGACAGGAAACCATGTGAAAGCCACAGATAAAGAGCCTTCTCCCCATACCTGTTTCAGTTTGTTTCCTGTCCCTTGTGTGATGCATAGAAGATTTTCTGCCAGGATTATTCATCTTATATCTTCTTCTTTTGTTCAGGCTTTCTTCTTAACCAAAAATATAAGGTACAATCCCTGTTGAGATATTATTCCCTCTAGCGCTGCAAATCCCAGGACAAAGTGAGTAAAAATGGTCCGCACAATAAAATAGGAAAAAAAGGATTGCGCTGCAGGAGAGTGTTCTTATTGTATTTAGGTCCAATGATATTGGTGTTCTATTTTCTATGGAAATCCTCAGTCAAACAGGTTCATCTATACACATCAATCACAGCTACAGTGTGGAAATCTGAAATAAAATAGAAACCGCACTATGGTGTAGTAACTTCTCAAAGGAGGTGTCACCTGTGAACAGGTTATACTCACAAAACTCAGATGGTATTGCGCGTAACAAGCAGGCTCAGTGATGTCATCCACCAAGGAACTTCGCACACTGAGATGAAGGTAAATCTGGAGTGGTCAGGAGGACGGATGTAGGTTTGTACTATAGCTGGTAGATGTACAATCACCCTAAGATGCCGCCTAAGAAACCGCACTGACCGGGGCTTCACCGCTTGTGTAAAATTCTGCCAATGTCCACGATCCCGAAGATGGAAAACCACTTTCACAGAATATCACCAGACTCTCCACTCTTCGGAGTCTCAAAGAAAGGAGGTCAACCAATAGTGAAGTACGTACCAGTGTTGAATGGAAAATATTTAATATACTCACAAAAAAACACAAGTATAGGAGCAAGTTAAAAAAAAGTCCACAGTGCCCGACCCTGGTTTCGCCATAATGCTGAAAAGTACACACACACATATAAAAATATATATAAATAAACAATAAAAAAAAAATTGGTGAAAATAAAATCACATTCAGGATCCACAAACCTAGTACAATCGCATTTGGGACCTACATCTCCCTGTCATATACAACGCAAACCTATTCCTAGTATGGAGGATTTTAGACTATACAGGCATTCACGTTGCATTCAATGTTTAGTCCCTGGGGCTGAATGGTGTTTAATAGAAACATCCACTCCACCTCCTTTTTATTTAATATTGAAATAAAATCTCCTCCCCGTATAGGAGTATGGACCAACTCAATACCAGTGAAAAGGAACCCCTTGGGATTTTTTGGGTGGTGAATTTTAAAATGGAGAGAGACACTGAGTCTCAAGACCTTTTTTGATTATTACAAATATGTTCTTGCACTCGAGTTTTCAGACTACGTGTGGTTCTCCCCACATATTGGAGGCCACACGGGCACTCCAACAAATAAATGATACCCACATTATTACAGGACAGATTGCCTTTTATTTTAAAATTAGTATCTGCTCTTTTTTTGGATGCTACAGAGTCCACAAACATTTTCCGATCTTTAGAGATGCGGTTTTTGCAGGGTATGCAAAAACCGCACCATGTGAACTTACACTTGTATGCGGCCTTATGTTTTTTATTGGTAGCAAAGCTGGCACTATGCACCAACCTATTAGTAAGATTACTGGCTCTTTTAAAAACTACAGGGGGTTTCTCTGGCAAATCCTTGCTCAAAACGGGGTCATTTTTGAGTATATGCTAATTTTTGCTAATCATATGTTTAATATGGCCCACTTGGTTATTGTATTGTGTTAGGAACATATATCTAGAGTCTTTCTTTTGTTGGTCACTTTTTTTTATCTATTGGGGTCTGGGTGATGTAACGCTTGTCTTCTATTTCTCTTCTACAATGATCCAAAAGATCTTCTTGGTATCCCTTTTCAAGAAATCTGGTTTTTATCATCTGTCCCTGTTCCCTATAGTCTTCTACTTTAGTGCAGTTCTTAGAGATCCGTTGAAACTGGCTTTTGGGAATATTCCTAAGCCAGGAAGGGTGATGGCAGCTATTAAGTTCGATATATGTATTTACATCCACAGTCTTAAAAAAGGTTTTTGTTTTGAGTCTATTCTCTTCTATAAAAATAACTAGATCTAAAAAGTCAACAGAGGTATCACTAATGTGGCTGGTAAACTTGAGGTTAAAGTGATTCTTGTTAATATCTGTTATAAAGGACTCGAGTCCCTCTTTCTCACCTGACCAGATGAGGAGGCAGTCGTCTATGTATCTGCGCCATATTAGAAGACGTCCCCTTCCTAGATCTTTGTTGAGGATCGTGTCTATCCTCTCTCTCTCCCACATAGTCATGAACAGATTGGCGAGGCTGGGGGCGAATTTCGCCCCCATCGCCACGCCAGAATGCTGAAGATAGAACTGATCGCTATACAGAAAGTAATTGTGGGTGAGCTGTGATTGATGTGTATAGATGAACCTGTTTGACTGAGGATTTCCATAGAAAATAAAACACCAATATCATTGGACCTAAATACAATAAGAACACTCTCCTGCAGCGCAATCCTTTTTTTCCTATTTTCTTCTTAACCAGCTTGGCTGGGAGGTCCAGGTAAGGAACAGGGCTCCACAGGAGTCTGCGCTCCTCTTCTCTGTTCTGAGCTTAAGTTTTGTGAACATAGCTCTGGGCTTTGTCGTCTGCATCACTGCACTTGAGCACCAGCAGGTGGGATTGCTCTGTGCGTTGGCGGACTGGTATTCACTCTTGGCAAGGAACTACTTCTACTTCAAGTTATACGTTGTGTTTTTTTCCATTACGCCCCATGACAGCACCTGTGAGAGATCCTCCTCCTTCCGGTCAGGAAACAGGAACTTCCCAGATCTTTCCAGGTCTATTTTCGGCTGCAGGATCTCTAGGGTTAAAGCGAAACCTAGTGGAGGTACCTGTCGGCGTAAGTCTCCACTAGGAGCCGCTGAGAAGCCCGGCGTCTGCTGTTTTTTTCCTTCTTCGGTGCCATGCGGGGAATCCTGTAACTGCCTTGTGACCCTGCCTGCCGGCGAAGTTGCGGCGTGAGGGGGGAGGTACGTCTTCTCCTCTCATTGAGGCTGGCTGAGCTGGGCGTGCGCGTCGCACCGGAAGTGACGCGTGCGTTCCACCGGCCAGAAGGGGAGGAGCTTAAACATGGCGGGCGCTGCGCGGCCCATTTGAAAAAGGGAACGCCGGCCAGCCAGCGTGGAGGGAGCAGCAGCAGGCAGATACTGACCGGACTGGACGCCAGGCGGCACCTGCAGCCCTCCATTGGCCCCCCTTGAGGCAGCATTATCATGCAAGAAGAGGGGGAAGTACAACAGCGCACCGACAGACAGGAGCAGCGTTCGGAACCAAGCATGGTACTCCTTGGGGTAAGAGGGGTTAACCCCCACCATCTCCCTTCGGGGAGTTATTATTATGGTCAGGTTAGACCAGGGGTCTGCAACCTTTAAGAAATAAAGAGCCACTTGGACCCGTTTCCGAAAAGAAAAAAAAACTGGGAGCCGCAAAACCATTATAAAACAAATCTAACACTGCATATATTGTTTCTTACCTTAATCATTAAGGCTTAATGCTATATACAGGATCGTGCAGTTAGCTGTCAATCTGAAGAAAAAAAGGACTTTTTCACTTAATGTGCAAAAATATTTTACATTGTTAATAGCTAACTAAAATATTTAATTTACCTGGTTAATGGGATTTTTGCTCCTGAACCTCAGTGCACAGTGTCTGCACATCAGGGCTGTAAGACGTCACCTTCATTTTCACACAGGCTTGCAAGCTGTCACCTGTGAGGCGTGATCGATGTTTGTTTTTAATATAGTTCATGTTGGAGAAGACCTGCTCACATACATATGTGGAGCCGAAGATCGACAGCACTCCAAATGCATACTTTTTCATGTTTATATAAGTGTTGGGGATGGCATTCCATGTTTCGAATACAAGTTTGTCCTGTTTGGGAAGGTTTTCAATATCAGTCCATTTATGATTCTGGGCCAGAATGGCCTTCTGACGGGCAACATCCTCAAGAGTAGCGGTCAAGCATTTGAACTTGGACACCCATAGATCTTTGTCGGCTATATCGGCCAATTCCATCTCAAGATCAGGTTGACTTACACCTGCAAATGCAGTCATATTCAATAGGGATGGATCGATCTCCAGGGGAGTGACAGGGAAGGATAATGTGGTTTTTTCCTCTCTGAACTCACAGAATCGTTTCCCAAATGAACTCTGCATTGCGGTGATTGCAGACTTGAAATATTCCAAATTGATTGTATCATGACTTTGTTTGAACTCTCTCAAAGAGGGAAAGTGAGACAGTGTGCCTCTCTGTAAATCTTTGACAAACACTGTCAACTTGCGCTCGAATGCCAAAACCTCCTCCAGCATATGCAGGGCTGTGCCTCCTTTCCCCTGAAGGGTTGTATTTAGCGTGTTTAGATGTGCTGTCATGTCTACCATAAAATGTAATTTTTCCAGCCACTCTGGCTGTTCCAGCTCAGCAAAGGTGAGCTCTTTGCTGGCCAGGAAGGTTTTTACTTCTTCCAAACATGTGACAAAGCGTTTTAGCACCTCGCCTCTGGACAGCCACCGGACCTTGTTGTGGAGCAGGAGGTCAGAATATTTGCTTTCCACCTCATCCAATAACAAACGGAACTGACGGTGGTTTAAACCCTTTGCCATTATCTTATTAACAATCTGAATGACCACATCCATCACTTTTGTGCATTCCGGCGGAAATGTTTGAGCACACAATGCCTCTTGGTGCAGGATGCAATGAAATGACAGCAGCGTTCTACCCACAGCCTTCTGCAGTAAAGCCACAAAGCCCTTCTGTGCTCCTCTCATGCTCGGTGCCCCATCAGTAGCTACTGAGACCAGGTGGTTGGTGTTTATTTTTTTAGCAGTTAAAAAGTCCAGGACAGCCTTACAGATATCCTCACCCCTTGTTTGGTCTTTTAGTGGTATCAGCTCAATCAGTTCTTCCTGTGGCCCAAAAGAGTTCACATATCGGCAGAACAGCGCTATTTGTTCAATATCACTGATATCTTTGGACTCATCACAGGCAATGGAGTACGCCACAGCTGAATTAATGTCTTGAATTTGCTGTTTGCTAATGTTTTCTGCCATTTTTAGGGTTCTGTCTTTGACAGTCTTCGCAGAGAGTGGCATGTCTTTGATTTTCTGCACAATTTCATTTTTGTTTTTGACGTCCATGTATAGATGTTCCGAAATCTTAATGAATGCTTCTTTTATATACTCTCCATCGGTGAAGGGCTTCCCGTGCTTGACTATTTCCTGAGCGGCCACAAAACTAGCATATGTTGTGGTATTTGCAGATTTCACCCACTTCTTGAAATTATTTTTGCTCATATTAACCTTCCTGATAAGTTCTGCAACAGCTTTTCGTCTCTCATCTCCATCTGGATATTTTTCAGCAAAGGCTGTGTGTTTATTCTGGAAATGTCTTGCAACATTGGACTTTTTGTGGTTTGCTAATTTCTCACCACATATTAAGCATACTGGTAAACCAGTCTCGTCAGTAGAGAATGCAAATGATTCTGTCCACGTATCATTAAACACTCTGTTTTCATCAGAAATTTTTCTCTTCTTGCCTTTATCCATGGCTGGCCTACCAGGGGGTTGAAAACAGCAACGTAAGTAGAAATCACAGGGCCCCATACCAATTTGCTATGCCCACTTCCCCTTTCTTTATCTGCAACCTGTGTGAAAATTGTTCGGCATTTCTGCCGCAATACCACTGTACCGCTAAAAATCACAGATCACCACCATTACTGGGCCAATAAGCCCCCCATATAATATGCCAGTAGCCAATAGGAGCCCCCACAATGTGCTAGTAGCCATAGCTCCCCCCTACATTGTGCTAGGAGTCATAGGCCCCCCTATAATGTGCCAGAGTCCAATAGCCCCCATTATAATGTGCCAGAGTCCAATAGCCCCCATTATAATGTGCCAGAGTCCAATAGCCCCCCTATAATGTGCCAGAGTCCAATAGCCCCCAATATAATGTGCCAGAGTCCAATAGCCCCCCCCCTATAATGTGCCAGAGTCCAATAGCCCCCAATATAATGTGCCAGAGTCCAATAGCCCCCCTATAATGTGCCAGAGTCCAGGCCCCCGCTATAATGTGCCAAAGTCCAGGCCCCCGCTATAATGTGCCAAAGTCCAGGCCCCCCCTATAATGTGCCAGAGTCCAGGCCCCGCCTATAATGTGCCAGAGTCCAATAGCCCCCATTATAATGTGCCAGAGTCTAATAGCCCCCATTATAATGTGCCAGAGTCCAATAGCCCCCCTATAATGTGCCAGAGTCCAATAGCCCCCAATATAATGTGCCAGAGTCCAATAGCCCCCCCCTATAATGTGCCAGAGTCCAATAGCCCCCAATATAATGTGCCAGAGTCCAATAGCCCCCCTATAATGTGCCAGAGTCCAGGCCCCCCCCTATAATGTGCCAGAGTCCAGGCCCCCCCTATAATGTGCCAGAGTCCAGGCCCCCGCTATAATGTGCCAAAGTCCAGGCCCCCCCTATAATGTGCCAGAGTCCAGGCCCCGCCTATAATGTGCCAGAGTCCAATAGCCCCCATTATAATGTGCCAGAGTCCAATAGCCCCCCTATAATGTGCCAGAGTCCAATAGCCCCCCCTATAATGTGCCAGAGTCCAATAGCCCCCAATATAATGTGCCAGAGTCCAATAGCCCCCCTATAATGTGCCAGAGTCCAGGCCCCCCCTATAATGTGCCAGAGTCCAATAGCCCCCCTATAATGTGCCAGAGTCCAATAGCCCCCATTATAATGTGCGAGAGTCCAGGCCCCCCCTATAATGTGCCAGAGTCCAATAGCCCCCATTATAATGTGCCAGAGTCCAATAGCCCCCCTATAATGTGCCAGAGTCCAATAGCCCCCATTATAATGTGCCAGAGTCCAATAGCCCCCATTATAATGTGCCAGAGTCCAGGCCCCCCCTATAATGTGCCAGAGTCCAGGCCCCCCCCTATAATGTGCCAGAGTCCAGGCGCCCGCTATAATGTGCCAGAGTCCAGGCCCCCATTATAATGTGCCAGAGTCCTATAGCCCCCCTATAATGTGCCAGAGTCCAGGTGGCCCCCCCTATAATGTGCCAGAGTCCAGGTGGCCCCCCCAATATAATGTGCAAGAGTCCAGGCACCCCCCATCCAATATAATGTGCCAGAGTCCAGGGGGGCCCCCACATATAATGTGCCAGAGTCCAGGGGGGCCCCCACATATAATGTGCCAGAGTCCAGGTGGCCCCCCCTATAATGTGCCAGAGTCCAGGTGGCCCCCCCAATATAATGTGCAAGAGTCCAGGCACCCCCCATCCAATATAATGTGCCAGAGTCCAGGGGGGCCCCCACATATAATGTGCCAGAGTCCAGGGGGGCCCCCATATATAATGTGCCAGAGTCCAGGGGGGCCCCCAATATAATGTGCCAGAGTCCAATAGCCCCCCTATAATGTGCCAGAGTCCAGGCCCCCCCCTATAATGTGCCAGAGTCCAGGCCCCCCCTATAATGTGCCAGAGTCCAGGCCCCCGCTATAATGTGCCAAAGTCCAGGCCCCCGCTATAATGTGCCAAAGTCCAGGCCCCCCCTATAATGTGCCAGAGTCCAGGCCCCGCCTATAATGTGCCAGAGTCCAATAGCCCCCATTATAATGTGCCAGAGTCCAATAGCCCCCCTATAATGTGCCAGAGTCCAATAGCCCCCCCTATAATGTGCCAGAGTCCAATAGCCCCCAATATAATGTGCCAGAGTCCAATAGCCCCCCTATAATGTGCCAGAGTCCAGGCCCCCCCTATAATGTGCCAGAGTCCAATAGCCCCCCTATAATGTGCCAGAGTCCAATAGCCCCCATTATAATGTGCCAGAGTCCAATAGCCCCCCTATAATGTGCCAGAGTCCAATAGCCCCCAATATAATGTGCCAGAGTCCAATAGCCCCCCCCTATAATGTGCCAGAGTCCAATAGCCCCCAATATAATGTGCCAGAGTCCAATAGCCCCCCTGTAATGTGCCAGAGTCCAGGCCCCCCCCTATAATGTGCCAGAGTCCAGGCCCCCCCTATAATGTGCCAGAGTCCAGGCCCCCCCTATAATGTGCCAGAGTCCAGGCCCCCCCTATAATGTGCCAGAGTCCAGGCCCCCCCTATAATGTGCCAGAGTCCAATAGCCCCCATTATAATGTGCCAGAGTCCAGGCCCCCCCTATAATGTGCCAGAGTCCAATAGCCCCCATTATAATGTGCCAGAGTCCAATAGCCCCCCTATAATGTGCCAGAGTCCAATAGCCCCCATTATAATGTGCCAGAGTCCAATAGCCCCCATTATAATGTGCCAGAGTCCAGGCCCCCCCTATAATGTGCCAGAGTCCAATAGCCCCCATTATAATGTGCCAGAGTCCAATAGCCCCCATTATAATGTGCCAGAGTCCAATAGCCCCCCTATAATGTGCCAGAGTCCAATAGCCCCCATTATAATGTGCCAGAGTCCAATAGCCCCCATTATAATGTGCCAGAGTCCAATAGCCCCCCCTATAATGTGCCAGAGTCCAGGCGCCCGCTATAATGTGCCAGAGTCCAGGCCCCCATTATAATGTGCCAGAGTCCAATAGCCCCCCTATAATGTGCCAGAGTCCAGGTGGCCCCCCCTATAATGTGCCAGAGTCCAGGTGGCCCCCCCAATATAATGTGCAAGAGTCCAGGCACCCCCCATCCAATATAATGTGCCAGAGTCCAGGGGGGCCCCCACATATAATGTGCCAGAGTCCAGGGGGGCCCCCACATATAATGTGCCAGAGTCCAGGTGGCCCCCCCTATAATGTGCCAGAGTCCAGGTGGCCCCCCCAATATAATGTGCAAGAGTCCAGGCACCCCCCATCCAATATAATGTGCCAGAGTCCAGGGGGGCCCCCACATATAATGTGCCAGAGTCCAGGGGGGCCCCCACATATAATGTGCCAGAGTCCAGGGGGGCCCCCATATATAATGTGCCAGAGTCCAGGGGGGCCCCCACATATAATGTGCCAGAGTCCAGGGGGGCCCCCACATGTGCCACATGAGTCCAGGCCACATATAATTAGCCATTGGCATTATAGAAAAGAAAAGAGGAAAAAAAAAAAAAAAAAAGGGTGACTTACCTCCTGAGAGCGAATCACGTGCCTTCCTTCAGCCCGGTCCTCTTCTTTACGGCAGGCTCGGCAGAGCAGCGGCAGTCTGGCGGCGCGATGACGTCATCGCGCCGCCTGCACAGGTCCGGCGGCCTCTCTGATAGGCTGCCGGCCAGCGGCAGCACACACGTCGCAGATCTTCCTCCGCGGCGAGCAGCCTGACAGGTAAGGCGGCGCCTCCCATTCTTCAGGAGCGCGCCGCAGCCACTGAAAGACTCCGGCCCGCATGACACACTACCGGAGCCGCAGCAAAGGTGTAAAAGAGCCGCATGCGGCTCTGGAGCCGCGGGTTGCCGACCCCCGGGTTAGACTGATTGGGCTGTTTTATTAAATGCAGGTTAAAGAAGCCCCAAAGAAAGCTTCCCACAAAAGAGCTAAAGAGTGTGGAATTTGCAAGCGGAAGTTGGATCCGTCTTACCCAAAAGCATGTTGTCAACCATGTCTGGATAAGTTAGTGGCAGAGGAGTCGCCATCTTTATTGCAAAGTATCCAAGATTTAGTTAAAATTGAAGTACGTTCTTCTGTGGAGGAGTTTGAAAAATCCCTGCCTAGCTCATCCAGGCATAAGAGGGCCCAAAAGGCGATAGTGGAGGATTCTATGGACTCTGGGTCTGAGGAGGGCGCTATTGCAGACTCAGATTCCTCCTCTGAGGATTTGACAGGGAAGCCGTTATTTAGAGCGGAAAATACAGATCTACTATTGAAGGCGGTTAGATCCACGATGGAGCTTGAGGAAGAAAAGGAGTCCAGGTCTAGACCAGAGCTAATGTTTGAGAGCCTAAAGCCTAAAAAGTCTAGGGTGTTCCCCATTCAGGACTGTATCAAGGACCTGATTAAACGCGAATGGGAGAAGCCCGATAAAAAATTCTTTATCCCTAGAGCGGTCAGGAGAAAGTACCCCTTTGATGATCAAGAAGTATCAGCTTGGCAGGAGGTACCGAAGGTAGACGCTCCCGTAGCTAAGATAAATAAGAAGTCAGCTCTCCCGTTTGAGGATTTAGGGTCCCTCACAGATCCCATGGACAAAAGGGCTGATGCGTACTTGAGGAAGAATTGGGAAGCTTCCACTTCTGCCTTTAAACCAAATATAGCGACTACCTCGGTGGCAAGGTCATTAAAGCTCTGGTTGGAGGAATTAGAGTCTCATATAGAGAACAAGACTCCTAGGGATCAGCTGCTGGAGGCTATACCAACTATGTCCGGTGCTGTGGATTTCATCTCTGATGCCTCTGCTGACGCATTGAGGCTTTCCGCTAGGGCGGCTGCATTGTCCAATTCAGCCAGAAGGTCGTTATGGTTGAAGGGGTGGAAGGGTGATGTAGCTTCAAAATCTAAGCTTTGTGCCCTCCCTTGCCAAGGAGATTTTTTGTTTGGGTCAGCCTTAGATGATATTTTAGATAAGGCATCTGATAAGAAAAAAGGTTTTCCAGCACCGTCCTTTCCTAAACAGGGGAAGCCATTTCGGATCAATGAAAGAAGGAAAGGTTTTGGGGATCAAAAGATAAGGAGGGAGTGGAGTTCTGATAAATCCAAAGGTGTGCTGTTTAAATCCAGACCTCAAACATCAAGTTCCACTCAACAATGACGCCAGACCCCAAGTAGGCGGTCGTCTTTCCTTATTTTTTCCGGCCTGGCGAAATATTACCGCAAGCGCCTGGATAAAGGATGTTATAAGGGAAGGCTATCGCCTAGACTTCAAGAGACTACCACCCAGGACATTCAAAATTACTTCATTAAACCAAAATTCTCCAAAACAGCTGGCACCTTCGGAGGAAATAAACAACCTCCTGGAGAAGGTAGTCCTTGTTCCAGTCCCAAAGGACGAACAAGGAGAGGGTTTTTATTCAACCCTATTTCTGGTCCCCAAGCCCAACAGGCTGATGATAAATCTGAAGGGCCTAGTCTATGCTTTCCCTCCCATCACCCTATTGCCCAGAGTGATCCAGAAGATCAGGAGGTAACAGGCTACAGTGATACTAATAGCACCATTCTGCCCAAAAAGAGTTTAGTTTGCTTGGTTGAGGAGACTATCAATAGCCGATCCCTGGGTGCTTCCAGAAAGACAGGACCTATTATATCAGGGCCCTCTACGTCATCCGGAAGTCAAGAACCTCCACCTGACAGCTTGGATTTTGAGAGGACATTCTTCAGGTCTAGAGGCCTATCAGAACAAGTCATTGGGACTCTCCTGGCTAGTAGGAAAAAAGTCACCTCCGAAATCTATCTGAGAGTATGGAAAACCTTCCTTCGGTTTGCAGGTCCAGGCTTAGACTTGAGCTCACCCAACATCCCGTTAATTTTAAACTTTTTACAGGAAGGCCTTAACAAAAAGCTTAAACCCAGCACTCTCAAGGTACAGGTCTCGGCACTGAGTGTCCTGTTTGATTTTCGATTGGCTACTCATCCTTGGGTCAAAAGGTTCATTAAGGGATCCTCTAGACTATGTCCTATAGTTAAATCTAAGTCAGCCCCATGGGACCTTAACCTGGTTCTTTCTGCTCTAACCAAGGCTCCGTTTGAACCTCTGGGGGACATCCCCTTAAAGATGCTGTCCTATAAGACCGTATTTTTAGTGGCCATTACATCTGCCAGACGAGTAGGAGAACTATCCGCTTTGTCCTCTTCCCCACCATATACTCAGATTCTGGAGGATAGAATTGTTTTCAAACCGGATCCTGCATTCCTGCCCAAAGTAGTGTCGGTATTCCATAAGTCTCAGGAAATAGTTCTCCCTTCCTTTTGTCAGGACCCAAAGAATGAAGGAGAAAGATCCTTTCATACTTTAGATGTTAGAAGGTGTGTCTGTGCATATTTAGAGTCTACGAAGGGCTTTAGAAAAACCCTGCAACTCTTTGTTCAGTTTCAGGGTCAGAACAGGGGCTCGAAAGTTACAAGCCGTACCTTAGCCAGATGGATCAAGAGAGCGATAGGTCTGGCATATTCAAGATCAGATTGTCAGGTTCCTTCAGATTTTTCAGCCCATTCCACCAGGGCAGTAGCCTCTTCCTGGGCAGAAAAAGGGTGCGCTACCATCAAACAGATCTGTAGGGCTGCAACGTGGAGTTCTCCCTCTACGTTTTACAAGCACTATAGGTTGGACCTTTCATCTGTGCAGGATATGTCTTTTGGGAGAAAGGTGCTGCAGGTTGTAGTCCCTCCCTAATAGTTATCTAGTCTAGTCTCTCACAGGTGCTGTCATGGGGCGTAATGGAAATACTTCAATTACTCTTACCGGTAATTTGTTTTCCATGAGCCCATGACAGCACCTACATAATTCCCTCCCTTAATTAAAAAAGAAAAAAATTTATTTATACATAAAGTATGATGAAAAAAGAGAAATCTACCCTTTGGTATGGTGCCAAAGAGGAGATATGCCTGGCATATATTTGGCGCAGAGTTTTTTTCTATTATGTTTTTCTCGCCTATGTTTTTAGTTTTCACTATATATAGGTGTGTTGCTGGTCCCAGGAATCTTGTCAAATACTGAAGGTGGAAGGTACGGGACCAATTTAAAGATCTGGGAAGTTCCTGTTTCCTGTCCGGAAGGAGGAGGATCTCTCACAGGTGCTGTCATGGGCTCATGGAAAACAAATTACCGGTAAGAGTAATTGAAGTATTTTTATGCCCTGGGAGCAGCGCACATCTCAGAAACAGGGTGGGGCAAAAGCAGCTTGTCTTTTATACAGAATAGTACTGGGCATCCGTTCTCCCGACTTACTGGCTCCTGCAAACACTGAGATCTCTGCACCTGGAGATTCCTCTAATCTTCACAGCAGGTCTGTGGATCCCTGCAAAGCCCTAAAACAGGTAAGCCTCCCCCTCTGGAAGAATTAAGCGATTTCATGCTAGCTGGTTAGCTCCTTTTGGAGTATTAGGGTCAGCCCCTCTATTTCTTCTTTAGTTGAGGGGTTCACTTATTGTGATGAATCTATCCCTTAATTTTTCACTTTGACCTTTTTTCCCTGGTTGGGCTCCTCCTACATCCTTCACTAGCTGTTCAGCAGGCTTATGATGCTTATGATGCTCTCTGTGATATTTTTTTTTAGAACCTATAGACCCCTTCCTCAAAGGCTTCTAGTGGTGAAGCTCCTGCAAAAACTGCACAATGTGTAGGGTGATCTTATCTCTTCCCTTCAAAAGATAGACGTTGCACAGAGAAAGTAGTGAATGAAGAGTCTCCTTACCTTTTAGATGGTGTGCAGACCCTGGTTATAGATTGTCAGTTCTGCTGCTATTGACCTTAGATTAAATCCTTCTTAACCCCTTCTATGAAAAACTTAGGAAGCGCCTACTATGCAGTTGGAGCTTGACTGAGAAATCTCTAGTGTTTACTCCTATTCGTCCCAAGATGGCTCTGGTTGACCACTATGTTTCCCAGAAGATGCAGAGTAAATCCTAAAAATGATCAGGGCAACTATGAAGCTGAAGGATATAAACAAACCATAATTCGATGGGAACAAATGTTTTTCGGGCCCTGGGCAAAAGCATGAAAAGCATCTTCCCTATACATAGTAATGTTAGGAAGCTGATGTCTAAAGAGCGGAGAGATCCAGAAAAGAGGGCCAGCATTTCCATAGTGTTCAAGATGACATACTTGTTTGCTGAGGGAAGACTTAAATATGTGTGATAAATCTCCTAAGATTGACTCCCAGGTAGCCTGTATCTTGAAAAAAGTCTTCCTTGCTGTATGAGAATATTGAGCTCCTGATGTAGCCCCTGCTCTCCAAGACTCTAACATAAAATCCAACACTTTTGGCTGGGTTACCTATTGTGTGTGTGGGGCCTCCTAAGTCTCCCTGATGTCAAGAAAAAGAAAGATCAGGATTTCTTCTTGCCACCAGAGGTGTCTGTCAATGGCTTTCTTCTCTCTTGCCATTGAAAACACATGCATGCTTGACTGAATTGGGAATGCATGTGTCCGCTTACAGCTATTGCAGATGTGTGAGCACCTTAAGACTTCAGCTCCTATTTACTAAATCTCAGACTTAACTTCTAGACAGTCTAAGGCTTCAGCAGCTTAATGCCATTCAGGATCTCGTTTGTCTTCTTTAACCTGTCGGTGGAATAATCTTGAAAGTCTGACCTTCACTAGCTGGGGCCACACTCACCTGTGTGTTCTTCTGTACCTTCGCCAGCTTTGTAGCAATGAAATATTGTACTGGAGCAAGAAGGACAACGTCGGTGGCACCCACCAGAGAGCTGACAACCAGCAGTTTATATAAGAGGAGGACCACCATAATAATCTACAAAGACCAAGAGTCAACAATAATAAGAAGAACCTAGAACAAACTCCGCATTCATCCCCTGGTAATGAGATCCATGCAGATAGTCACAGCCCAAGTTATTGACATCACTGAATATTATAATTATATGATTGTATTACATCGTGATCAGTTAGCAAACCTCGAACTGATCGCTGCCAAGGAAAAGTCTGTCTTCAGTCTTCTACTGAGTGCGTGTGTAATGACAAATGGGGGGGGGGGGGGGTGATGGGGCACCATGTACATAGAGACTGTGGTAGTGAAAGACGGAAGAAAGATTCTCCTCAATGCTCAGCACTTTGCTAAGAAGACTCTTTACACCATTTTCAAGTACAAAGAAACATCTTTCTCTGATAAAATACTACAAAATGTTTAACGTACCAGTCCCTACACTATAAAAAAATAAAATAAAAGAAATTAAATAATGATTTATGCTTTAACCAGACAGCAGATGGAGAAAGGATAAACTGTGGGGATGCTTTCCATACTTACCAACATAGTAGTTGGTAAATTAATTTGGGCATATAAGTCCCACCCCTGGGAAACCCACTAGGACTGCCCTTCACAGTTTGAGACTGAAGCTTAGCAATCAAGCAGGGGCGTAGCTATAGGCGAAGCGGCTGCCTTGGGACCTCAACTCAGAAGTAGCCCTTCCAGGAGGAGGACTAAAAGATTTTGTCAGGGCCCCCTCAATAGTATTATACAATAACATTATATACAGTGACTCTGAAGGAAACGGATGGAGTGCTGTGGGGCCCAGTCATTTATAGTTACGCCACTGCAGTCAAGGAAAAGAGGTGTACTCACCAGTAAAACCCCAGGAAAGTTACTGGGGGGGGGGGGGGGATATTTATTATAATGAGACCTTTAAGATATGAGACTGAATTCAGATTAGAGTTCACCTTGCATACGTAGGATCTTGTGGATGATATAGGTGTTAGTGATTAGGAAGCCGTGCCCCTTATGTCACCACTTCAAGGTTCCTCTATCGGCAGAGGAGGGATTCTTTACAGTAAGAGCAGTCACACCATGGAACTCGCTCCTATTGGAGAGGACTCGCCTGATCTAATTTGGTTTCATTGGTGTCTCAGAGATGCTGGACGATCCCTGATATACGCAGAGGACCAGCAAACCCCAAAAGGTCAGCCAAATACCGGAATGTGCTTCTCAACAAGATTGGACGCCAAAATGCTTTATAGATGGCTGATCACCTTTTTCTTTGCAAAACATTTGAAAGTTGTAAAAGTTATCCACACAACACTACAAATCCGATTATCTAATGTTACTGGGACGGGCATTTTACTGATCATGATAAGATTAGATACAGCAGTTCAGCAGACAGTATCTGTCTGTGCAAATCTGTAGTGCCTATGAGTGCATGGGGCGTGGTGAATGCTGATAGATCAGGTTCAAAGAAATCCTTGGGGGACCAGTGGAACTAATAAATTGTAGCCAATGGTAAGATATATACACTGCTCAAAAAAATAAAGGGAACACTTAAACAACACAATGTAACTCCAAGTCAATCACACTTATGTGAAATCAAACTGTCCACTTAGGAAGCAACACTGAGTGACAATCAATTTCACATGCTGTTGTGCAAATGGGATAGACAACAGGTGGAAATTATAGGCAATTAGCAAGACACCCCCAATAAAGGAGTGGTTCTGCAGGTGGTGACCACAGACCACTTCTCAGTTCCTATGCTTCCTGGCTGATGTTTTGGTCACTTTTGAATGCTGGCGGTGCTTTCACTCTAGTGGTAGCATGAGACGGAGTCTACAACCCACACAAGTGGCTCAGGTAGTGCAGCTTATCCAGGATGGCACATCAATGCGAGCTGTGGCAAGAAGGTTTGCTGTGTCTGTCAACGTAGTGTCCAGAGCATGGAGGCGCTACCAGGAGACAGGCCAGTACATCATGAGACGTGGAGGAGGCCGTAGGAGGGCAACAACCCAGCAGCAGGACCGCTACCTCCGCCTTTGTGCAAGGAGGAACAGGAGGAGCACTGCCAGAGCCCTGCAAAATGACCTCCAGCAGGCCACAAATGTGCATGTGTCTGCTCAAACGGTCAGAAACAGACTCCATGAGGGTGATATGAGGGCCCGACGTCCACAGGTGGGGGTTGTGCTTACAGCCCAACACCGTGCAGGACGTTTGGCATTTGCCAGAAAACACCAAGATTGGCAAATTCGCCACTGGCGCCCTGTGCTCTTCACAGATGAAAGCAGGTTCACACTGAGCACATGTGACAGACGTGACAGAGTCTTGAGACGCCGTGGAGAACGTTCTGCTGCCTGCAACATCCTCCAGCATGACTGGTTTGGCATTGGGTCAGTAATGGTGTGGGGTGGCATTTCTTTGGAGGGCCGCACAGCCCTCCATGTGCTCGTCAAAGGTAGCCTGACTGCCATTAGGTACCGGGATGAGATCCTCAGACCCCTTGTGAGACCATATGCTGGTGCGGTTGGCCCTGGGTTCCTCCTAATGCAAGACAATGCTAGACCTCATGTGGCTGGAGTGTGTCAGCAGTTCCTGCAAGACGAAGGCATTGATGCTATGGAGTGGCCCGCCCGTTCCCCAGACCTGAATCCAATTGAGCACATCTGGGACATCATGTCTCGCTCTATCCACCAACGTCACGTTGCACCACAGACTGTCCAGGAGTTGGCAGATCCTTTAGTCCAGGTCTGGGAGGAAATCCCTCAGGAGACCGTCCGCCACCTCATCAGGAGCATGCACAGGCGTTGTAGGGAGGTCATACAGGCACGTGGAGGCCACACACACTACTGAGCCTCATTTTGACTTATTTTAAGGACATTGAATCAAAGTTGCATCAGCCTGTAGTGTGTTTTTCCACTTTAATTTTTAGTGTGACTCCAAATCCAGACCTCCATGGGTTGAAAAATTGGATTTCCATTTTTTTATTTTTGTGTGATTTTGTTGTCAGCACATTCAACTATGTAAAGAACAAAGTATTTCAGAAGAATATTTAATTAATTCAGATCTAGGATGTTATTTTTGTGTTCCCTTTGAGCAGTGTATATTGACCGCCAGTATAGTAATGTCTGACTTGTATATTATAGTATCTATACTCTACAACTAATATTCACTGTGCAGAAGTTATATACTGTGTACAGATGCAATATATACATTGCATCTAAAAATTATACAATATATACAATCTGTATAATGTTAGAATGTAAGATGATACTAAGTATACTGCATAGTGTGTACCTTGTATACAGCTCCATGTTACAGAGAGACACTGTATCCTAATGTAAATAAGATGATACAATGTATATATGATTGGATGATATCATGTATATTTCCCCGCACCCATGCGTTATAGACCTCCCATCCAGGACAGGAAACCTGAGAATATAAAAAAGTTCACACCCCCACCACACCTCAGTTCAGGTTTCCTGTCCTCCGGATAGGAGGTCCTAGGGAACCTACCTTTTTAAGTTCACACCAAGGATGGCTGTGGAGGGTCTAGGCTTTAGCCCGTGGGTGACCTTTCCTATGGCGGCGTAAGTGTCTTTTCGTAGCTGCTTCTCGAGCCTGCTGTTCATCCAGCTCTCCTCCCAGATTCCCCCATGTTGGGAGCCGCCGTGGCGGTGCCAGGCGGCTCTGATTTGATCACAGCACAGGGGATCATCAAAGATGGCTGCGGCGTCCTGCGGCGTCCTTGGGGACAGCTACCAAGAGGGTGAGATAATTCCTTTATTTCTCTTGCATTGCTGATCGGATTCTTTTTGGCTATTTATTATAGGTGCTGTGACACAGTGAGGGGTTGTGTCTGGCAAGGCAGGTATTTTCCTCCCAGCATGTGCAGCTGGGCTGGTTTCCAGCCAGATGAGGTCAAATACCGGACCGGAGTTTAAGTGCCGCTCTGGGTTTTGGCAGCACTTGGCTGTCCTTAAATAGGCAGCTGGGCTCAGCTCTGTCCTGTGGGGACATCTTACTATATGTCACCTGTCCCAGTAGAAGCCTCAGAATTTGAGAACTGTGCTAAAAATATACCAGCCATGATGTTGGCACAAGTTGGCGCTGAACTTGATTGCATGGATGGAGCTGCAGTTATATGGATGGTGCTGTGCCAGGCAGGCTCTTGGCACCCATAGATCATATCGTAAGGACTTGCCCTATTACGAGTCCATCAATGTTTTATCCTATTAGTCTCTCTATGTGGCTAATTATGTCACTGATGAGTTGTTGATAGTAGTTTTGATTTATTTCTTCTCAGGGCGGAAAGATGGCCTATTATGAGATGAAGCCAGAGCACAGCACATAGACATTGACCTGGACTGGCCAATTACAGAACAAAGGGTTAAAAAGTAAGATGAGACCACGTCCTCTCAATCAAAGGCTTTTCCTATAATGTAATATGCATTACCAGAGACTGTTGTTATATCAACTAAATAGTTCTCCAAAAAATTGTCAAATGGTGGGAAGAAAGGTCTTCTTGGCGCTTTGACGCAACGTGACTTTCCCAAGAAAAGTAATAACCGGCGTATGAAAATATATATTAACATTAAAGGGTTTTTCCAAGATTTTTATATTGATGGCTTGTCCTTGGGAGGTACATCATCAGTATGTGAATGCCAGGACCCAAGGTTTCAAAGAAAATTGCCAAGAGCATAACATTGCCTCCACTGGTTGGTCTCCCCCCTTCATAGTGCATTATGATGCACATTGTAGTCACCTTTGACAGTAGATATTGGTCAGGATAGGCGTTCTGACTGGTCTGTGGCTCCCCAGCCCCTTGTGCAGCAAGCTGCAATGTTTAGTATGTTCAGATGTCTTTCTATCACAGCCCATAGTAACTTTTCCATCAGTTTGTGCCCTTCTGTGGCATCAAACCAGATGGTATAATCTTCATTCCCCATGTGTGCCAGGAAGTCATGGGAGCATATGACCTTGTTACCAGTTAGCCTGGTTTTCCTGACTGCCAATTGCCTCCTCCATACACCTGGACATTTGGTTTCGGCAGAACATGTATGTGTATTCTATGGGGAGAGCAGAGAAAACCACTGCCAGACACTTCTAGTGGTGGCTCATCTCCAAGGAGAACAAAAGGACCAGGGGAAAATATTAATTTCGCCCAATCCTTTCTCCTCAACATCTTCTGAGATCCTCACACACACACACGTTAGACTGTTGTCCAAACTCACCATTCTCGGGGGACTGGGGGAGGAGGGGGGGTTCAGCCGACATTACACTGATGTGTATGGGACCTTAAACCCTTCAGAGCCTCATTTTTCCTTCTTTCCACACATCACCTTGTGAGCACACTGCAGACTTGATGCCTAATATTTACCCCATCACGTGTCTGGTGCTATTGTAATCTGTTAATGGTTTTATTGTTCTTGCCAATTGGTTATGAAATAATGGACAGTTGTCACAGATACTTCCTCTATTAGAAGTCAGCACTGACTGTGTACGTGTGTGTGTGTATATATATATATATATATATATATACATACAGTACAGACCAAAAGTTTGGACACACCTTCTCATTCAAAGAGTTTTCTTTATTTTCATCTGCCAACTCCTGGACACCACAGACTGTCCAGGAGTTGGCAGATGCTTTAGTCCAGGTCTGGGAGGAGATCCATCAGGAGACCATCCGCCACCTCATCAGGAGCATGCACAGGCGTTGTAGGGAGGTCATACAGGCACGTGGAGGCCACACACACTACTGAGCCTCATTTTGACTTGTTTTAAGGAGATTACATCAAAGTTGGATCAGCCTGTAGTGTGTTTTTCCACTTTAATTTAGAGTGTGACTCCAAATCCAGACCTCCATGGGTTGAAAAATTTGATTTCCATTTTTTTTATTTTTGTGTGATTTTGTTGTCAGCACATTCAACTATGTAAAGAACAAAGTATTTCAGAAGAATATTTAATTAACTCAGATCTAGGATGTGTTATTTTTGTGTTCCCTTTATTTTTTTGAGCAGTGTATGTATGTATGTATGTATATATATATATATATATATATATATATATATACATACACACAGTTGAAACGATAAGTTTACATACACTATATAAAAAGACACATGTGCATGCTTTTCTCAATATCTGAGATGAAATCAGAATAAACCTTTCCTGTTTTTGGTCAATTAGGATTACCATAATTATTATTATTTGCCAAATGCCAGAATAATGAGAGAGAGAATGTTTTAAGGCATTTGTATTACTTTCTGCAATGTCAAAAGTTTCATACTATGCCTTTAAACAATTCTGGACTGCCCATATGATGATGTCATGTGTTTGGAAGCTTCTGATAGGTTTGTTGGCAACATCTCAGTTAATTAGAGACACACCTGTGGATGTATGTAAATGCACACCTGAAACGCGCTGCTTCTTTGTGTAGCATCATGGGAAAGTCTAAAGAAATCAGCCAAGATATCAGGAAGAGAATTGTTGACTTGCACAAGTCTGGCTCAACCTTGGGTGCAATTTCAAGATACCTGAAGGTGCCTCCTTCATCTGTACAAACAATTATAGGCAAGTACAAACAAGATGGGAATGTCCAGCCATCATACCGCTCAGGAAGGAGACAGGTTCTGTGTCCCAGAGATGAACGTGCTTATCAACCCAAGAACAAAAGCAAAAGACCTTGTGAAGATGATGGCGGAAGCTGGTAAGATTGTGTCAATATCCACAGTGAAATGAGTACTGTATCAACATGGGCTGAAAGGCCACTCTCTGAGGAAGAAGCCATTACTCTAAAAGAAACATAAAAAAGCCAGATTAATGTTTACAAATGCACACAGGAACAAAGACCTACATTTTTGGAGACATGTCCTGTGGGGTTGTTTTGCTGCAGGAGGGACTGTTGCACTTCACAAAAAGATGGCATCATGAGGAAAGAAGATTATGTGGAAATACTGAAGCAACATCTCAAGACATCAGCCAAGAAGGTAAAGCTTGGGCGGAAATGGGTCTTCCAAATGGACAATGACCCGAAGCATACTGCCTAACTGGTTACAAAGTGGCTTCAGGATGACAAAGTGGCCATCACAAAGCCCTGATCTCAATCCTATTGAAAATTTATCGGCAAAGCTGAAAAGGCAGGTGCGAGCAAGGCAACCAGCAAACATGGCTCAGTTACACCAGTTTTGTCAGGAGGGATGGGCTCAAATTCCGACCAACTATTGTGAGAAGCTTGTGGAAGGATATCCAAAACGTTTGACCCAAGTCATACAGTTTAAGGGCAGTGGTACCAAATATTAATGAAATGTTTGTCAACTTTTGACTTTTCAGAAAGCAATAAAAATGCCTTAAACACTCTCTCATTATTCTGGCATTTGTCAAATAATAATAATTATGGTAATCCTAATTGACAGGAAAGGTTTATTCTGATTTCATGTCAGATATTGAGAAAAACATGCACATGTGTCTTTTTATATAGTGTATGTAAACTTCTGGTTTCAACTGTATATATAATATTAATAAGGAGCAGTGACCCCTAATTGTGGGTAACCCACCATGTCTCTCTTGCCCTGACAGGTTCGGGTATTTTGGTAAAGGGATGCCCACAGTGATGAAGTTGTTAGTCTGTAATATTGATGGCTGCCTCACTGACGGCCGAGTCTGTCAGTCAAGAGGACGAGTTCATTTCCTACAGTCTGCGCGATCTTGATGGGATCCGGAAGCTGCTGGACCGAGAGGTCACGGTCAGTGCACTGAGGGGTTTATCTAGTTTGGGTTACTGTTTTATATTTTGGGCTGTATGATTAGGTACCCCAAGATCAGCTTTTGTCAGCAGTGAAGCTGGTGTTTAATGCATCCCATCTCTTCAGAACTAAAGTAGTAGAGGTTTCTTTAGCAGATGAAGCACACTCAGGTGCACTCACAAGTAGGGCAGCCACTTCTTTGTGTGGGAATTGTTGGGGTTCAACACTACAGGACTCCCTACCATCTTATGTTGGTGATGGCGTTGAGTGTGACACCCAGTTGCTGCCGAATCATCCCTCTGACTGCTCTAATTGTCGCTCATCTTTCTCAGGTCCTTTTAATCTCAGAGAGAGATATCCGTCCATCTCTGATCTCCAATCTGAAACTGCCATGTGAGTCCTAGGTCATCGTCACCGACAAGAGTGGATGAGCAAGATTGGACTGTCCTGGATCCAGGCTGCGTACATGGGTTAGTGGCAGGGGAAGGCGGGTCATTATGGAAGGCAGGGGAGGTAAAGGGCAGTGTGAAGTTAGAGGGTCAGCGTGAGGGGGAGGGGTCTTTCCCACCAGCCAGTGGCGAATTTAGTCTCATCGATTTTCCCCACATGCATTTTTCTCAGAGGCAGATTTGATGTTCAGGGTTTTTTGAAAGCCCAGTGACAGAAAACAACTCCATACTTATATATGCTGTGACTTTTTAATAAATTTTTTATTTTTATTATGCTTGTTTTAGGGCCTCAGACTATCGATGCGTGCAGGGCATTTTTCAATTGTATTATGGCCATACGGTAATCACCCCATTTTCTGGACAGGATGCAGCGACTCTGATGTGGAATGTCTGAAGCTCGCTGGTGTTAGCGGGGTCCCAGCAGATGCATCAACATCCGCTAAGATGACTGACAGCTTTACTTGTACACAGGGAGGTGGTTATGGAGCCGTCCAGGAGTTTGCTGAACATGTTATATCCCTGATGGAGAGCAGGAGGTAACTGGCCACTGACCACGAATTATCCGAAGGAGCTCTCCCTCTCTTGCTATGTTTTACACCTGTTCACCCTGCATGTTTTATGGCACATTAGGAATGAAAAACGACTCTTATTTGTTACCTTTTATCACTTCTTGTTGTGATACAAATTACAGGGTAAATCTGGGAATTTACACTAATTTATTCTTTTATGTTGGTGGAGATTTTATATGTAGGATCCGGTTTAATGTGTTTTTCTATTAACCAGGACCTTGCAGCTGAAATAAATACTATATGGTGACAACATCATGTGTGGTTAGTTTTATCTTTTTGTATAATCTATTATAATATACCATATTTTTTTGCCTTATAAGACGCTCCTGATAAGTTGCACCTAGGTTTTAGAAGAAGAAAATAAAAAAAAAATTTCATCAGACCTCAGACCAGACCACCAATCTTCATCAGACCCCCAAATTATACCCTCTGATTATATCCCCAAATTAGACCCCCATCAGAGATAAAAAAAATAATAATGAATACCTCTCCTGCAGATCAGGAAGTCTCTCCTACACTCACCAATCCCTGGTCTTCTATGGACCCACGCTGCACTGTGACCTGACTGCATAAGGCATCGTATTGTGAGCACTACTTCCTGATGCTGCATGCAAACAGGACACATGCAGTGCCCAGAGGAAGACCAGGGAGCAGTGAGTATAGATAGCGCTACAGTCACCACTCCCCACGTGTCCTGCGTACTAGTGAGCACTTTTGTAATGGAAGCACTAGTATTGCTTCAGTTTGTGTCCTGTTCCTGGATGTGTGTAATCCTTCCTGCCAGGATTCTTCCGTCTATTATCTTCATCTTTAGCCCTGTCTTTCTAAAGGACAGGGACTCAGTGGGGAATCTGCGCTACTCTTCTCTGTTCCAGTCTTAAGTTCTTCGGGACAGGCAGCCCTGGGCTCTGCTGTCAGCATTTCTGCACTTGAGCGCCAGCCGATGTGAATGGTCCGCGCAAGTCCGTGGCCATTGCGGACTTCGATTCCTTTTGGGCAAGGGAATCCCTTCTACTTAAGGGGTTACACTTCATGTATGATGAACAGGGAGGAACGCATGCTCCAGAACTGATGTGGTGCAAAGGCAGTTTTCTGGCAGTCTTTTAAACAGAGTAGCTCAGGGCACCCATTCTCCTCAGTTGCTGGATCCTGCGAACACTGAGATGTCTTCACCTGGAGACTCCTGTGACCTTTTCTGCAAATCTGTGGCCCACTGCAAAGCTCTCAGCCCTGTATACCTCCTCTCTTCTGGGAAAATTAAGATATTTCATGCTGTTTGGTTAGCTCCTTTTGGTGTATTTGGGTCAGCCCCTAAATTTATTCTTTAGTTGAGGGTTTCACATATTGTGGTGAATCCATACCTTATTTTTTTCACTTTGGTGACATCCTCCCCCCTATTTTTTTCCCCTGGTTGGGCACTCCTTTATCCTTTGCTGGCTGTTCAGCAAGTTTATGATGCTCTTTGTTGACATTTTTTAGAACCTCGAGACCCCTTCTCAAAGACCTCTGGCAGTAAGACCGCTTTGTGCACGCTGTACAGAGAAAGTGTGAATAGTGTGTGGACCCTGAGATAGATAGGTGTCAATTCTCCTAGTAACCTTAGCTGAAACCCCTCTTTACTCCTTCCTTCTACATCAAAAATTCAGGAAGCATTGATAATCGGAAATCTTCTTGGATGTTGGCTCTTGATTCATCTAATGATGGCTCTGGTCAACCACTATGTTTCCTAAAAATAATCAGGGCAACCATAAAACTGGAGGATATAAAATAACCTCAGTTAATGCAATACCAAATGTTTCAGGACCTGAGGAACAGGAAGAAAAGAGTCTTCCATATACACAATAATGTTAGGAAGCGGATTTTTAAGGAGTTGAGAGATCCGGAAAAGAGGTCCAGCATTCATAAGGAAATTCCTGTATGCTGAGGAAGAGTCTCATGAATAAAAAAAATTGAGGGCCTTCTGAAGAGCTCATGGGGAGCAAATATTGCTATGTTAAGACCAGGGACAGCAGACACATCCATTTAACTTTAGATAGACCAGCTAGAGAATCATTGAGCAGCGAGTCAATCTACAAATATTCAACCTGTCTCCAAAGTAAACAAAATATATTGGGAGTTCTTCTAGACTCTCATCTGTTATCCTCCTTTTTTCCCTAAAATTAGCAGGATTCCTTAGTCGTGAAGATTTAGTCCTTTTGCCACGCCAGAACAGTGTCCATAAGAGACAATATGATGATTCTGGGGCTACTATACATCTACTATTCCCTCTGTCAGGTCGGCTCAGGCAAATTCAAGGGTACCTCAAGCCTTCCTGTTGTAGCCAGCCCCTGTAACTCTCTCAGCTGGTGGTTAGTCAAAATAAAACCTTCAGCCTGGAGTTCAATGACATCAAAATCATCAAATAATTGTGGTCCCCACCAATGCTGGCATTTGGGGTTAGGGTGCCCACACAGGCCAGACAGCAGTCCAGGGTACTTGGAGCCAGGAAATGAGTAGTTTCCTCAGATTTGCAAGAACTACGCTAGCAGCAGTCTTTCAAACCCTAAAAAGTTGTGAGTCCCTAGTCATATAAAAATCCTGTCAGACAATGACCACAGTGGCTTACTTGAACCATCAGGGGAGAATAAAGAAAAAAATCTGGCATCAGTCGCAGCAAAAATTTTGATCTGGGGAGAAAATAACCTGGTCTCCTTATCAGCTGTTCATCTCAGGAGCAAGGAGAAACTTCTAGCTGACTTTCTCAGCATGCAGAGCCTCAAAGAGGGGGAATGGAATGGGAAGAATACCAATATTTTTCTTCAGATTTAAAAAAATGAAACACCCCTAAACTCAACCTGTTTGCCACAAGACCGAACTAGTGAGTCACAGACGTTTACTCCCTGCAAGTGGATGCTCTTTCTCTCTCTTGGTCAAAGGGTCTACTCTATGCCTTTCCCCCTTTGCCCTGATCCCGAAAGTTCTAATGAAAGTATTGGAATAAGAGACGCATGTGATTATAGTGGCTCCATATTGGCCAAAAAGAGCCTGATTTCCCTCCCCCTGTAGGCTGGGAATTTATGGACTTTATAGATGACTGCTGATCTGCTAAGCCAGTGACCAGTTTTACATCCCAGTATTCCTCAATTGCGGCTAACAAACAATTGCGGTTTGGAGGCTGAACGCACCATCTGAAAGAAGGGAGGCCTCTCAGATCAAGTACTGTAATCTCTACCCTGGGAATAAAGTGATGTCAAAAATTTACCATAACATGTAGAAAACTTTTTATTTGTTACTGATGGCAGCTGGGATCATTTAAAGCCAACAAATATTGCAAGCATCTTGGACTTTTTGCAAGCAGGACTATAGAGTCTGAAGACCAGTATCACATTGCTTCTTTAAATGCCTTGATGGAGATAACATTGACAGACTTTAACCTCCTTGGGATATTCAGGTTATGTAAAGTTATTTAACGTTATATAACATAACTAATACCGCTTTAAATCTTATACTGTCATTCTTCATGCAAAAACAGGTGTGTCTGCAGCTCTCACCTGTGTTCCTGTCACAGCCACTATCTCTGGCTGTGACCTTCCGTCTTTGCTCGTTCGGCGCTCCTCGCTGAAGTTTTGTTTCTGTGTGTTATTTCTGGTTCTGTATGGGTTAACTCCCCTGTGTGCCTATTTGGAGTTAATCCTCTGTCTGCTCCATGGGTGTGGCTTCTCTGCTGCACCCATAGAACCTGTATATTAGGCCTCATGCACACGACCGTTGTGTGCATCTGTGGCCGTTGTGCCGTTTTCCGTTTTTTTCGCGGACCCATTGACTTTAAATGGGTCCGTGGAAAAATCGGAAGATGCACCGTTTTGCAGCTGCATCCGTGATCCGTGTTTCCTGTCCGTCAAAAAATTATGACCTGTCCTATTTTTTTGACGGACAACGGTTCACGGACCCATTCAAGTCAATGGGTCTGTGAAAGAACACGGATGCACACAAGATTGGCATCCGCCTCCGTGATCCGTGGCCGTAGGTTACTTTTTATACAGACGGATCCGAAGATCCGATGTGATGGGGACGCTTCTAGTTAGAATATACTGAGAACTGTGTACATGACTGCCCCCTGCTGCCTGGCAGGTGCTGCCAGGCAGCAGGGGGCAGGCCCCCCCCTGTAGTTAACAGATTGGTGGCCAGTGCGGCCGGCCCCCCCCCCCTGTAGTTAACTCATTGGTGCCCAGTGGGCCCCCTCCCTCCCCTGTAGTTAACTCTTTGTTGTCCAGTGCGGCCGGCCCCCCCTCCCTCCCCTGTAGTTAACTCTTTGTTGTCCAGTGCGGCCGGCCCCCCCTCCCTCCCCGGTAGTTAACTCTTTGTTGTCCAGTGCGGCCGGCCCCCCCTCCCTCCCCTGTAGTTAACTCTTTGTTGTCCAGTGCGGCCGGCCCCCCCTCCCTCGCCTGTAGTTAACTCGTTGGTGGCCAGTCGGCCCTCCCCCCTCCCTCCCCCTCCTAATTAAAATCTCCCCCCCTATCATTGGTGGCAGCGGAGAGTACTGATCGGAGTCCCAGTTTAATCGCTGGGGCTCCGATCGGTAACCATGGCAACCAGGACGCTACTGCAGTCCCGGTTGCCATGGTTACTTAGCAATTTGTAGAAGCATTATACTTACCTGCGAAACTGCGTTGTCTGTGTCCGGCAGGGAGCTCCTCCTACTGGTAAGTGACAGATCATTAAGCAATTCGCCGCACAGACCTGTTACTTACCAGTAGGAGGAGCTCCCGGCCGGACACAGACATCGCAGCCTCGCAGGTAAGTATAATGCTTCTACAAATTGCTAAGTAACCATGGCAACCGGGACTGCAGTAGCGTCCTGGTTGCCATGGTTACCGATCGGAGCCCCAGCGATTAAACTGGGACTCAGATCGGTACTCTCCGCTGCCACCAATGATAGGGGGGGAGATTTTAATTAGGAGGGGGAGGGAGGGGGGAGGGCCCACTGGCCACCAACGAGTTAACTACAGGGGAGGGAGGGGCGGCCAGCCGCACTGGACAAGAAAGAGTTAACTACAGGGGAGGGAGGGGGGGCCGGCCGCACTGGACAACAAAGAGTTAACTACAGGGGAGGGAGGGGGGCCCACTGGCCACCAATGAGTTAACTACAGGGGAGGGAGGGGGGCCGGCCGCACTGGACAACAAAGAGTTAACTACAGGGGGGTACATAGAGCTCATGTTTTGTCTGTGCTGCCTTCCCTGGTTTTTGTTTGTGCAATAAACTCTTATGTGTCTGTACCTGATTTCCGTTTGTTTATTGCTTGACGACGTGGTGGTCTCTCCTGGGACCTCCAACTCGTGACAGTTCCTTTGCAATGAGCACGGACGCAGCCCCTGGAAAGTGCTGGCAATCACAAATTCAACAACTTGAAAAAGTACAGCTTCAATTGCCAAAGTAGAAAAAGGTATCTTTATTTCAGCGACTTTGTAAAAATAACAGGACAAATTGTTACGCGTTTTGGATCAGTTTAGTGGGGGTCCTTCATCCGAAACGCATAACAATTTGTCCTGTTATTTTTACAAAGTCGCTGAAATAAAGATACCTTTTTCTACTTTGGCAATTGAAGCTGTCATTCTTCATGGATCCTCCGTTAGGAACATATATCAGACATTTCCCCCTAGAATGCTCACTTACAAGATTAGCTTTTTGTTAGTAATTACTACAGCCAGAAAAGTGGGAGGCTCTTTCATGCAGACCACTGTATCTTACCATATTGGAAGACAGAATCATCTTAAGACATTCTCCATCTTTTCTCCCAAAGGTGGTGTCTAAATTTCATTGCCAACAGGATGTTTCTCTCCCCTCCTGACGTTCATCCACTTCCAAGCTGGACCCCAGATTCCATAATCTTGATGTTCTCAGGTGTGCTCTATCCTACCTACAGACTACAGAGGGGTTCAGAAGGTCAGGCCAAATTCTTATACACTATAAGGCCCCTTTCACACGAGCGAGTTTTCCGCGCGGGTGCAATGCGTGACGTGAACACATAGCACCCGCACTGAATCCTGACCCATTCATTTCAATGGGTCTGTGTACATGAGCGTTTTTTTTTCATGCATCAATTCTGCGTTGCGTGAAAAACGCAGCATGTTCTATATTCTGCTTTTTTCACACAGCCCTGGCCCCATAGAAGTGAATGGGGCTTTAGTGAAAAACGCATTGCATCCGGAAGCAAGTGCAGATTCCATGTGTTTTTCACTGATGGTTGCTAGAAGATGTTGTTTGTAAACTTTCAGTTTTTTATCACGCACGTGAAAAGCACATCAAAATGCATTGCACTCGTGCGAAAAAAACTGAACGCAATTGCAGACAAAACTGACTGAACGCATCCAGACCTAATCCGTCACGCTTGTGTGAAAGAGGCCTAAAGAAATAAATCAGGGTCTAGCAGCTAGTAAAGCTATGATTACCTGGTGGATCACATATTACTGGTGTCTTTATAATCATATATTGTGCTCGTGAATAAAGCAGTAATATGTATATTAGCTTTCTGAGCTAATATTCAATGTATTGAAGCTATAGCACATAGATTATATATATTTTTTTATTGGAAACGCCTTTATTACAATCAAATCATCAACCATACATACTTAGTACTGTGATGCAGAGCAGGCCACGAGGCAGCACTTAATAAATTCCTAACATGGTATTGGTATATAAAGCACAGGCTAACCTACAGTATACATCACAATGCATGCTACACTAGCATTCCTATTTAATCACAAATGAATGCAAACCTTCCAACAAAGCATTTAGACAGTGATGACGGGTGGGCACATAGATTCATTTTTTTGTAAGCCCGAAGAGCGTGCTTTCTACACCTGTGCAACAAAATCGTGCAGCGTGCCACACAGAAAACGTGCACTAGGCTACGGTCTATCGCAGGCCCTTTCCATAACAGAAGGGCCCCCCATAAACCTATCCCAGTCCCTCTGGGCCTATGGCTTCTGCATGGGACCGAGACAAAACAGGCTACTTCCAGCTGAGGCCGGGTTCGCCCAGGCAACCCTCAGCCGAAGCCAAGGGTACACCAAGTCTATCACTGGCTTCCACCTAGGCTGCCACCCAAGGTGTTGGTACGGAGCTTCAACAACTAGGCTGGAATTCAATAAAATCAATAAAGTCTCTGTTTA
This sequence comes from Bufo bufo, assembly GCF_905171765.1. Lineage (NCBI taxonomy): Eukaryota > Metazoa > Chordata > Amphibia > Anura > Bufonidae > Bufo > Bufo bufo. The sequence goes on along the minus strand of NC_053389.1, from coordinate 240,040,444 downwards.
AAATACTTGTCCCCTCGAGCGCTGCAAATCCAAAGACAATGTGGGAAAAAGTCCGCTAAATGAAGAAAATATAAAAATGGATTGCGCTGCAGGAGAAGATTCTTCTCTGAGTGTTACAGTTCTCTTTGTGCGATCTTCAGCTAATAGGACCACATGCACACCTCACATCCCAGCAATGGTATGGAAACCTGTAGTGTGATGAGAAAACGCACTATGGTGTAGTAAGCCCCAAACACCTAACGCACCATGTGAATGAGCTGTACTCACAAAACTCCGCTAGCAAACACGTGTATAGGATCTTGATAGTGTCTCCTTTCGGAACTCTGTTACAAAGAAGAACACTATAGTGTAGTATGTTACAACACTTAACACGCCTTGCGAACAGAATGTACTCACAAAACTTCACTGGTAAAGTGCGTAGATAGAGATCTAATTGGAGTCTTCTGAAAGGAGCTTGGTGGATGAAGCAGGCGTGGGTCAGAAGCCGTCGGTTCAAATGATCTCATACCAAAAAAACGGTCCAACAGGTTGGATGCCGCTACACCTAAATAACACCAGACTCCAGCTTCCAAGGATCTCGTGGGAAGGAAGTCGCAAGTATAGTGAAGTGCGTACCAGTAGGTCAGATAAAAAATATTTAATATACTCACAAGAATACAGCTTAAAAAACGTATTAAAATATTTCTCTATAGTGCCCGACCCGGGTTTCGCCGTGATGCTTCGTCTGGGGCGTTGATTACTAAGTGGATACCACTGTGTTTTAAATTAACAGGGAAACCTCCCCTAAACCACGTCATGATCACATCCAAAATCCATGAAAAAATAGATTAAAAATAAGTACAAAGATCGTAACTATCAGTAGAGGAGAACCCAACCAGCTCCTGGCAAGTGCAAAAACATTCAAACTAAGCAGGCATTAACATCACATTCGATATTTAACCCTTGAGGCTGAATGGTGCACAGAAGGAACATCCACTCTACCTCCTTTTTATTTATTAAGGCAATAAAATCACCTCCTCGGATAGGGGTGTGTACCAATTCTATTCCAGTGAAACGCAGACCTCTTGGGTTTTTATCATGATGGATCTTAAAATGTAGCGAGACACTATGGGTCTCCAGCCCTTTTTTGATATTACGAATGTGCTCCTGAACTCGAGTCTTAAGGCTCCGTGTAGTTCTTCCAACATATTGGAGACCACAAGGTCACTCCAAAAGATAGATGACACCAACATTAATACAGGAAAAATCACCTCTAATTTTAAGGGTTACATCTTTTAATTTATTAGATGTTATTTTATCAGCAAACCTTTCTCGGTCTTTTAAGATGCGGTTTTTGCAAGGTATGCAAAAACCGCACCATGTGAACCTGCCTTTTTGTGTAATAATGCGCTTTTTATTGGTTGCAAGACTGGCACTGCGGACTAATCTATTAGTAAGATTGCCAGCTCTTTTAAAGACTACAGGAGGTTTGACCGGCAGATCCTTACTGAGTACAGGATCGTTCTGAAGAATATGCCAATTTTTGTTGATCATGTTCTTAATGCAACCTACTTTACTATTATATTGGGTCAGAAATGTATATCTAAAGTCTTTCTTTTTCTGTTCATTCTTTTTGTTTGTTGGTGACTTGGCATCAGTGTGTCTTTGTTCTATTTCTTCTTTGCAGTGGTCTAGATATTTCTCTTCATATCCTTTTTCAAAAAATCTGTTTTTGACCATCTGACCCTGTTCTCTGTAGTCCTCTATTTTACTACAATTTTTTGAAATGCGCTGGAACTGGCATTTAGGTATATTCTTAAGCCATGATGGATGGTGGCAGCTACTGAGCTCAATATACGTGTTCACATCTATGGCTTTAAAAAAGGTCTTGGTTTTAAGTCTACCATCTTCTACAAAAATAACCAGATCGAGAAAATCTACGGAAGTGGCACTGATGTGGCTGGTGAATTTCAGGTTGAAATGATTTAAGTTGATGTCCGCTATAAAGGTATCCAGACCCTCCCTCTCACCCTGCCAGATGAGGAGGCAGTCATCTATATACCTTCGCCATACTATTAATTGTCCCTTTCCTAGGTCCTTTTTAAGAACCTGGTCAATTCTCTCCCTCTCCCACATAGTCATAAAAAGGTTGGCGAGGCTAGGGGCGAATTTCGCCCCCATCGCCACGCCAGAGTACTGAAGATAAAAGGAATCTTTATAAAGAAAATAGTTGTGGGTAAGGCAGAAAACCACACATTCCAAAATAAAACTTTTTTGATCTGGCCCCATGTCGGGGTCACTGTCTAGGGCTTCTTGGACCCCTCTGATGCCCAAATCCTGTGGAATACAGGTATAGAGGGACGATACATCTACTGTGGCTAACCACAGGGATCCCTGAATTTCACCAATCTCCTCAATGAGATCGATGACACTGGTGGAATTCTTTAAATAGGAGGGGGCCACTGTCACATATTTTTGCAGAAAAAAGTCGATATATTCCGAGACTCTACTGTTCAGGGAATTAATCCCTGACACAATAGGTCTCCCAGGTGGATGAATAGGGTCCTTATGAATTTTAGGCAAAAAATATATGACAGGGGTAACCGGATTTTTAAGAAAAAGGTAATCAAATTCTTTTTTATTTAAAACTTCCTTCTGTAGACCCTTCTTCAAAATTGCCTCCAGTTGTTTTTTATACAGATTAGGCGGGTTGCTATTCAAAACCAAGTAGGTATCCTTATCCGAAAGCAATCTATCCATTTCCAAAGTATATTGTTCGACATCCATTATAACAACTCCTCCCCCCTTATCGGCCGGTTTTATTACTATCGTGTCATTTTTTTTCAACTGTTTCAATGCCTCCTTCTCCTCCCTAGAGAGATTGTGTTTTCTGGGTTTATGATCTATCTTCTCTAATTCGTTTAGAAGACTTCTTTTGAACGCATCAATGCATTCGTTGTTCTTATTCTTGGGGCAAAATTTTGATCTATTTCGGAGGTCAGTATGTGAGACCCCCGAAGTGGTTGAAGTATTAGCCGGCAAAGATGGTTGTGTATTCAAATAATATTTAGCTATATTTAATTTCCTAATATATCTGTGGATATCTAGAAATAGACTAAATTTGTTGATCCCATTGCTCGGTGCAAATTTAACCCTCCTCTTATGTTAGCTTTCTGTTACTATCCATGATATTAACGGGTCGGTTTTGACCCGTGTCTTAAATCAGCCATAATATACCCTCTGAACAATTATTTATCATCCAATTTGTTTCTTACCTCTTGGTTACCTTGTTAGGCTTCTTTATCCTTGAAAAGATTGGTTTTAATATTTTTGGTGTGACCCCTTAGACCTTTCTTTTGATAGAATACCTCTCATTTTCAAATTTAAAAAATGGTAAAATAAACCTCAATAGAATATTGCAGGCAAAGAGATAGGCCCCTCCCTAACTACAGCTCACAGGGTTGAGAGGTGATAGGCTGTCAGTGTTACTAAGCAGAGAGAGTGTTTATGATTTCAGTTTTGGCACTTATTAGTGTCCTATAATCCTATATTATAACTGGGTCAGAATTGACCCTAACACCATAAACGTCTTAATTTTCACCACAGTATTTTATAATTTAGTGAAAAGGATTCTTTTTCTATTACATTGTTTAAATAGAATGAACAGAAAAAGAAAGACTTTAGATATACATTTCTGACCCAATATAATAGTAAAGTAGGTTGCATTAAGAACATGATCAACAAAAATTGGCATATTCTTCAGAACGATCCTGTACTCAGTAAGGATCTGCCGGTCAAACCTCCTGTAGTCTTTAAAAGAGCTGGCAATCTTACTAATAGATTAGTCCGCAGTGCCAGTCTTGCAACCAATAAAAAGCGCATTATTACACAAAAAGGCAGGTTCACATGGTGCGGTTTTTGCATACCTTGCAAAAACCACATCTTAAAAGACCGAGAAAGGTTTGCTGATAAAATAACATCTAATAAATTAAAAGATGTAACCCTTAAAATTAGAGGTGATTTTTTCTGTAATAATGTTGGTGTCATCTATCTTTTGGAGTGCCCTTGTGGTCTCCAATATGTTGGAAGAACTACACGGAGCCTTAAGACTCGAGTTCAGGAGCACATTCGTAATATCAAAAAAGGGCTGGAGACCCATAGTGTCTCGCTACATTTTAAGATTCATCATGATAAAAACCCAAGAGGTCTGCGTTTCACTGGAATAGAATTGGTACACACCCCTATCCGAGGAGGTGATTTTATTGCCTTAATAAATAAAAAGGAGGTAGAGTGGATGTTCCTTCTGGGCACCATTCAGCCTCAAGGGTTAAATATCGAATGTGATGGTAATGCCTGCTTAGTTTGAATGTTTTTGCACTTGCCTGGAGCTGGTTGGGTTCTCCTCTACTGATAGTTACCATCTTTATACTTATTTTTAATCTGTTGTATGTGTTTGTTCTATGCCTTGTATTTTTTCATGGATTTTGGATGTGATCATGACGTGGTTTAGGGGAGGTTTCCCTGTTAATTTAAAACACAGTGGTATCCACTTAGTAATCCTACGCCCCAGACGAAGCATCACGGCGAAACCCGTGTCGGGCACTATAGAGATATACACTCACCTAAAGAATTATTAGGAACACCTGTTCTATTTCTCATTAATGCAATTATCTAGTCAACCAATCACATGGCAGTTTCTTCAATGCATTTAGGGGTGTGCTCCTGGTCAAGACAATCTCCTGAACTCCAAACTGAATGTCAGAATGGGAAAGAAAGGTGATTTAAGCAATTTTGAGCGTGGCATGGTTGTTGGTGCCAGACGGGCCGGTCTGAGTATTTAACAATCTGCTCAGTTACTGGGATTTTCACGCACAACCATTTCTAGGGTTTACAAAGAATGGTGTGAAAAGGGAAAAACATCCAGTATGCGGCAGTCCTGTGGGCAAAAATGCCTTGTGGATGCTAGAGGTCAGAGGAGAATGGGCCGACTGATTCAAGCTGATAGAAGAGCAACGTTGACTGAAATAGCCACTTGTTACAACCGAGGTATGCAGCAAAGCATTTGTGAAGCCACAACAAGCACAACCTTGAGGCGGATGGGCTACAACAGCAGAAGACCCCACCGGGTACCACTCATCTCCACTACAAATAGGAAAAAAAGGCTACAATTTGCACGAGCTCACCAAAATTGGACTGTTGAAGACTGGAAAAATGTTGCTTGGTCTGATGAGTCTCGATTTCTGTTGAGACATTCAAATGGTAGAGTCCGAATTTGGCGTAAACAGAATGAGAACATGTATCCATCATGCCTTGTTACCACTGTGCAGGCTGGTGGTGGTGGTGTAATGGTGTGGGGGATATTTTCTGGGCACACTTTAGGCCCTTTAGTGCCAATTGGGCATCGTTTAAATGCCACGGGCTACCTGAGCATTGTTTCTGACCATGTCCATCCCTTCATGACCACCATGTACCCATCCTCTGATGGCTACTTCCAGCAGGATAATGCACCATGTCACAAAGCTCGAATCATTTCAAATTGGTTTCTTGAACATGACAATGAGTTCACTGTACTAAAATGGCCCCCACAGTCACCAGATCTCAACCCAATAGAGCATCTTTGGGATGTGGTGGAACGGGAGCTTCGTGCCCTGGATGTGCATCCCTCAAATCTCCATCAACTGCAAGATGCTATCCTGTCAATATGGGCCAACATTTCTAAAGAATGCTATCAGCACCTTGTTGAATCAATGCCACGTAGAATTAAGGCAGTTCTGAAGGCAAAAGGGGGTCCAACACCGTATTAGTATGGTGTTCCTAATAATTCTTTAGGTGAGTGTATTTTAATACGTTTTTTAAGCTGTATTCTTGTGAGTATATTAAATATTTTTTATCTGACCTACTGGTACGCACTTCACTATACTTGCGACTTCCTTCCCACGAGATCCTTGGAAGCTGGAGTCTGGTGTTATTTAGGTGTAGCGGCATCCAACCTGTTGGACCGGTTTTTTGGTATGAGATCATTTGAACCGACGGCTTCTGACCCACGCCTGCTTCATCCACCAAGCTCCTTTCAGAAGACTCCAATTAAATCTCTATCTACGCACTTTACCAGTGAAGTTTTGTGAGTACATTCTGTTCGCAAGGCGTGTTAAGTGTTGTAACATACTACACTATAGTGTTCTTCTTTGTAACAGAGTTCCGAAAGGAGACACTATCAAGATCCTATACACGTGTTTGCTAGCGGAGTTTTGTGAGTACAGCTCATTCACATGGTGCGTTAGGTGTTTGGGGCTTACTACATCATAATGCGTTTTCTCATCACACTACAGGTTTCCATACCATTGCTGGGATGTGAGGTGTGCATGTGGTCCTATTAGCTGAAGATCGCACAAAGAGAACTGTAACACTCAGAGAAGAATCTTCTCCTGCAGCGCAATCCATTTTTATATTTTTTTATATTTTCAACAACTAGGCTAGGCCCAAGGGGTTTTTGCAGGGGGGTGCGGAACCGGGATGGCCACACTCCCCCCCCCCCCCAGAGCTCTAGGGGGGTACCCATAAGGGCGCCGTAACCCAAGAAATCCTAGTGTACACACAAACGTGGAAAGTGAACACACAGTGAACATAAAAAATTTAATAAGGTGAATGTGCGCCATTACGGCCCGGACATTCGGCCGGAAAAATATAAAAATGCCTCCTCTTTTCAAGGCCAAAGCCGAGCAAAGAGAGAAGTGAAGTGCGTGCAAATGTGCCGTCACTAAGTGGGCTCCCACCCCCAGTGAGTTAAGGCACCCCAGGGTCAGTGGCGTACCTCCAATAGAGGCAGACCACGCAGCTGCTATGGGGCCCCTGGGGGAAGGGGGCCCGCAGTGGAGGATAGGCCCCGCCCACTAATTACACTTGTATGGCTACCTGAGAAAGTAAGAGGTGGAGAAGGACCTTTGGTGATGTCATCAACCATGTGACCAGTGCAGGAAGCCAATGAATAGCAGAGCAGAAGAAGTCTAAAGGACCTTTGGTGATGTCATCATCATGTGACCAGTGCAGAGGACTGGTGAAAGACCTGTGGCATATCACTGTGAGGGGGCGGAGCTTCTGTGTGGTGCCTGAAGGAGAGGTTAGTGGTGTTCTGGGATAACATAACATCCTAGAAAAGCTGGGAGTTGTAGTTTTGTCGTATTATATGTTTCTCAATGTAATTTAAACGTATGCCCTAGTACAGGCTGGTAATGCTGGGAGTTGTAGTTCTCTCCTCTTATACCCCCTCTTTGGAATGTATACTGATGACCCATAATAAGTCTGGCCATACTGGGGGTTATAGTTATTTCTTTTTAAAGCTCTTACCTGGTACAACTAGATGATGCCCTATAATCTGGACATGCTGAGAGTTGTAGTTCTCTTTTCTTAGGCTGGATTCTCATCACAGTTTAGTTTTCCGTTTTGCATGCAGGACTTTTTTCTGTTTAAAATAACGGATCTCCGACAGAAATGGCATAAACGGATGCCAAATGTGCAGAACTGATGCTTGAAATACAGGATCATTTTTTTCCCTTTATTTTTCTGTTTATCTGACGGATCAGAAGAACTGAAAACTAAACGGTGATATGAACCCGGCCTTATACTCTGTGTAATATCTACTTGTATCTGATCATAACAGCCTGGACATGCTGGAAATTGTAGTTCTCTCCACTTTCACCTCTCCCTGTGTTGCTCCCTAATTTCCAATAATAATCTGGTGATGATGAGACTTGTAGTTCCCTTGTCACTATTATAATGTTCTGCAGCAGCTGAGGTGTATATTACTTGTTCACTTCTGTGCTGGTGACGGTCGCTGTTCTGCCGTCATAGGAGCACAACAACGAAAATCACTGCAGTTCCGGATCTGGCACTTCATGGACGACAACACCTGACGGATCCCGCTGACTATGATGAGATCTGTCAGGTTTCCATCTTCCAGGCTATAAAATTGTGTCCAGCATTTATGACCTGATCCACGAATGAGGCCCCAACACAGATGTGAACGAAGCTTTATATGTTCTGCAGCAGCTGAGGTATGCATTAGGAGGTTCTGACAGTTCATAAGGCAAGGGGGGCTATGGTGGCACTGGTATACTATTATGCCAGCACCACCATAGCACCCCCAATGAGCTGTGCCTGTGTGCTGCTTATAGTGGACAGTGCCCTCAGACAATGAATGGGGACAATCAAAAGCGGGTTTTTTCCCGGTATTGAGACCCAATGACGGATCTCAATACCGGAAAATAGAAACGCAAGTGTGAAAGTAGCTCCTAATGTCTACACGGCTGCAACTGCTGGGGGTATGGCAGGGGAGAAGCCAGGGCAGGTGGTGGGATGGGCCAGTGGACGGAGTTAGTGTGGCCCCATTAAGATTCTTGCTATGGGGCCCAATGATTTCTATGTACGCCCCTGCCCAGGGTCACCGCTCCTGGGGCACTTCTGTACCTCGGGTTTTCAAACATCTCAGCCCCTGGCCTCGATCCAGCAGAGCCCTTCGTCACCTAGCAATTGTGCTTGTTGCATTTAGACAGAAGTGTTTTGCCCACGGATCTTAGCTCTATAAGGTCCAGAAAATTGGATTTGTCCCAAACCTGTCTAAGAGGGTGCTGGTTTGGTAGTTCGCCTCTAGTACCTTCAAGAAAATCTGCTAACACGTATTCCCTGAACCGGCTCCAGATCTGAGGTGTTTGTTTTACCTTGGGTCTAGCTGCGAATAGGGCTAAGTCTGCAGACATCTTAGCTGATGGAGTAGGAAGTAAATCATGCTCCTTATTGAGGCGTTTAATGACTGAGCTAGTGCCTTTAAGCAGCACTTGTGTGTGTAGTGATGTGGAGGTCAGGTCCCACAAAGCCGCCCTTTGACCCTGGGAAAGTTGTAATATTTCTAGTTCGGTGCCCATGGTGCGTTGACAGGCGACGTGCAGTTGTAGCCATCTCTTCAGGTGTATGGCATGGTAGTACGTGTGAATATTAGGTAGGGTGAAACCCTCTTGGTTGCGTCTCAGTATTAACCTATTATGGGACAATCTAACACCTTTTCCTCCCCAAAGATATGTGGAGAATAGTCTCCTAAGGCGAGAAAGGTATGAGTTGGGGAGAAAAATGGGTAGCATTTGCATAACATAGAGGATTTTAGGGAGTATAAACGCTTTCAGCAGGTTTTTCCTTCCCATCCATGTGGTGTAAGGGATGCGCAGTGATTGAAGTTGTTTCTGAATCTCCGTAAGTAGTGGTGTGTAGTTAAGTTGGAACAACTTGTTTGGGTCTGGGGGGCTTTAAGGACCGCTATAGTTTGTTGGGGAGTTGTTATGTTCATTGCTTCCGACTTCGAGTAGTTCATCTTGTAATTTGACACTTTACCGTACTGTTCAAATAGAGACAGGAGATTCGGGAGGGCCTCGACAGGGTTGGACACCAATATCAGTAAATCGTCTGCATATGCTACATTGGTGTATTCAATGGAGTCGTTGTTGGCTCTGACTCCCCGTATAGCGGGGTGATCTCTGATTGCCTGGAGAAGAGTCTCCATCACCAGGATGTAGAGAGCTGGAGAGAAGGGGCAGCCCTGATGCGTCCCGTCGAAACCCGGGTCGGGCACTATAGAGATATACACTCACCTAAAGAATTATTAGGAACACCTGTTCTATTTCTCATTAATGCAATTATCTAGTCAACCAATCACATGGCAGTTGCTTCAATGCATTTAGGGGCGTGCTCCTGGTCAAGACAATCTCCTGAACTCCAAACTGAATGTCAGAATGGGAAAGAAAGGTGATTTAAGCAATTTTGAGCGTGGCATGGTTGTTGGTGCCAGACGGGCCGGTCTGAGTATTTAACAATCTGCTCAGTTACTGGGATTTTCACGCACAACCATTTCTAGGGTTTACAAAGAATGTTGTGAAAAGGGAAACACATCCAGTATGCGGCAGTCCTGTGGGCGAAAATGCCTTGTGGATGCTAGAGGTCAGAGGAGAATGGGCCGACTGATTCAAGCTGATAGAAGAGCAACGTTGACTGAAATAGCCACTTGTTACAACCGAGGTATGCATCAAAGCATTTGTGAAGCCACAACACGCACAACCTTGAGGCGGATGGGCTACAACAGCAGAAGACCCCACCGGGTACCACTCATCTCCACTACAAATAGGAAAAAAAGGCTACAATTTGCACGAGCTCACCAAAATTGGACTGTTGAAGACTGGAAAAATGTTGCTTGGTCTGATGAGTCTCGATTTCTGTTGAGACATTCAAATGGTAGAGTCCGAATTTGGCGTAAACAGAATGAGAACATGTATCCATCATGCCTTGTTACCACTGTGCAGGCTGGTGGTGGTGGTGTAATGGTGTGGGGGATATTTTCTGGGCACACTTTAGGCCCTTTAGTGCCAATTGGGCATCGTTTAAATGCCACGGGCTACCTGAGCATTGTTTCTGACCATGTCCATCCCTTCATGACCACCATGTACCCATCCTCTGATGGCTACTTCCAGCAGGATAATGCACCATGTCACAAAGCTCGAATCATTTCAAATTGGTTTCTTGAACATGACAATGAGTTCACTGTACTAAAATGGCCCCCACAGTCACCAGATCTCAACCCAATAGAGCATCTTTGGGATGTGGTGGAACGGGAGCTTCGTGCCCTGGATGTGCATCCCTCAAATCTCCATCAACTGCAAGATGCTATCCTGTCAATATGGGCCAACATTTCTAAAGAATGCTATCAGCACCTTGTTGAATCAATGCCACGTAGAATTAAGGCAGTTCTGAAGGCAAAAGGGGGTCCAACACCGTATTAGTATGGTGTTCCTAATAATTCTTTAGGTGAGTGTATTTTAATACGTTTTTTAAGCTGTATTCTTGTGAGTATATTAAATATTTTTTATCTGACCTACTGGTACGCACTTCACTATACTTGCGACTTCCTTCCCACGAGATCCTTGGAAGCTGGAGTCTGGTGTTATTTAGGTGTAGCGGCATCCAACCTGTTGGACCGGTTTTTTGGTATGAGATCATTTGAACCGACGGCTTCTGACCCACGCCTGCTTCATCCACCAAGCTCCTTTCAGAAGACTCCAATTAAATCTCTATCTACGCACTTTACCAGTGAAGTTTTGTGAGTACATTCTGTTCGCAAGGCGTGTTAAGTGTTGTAACATACTACACTATAGTGTTCTTCTTTGTAACAGAGTTCCGAAAGGAGACACTATCAAGATCCTATACACGTGTTTGCTAGCGGAGTTTTGTGAGTACAGCTCATTCACATGGTGCGTTAGGTGTTTGGGGCTTACTACATCATAATGCGTTTTCTCATCACACTACAGGTTTCCATACCATTGCTGGGATGTGAGGTGTGCATGTGGTCCTATTAGCTGAAGATCGCACAAAGAGAACTGTAACACTCAGAGAAGAATCTTCTCCTGCAGCGCAATCCATTTTTATATTTTTTTATATTTTCAACAACTAGGCTAGGCCCAAGGGGTTTTTGCAGGGGGGTGCGGAACCGGGATGGCCACACTCCCCCCCCCCCCCCCAGAGCTCTAGGGGGGTACCCATAAGGGCGCCGTAACCCAAGAAATCCTAGTGTACACACAAACGTGGAAAGTGAACACACAGTGAACATAAAAAATTTAATAAGGTGAATGTGCGCCATTACGGCCCGGACATTTGGCCGGAAAAATATAAAAATGCCTCCTCTTTTCAAGGCCAAAGCCGAGCAAAGAGAGAAGTGAAGTGCGTGCAAATGTGCCGTCACTAAGTGGGCTCCCACCCCCAGTGAGTTAAGGCACCCCAGGGTCAGTGGCGTACCTCCAATAGAGGCAGACCACGCAGCTGCTATGGGGCCCCTGGGGGAAGGGGGCCCGCAGTGGAGGATAGGCCCCGCCCACTAATTACACTTGTATGGCTACCTGAGAAAGTAAGAGGTGGAGAAGGACCTTTGGTGATGTCATCAACCATGTGACCAGTGCAGGAAGCCAATGAATAGCAGAGCAGAAGAAGTCTAAAGGACCTTTGGTGATGTCATCATCATGTGACCAGTGCAGAGGACTGGTGAAAGACCTGTGGCATATCACTGTGAGGGGGCGGAGCTTCTGTGTGGTGCCTGAAGGAGAGGTTAGTGGTGTTCTGGGATAACATAACATCCTAGAAAAGCTGGGAGTTGTAGTTTTGTCGTATTATATGTTTCTCAATGTAATTTAAACGTATGCCCTAGTACAGGCTGGTAATGCTGGGAGTTGTAGTTCTCTCCTCTTATACCCCCTCTTTGGAATGTATACTGATGACCCATAATAAGTCTGGCCATACTGGGGGTTATAGTTATTTCTTTTTAAAGCTCTTACCTGGTACAACTAGATGATGCCCTATAATCTGGACATGCTGAGAGTTGTAGTTCTCTTTTCTTAGGCTGGATTCTCATCACAGTTTAGTTTTCCGTTTTGCATGCAGGACTTTTTTCTGTTTAAAATAACGGATCTCCGACAGAAATGGCATAAACGGATGCCAAATGTGCAGAACTGATGCTTGAAATACAGGATCATTTTTTTCCCTTTATTTTTCTGTTTATCTGACGGATCAGAAGAACTGAAAACTAAACGGTGATATGAACCCGGCCTTATACTCTGTGTAATATCTACTTGTATCTGATCATAACAGCCTGGACATGCTGGAAATTGTAGTTCTCTCCACTTTCACCTCTCCCTGTGTTGCTCCCTAATTTCCAATAATAATCTGGTGATGATGAGACTTGTAGTTCCCTTGTCACTATTATAATGTTCTGCAGCAGCTGAGGTGTATATTACTTGTTCACTTCTGTGCTGGTGACGGTCGCTGTTCTGCCGTCATAGGAGCACAACAACGAAAATCACTGCAGTTCCGGATCTGGCACTTCATGGACGACAACACCTGACGGATCCCGCTGACTATGATGAGATCTGTCAGGTTTCCATCTTCCAGGCTATAAAATTGTGTCCAGCATTTATGACCTGATCCACGAATGAGGCCCCAACACAGATGTGAACGAAGCTTTATATGTTCTGCAGCAGCTGAGGTATGCATTAGGAGGTTCTGACAGTTCATAAGGCAAGGGGGGCTATGGTGGCACTGGTATACTATTATGCCAGCACCACCATAGCACCCCCAATGAGCTGTGCCTGTGTGCTGCTTATAGTGGACAGTGCCCTCAGACAATGAATGGGGACAATCAAAAGCGGGTTTTTTCCCGGTATTGAGACCCTATGACGGATCTCAATACCGGAAAATAGAAACGCAAGTGTGAAAGTAGCTCCTAATGTCTACACGGCTGCAACTGCTGGGGGTATGGCAGGGGAGAAGCCAGGGCAGGTGGTGGGATGGGCCAGTGGACGGAGTTAGTGTGGCCCCATTAAGATTCTTGCTATGGGGCCCAATGATTTCTATGTACGCCCCTGCCCAGGGTCACCGCTCCTGGGGCACTTCTGTACCTCGGGTTTTCAAACATCTCAGCCCCTGGCCTCGATCCAGCAGAGCCCTTCGTCACCTAGCAATTGTGCTTGTTGCATTTAGACAGAAGTGTTTTGCCCACGGATCTTAGCTCTATAAGGTCCAGAAAATTGGATTTGTCCCAAACCTGTCTAAGAGGGTGCTGGTTTGGTAGTTCGCCTCTAGTACCTTCAAGAAAATCTGCTAACACGTATTCCCTGAACCGGCTCCAGATCTGAGGTGTTTGTTTTACCTTGGGTCTAGCTGCGAATAGGGCTAAGTCTGCAGACATCTTAGCTGATGGAGTAGGAAGTAAATCATGCTCCTTATTGAGGCGTTTAATGACTGAGCTAGTGCCTTTAAGCAGCACTTGTGTGTGTAGTGATGTGGAGGTCAGGTCCCACAAAGCCGCCCTTTGACCCTGGGAAAGTTGTAATATTTCTAGTTCGGTGCCCATGGTGCGTTGACAGGCGACGTGCAGTTGTAGCCATCTCTTCAGGTGTATGGCATGGTAGTACGTGTGAATATTAGGTAGGGTGAAACCCTCTTGGTTGCGTCTCAGTATTAACCTATTATGGGACAATCTAACACCTTTTCCTCCCCAAAGATATGTGGAGAATAGTCTCCTAAGGCGAGAAAGGTATGAGTTGGGGAGAAAAATGGGTAGCATTTGCATAACATAGAGGATTTTAGGGAGTATAAACGCTTTCAGCAGGTTTTTCCTTCCCATCCATGTGGTGTAAGGGATGCGCAGTGATTGAAGTTGTTTCTGAATCTCCGTAAGTAGTGGTGTGTAGTTAAGTTGGAACAACTTGTTTGGGTCTGGGGGGCTTTAAGGACCGCTATAGTTTGTTGGGGAGTTGTTATGTTCATTGCTTCCGACTTCGAGTAGTTCATCTTGTAATTTGACACTTTACCGTACTGTTCAAATAGAGACAGGAGATTCGGGAGGGCCTCGACAGGGTTGGACACCAATATCAGTAAATCGTCTGCATATGCTACATTGGTGTATTCAATGGAGTCGTTGTTGGCTCTGACTCCCCGTATAGCGGGGTGATCTCTGATTGCCTGGAGAAGAGTCTCCATCACCAGGATGTAGAGAGCTGGAGAGAAGGGGCAGCCCTGATGCGTCCCGTCGAAACCCGGGTCGGGCACTATAGAGATATACACTCACCTAAAGAATTATTAGGAACACCTGTTCTATTTCTCATTAATGCAATTATCTAGTCAACCAATCACATGGCAGTTGCTTCAATGCATTTAGGGGCGTGCTCCTGGTCAAGACAATCTCCTGAACTCCAAACTGAATGTCAGAATGGGAAAGAAAGGTGATTTAAGCAATTTTGAGCGTGGCATGGTTGTTGGTGCCAGACGGGCCGGTCTGAGTATTTAACAATCTGCTCAGTTACTGGGATTTTCACGCACAACCATTTCTAGGGTTTACAAAGAATGTTGTGAAAAGGGAAACACATCCAGTATGCGGCAGTCCTGTGGGCGAAAATGCCTTGTGGATGCTAGAGGTCAGAGGAGAATGGGCCGACTGATTCAAGCTGATAGAAGAGCAACGTTGACTGAAATAGCCACTTGTTACAACCGAGGTATGCATCAAAGCATTTGTGAAGCCACAACACGCACAACCTTGAGGCGGATGGGCTACAACAGCAGAAGACCCCACCGGGTACCACTCATCTCCACTACAAATAGGAAAAAAAGGCTACAATTTGCACGAGCTCACCAAAATTGGACTGTTGAAGACTGGAAAAATGTTGCTTGGTCTGATGAGTCTCGATTTCTGTTGAGACATTCAAATGGTAGAGTCCGAATTTGGCGTAAACAGAATGAGAACATGTATCCATCATGCCTTGTTACCACTGTGCAGGCTGGTGGTGGTGGTGTAATGGTGTGGGGGATATTTTCTGGGCACACTTTAGGCCCTTTAGTGCCAATTGGGCATCGTTTAAATGCCACGGGCTACCTGAGCATTGTTTCTGACCATGTCCATCCCTTCATGACCACCATGTACCCATCCTCTGATGGCTACTTCCAGCAGGATAATGCACCATGTCACAAAGCTCGAATCATTTCAAATTGGTTTCTTGAACATGACAATGAGTTCACTGTACTAAAATGGCCCCCACAGTCACCAGATCTCAACCCAATAGAGCATCTTTGGGATGTGGTGGAACGGGAGCTTCGTGCCCTGGATGTGCATCCCTCAAATCTCCATCAACTGCAAGATGCTATCCTGTCAATATGGGCCAACATTTCTAAAGAATGCTATCAGCACCTTGTTGAATCAATGCCACGTAGAATTAAGGCAGTTCTGAAGGCAAAAGGGGGTCCAACACCGTATTAGTATGGTGTTCCTAATAATTCTTTAGGTGAGTGTATTTTAATACGTTTTTTAAGCTGTATTCTTGTGAGTATATTAAATATTTTTTATCTGACCTACTGGTACGCACTTCACTATACTTGCGACTTCCTTCCCACGAGATCCTTGGAAGCTGGAGTCTGGTGTTATTTAGGTGTAGCGGCATCCAACCTGTTGGACCGGTTTTTTGGTATGAGATCATTTGAACCGACGGCTTCTGACCCACGCCTGCTTCATCCACCAAGCTCCTTTCAGAAGACTCCAATTAAATCTCTATCTACGCACTTTACCAGTGAAGTTTTGTGAGTACATTCTGTTCGCAAGGCGTGTTAAGTGTTGTAACATACTACACTATAGTGTTCTTCTTTGTAACAGAGTTCCGAAAGGAGACACTATCAAGATCCTATACACGTGTTTGCTAGCGGAGTTTTGTGAGTACAGCTCATTCACATGGTGCGTTAGGTGTTTGGGGCTTACTACATCATAATGCGTTTTCTCATCACACTACAGGTTTCCATACCATTGCTGGGATGTGAGGTGTGCATGTGGTCCTATTAGCTGAAGATCGCACAAAGAGAACTGTAACACTCAGAGAAGAATCTTCTCCTGCAGCGCAATCCATTTTTATATTTTTTTATATTTTCAACAACTAGGCTAGGCCCAAGGGGTTTTTGCAGGGGGGTGCGGAACCGGGATGGCCACACTCCCCCCCCCCCCCCAGAGCTCTAGGGGGGTACCCATAAGGGCGCCGTAACCCAAGAAATCCTAGTGTACACACAAACGTGGAAAGTGAACACACAGTGAACATAAAAAATTTAATAAGGTGAATGTGCGCCATTACGGCCCGGACATTCGGCCGGAAAAATATAAAAATGCCTCCTCTTTTCAAGGCCAAAGCCGAGCAAAGAGAGAAGTGAAGTGCGTGCAAATGTGCCGTCACTAAGTGGGCTCCCACCCCCAGTGAGTTAAGGCACCCCAGGGTCAGTGGCGTACCTCCAATAGAGGCAGACCACGCAGCTGCTATGGGGCCCCTGGGGGAAGGGGGCCCGCAGTGGAGGATAGGCCCCGCCCACTAATTACACTTGTATGGCTACCTGAGAAAGTAAGAGGTGGAGAAGGACCTTTGGTGATGTCATCAACCATGTGACCAGTGCAGGAAGCCAATGAATAGCAGAGCAGAAGAAGTCTAAAGGACCTTTGGTGATGTCATCATCATGTGACCAGTGCAGAGGACTGGTGAAAGACCTGTGGCATATCACTGTGAGGGGGCGGAGCTTCTGTGTGGTGCCTGAAGGAGAGGTTAGTGGTGTTCTGGGATAACATAACATCCTAGAAAAGCTGGGAGTTGTAGTTTTGTCGTATTATATGTTTCTCAATGTAATTTAAACGTATGCCCTAGTACAGGCTGGTAATGCTGGGAGTTGTAGTTCTCTCCTCTTATACCCCCTCTTTGGAATGTATACTGATGACCCATAATAAGTCTGGCCATACTGGGGGTTATAGTTATTTCTTTTTAAAGCTCTTACCTGGTACAACTAGATGATGCCCTATAATCTGGACATGCTGAGAGTTGTAGTTCTCTTTTCTTAGGCTGGATTCTCATCACAGTTTAGTTTTCCGTTTTGCATGCAGGACTTTTTTCTGTTTAAAATAACGGATCTCCGACAGAAATGGCATAAACGGATGCCAAATGTGCAGAACTGATGCTTGAAATACAGGATCATTTTTTTCCCTTTATTTTTCTGTTTATCTGACGGATCAGAAGAACTGAAAACTAAACGGTGATATGAACCCGGCCTTATACTCTGTGTAATATCTACTTGTATCTGATCATAACAGCCTGGACATGCTGGAAATTGTAGTTCTCTCCACTTTCACCTCTCCCTGTGTTGCTCCCTAATTTCCAATAATAATCTGGTGATGATGAGACTTGTAGTTCCCTTGTCACTATTATAATGTTCTGCAGCAGCTGAGGTGTATATTACTTGTTCACTTCTGTGCTGGTGACGGTCGCTGTTCTGCCGTCATAGGAGCACAACAACGAAAATCACTGCAGTTCCGGATCTGGCACTTCATGGACGACAACACCTGACGGATCCCGCTGACTATGATGAGATCTGTCAGGTTTCCATCTTCCAGGCTATAAAATTGTGTCCAGCATTTATGACCTGATCCACGAATGAGGCCCCAACACAGATGTGAACGAAGCTTTATATGTTCTGCAGCAGCTGAGGTATGCATTAGGAGGTTCTGACAGTTCATAAGGCAAGGGGGGCTATGGTGGCACTGGTATACTATTATGCCAGCACCACCATAGCACCCCCAATGAGCTGTGCCTGTGTGCTGCTTATAGTGGACAGTGCCCTCAGACAATGAATGGGGACAATCAAAAGCGGGTTTTTTCCCGGTATTGAGACCCTATGACGGATCTCAATACCGGAAAATAGAAACGCAAGTGTGAAAGTAGCTCCTAATGTCTACACGGCTGCAACTGCTGGGGGTATGGCAGGGGAGAAGCCAGGGCAGGTGGTGGGATGGGCCAGTGGACGGAGTTAGTGGGGCCCCATTAAGATTCTTGCTATGGGGCCCAATGATTTCTATGTACGCCCCTGCCCAGGGTCACCGCTCCTGGGGCACTTCTGTACCTCGGGTTTTCAAACATCTCAGCCCCTGGCCTCGATCCAGCAGAGCCCTTCGTCACCTAGCAATTGTGCTTGTTGCATTTAGACAGAAGTGTTTTGCCCACGGATCTTAGCTCTATAAGGTCCAGAAAATTGGATTTGTCCCAAACCTGTCTAAGAGGGTGCTGGTTTGGTAGTTCGCCTCTAGTACCTTCAAGAAAATCTGCTAACACGTATTCCCTGAACCGGCTCCAGATCTGAGGTGTTTGTTTTACCTTGGGTCTAGCTGCGAATAGGGCTAAGTCTGCAGACATCTTAGCTGATGGAGTAGGAAGTAAATCATGCTCCTTATTGAGGCGTTTAATGACTGAGCTAGTGCCTTTAAGCAGCACTTGTGTGTGTAGTGATGTGGAGGTCAGGTCCCACAAAGCCGCCCTTTGACCCCGGGAAAGTTGTAATATTTCTAGTTCGGTGCCCATGGTGCGTTGACAGGCGACGTGCAGTTGTAGCCATCTCTTCAGGTGTATGGCATGGTAGTACGTGTGAATATTAGGTAGGGTGAAACCCTCTTGGTTGCGTCTCAGTATTAACCTATTATGGGACAATCTAACACCTTTTCCTCCCCAAAGATATGTGGAGAATAGTCTCCTAAGGCGAGAAAGGTATGAGTTGGGGAGAAAAATGGGTAGCATTTGCATAACATAGAGGATTTTAGGGAGTATAAACGCTTTCAGCAGGTTTTTCCTTCCCATCCATGTGGTGTAAGGGATGCGCAGTGATTGAAGTTGTTTCTGAATCTCCGTAAGTAGTGGTGTGTAGTTAAGTTGGAACAACTTGTTTGGGTCTGGGGGGCTTTAAGGACCGCTATAGTTTGTTGGGGAGTTGTTATGTTCATTGCTTCCGACTTCGAGTAGTTCATCTTGTAATTTGACACTTTACCGTACTGTTCAAATAGAGACAGGAGATTCGGGAGGGCCTCGACAGGGTTGGACACCAATATCAGTAAATCGTCTGCATATGCTACATTGGTGTATTCAATGGAGTCGTTGTTGGCTCTGACTCCCCGTATTGCGGGGTGATCTCTGATTGCCTGGAGAAGAGTCTCCATCACCAGGATGTAGAGAGCTGGAGAGAAGGGGCAGCCCTGATGCGTCCCGTCGAAACCCGGGTCGGGCACTATAGAGATATACACTCACCTAAAGAATTATTAGGAACACCTGTTCTATTTCTCATTAATGCAATTATCTAGTCAACCAATCACATGGCAGTTGCTTCAATGCATTTAGGGGCGTGCTCCTGGTCAAGACAATCTCCTGAACTCCAAACTGAATGTCAGAATGGGAAAGAAAGGTGATTTAAGCAATTTTGAGCGTGGCATGGTTGTTGGTGCCAGACGGGCCGGTCTGAGTATTTAACAATCTGCTCAGTTACTGGGATTTTCACGCACAACCATTTCTAGGGTTTACAAAGAATGGTGTGAAAAGGGAAACACATCCAGTATGCGGCAGTCCTGTGGGCAAAAATGCCTTGTCGATGCTAGAGGTCAGAGGAGAATGGGCCGACTGATTCAAGCTGATAGAAGAGCAACGTTGACTGAAATAGCCACTTGTTACAACCGAGGTATGCATCAAAGCATTTGTGAAGCCACAACACGCACAACCTTGAGGCGGATGGGCTACAACAGCAGAAGACCCCACCGGGTACCACTCATCTCCACTACAAATAGGAAAAAAAGGCTACAATTTGCACGAGCTCACCAAAATTGGACTGTTGAAGACTGGAAAAATGTTGCTTGGTCTGATGAGTCTCGATTTCTGTTGAGACATTCAAATGGTAGAGTCCGAATTTGGCGTAAACAGAATGAGAACATGTATCCATCATGCCTTGTTACCACTGTGCAGGCTGGTGGTGGTGGTGTAATGGTGTGGGGGATATTTTCTGGGCACACTTTAGGCCCTTTAGTGCCAATTGGGCATCGTTTAAATGCCACGGGCTACCTGAGCATTGTTTCTGACCATGTCCATCCCTTCATGACCACCATGTACCCATCCTCTGATGGCTACTTCCAGCAGGATAATGCACCATGTCACAAAGCTCGAATCATTTCAAATTGGTTTCTTGAACATGACAATGAGTTCACTGTACTAAAATGGCCCCCACAGTCACCAGATCTCAACCCAATAGAGCATCTTTGGGATGTGGTGGAACGGGAGCTTCGTGCCCTGGATGTGCATCCCTCAAATCTCCATCAACTGCAAGATGCTATCCTGTCTATATGGGCCAACATTTCTAAAGAATGCTATCAGCACCTTGTTGAATCAATGCCACGTAGAATTAAGGCAGTTCTGAAGGCAAAAGGGGGTCCAACACCGTATTAGTATGGTGTTCCTAATAATTCTTTAGGTGAGTGTATTTTAATACGTTTTTTAAGCTGTATTCTTGTGAGTATATTAAATATTTTTTATCTGACCTACTGGTACGCACTTCACTATACTTGCGACTTCCTTCCCACGAGATCCTTGGAAGCTGGAGTCTGGTGTTATTTAGGTGTAGCGGCATCCAACCTGTTGGACCGGTTTTTTGGTATGAGATCATTTGAACCGACGGCTTCTGACCCACGCCTGCTTCATCCACCAAGCTCCTTTCAGAAGACTCCAATTAAATCTCTATCTACGCACTTTACCAGTGAAGTTTTGTGAGTACATTCTGTTCGCAAGGCGTGTTAAGTGTTGTAACATACTACACTATAGTGTTCTTCTTTGTAACAGAGTTCCGAAAGGAGACACTATCAAGATCCTATACACGTGTTTGCTAGCGGAGTTTTGTGAGTACAGCTCATTCACATGGTGCGTTAGGTGTTTGGGGCTTACTACATCATAATGCATTTTCTCATCACACTACAGGTTTCCATACCATTGCTGGGATGTGAGGTGTGCATGTGGTCCTATTAGCTGAAGATCGCACAAAGAGAACTGTAACACTCAGAGAAGAATCTTCTCCTGCAGCGCAATCCATTTTTATATTTTTTTATATTTTCAACAACTAGGCTAGGCCCAAGGGGTTTTTGCAGGGGGGTGCGGAACCGGGATGGCCACACTCCCCCCCCCCCCCCCCAGAGCTCTAGGGGGGTACCCATAAGGGTGCCGTAACCCAAGAAATCCTAGTGTACACACAAACGTGGAAAGTGAACACACAGTGAACATAAAAAATTTAATAAGGTGAATGTGCGCCATTACGGCCCGGACATTCGGCCGGAAAAATATAAAAATGCCTCCTCTTTTCAAGGCCAAAGCCGAGCAAAGAGAGAAGTGAAGTGCGTGCAAATGTGCCGTCACTAAGTGGGCTCCCACCCCCAGTGAGTTAAGGCACCCCAGGGTCAGTGGCGTACCTCCAATAGAGGCAGACCACGCAGCTGCTATGGGGCCCCTGGGGGAAGGGGGCCCGCAGTGGAGGATAGGCCCCGCCCACTAATTACACTTGTATGGCTACCTGAGAAAGTAAGAGGTGGAGAAGGACCTTTGGTGATGTCATCAACCATGTGACCAGTGCAGGAAGCCAATGAATAGCAGAGCAGAAGAAGTCTAAAGGACCTTTGGTGATGTCATCATCATGTGACCAGTGCAGAGGACTGGTGAAAGACCTGTGGCATATCACTGTGAGGGGGCGGAGCTTCTGTGTGGTGCCTGAAGGAGAGGTTAGTGGTGTTCTGGGATAACATAACATCCTAGAAAAGCTGGGAGTTGTAGTTTTGTCGTATTATATGTTTCTCAATGTAATTTAAACGTATGCCCTAGTACAGGCTGGTAATGCTGGGAGTTGTAGTTCTCTCCTCTTATACCCCCTCTTTGGAATGTATACTGATGACCCATAATAAGTCTGGCCATACTGGGGGTTATAGTTATTTCTTTTTAAAGCTCTTACCTGGTACAACTAGATGATGCCCTATAATCTGGACATGCTGAGAGTTGTAGTTCTCTTTTCTTAGGCTGGATTCTCATCACAGTTTAGTTTTCCGTTTTGCATGCAGGACTTTTTTCTGTTTAAAATAACGGATCTCCGACAGAAATGGCATAAACGGATGCCAAATGTGCAGAACTGATGCTTGAAATACAGGATCATTTTTTTCCCTTTATTTTTCTGTTTATCTGACGGATCAGAAGAACTGAAAACTAAACGGTGATATGAACCCGGCCTTATACTCTGTGTAATATCTACTTGTATCTGATCATAACAGCCTGGACATGCTGGAAATTGTAGTTCTCTCCACTTTCACCTCTCCCTGTGTTGCTCCCTAATTTCCAATAATAATCTGGTGATGATGAGACTTGTAGTTCCCTTGTCACTATTATAATGTTCTGCAGCAGCTGAGGTGTATATTACTTGTTCACTTCTGTGCTGGTGACGGTCGCTGTTCTGCCGTCATAGGAGCACAACAACGAAAATCACTGCAGTTCCGGATCTGGCACTTCATGGACGACAACACCTGACGGATCCCGCTGACTATGATGAGATCTGTCAGGTTTCCATCTTCCAGGCTATAAAATTGTGTCCAGCATTTATGACCTGATCCACGAATGAGGCCCCAACACAGATGTGAACGAAGCCTTATATGTTCTGCAGCAGCTGAGGTATGCATTAGGAGGTTCTGACAGTTCATAAGGCAAGGGGGGCTATGGTGGCACTGGTATACTATTATGCCAGCACCACCATAGCACCCCCAATGAGCTGTGCCTGTGTGCTGCTTATAGTGGACAGTGCCCTCAGACAATGAATGGGGACAATCAAAAGCGGGTTTTTTCCCGGTATTGAGACCCTATGACGGATCTCAATACCGGAAAATAGAAACGCAAGTGTGAAAGTAGCTCCTAATGTCTACACGGCTGCAACTGCTGGGGGTATGGCAGGGGAGAAGCCAGGGCAGGTGGTGGGATGGGCCAGTGGACGGAGTTAGTGGGGCCCCATTAAGATTCTTGCTATGGGGCCCAATGATTTCTATGTACGCCCCTGCCCAGGGTCACCGCTCCTGGGGCACTTCTGTACCTCGGGTTTTCAAACATCTCAGCCCCTGGCCTCGATCCAGCAGAGCCCTTCGTCACCTAGCAATTGTGCTTGTTGCATTTAGACAAAAGTGTTTTGCCCACGGATCTTAGCTCTATAAGGTCCAGAAAATTGGATTTGTCCCAAACCTGTCTAAGAGGGTGCTGGTTTGGTAGTTCGCCTCTAGTACCTTCAAGAAAATCTGCTAACACGTATTCCCTGAACCGGCTCCAGATCTGAGGTGTTTGTTTTACCTTGGGTCTAGCTGCGAATAGGGCTAAGTCTGCAGACATCTTAGCTGATGGAGTAGGAAGTAAATCATGCTCCTTATTGAGGCGTTTAATGACTGAGCTAGTGCCTTTAAGCAGCACTTGTGTGTGTAGTGATGTGGAGGTCAGGTCCCACAAAGCCGCCCTTTGACCCTGGGAAAGTTGTAATATTTCTAGTTCGGTGCCCATGGTGCGTTGACAGGCGACGTGCAGTTGTAGCCATCTCTTCAGGTGTATGGCATGGTAGTATGTGTGAATATTAGGTAGGGTGAAACCCTCTTGGTTGCGTCTCAGTATTAACCTATTATGGGACAATCTAACACCTTTTCCTCCCCAAAGATATGTGGAGAATAGTCTCCTAAGGCGAGAAAGGTATGAGTTGGGGAGAAAAATGGGTAGCATTTGCATAACATAGAGGATTTTAGGGAGTATAAACGCTTTCAGCAGGTTTTTCCTTCCCATCCATGTGGTGTAAGGGATGCGCAGTGATTGAAGTTGTTTCTGAATCTCCGTAAGTAGTGGTGTGTAGTTAAGTTGGAACAACTTGTTTGGGTCTGGGGGGCTTTAAGGACCGCTATAGTTTGTTGGGGAGTTGTTATGTTCATTGCTTCCGACTTCGAGTAGTTCATCTTGTAATTTGACACTTTACCGTACTGTTCAAATAGAGACAGGAGATTCGGGAGGGCCTCGACAGGGTTGGACACCAATATCAGTAAATCGTCTGCATATGCTACATTGGTGTATTCAATGGAGTCGTTGTTGGCTCTGACTCCCCGTATTGCGGGGTGATCTCTGATTGCCTGGAGAAGAGTCTCCATCACCAGGATGTAGAGAGCTGGAGAGAAGGGGCAGCCCTGATGCGTCCCGTCGAAACCCGGGTCGGGCACTATAGAGATATACACTCACCTAAAGAATTATTAGGAACACCTGTTCTATTTCTCATTAATGCAATTATCTAGTCAACCAATCACATGGCAGTTGCTTCAATGCATTTAGGGGCGTGCTCCTGGTCAAGACAATCTCCTGAACTCCAAACTGAATGTCAGAATGGGAAAGAAAGGTGATTTAAGCAATTTTGAGCGTGGCATGGTTGTTGGTGCCAGACGGGCCGGTCTGAGTATTTAACAATCTGCTCAGTTACTGGGATTTTCACGCACAACCATTTCTAGGGTTTACAAAGAATGGTGTGAAAAGGGAAACACATCCAGTATGCGGCAGTCCTGTGGGCAAAAATGCCTTGTCGATGCTAGAGGTCAGAGGAGAATGGGCCGACTGATTCAAGCTGATAGAAGAGCAACGTTGACTGAAATAGCCACTTGTTACAACCGAGGTATGCATCAAAGCATTTGTGAAGCCACAACACGCACAACCTTGAGGCGGATGGGCTACAACAGCAGAAGACCCCACCGGGTACCACTCATCTCCACTACAAATAGGAAAAAAAGGCTACAATTTGCACGAGCTCACCAAAATTGGACTGTTGAAGACTGGAAAAATGTTGCTTGGTCTGATGAGTCTCGATTTCTGTTGAGACATTCAAATGGTAGAGTCCGAATTTGGCGTAAACAGAATGAGAACATGTATCCATCATGCCTTGTTACCACTGTGCAGGCTGGTGGTGGTGGTGTAATGGTGTGGGGGATATTTTCTGGGCACACTTTAGGCCCTTTAGTGCCAATTGGGCATCGTTTAAATGCCACGGGCTACCTGAGCATTGTTTCTGACCATGTCCATCCCTTCATGACCACCATGTACCCATCCTCTGATGGCTACTTCCAGCAGGATAATGCACCATGTCACAAAGCTCGAATCATTTCAAATTGGTTTCTTGAACATGACAATGAGTTCACTGTACTAAAATGGCCCCCACAGTCACCAGATCTCAACCCAATAGAGCATCTTTGGGATGTGGTGGAACGGGAGCTTCGTGCCCTGGATGTGCATCCCTCAAATCTCCATCAACTGCAAGATGCTATCCTGTCTATATGGGCCAACATTTCTAAAGAATGCTATCAGCACCTTGTTGAATCAATGCCACGTAGAATTAAGGCAGTTCTGAAGGCAAAAGGGGGTCCAACACCGTATTAGTATGGTGTTCCTAATAATTCTTTAGGTGAGTGTATTTTAATACGTTTTTTAAGCTGTATTCTTGTGAGTATATTAAATATTTTTTATCTGACCTACTGGTAGGCACTTCACTATACTTGCGACTTCCTTCCCACGAGATCCTTGGAAGCTGGAGTCTGGTGTTATTTAGGTGTAGCGGCATCCAACCTGTTGGACCGGTTTTTTGGTATGAGATCATTTGAACCGACGGCTTCTGACCCACGCCTGCTTCATCCACCAAGCTCCTTTCAGAAGACTCCAATTAAATCTCTATCTACGCACTTTACCAGTGAAGTTTTGTGAGTACATTCTGTTCGCAAGGCGTGTTAAGTGTTGTAACATACTACACTATAGTGTTCTTCTTTGTAACAGAGTTCCGAAAGGAGACACTATCAAGATCCTATACACGTGTTTGCTAGCGGAGTTTTGTGAGTACAGCTCATTCACATGGTGCGTTAGGTGTTTGGGGCTTACTACATCATAATGCGTTTTCTCATCACACTACAGGTTTCCATACCATTGCTGGGATGTGAGGTGTGCATGTGGTCCTATTAGCTGAAGATCGCACAAAGAGAACTGTAACACTCAGAGAAGAATCTTCTCCTGCAGCGCAATCCATTTTTATATTTTTTTATATTTTCAACAACTAGGCTAGGCCCAAGGGGTTTTTGCAGGGGGGTGCGGAACCGGGATGGCCACACTCCCCCCCCCCCAGAGCTCTAGGGGGGTACCCATAAGGGCGCCGTAACCCAAGAAATCCTAGTGTACACACAATTGTGGAAAGTGAACACACAGTGAACATAAAAAATTTAATAAGGTGAATGTGCGCCATTACGGCCCGGACATTCGGCCGGAAAAATATAAAAATGCCTCCTCTTTTCAAGGCCAAAGCCGAGCAAAGAGAGAAGTGAAGTGCGTGCAAATGTGCCGTCACTAAGTGGGCTCCCACCCCCAGTGAGTTAAGGCACCCCAGGGTCAGTGGCTTACCTCCAATAGAGGCAGACCACGCAGCTGCTATGGGGCCCCTGGGGGAAGGGGGCCCGCAGTGGAGGATAGGCCCCGCCCACTAATTACACTTGTATGGCTACCTGAGAAAGTAAGAGGTGGAGAAGGACCTTTGGTGATGTCATCAACCATGTGACCAGTGCAGGAAGCCAATGAATAGCAGAGCAGAAGAAGTCTAAAGGACCTTTGGTGATGTCATCATCATGTGACCAGTGCAGAGGACTGGTGAAAGACCTGTGGCATATCACTGTGAGGGGGCGGAGCTTCTGTGTGGTGCCTGAAGGAGAGGTTAGTGGTGTTCTGGGATAACATAACATCCTAGAAAAGCTGGGAGTTGTAGTTTTGTCGTATTATATGTTTCTCAATGTAATTTAAACGTATGCCCTAGTACAGGCTGGTAATGCTGGGAGTTGTAGTTCTCTCCTCTTATACCCCCTCTTTGGAATGTATACTGATGACCCATAATAAGTCTGGCCATACTGGGGGTTATAGTTATTTCTTTTTAAAGCTCTTACCTGGTACAACTAGATGATGTCCTATAATCTGGACATGCTGAGAGTTGTAGTTCTCTTTTCTTAGGCTGGATTCTCATCACAGTTTAGTTTTCCGTTTTGCATGCAGGACTTTTTTCTGTTTAAAATAACGGATCTCCGACAGAAATGGCATAAACGGATGCCAAATGTGCAGAACTGATGCTTGAAATACAGGATCATTTTTTTCCCTTTATTTTTCTGTTTATCTGACGGATCAGAAGAACTGAAAACTAAACGGTGATATGAACCCGGCCTTATACTCTGTGTAATATCTACTTGTATCTGATCATAACAGCCTGGACATGCTGGAAATTGTAGTTCTCTCCACTTTCACCTCTCCCTGTGTTGCTCCCTAATTTCCAATAATAATCTGGTGATGATGAGACTTGTAGTTCCCTTGTCACTATTATAATGTTCTGCAGCAGCTGAGGTGTATATTACTTGTTCACTTCTGTGCTGGTGACGGTCGCTGTTCTGCCGTCATAGGAGCACAACAACGAAAATCACTGCAGTTCCGGATCTGGCACTTCATGGACGACAACACCTGACGGATCCCGCTGACTATGATGAGATCTGTCAGGTTTCCATCTTCCAGGCTATAAAATTGTGTCCAGCATTTATGACCTGATCCACGAATGAGGCCCCAACACAGATGTGAACGAAGCTTTATATGTTCTGCAGCAGCTGAGGTATGCATTAGGAGGTTCTGACAGTTCATAAGGCAAGGGGGGCTATGGTGGCACTGGTATACTATTATGCCAGCACCACCATAGCACCCCCAATGAGCTGTGCCTGTGTGCTGCTTATAGTGGACAGTGCCCTCAGACAATGAATGGGGACAATCAAAAGCGGGTTTTTTCCCGGTATTGAGACCCTATGACGGATCTCAATACCGGAAAATAGAAACGCAAGTGTGACAGTAGCTCCTAATGTCTACACGGCTGCAACTGCTGGGGGTATGGCAGGGGAGAAGCCAGGGCAGGTGGTGGGATGGGCCAGTGGACGGAGTTAGTGGGGCCCCATTAAGATTCTTGCTATGGGGCCCAATGATTTCTATGTACGCCCCTGCCCAGGGTCACCGCTCCTGGGGCACTTCTGTACCTCGGGTTTTCAAACATCTCAGCCCCTGGCCTCGATCCAGCAGAGCCCTTCGTCACCTAGCAATTGTGCTTGTTGCATTTAGACAGAAGTGTTTTGCCCATGGATCTTAGCTCTATAAGGTCCAGAAAATTGGATTTGTCCCAAACCTGTCTAAGAGGGTGCTGGTTTGGTAGTTCGCCTCTAGTACCTTCAAGAAAATCTGCTAACACGTATTCCCTGAACCGGCTCCAGATCTGAGGTGTTTGTTTTACCTTGGGTCTAGCTGCGAATAGGGCTAAGTCTGCAGACATCTTAGCTGATGGAGTAGGAAGTAAATCATGCTCCTTATTGAGGCGTTTAATGACTGAGCTAGTGCCTTTAAGCAGCACTTGTGTGTGTAGTGATGTGGAGGTCAGGTCCCACAAAGCCGCCCTTTGACCCTGGGAAAGTTGTAATATTTCTAGTTCGGTGCCCATGGTGCGTTGACAGGCGACGTGCAGTTGTAGCCATCTCTTCAGGTGTATGGCATGGTAGTACGTGTGAATATTGGGTAGGGTGAAACCCTCTTGGTTGCGTCTCAGTATTAACCTATTATGGGACAATCTAACACCTTTTCCTCCCCAAAGATATGTGGAGAATAGTCTCCTAAGGCGAGAAAGGTATGAGTTGGGGAGAAAAATGGGTAGCATTTGCATAACATAGAGGATTTTAGGGAGTATAAACGCTTTCAGCAGGTTTTTCCTTCCCATCCATGTGGTGTAAGGGATGCGCAGTGATTGAAGTTGTTTCTGAATCTCCGTAAGTAGTGGTGTGTAGTTAAGTTGGAACAACTTGTTTGAGTCTGGGGGGCTTTAAGGACTTCGAGTAGTTCATCTTGTAATTTGACACTTTACCGTACTGTTCAAATAGAGACAGGAGATTCGGGAAGGCCTCGACAGGGTTGGACACCAATATCAGTAAATCGTCTGCATATGCTACATTGGTGTATTCAATGGAGTCGTTGTTGGCTCTGACTCCCCGTATTGCGGGGTGATCTCTGATTGCCTGGAGAAGAGTCTCCATCACCAGGATGTAGAGAGCTGGAGACAAGGGTCAGCCCTGACGCGTCCCGTTGCCTATGGGGAAGGATGGTGACAAAGTGCTATTGACTCTTATTCTCGCGCTCGGGTCCATATACAGCGTCATGACTCAGTCTGGAGCAAAATGTGAAAAAGAACAAGGATTCCAGCTCTTCACAATAAAAGGCTTCTTTATTGCACTTCTTGAAAAACAGACATCAAAAGCAGAACAGTATGCTGTAACGCGTTTCGGGCTGTTACATCTTAGCCCTTCATCAAGACAAATAAACAAACTTAAAATCTCCT
Organism: Bufo bufo; assembly: GCF_905171765.1. Taxonomy (NCBI): domain Eukaryota; kingdom Metazoa; phylum Chordata; class Amphibia; order Anura; family Bufonidae; genus Bufo; species Bufo bufo. Next base: position 240,010,603 of record NC_053389.1, on the reverse strand, counting down.
TTTTTACACAGTGAGGAACCACCTCTTCCATCTGATTGGTTAATTTCCGTACCCTAGAACAATGCCAGGTGTCCCTGACCTGTTAATCACAGAGAGAACAACTCCAATCAGGAGGGAGGTGATTCCCTGCTTCAGAAAAAGCACTTTATTTATATTGCAAAGTTAAGTCATGTTTCCTATTTAATCCTTTAGGTATACACGTTCCAAGATTAAATATCCAGTATGTTTCACGACTGTATAATTTTTGTCTACGGTCTCCTCCTCTAACCGGAGCAGTGACTCTCTCAATACCTTGTACATAAGACGCAGAGATATCGCCTTTATGTACTATCGCAAAGTGTGATGTGGCTGCTGAGACATTGCGCATTGCAATATGGGGGATGTCGCTCAGATGTTTTCGGATTCTCACTTTGAGCTGATTAATCGTACATCCCACATATTGCAGCGCGCAGGCACGACAAGTGATGACATAAACTACATATTCCGTGTTGCAATTAATATATTGCTGCAATTTATGTACACTGCCATTTGATGTAGATACAATATCTTTACTGACTGACATGTGCATGCAACATATACACTTTTTACTTCCACATTTGAAGTTTCCCTTAGTAGTTAGCCATACCGGTTCACACCTTGCGTTTTCCATAAACAGGCTAGGACTGACTTTTTGTCCTATAGTAGGTGCTTTTTTCGCAATGCACCTAATGCCTGCCTCTGCAATATCCCCCCAACCCTCATCATAGCCTATCACTGGAAAATGCTTGCATAGAATGTTGCAGATAAGGGGGTACTCTACGCTGAAATTTGTTACAAAAGTCGCAGGATCGCTCGAATCCTGATTGCGAACTCGATTATTTATATTTCGAGATTTTTTCTTCTTCTTTCTGTTCGCATTCTTTATTCGAGCGAATATAAGCGACTCCCTGTCAACCGACGTTGCATATTCCTTCGCCTTGCGAATATTTTCTCTCAATATCCCCTGATCCGCAACCTTACTGAAATATCAGATGCTTCTTTCGCAAATAAGTTCAAGGATGAGCAGTTTCGACGTGCCCTTAACATCTCCCCTCTGGGTATGTTCTTGGCCACATGTGGGGGATGGCAGGATGAGACCGTAGACAAAAATTATACAGTCGTGAAACATACAGGATGTTTAATCTTGGAACGTGTATACCTAAAGGATTAAATAGGAAACATGACTTAAAGGGAGTCTGTCACCAGCATTTCACTTTTTTAACCCTTCCCACAGCCTTCCAGCATGCTTACAGTTAATAAAAACGTTACCTCTGGCATCAATCCTGGACTTATAGAACCCTCAAAAACAATCTTTATAAGATATGCAAATGAGGGCTCGCAAGTGCCCAGGGCGGCGTTACTCTCTTAGGTGCCCTGGTTGCTCAGCCTTCTCATTGCCTCCCCCCGCCCCTTCCTACCCTCTGCCCGCCCATCCTTTCCCTCTGACCGCCTTTGTACTAACTTGTTATGCTGCCGATATCCCGCGCCGGCGCACTCATTCCTTTGGCCGGCGCATGCGCACTGCGATGCCCATTCCTTGTACGGCATCACAGTAACTATTGCGCATGCGCCGGCTAACGACGCTGATTTTCGGCTAACGACGCCAAAGGAATGAGTGCGCCGGCGCAGGATATCGGCAGCATAACAAGTTAGTACAAAGGCGGTCAGAGGGAAAGGATGGGCGGGCAGAGGGTAGGAAGGGGCGGGGGGACGCAATGAGAAGGCTGAGCAAGCAGGGCACCTAAGAGAGTAACGCCGCCCTGGGCACTTGCGAGCCCTCATTTGCATATCTTATAAAGATCGTTTTTGAGGGTTCTATAGGTCCAGGATTGATGCCAGAGGTAACGTTTTTATTAACTGTAAGCATGCTAGGGAGCTGTGGGAAGGGTTAAAAAAGTGAAATGCTGGTGACAGACTCCCTTTAACTTTACAATATAAATGAAGTGGTTTTTCTGAATCAGGGAATCACCTCCCACCTGATTGGAGTTGTTCTCCCTGTGATTAACAGGTCAGGGACACCTGGCATTGTTCTAGGGCAGGGGTGTCAAACTCAAATACACAGTGGGCCAAAATGTAAAACTTGAACAAAGCCGCGGGCCAGCATTGAACAAATGAACCTTTTAACATGGACCCAAACAAGATTTGCTTTAACATTGAATATGGAACAAGCATATTCATTTATTAAATAAGATTTAAATTATAATAAATAATAATAATTTTTAAAATAAAATAACAATAATAAAATCAATTAACCATTCAAGCCCATGTCTTGGAGTAGCAAGAAAAAGTGCATAAAGAAAACATTAATTATTGCTCAGTTTGCTGCACACTGATCTAATCTGATGTGCCCAAGCCAGATACCTGGCATCTCTTCTTGGATGATAGTTCATCAATGTCTGGGCTCAGGCTTTGAGCTGAGGAAATCCTCAGTAACGAGCAAAGGTGTTCATTAGTCAGACGTCTCCTGTGAGATGTTTTGGTCATCTTCATCGAGGAGAAAAGTTGCTCACATAGATAAGTGCTGCCGAACATGGAGAGCATCTGAGCAGCTTGGGTGCGGAGCTGAGGCATTGTGTCAGGGATGAACTGTGGAAACTGTGCGGCGCCCACAGCATCATACTTTGACTTCAGTGTGTCATTACACTGGAGTTCAATTAGCTCCATTTGGAGGTTGGTTGGTGCGTTTTCCACATTAACTGCGAAGGGATTACTGAGCAGTTCAAACCTACATTTCTGGACATCAAAGTCGGCAAATCGCCGGCTAAACTCAGCGCCGAGTACACTGAGTTTTTCAGCAAACTGTGCGCATGGGAACAAGTTGGTAAAGAACTGTGTTTTCATGGTTTGGCAGCAGGGAAAATGGCCAAGGTTTCCTTGCAGCATCTGATTCTCCCACAGGCACAGTTTAGTTTTAAAAGTCCTCACTGCAGCGTACATGTCTGTGATGATGCGCCCGCGCCCCTGAAGCTGCAGGTTCAGCGCATCGAGATGGCTCGAGATGTCACACAGAAAGGCCAGCTCACACAGAAACTTTTTCTCCCGAAGCTCTGCTGTGTCCTTCCCTTTGCTTTCCAGAAACTGACATATTTCCTCATGCAGCTCAAAACATCTATTCAGTACTTTTCCTCGGCTTAACCATCTCACCTTTGTGTGATACGGCACGTCTGAATACGCCGAACCACGCTCCTCCAGAAAAGACTTAAACTGGCGGTGATTCAGACCTTTGGCTCTTATAAAGTTAACTACTTGTGTTACTGTGGTCATAAGATGTTCCATCTTTAGGGCTTTGCCACACAGTGATTCCTGATGTATGATGCAGTGATAAACAGTTAGTTCACCTGCACAGTTCTCTTCCTGCATCTTCTCCCGGACCCTGCCCACCAGTCCACTTGTTTTACCGCACATCACTGGCGCACCATCTGTCGTTAATCCCACGACAGCTTTATTTCAGTTACGCATTTGGAAACCTCCTCAAAGATTTCCTTTCCTGTGGTTGTGCCATGCATTGATTTGAATCCCAATAGCTCCTCCGTAACACACATATTTGAGTCCACTCCACGGATGAAGACTGACAGCTGAGCAGTATCAGATGCGTCGCTGCTCTCATCCACAGCAAGGGAGAATGCAACGAAATCTTTTCCCTTTTCCAAAAGCTGGTCATACAGATTGGTGGCAAGATCACATGTGCGATCAGCTACTGTGTTTCTGCTCAGGCTCACGTTTGAAAAGGCTTGCTTTTTCTCTGGGCACACGATGTCACAAACTTTCAACATGCACTTTTTCACAAACTCTCCCTCATTAAAGGGCCGGGCTGATTTTGCGATCTCTACTGCTACAATATAACTAGCTTTTACAGCAGCCTCACTTTGTGATGTGGCTTTTTTGAACATATTCTGTTGTGAAACCAAACTTCTTTTCATCTCCTCCACTTTCTGGCTCTTTTGAGTCATGTCCAGGTCCTTGTACTTGTCATGGTGTTTTGTTTCATAGTGTCGTCGAATGTTGTACTCCTTAGTTATAGCCACGTTGACTCCACAAATCAGACAAACAGGTCCGTCTTTTACATATGTAAACAGATATTCTGTCTCCCACCTGTCCAGAAAGTTCCATTTTTGGGAAGGGGTTCCACAGTGACAGTTGTAGCTTGAGATCGCTATGACTTCTGTCACACAGGAGAGGGCGTTTCTGGGACCTGTCCTTATTGACGCGCCAAAACATCAGCAAGGCATTATGGGATTTGTAGTATTAGCGATGAATGAATGCGCTGTATAATACCGGCGGGCTAGCTCTAGTAGTCATTTGGTATAGCCTCGCGGGCCAAATATAATTACACTGCGGGCCAAATTTGGCCCGCGGGCCAGAGTTTGACACCTATGTTCTAGGGTATGGAAATTAACCAATCAGATGGAAGAGGTGGTTCCTCACTGTATAAAAAGGAGATTTTAAGTTTGTTTATTTGTCTTGATGAAGGGCTAAGATGTAACAGCCCGAAACGCGTCACAGCATCCTTTCTGCTTTTGATGTCTGTTTTTAAAGAAGTGGAATAAAGAAGCCTTTAATTGTGGAGAGCTGGAATCCTTGTTCTTTTTCACATTTTGCTCCAGACTGAGTCCAGGTCTGTTCATCCGTGCTCCACCAGGAGGTGAGAGGTGAGAGCTGCAGCGATTTTCATGTTTGTCTACAGCGTCATGACTGCATCCTGAAACCGCGCTGGGATGCCAAACCTATGCAGAGTTTTTGTCATGAAGTCCCAGTTCACCCAGTCGAAGGTCTACTCTGCATCAACACTGAGGATGGTCAGGGGAAGGTGTTGCTGTATAGACCATTGCATAGCTGTAATTATCCTGCAGGAGTTGTGATTCCCCTCTCTACCGGGTACGAAGCCTGCTTGGTCTGGGTGGATGATTTTTGGTAGCAGTAGGCTTAGGCGTGTGGCTAGGAGTTTTTGCCCAAATTTTTATGTCCACATTTAACAGTGATATAGGCCTGTAGCTACCACAGAGTGTGGGATCTTTCCCAGGCTTGGGGAGGATGGTTACAGTGGCCTCCAGCAACTGTTTGTGTAATTGTGAGCCAGTAAGAAGTACATTGCACCAGGCTGTTAGGTGGGGGACCAGGTAGCTGGCAAATTTTTTATAGTATCCTACTGGGAACCCATCCGGGACAGGGCTTTTGCCTAATGGCAGAGAAGACAGAATTTTTTGGATTTTATTATCTGTGACTGGGGCCAGAAGGGTCTCCCCATCTTGTGATGTGATTTGGGGGAGATTGAGATGTTCCAGGAACTGGTCTATTGCTGTGTCTAGTTGGGGGTTTGTGGGGGAGTTGTGATCCGCCAGTCCATACAGCTGCTTATAGAATTTTTGAAATTCGCTGGCAATGTCTGCCGTCTTATATAATATATCCCCTTGATCCGACTTTATTCTGGGTATGTACATGGAGTCCTTCCTCTGCTTAATGAGTGAGGACATAAGCTTCGTACCTTTATCTCCATGTGAGTAAAATCTGAACTGGGAGTATTGGTAGGCCTTCGCATGGCAAATATTAAGGTGATCTTTAAGTTGGCTTCTAAGTATAGATGCACCACTGCATATGGGGTTGAGCACTTCCTGCTTTTTAATACCACGCCAATTTGTAGTTTGGGTTCTAAGTTTGCATAAATCTGTCTGTGCGCTTAGTGCTTTGGAGCGTTTATGGATGGACTCTTTCTCCTCAATCTGCTTAAGAAGAGAGTGCAGTGTTTTTTGCCGGTCCCTTTTAACCTTGCAGCCTAGTGCAATAAGTTCTCCCCTCATTACTGTCTTATGTGTCTCCCACAATGTTGTGTGTGGCATCCCATAAGTAGCTTTCTCAGAGAAGAACCATGCTAGCTTTTGCTCTAGAGATTTGACATCCGCGGGTCTGTCCAGTAGCGTTTCATTTAGCCGCCATTGTTTATATTGTGTGGGTAAGCTGGAAAAGTGTATTACTGTTGAAGTCGGTGCATGGTCCGAGACCGTGATGGGATCTATGTTGGAGCTTTCTAGCATATCTATGGAGTTGTTGGAGATAAATATGTAGTCTAGTCTCTTGTATGTGTTGTGAGAGGCGGAGAAAAAGGTATAATCACGTCCGTCCGGGTGTGTTAGACGCCAGGTTTACTTCAGCGAGGTAGTTATTTATACATCCTATTGCTGATTGTGTTAGCTGTGAGGTGCCATCTGATGTGTCTACATGTGGGTTCAGTGTGACATTTAGATCGCCACCCAGCAGCCAAACTCCTTCCGCAAACAATCTAAACTTCTGCAAGGTGCTTTTAATCCTATGTTTCTGTCCCCTATTTGGACTATACAGACTGGCCAGAGTGACCTTTTGTGTGCCTATAACTCCCTTCACAAAAATTAACCTTCCATCAGGGTCGGTCTGTGTTGTTAACAACTTAAAGGGGATATATTTGGAGATTGCTATTCCCACCCCTCTTTTGGCTTTGTCAAAGGCGCTAATAAACCAGGCTTGGAAGTAAGATTTCTGCATATTAGGAACATTGGACGCCCTTAAGTGCAGCTCCTGGAGGAAGCAAATTCCTGTACAGGATTTCTTAAGGAGGCGAATAACCTGGGAGCGTTTTTGTGGGGTATTGAAACCCCTCACATTGAAAGAGGTGCACTTAATTTGGACATCTGGCATGACATTTAGGATACACAATGCATAGGAGCGCTCAGGCAAAATCATTGACCAGGGGGGTGAGCAATAAACATTCATAACATCCAACAAAACAGTAGGTAAGATAACTGCGAGCATGAGGTGGTGGGTCCCATGCCGGCAGCGCCATAGCAGTTCAATTAGATATGGCGGGGCAGGCACAGAAGGCCACCTATGTTGGCGCACGCACCAGGTCTGCGCTATTGTAATCCTGGTGAGGGTTGGGGGGTCGGTGAGCGTCTAATTCATCAATGTATTAAACCAGCACGCCCTGCATACCTGGCGCCATAATAACAATGGTGTTTGCGAATTTGTCTAACAGGAGAATAGATCTCGGTAGCGGTCCCACTATGCGTAGGGTCCTCCGAGGTCTGCTAGAATATACAGAAAGGGGGGGGGGGGCAAACTGCATTTAACAAATTGCTGTTACTTGCATGTACGGCAGAAATGAGATGATCGTGTGAGTCCTCTAGCGGGACTCTGCTATCGAACAGTGCCTCTGGCTAGGCCACTCGGCTGTAGATCTCAAGCTGCTCAGGCCATTAGTGAGTTAAGAGTCTCGAGGCCTGTGCATATTCCTCTTCTTCGACGATGCCTTTGTCCACCCCTAGGCCTCTGGAAGGTCCGGTAATGGGATACTAACACGGTGCCCAATGTGTTTGACATCAGCCTTGAGGTCATGGAGGACCGGAGACAGTGCTGCTGTTAATACTTGCTGCAGGAACTGCCTGGAGATCGGTGCAGGGCTTAATTACGAAAGCTCGTCTGCAGGGTCTGCGGTGGAGCCGTCCGCTTCCTCTGGGTCTTGTACCTCGTCCTCATGTTCAGGCGGCACCATCTTGGAGGCAGTAGGCGCAATAGTGGAGGACTTCTTGTTGAGGAATTTCTCCATGTCGGAGACACAGCGATTTGGTCTGGTAGGGTCAGGCTTATCTTTAGGCGTGTATCTGCCAATTTTGCCCATTCTGTGCTAAGTTAGACTGCTATTTTAGCCAGTTTGCAAGGTTGCACGGAGGAGAGCTCTCCTACATGCGTCTGACTCGGTCGGCAGTCAGGCTCCGCCCCCCCTAGCAAGGGTACCTTTAAACCCAAGCCGTACACGCTAGGGATGCTGTGTGGTTCACTGCTCTCCTCCTTATCCATATTGCAACCCTCGGGTATGCCCTGTATGAACAGGAGCTCAGCTCTCAGGAGCAAGCTCCACTGGGTCTGATAAGAATGCATACTACACTTGATCTTAGCCATAAAGGCAGAGAAGTAATAGATTATATGATATGTAGATGCTAGGACACAGCTCTGTCCTTAGCATGTCTAGCCCTGTCAATCAAGGGGAGGCTATGCAAAGAAAACAATAGCTGATCTTAGGGAGACCAACTACAGAAAACACTGCAGAGCCTCATTTAAGAGTCTCAACACAGCAATCCAAAGTGCAAAACTCCCTGGGAAACAGTAATATGCAATATAACCATGGAGCCCCAGTTATGGATCTTCAACACAGTGAAAGCCAGATATCCCTCCAGGGAAGGAAAACCTAGCAAAGGGGTATCCTTGTTTTAGAAATCACCAGATACACCATATTAAGTGGCCTCTATGTCAAGATCCAGCCTTAAAGGGAATCTGTCACATGGTTTGAGCATATTAAAGTGTTACTACTGCCATGTACAATAAAATACCTTATTTCTTGCTGTAGTCTTCATTTTTTGTTTCATGTTTTTATTAGCGATAGGCCTCATGCACACGACCGTTGTGTGCATTCGTGGCCGTTGTGCCGTTTTCCGTTTTTTTTCGCGGACCCATTGACTTTCAATGGGTCCGTGGAAAAATCGGAAAATGCATCGTTTTGCAGCCGCATCCGTGATCCGTGTTTCCTGTCCGTCAAAAAAATAAGACCTGTCCTATTTTTTTGACGGACAACGGTTCACGGACCCATTCACGGACCCATTGGCATCCGCGTCCGTGATCCGTGGCCGTAGGTTACTTTCATACAGACGGATTCGTGAAAACTCAAATCCGACAGCATATTCTAACACAGAGGCGTTTCCATAGTGATGGGGACGCTTCGAGTTAGAATATACTGAGAACTGTGTACATGACTGCCCCCTGCTGCCTGGCAGCACCCGATCTCTTACAGGGGGCTGTGATCCGCACAATTAACCCCTCAGGTGCTGCACCTGAAGGGGTTAATTTTGTCTATCATAGCCCCCTATAAGAGATCAGGGGCTGCCAGGCAGCAGGGGGCAGACCCCCCTCCCTCCCCAGTTTTAATTTCATTGGTGGCCAGTGCGGCCCCCCCTCCCTTTATTGTATTATTTTCATTGGTGGCACAGTGTGCGGCCCCCACCGGCCCCCCCTCCCTCCCTCTATTGTATTATCATTGGTGGCCAGTGTGCGCCCCCCCCCCGGTCCCCCCTCTATTGTGTTAATATCATTAGTGGCCAGTGTGCGCCCCCCCGATCATTGGTGTCATACTTACCTGCTGCGCTGTCTGTGACCGGCCGGGAGCTCCTCCTACTGGTAAGTGACAGATCATTAAGCAATGCTCCGCACAGACCTGTCACTTACCAGTAGGAGGAGCTCCCGGCCGGTCACAGCGCAGCAGGTAAGTATGATGCTTCTAATATTGCTAAGTAACCATGGCAACCAGGTCTGCAATAGCATCCTGGTTGCCATGGTTACCGATCGGAGCCCCAGCGATTAAACTGGGACTCCGATCGGAACTCTCCGCTACCAATGATTGGGGAGGGGGAGGGGAGGCCGCACGCTGGCCACCAATGATATTAATACAATAGAGGGGGGGCTGGGGGGGGCACACTGGCCATCAATGAAAATAATACAATAGAGGGGGGCGGGGGGGGGCCGCACACTGTGCCACCAATGAAAATAATACAATAGAGGGAGGGAGGGGGGGGCGGGGGGGCGCACACTGTGCCACCAATGAAAATAATACAATAGAGGGAGGGAGGGGGGGCCGCACTGGCCACCAATGAAATTAAAACTGGGGAGGGAGGGGGGTCTGCCCCCTGCTGCCTGGCAGCCCCTGATCTCTTATAGGGGGCTATGATATGCACAATTAACCCCTTCAGGTGCAGCACCTGAGGGGTTAATTGTGCGGATCACAGCCCCCTGTAAGAGATCGGGTGCTGCCAAGCAGCAGGGGGCAGTCATGTACACAGTTCTCAGTATATTCTAACTTTAAGCGTCCCCATCACCATGGGAACGCCTCTGTGTTAGAATATACTGTCGGATCTGAGTTTCACAATGTAACTCAAATCCGATGGTATATTCTAACATAGAGGCGTTCCCATGGTGATGGGGACGCTTCAAGTTAAAATATACCATCGGATTGGAGAAAACTCCGATCCTATGGTATATTAACTCCTGACTTTACATTGAAAGTCAATAAGGGACGGATCCGTTTGAAATTGCACCATATTGTGTCAACGTCAAACGGATCCGTCCCCATTGACTTGCATTGTAATTCAGGACGGATCCGTTTGGCTCCGCACGGCCAAGGAAGACCCACGGACGAAAAAACGGTCACGGATCACAGACCAACGGAACCCCGTTTTGCGGACCGTGAAAAAATACGGTCGTGTGCATGAGGCCATAATCTGTGGGGTTCAACTATGCCCACAGATTCCTTGCGTCCGCTCGGTGGAATCTCACGCAGGCACAGTACTGCAGACTTGCTGCGCCTGCGCTATGTAGAAGCTCCTGAGGGCAATAGCTTTAAATTTGTCAATGGGCTCGGCGCATGCCCAGTGACCCATTTGAAGTTGTTGCCCTCAGGAGCTTTTACATCGCGCAGGCAGTCCACGGAACTGCGCCTGCGTGAGATTTCACCGAGCGGACACAAGGAATCTGTGAGCGTAGTTACATCCAAATAATGACGTAGCGGAGGGGGGCGGCGGCAAAGAGTTCGGGTATGGGGAGTTACTTATGCTGGAAGAGGCGTGCTTGGGCTCTAAAGGAAGGCGGGTTGGGCACTGTACGGGGGAGTTACTGGGCTCCAGAGAAAGATAATAACGCCATTTGCATAACAGAAAAAGTGGATTTTATCGCTAATGAAACCATCAAACAAAAAATGAAGACTACAGCAAAAATAAGGTATTTTATTGTACATGGCAGTAGTAACACTTTAATATGCTCAAACCATGTGACAGATTCCCTTTAAGGATCTGACAGGGGAAGACCTAAGCCAGTTATCCTTCCCCAGACAGCTGTTTCGGGGTGTTTTCCCTCATCAGTATGGAGTAGAATTCTAGGAGCAATGCCTTGGAGACTACTCAAACAAAACAATAGTTGATCTTAGGGGGACCAACTACAAAAAACTGCGGAGCCTCATTTAAGAGTCTCAGTTGTGTTGAGGACCTATAACTGGAGCTCCACGGTTATTTTGCAATCAAGGGGAAGGGGAGTGTGAAGAGCACAGGGGATGTTACAAAGCAGTGCTCAAAGGATTCGGGCCCTGCCTCCTGGTGTTCGAACTTCTAATTTGCATATTGCAGGGTGAGCGAATGTGAAGTCACGGGGGTCAGTTAGCAGACCGAGGGTTACTCTTGGTGCTCACAATTTGTAGGAGACCCTGGGCAGGCGTACAGCAGTGATGGAGAGGCTGGCACATGGATCCTCTGGGGCACTCTCTGTATATAGGGACCAGGCCGGGTGGTAGGTGAGGTGCCCTGGGTGTTGGAAGTTTAGTGGCAAGATCCCTTATAGTTCGTGACGCCAGTGCCGGTAACGGTGGCACACCGATTTGTTGTAGGAATAATTGAGGTACACAAAGTTGTAGTGAACCAGAACTCCTTTGTACTGAACAGTTCAACTATTTACAGGCTTCAGATAAAGTTCCATATGCAGAATAATGGGATCAGGCAGGCTTGACATAAATGGCAGGTAAAATCCTAGCAAGATAACTCAGAGGGAATAAACTCACAGATCAGGCTGTACTTTCTGCAGAATCCGGTCTGACTTTCTCCAAGGCCCGGATGCCTAATAGCTGGCTTTATCCTTGGGAGGGGAACCTTCCTCTGGTATGAATCCACTTGCTGCAAATAACCTTCTGCCTTTCAGCTTTCTACTTTGCTGGTTAGAATTAGCACTGCTCTGTACTTTGTAAGATGCAGGATAACTTCAGGAGGGAACCTCTTCTCCTGGACTAACTTCTGAGCTTTGTTTACTCAGGACTTCAGGCAGGCTAGACTGAGCTACTTAGCCTCCTGGACTGGACTTAACTAACTCTTTCCTGTTTGGGCCTAACTATACAGTACAGACCAAAAGTTTGGACACACCTTCTCATTCAAAGAGTTTTCTTTATTTTCATGACTATGAAAATTGTAGATTCACACTGAAGGCATCAAAACTATGGCATCCACACATGTGGAATTATATACATAACAAACAAGTGTGAAACAACTGAAAATATGTCATATTCTAGGTTCTTCAAAGTAGACACCTTTTGCTTCGATTACTGCTTTGCACACTCTTGGCATTCTCTTGATGAGCTTCAAGAGGTAGTCAGGTTTAATAAGTGGGATTTCTTGCCTTATAAATGGGGTTGGGACCATCAGTTGCGTTGAGGAGAAGTCAGGTGGATACACAGCTGATAGTCCTACTGAATAGACTGTTAGAATTTGTATTATGGCAAGAAAAAAGAAGCTAAGTAAAGAAAAACGAGTGGCCATCATTACTTTAAGAAATGAAGGTCAGTCAGTCAGCCGAAAAATTGGAAAAAACGTTGAAAGTAAGGGCTATTTGACCATGAAGGAGAGTGATGGGGTGCTGCGCCAGATCACCTGGCCTCCAAAGTCACAGGACCTGAACCCAATCGAGATGGTTTGGGGTGAGCTGGACCGCAGAGTGAAAGCAAAAGGGCCAACAAGTGCTAAGCATCTCTGGGAACTCCTTCAAGACTGTTGGAAGACCATTTCAGGGGACTACCTCTTGAAGCTCATCAAGAGAATGCCAAGAGTGTGCAAAGCAGTAATCAAAGCAAAAGGTGGCTACTTTGAAGAACCTAGAATATGACATATTTTCAGTTGTTTCACACTTGTTTGTTATGTATATAATTCCACATGTGTTAATTCATATTTTTGACGCCTTCATAGTCATGAAAATAAAGAAAACTCTTTGAATGAGAAGATGTGTCCAAACTTTTGGTCTGTACTGTATATACTAGGGGGTTCCCTAGCTCCCTCTACAGCTTGGGAGGAGAAACTACACCCTTAGTAGGCCTGGTACACAGGAAATAACATGAAAATACGCATTACAATGCAATACAAAACACAATAGCAATTTCCCACAGGAGGTGGGGGCAACATGTCCCTTAGTAGTGCCCACCCTTACGTAATGGGACACTACAATATGAATAAAAAGCTCAGATTTCTCTGTAGCTGTTTAGCATACAGAAAAAAGAAAGGTATTGTTTTTATCAGTATGATGAACTTTACCAGCCAGTATGTCTGCTTTAATAGGGTTGATTCTGGTGACAGAGCCGCTTTAAAGGGGTTATAAAACTGTTTCACCGTTGAACATCATGGTCTTGGTCTCATCTTCCTAGGCGCTTGCATTCATCCCTGTACAGCTTGTGGGCCTAACGAGCTCCTGTAAGACTTAAGGGCATAGCATGAAGGGCAGTGAGCAGAGCAACAACACCGCCCTTGTTGCTCCTAGGGGCTAATTTGCATAATATCATCATCAATCTCAACCTTCTCAAAAATGGAGGCTCCTAGGAAAATAGAACTAAGACCATGATGTTCAAGTGACAAGCACACATGTCTAAGGTGAGACGGTTTTATTGTGATATATAAGGAAATCAAATTACCAGTAAGTGTAATAATTATCTATTCAAGCAAACTGGCCCATGCTATTTATCTCACACAATTAACCAATGATTATACCATGTAAGGCTACTTTCGAACTAGTGTTTTTGATGGATCCAGCAAAAACTCTTCCGTTACTGATAATACAACCATATGCATCCGTTATGAACGGATCTGGTTGTATTATCTGTAACATAGCCAAGATGGATCTGTCATGAACTCTATTGAAAGTCAATGGGGGACGGATCCGTTTTCTAATGTGTCAGAGAAAACGGATCCGTCCCCATTGACTTGCATTGTGGGTCTTGCTCCGCAGCCCAAGACGGAAAGCAAACCACAGCAGGTATGAGAACGGAACGGAATGCATTTTGAAGCATTCCATTCTGTTCAGTTGCGTTTTGTCCCCATTGACAATTAATGGGGACAAAACGGAAGCTTTTTTTTACGGTATTGAAAGCAGTCATAGGGAAAATATTAACGCTAGTGTGAAAGTAGCCTTAAACATTCGCTGTGCTTGAAGTTGCCTCCATGGTGGAGCTATCTAACATTGGATGATTAAAGTCACATCAAAAAATGTGTGAATCAGCGCACCTCTCCCAGTGCACGAGAACCCAATCCGTATAGTACAAATAAGTAGGAAAATAATCCAGCACTGTTTTAAAGATAAAACTTGACCTTTATTCTATCATTATACACAGCAAACATGTAATCCAAACACTCTTCTGACGCGTTTCTGGCCCATTCAGGCCCTTAATCATAGATCGAGTGAATGTGGCGGTCATGAGGTTTTATCCTGTATATTAGATCCCCCCACTAGTTGGTAACACATGAACAATATAAAAACAAATTAGTAAATTAAAACCAAGTCCATCCTATGATTTAATCCATATAGAAAAAATATATATTCTGGATTAATATCCAGTACCCTCTTGATTTAGGAGGTGTCTTCTTGCATGTCCTCCTCTATTGGGAAGGGTAACTTGTTCAATACCAGAAAAGACAAAACAAGATAAATCGCTAGAATGTGCCTCTCTAAAGTGTTTGGATACACTGGAGGGATAGCTGGCCTTTTTATTTAAAGCCCCATTAATACTTTCCCTGTCTGCTAGTGCAGGCAACATATGTAAGGTTGCACGCTGTTCGCACAATACGGTAAATTAATTTTTTTTTGCGTTGCAGTTAATAAAGTTAATTACTGCATGGAATTTTTTATACACACAATTTTCAATTGTATTTATAGGTAAAGCATATTTGCCACACAAAAAGCCTAACTGTAACCAAAGTTTATTCCCCCCCCCCCCCCCCCCCATATCACACACATTCTGGGAAGACAGGCATTGCCAGACTTCTTTGTCCCAATTCCTCCCACCCCAGACCATGTTTCCCTGCCCCTTCTGATGGTGACGTACTTTATTTGTGAATCAAGTACCCTTCTTTCCCCTGACATCTGCTGTTAAGGGTGAGTCGGTTGGTTCCACCGACATTGGCTGGTTTGGCCAAAGTTTAAAATGTATGATCGCCTTTACAGACATGGTGATGGTGTATAACCATGAACGGGCGGTCTGACCAATCTCAAGGTGTAAATCAAACTGGGGGCGGGGGGGCAGGCATGGGATTCAGCCAGTTCCCTCCAGTTCTCCAGATCCGGTTGTTAAAATTACAAGTGGATCGGAGAACCATGTTACCGGCTAAGTTCCGATCCGGTGCTCTGGCGGGCAGCTGGAGATGTTTGCTTCCATTGCTTTGCGTGCCGCTGATAGTTTAGCTCCTTAGTTGGGTGGTATGTGTGTAGTGTATATATGGTGTGTTTATGTATGTGTACCATATATATGGTGTATTTATGTGGATGTGTGTTGCATATATATGGTGTATGTATATGTAAACATGTCGTGACACCTCATGTCCGCCCTTGAGTAGGGAAAATTTGAATCCCACGCCTGGGAAGGGGAGTATGGAAGAGGTGAAGCATTACGAAGTAAAGTCCAGATGACTCTTGCAGGCCACTTTTATGTGGGATTCCTCCAGGATCTTCTGTGTGGGCATACCTGATACCCTGGCATTTGCAGTGTTGGGATTTTTCTGCCTCTTCCTTAACATGGCAGATTATCAGAATTTGTCATCAGTGTAATACTCTGACTTCCCAGGCTTCTCCTTAGACATGACTGAAATTCACATTATGGAATGAGAAATGAGAAACCAATGAAGAGCAGAAACTGTTTATTTAAAGCTTGTATATACAGCGGATATACGGTTACTTTTAATTTTCTATATTTTGCACAATGTATAAAATATACAATCATTGGGTGTAACCTTCCTGCCAGTCAACTTCTACTTGTGCCATGTTTCCCAGGTATAAAACTCTTGATGCATACCTG
The DNA here is from genome assembly GCF_905171765.1 of Bufo bufo. NCBI lineage: Eukaryota > Metazoa > Chordata > Amphibia > Anura > Bufonidae > Bufo > Bufo bufo. The sequence goes on along the minus strand of NC_053389.1, from coordinate 239,994,708 downwards.
TTCTTACAGACAAATGTAACACTATTCCAACCACTTGGACAGATAATTCAAGAATACTTTACAAATTAAAAGTATAATTTGTACATTTTTGATGTTTATCCAGAGTGCCACCTTCTGGCTGCTCCTGCAAACTACATTTGTCTCCATTTACACCTATTAGTGCAGGCATGGCTAACCTGTGGCTCTCCAGCTGTTGTAAAACTACAATTCCCACCATGCCCTGCTGTAGACTGATAGCTGTTGGCAGTCTGGGCATGCTGGGAGTTGTAGTTTTGCAACATCTGGAGAGCCTCAGGTTGGCCATCCCTGTATTAGTGTGTCTGCTCTCAGACACCCCAGTCTATGGGCATCTGCCAAGGGACTTGTTCATATTGAACAACCTGTATCCAAGTGTAAGAACAATGCCAACTTGTCCCCATAGGTAAAATAAAAAAATAAAAATAAAATTGTACCTACGTATTTCAAGCTATGCTGTTGTTATGACTATCTTTACAGTCTGAAATGCGTCAGACCAGGTTTTATTTACCACAATTACATCTCTTTAGTATAAAAATTCCTTGTACATTGACGGGTTTCAAACTATACCCTCCCTTGTACAGTTTGTAACATTTTAGTTTAAGGTGAGTGTATTTAACGGTAACAAAATCTTCCTGGTTAATGTATCAGAACCACAGACCTTGCACTGATGCATTTTAGAGATACATTTCTGAAACTCCAGTGAAACAGTATATGGCTCAAACTGCGTCAGCGCAGTGGCCTTTGATGGCAATCTAAATGAGCCTCGTTCAGGTTGACTGTACTGTGGGCGAGTTTTAGCATCCATAGGTAAAGATGTAAAGATCTGAACTTACAGCATCATAGATCCCTGCTATGCTGTATATTTGAATCATCAGCTCAATGGTTAGGTCGGGATTTTCAGCTGTAGTACTGACACTAAAATCTGCCCACATTACAGCTGTCTGAATGAGGTCTAAGCAGAAGGTGCTGGCTCTTTTTTATATATGGGTGGACGGATTTGGACGTGCACTCCACGAGAGCAGGAAAGTTGGCAGCAGGAAGGAGTTTCTCCTTCCCTCAGTATTACATATAGACTATATTCTAACACATATTAAAGAGGTGGAGCACTAGATGTACCTAAATATATATATATATATACATACAAAGATTCTCTCATGCCAGGTCCAAGAAATATGGCACAGTGACACTTATGGCCCCAGCTCTATACAAAGGAAAGACGCCCGACCCCTCTCACCAAGTGCTATTAGATTAATGACTGCAACATCCCACAGTTTGGTTTCGTACACTGTTCCTAACAGTCCCCATTTAGGGTAACTGAGGAAGCTGTTTGTGCATCCGACTTGATGTGTTTTATATGGAACATGAAGGCCCAGTGTAAGATGCTTCTGTTGTGGCGGCCTCAGTTGTCGTAATGGATGTGTTTGGCCAGGTTGCTGGAGTCCATCTTTGTGTTGTACATCTCATCAAACAGTCGGTTCTGCTTGTTGCTGAAGTAATGTTTCCAGTCCCCTACAGTCCCTGCAGGGAGAAAGAAGACAGCACATTTTATAGTCATCATGACTACATCCAATAGTCAGCTTTTTTCCTGTGTCCGTGAAAAAAAAAAAAAAATGTGCCTGTGATTTTTTTTTTAAGCTGGTGGTACATAACAAGACTATTTTATGGAAGTTATCATCATTTACAGCTCACAATAAATGCTGTTAATGAGGTGTACACATGTATCACTTATGATCTTTATCATTCATTATGGTTTTCCAATTCGCCTGTAAAAAAAATTTGACTGTCCATGATATTGGGATAACTCGTCCATAAAAAAAGAAAAATTCTGGTTGGCAACCCTGATTACATCTGGACATCTCTCTCTCCCTGCGCAGTCACCTTTTGGAATATTTAGTGTGGGACTGTGGGGGGGGGTCTTGTCCGCTGTCAGGTCACCAATTCTATTCAGTCCCTTCTTATTTATTTGTTTAATACAATATAGCCGCCCTTATAGTGACTTTGATTTTGCACGGCAATCTGCTATCTATCCTTCTGGCCATACTATTAGCCATATGGTTGTCACCCAGTTTTCTATGATTTTTTATTTATTCTAATCCGATCACTTTAAAGCATATCTCCTGCTTTTTATTCTAAATTTCACGTGGATGTCTGGATTAGACTGCACTGACGGATGTTCCTTTCTCACTACAGAAGCACCTTCTTGTTGTATGGTGTTGGGTTTTAGGCTGACATGGAGAGAGGGGACTAGCATATATGCACAGTGACCGGGTGACCAAATATAGTTTTCCATAGGTTCAAACATGGTGGCCAATGGTGGTAGCTTCCACTGGCATCCAGCGCTAAAGCACAAACTACTGCAAAATCTGGTGAAATACTGTGCAGGCTAAGAGACTGAACCATCCTAAGGGTTTTATTATGTGATGGCTGTGGGTCTCAGTGTTGAGCTTTCTGTGAGTGCCATTCACCTTTTCGGAATATCAGCTTCTTGTTGGAGGTAAGGGAGCAGACTGTGTTGCTCGGGTCGGTATTTTCCTTCTCCACATTGTTTTTCATCTCAGAGAATGACGTATTCTTGCAGATCTCTTGGACTTCATTGTCGGTAATGTTGATCCCCAGGTAATGGCTGATCTTCTTCACTGACTGGAAGATATCCTGTGGGCAGAACAACAGTCACCACCACCATAGAAGACAATGGAGGATGTAAACCTTGCATAACCACCACTCTCAATGTGTGCTGACTGGCTGTGAGTTGTAGTTTAGGGTCTAACTGTCTCAATCAGATGCTGTAGACTAAGGAGCAGATTACATTATGTTAGGGAATTATATTCGGTATGTTTCTTATGTTATCCTGGCAGCGTATTTTCTGAATAATATGTCCACAATATACTAGGGACTTGTTCCAGGCTAGAGCAAAGATGATTATGGTATTGGAAATTAACGCTACAATGATGGTAAATGGGACCAGGGTGGCAGTGCAAACATGAGATTTCTCCCATTCACTTCTATAGAAACTCGAAATACATGGAATCAATTACTGTGAATTATATGTTTTCACCTTCTTCATGGCCTCATAATAGAGGAAAAGCGTTCCCATCTCATTCCTGTTTTCTTCCCAGCTTAAAATGTGATCAAACCACGACCCGCAGACAACTGTAACATACAGATTATAAAAGTTTATTGCAGTGGCAAATGATTATAATATAGTAATACATTTAAAAGGCAGGTAACTGCAAAATATAGATTATTATAGATCAGGGATGCAACTTGCACCAGTTTCATGGGACAAAAAAGTCGCAAATTGTGGTGCATGCCAAGTATGCTAAAAAAAATTGTGCCTTTTTCAATGTTACGCCACTCTCAACACTAAAAAGTGTACAGGGCTTATAGATTTATTATAATGTACCCTAGAACTCGCATAAATAATAGCGCAAATCTGCCCCAGCGGATAGGTGGTGTAGAGTTACTTTTTTGGCGCATGGACTGCCAGAAGATGCACCAAATTTATTAAAAGTTCTGCCCTTCTAAGGCCATATTCAGTCGGGGAAATACACGTGTGAGAGACATTTTCCCAGACTGAATACTGCTTCTCTGAAGTAAACTCAAAGCATCATAATGCTTTATAATTTTGTGAATTCCCATCTCACCACAAGTCTACTGAACTGTAGTTACTGCATTATTTCAGTACTGTAGACCCCTGGTGAGATGGAAATGCACAGCATTATAAGTCATTATATTGTGAGTTCACCTTAGAGGAGCAGTGTTCAGTCCAGGAAATACTGCTACCACATAGAGCCTGTTTCCCAGACTGAATACGCTCATGTGAAACTGGCCAAATACACATGACATCTCTTACACCATTACATTTTTTATTAAGATGGCACAGGAAATGCCAGTATGATTATGTTCCCCACTTTGTGTTTTAGTTCTTCCCCATTTAAAAAAAGGACCTTTCACCGCTCCTGACATGCCTGTTTTAATAGTTGCATGCATTCCCCATGTAATAACAATTCTGGAGCATCTATTCTTATGGCTCTGTGTTGTGCCATTCCTTTATTATTTCTACTAGGAGTTACCACCCCTTTGTACCCTTACTGCACACTGCTAGCAATTCATTCATAACTTCTAGCAGGAATAATAAAGGGATCGCACAACATAGAGTCATAAGAACAGATGCTCCAGAATTGTTATTACATGGAGAATGCATGATGCTATTAAAACTAGCTTGTCAGGAATGGTGACAGGTCCTCTTTAATATTTCTACTTGCTGACAGTGAATAGGTTTAATCTATTTACATCCAAAATCTGGAAGCTTGAACATACCTAGTACTACCTGGTTACACATTCAAAAAAGGCCATGTTTGTACTTAGCTGTGTAGGGCCTTATAACTTTATACCCTCCTACAAAAAACTATACAGTACACCAATATATAATAAATAAAATACCACTTTATTAAGGCCAACACAAATTTCTGAGTTTTTTATTTTAAATCCCTGTAAGAAGCTATGGTGAAACTTGCATTGGGTCACGACTTCCTATCATTATTATTGGATATGTTACTTTATTACTACTGTGTGTTGTGTTTCTCGTACCTGTGCGCTGTCTGCATTTGTATGTCCATTCCACGGTCCTGCAAAAAATAGAACATGTCCTATTCTTGTCTGTTTTACCGACAAGGATAGGACAGTTCTATAGAGCAGGATGTTCTGTTAAATGCGGAACACACGGGCAATGTTCCTGTTTTGCGGATCTGAAATTTGCGGACTACAAAAACAGCATCAGCCATGTGCATGATACCTTAGTCTAAAAAATTACAATAGCCGAATGAGTTGCAAAAACCTCCAAAACAGGTGCAATTAAAGTAGTAAATGAAAAAAAATAAGACTTTCTAAAACTAAGACTACTTTTGGAGTCGTCTTTGCTTTGTGCCTTATTTCCAATGTATTTATGTTGGTGTACCTTTTTCATGCACAAACCAATGAGACAAGTCTTAGTGAACATGAACCTGTCTTACAAAAAAACTACCACCAGAGGTCAGACTTAAACCAAATACGATTAAGCAGATTTATTAAGGGATCATAAATTTGAGGCAATTTAATGACAGACGTTTTAAATACATGTTAAATAATATGTGATATAATATTAATTAGTATTTAATATAAAGTATGTATTACATTACACACTGACACCATCTATAGTAATGTTCATGGACGATGGGAGGTCTGTATGAGGACGTCAAGACCTATATTTAAAGTCTCTATGTAGAAGCACATACATTGGTTAAGACACGCCTGTATCTATGGTATAATCGACTGACAGAGACAGACAAGGGGTTGTCTTCTTACACTCACTCTGTTGGGGGTGTTTGCTGGCTAGAGATGAAGACACATGGAGCCTGAAGATTGCTAACCTTCAACAATGATACTTCAAGGACATTAAGACTTTTCCTAAACTATTTCTGTAAGTAATCAACTCTTATGAAGACTGAAAATAAATCGCATTATTCATTTTTTATATAACTCTTGTTGAATCCTGGTGATGAGTCCTCCGGGTGTTCTTTACTCCAAATAAGCATACTGTACACTAGATTTGAAGAGGATTACCAAATCAGGTTGATATATTTTTAATACATAAATATAATACACTTGGAGACATATTGCAATTGGCGAGCTACCATACCTCATATTCAAGCTTGAAGAGGGGGAAGAGTGAACTCAAAAATAATTATCAAGCTTTAATAGTAACATAGTAGTAACATAGAATATGAGGCCGAAAAAAGACATTTGTCCATCCAGTTCGGCCTGTTATCCTGCAAGTTGATCCAGAGGAAGGCAAAAAAAAACTGTAGTAAGTTGAAGAATCTAAGAAGAATCTTCTGAAGGAGGACAACAAGTGCCAGACGTACCAAGACGTGCTGATGACAGAAGCCCAGCCTTGAATCTACTGAGGTTGTGAGTATGGAATTAATAAATTCTATTGCTGATAAGAGTAGCTTACACTTTACGTTTAAGCCTAGTAAACAGTTAGATCTGCAGAAGATATGGTTTAGTTTATATGCAGAAAGTGAACAGGATATTAAGAAGATAGATTGTAAACGTATTTTAGTCAGTAAAGAGAAAATAAGGAATATTGTCCATATGGTGAAGGTTTTCACAGACTAGTGTCAGATAGATCCATAGATAATTGTACTAGTAAAGTTCCAACCACAGATGCTGCAATCTGTAAAAATGCATCTACTGGGTGGAATTGGCAATAAAGTAGAGGAAAGTACGAATAATGAGGATTTGAGAACTCAGCAGGATGAGATAAAACACATATGTATGATCTCTGCTGAAGGTGACTTTAATCATATAGATGAGGAAGAGTCAGTACAACAAGAGGAGACATTGCAGATCTCTGCTGAAGGTGACTTTGTGTCAGTAGACAATGACAAGTCTATACACCAGCAAACATTGCATATTAAAGGGACCAGCTTACAATTAAAATTGCAACCATATTAAAGGGGCCAGCTTACAATTAAAATTGCAACCACCAGAGGTCAGACTTAAACCAAATGCGATTAAGCTGATTTATTAAGGGATCATAAATTTGAGGCAATTTAATGACAGACGTTTCAAATACGTGTTAAATAATATGTGATATAATATTAATTGGTATTTAATATAAAGTATGTATTACATTACACACTGACACCATCTATAGTAATGTTCATGGACGATGGGAGGTCTGTATGAGGACGTCAAGACCTATATTTAAAGTCTCTATGTAGAAGCACATACATTGGTTAAGACACGCCTGTATCTATGGTATAATCGACTGACAGAGACAGACAAGGGGTTGTCTTCTTACACTCACTCTGTTGGGGGTGTTTGCTGGCTAGAGATGAAGACACATGGAGCCTGAAGATTGCTAACCTTCAACAATGATACTTCAAGGAAATTAAGACTTTTCCTAAACTATTTCTGTAAGTAATCAACTCTTATGAAGACTGAAAATAAATCACATTATTCATTTTTTATATAACTCTTGTTGAATCCTGGTGAATCCTGGTGATGAGTCCTCCGGGTGTTCTTTACTCCAAATAAGCATATATGATTACAATTAAAATTGCAAAAGCAATTGATGAAAATATGCAAAGAAATCCCCACATATAATGCAAACCTTCATGTGTGCAGGAATTCTTCGATTTTTGAGAGCCATGCAGACAGATTTGAATCATCAAATGAACAAAGGAATCAATTATTTAGATTGTGGCTTCCTGTGAATTTTTCTAGGAGTCTAGCAATGAAACAGGTTGATTATAAGTAGGGTTGTCCCGATACCACTTTTTTAGGACCGAGTACAAGTACCGATACTTTTTTTCAAGTAGTCACCGATACCGAATACCGATACTTTTTTTAAATGTCATGTGACCGTTTTGGGGGATCTGTGGATCTGTGGATGACGCACTGTCATGTGGGGGATCTGTGGATGGCACTGTTATGGGGGACCTGTGGATGGCACTGTTATGGGGGATCTGTGGATGGCACTGTTATGGGGATCTGTGGATGGCACTGTTATGGGGGATCTGTGGATGGCACTGTTATGGGGGATCTGTGGATGGCGCTGTTATGGGGGATCTGTGGATGGCACTGTTATGGGGGATCTGTGGATGGCACTGTTATGGGGGATCTGTGGATGGCACTGTTATGGGGGATCTGTGGATGGCGCTGTTATGGGGATCTGTGGATGGTGCTGTTATGGGGGATCTGTGGATGGCACTGTTATGGGGATCTGTGGATGGTACTGTTATGGGGGATCTGTGGATGGCACTGTTATGGGGATCTGTGGATGGTACTGCTATGGGGTGGGATATCTGTGGATGGCATTGTTATGGGGTGGGGGGATCTGAGGATGGCATTGTTATTTGGTGGGGGATCTGTGGATGGAACTGTTATGGGGAGGATCTGTGGATGACACTGCTATATGTCATCCACAGATCCCCCTCATAACAGTGTCCCCCAATACACCGGGCCCCGCCGCTCACCGAAGTATTTATAAACGTGAATCCTTATCCTGTTGTTAAGTTGAACTAACGCTGCCCTCTCCCATGTTCCCCTGTATCCCCCTGTATCTCCACAGCACTTACTTAAGCTTCCATAGCAGGCAGAGCGGACGGCACCAGTAACGTCACTCACTGACGTCGCGCGCCTGCTCCGCCTGCTTCACTCATAAAGTGGGCGGAGCAGGCGCTCTACGTCAGTGAGTGACGTTACTGCTGCCGTCTGCTCTGCCTGCTATGGAAGCTTAAGTAAGTGCTGTGGGGATACAGGGGGGACATGGGAACATGGGAGAGGGCAGCGTTAGTTCAACTTAACAACAGGATAAGGATTCACGTTTATAAATACTTCGGTGAGCGGCGGGGCCCGGTGTAAGAGTACAGTGACTGCACCGGGCCCCGCCCATAGTTACGCCCATAGTATTCTATTTATGTATCGGGGCGGGGTATCGGCGGCTGAGTACCGCCGAGAAAACTCGGAATCGGTCCCGATACCGATACTAGTATCGGTATCGGGACAACCCTAATTATAAGGATTCAAAAGAATGTAAAAAGATTAAAAGAGCTGATTTGGTGCACTAGAAGTGACAGCATGCCCACACATGAAATTCTAAAGGAATTTGAAATTGGCAGAAAGAAATCCACATTTGGATTTATGTCCATGTTTCAACGGACATACAAAATGGTTATTAAGAATGCCAAACTTTCACATATCATTCACATGTTTGTAAGAAAGTTCAAATTTTTAGAGCCTTCTATATTAGTGTTGGCATCAGAGAAACAAATATTATTTCAGGCTGCAAAGTTTCTGGACATTATGAGTAAGCAAATGAAGCAAGACCTGTCTCAATGATAAATAAGTATAGAGAGAACACAGGCAGATGTAAAAATAGACAGATTCCGGCCTAAGAAGACCCAAATATCATATACATGTAAAAGAAGCAAAGATAATCTTTATGAGGAATGTAGAAAATTACATGTAATGTTGAGACCCTATCATATGATAAAATCAGTCACACACACAAATCCACAGACACCAATTGTCATTGAACAGATTTCTGAGGTAGATATAAATAGACCGACTTTAGAGAAGCATCTACAGAGGGAAAAAGATCAGATTTCTAAGGCAGATAATCTAAAGGACAAAGGTATAGATATTCAAAACCAGATGGGTTTTAAATATTATTATTCTGTTATTGATGAAAAATTAAAGAAAAAGCAGTCAATGGATTTCTTAAATGAACTAAAAGATTTTGAAATTTCTAAACCAGTTACATCGAGCAGGATATTCCAGGATCTCATCAATAGAGAAGTTATGAGAATAGGTTTAAATATTGGCTAGAAATAAGTCTATTGAGGACAGACATATTGGTAATGGTTTTGGCCTGGATAAGGATATGATTTAGCTTTTCCCATTAAAGTTAGCTAAATAAAAGTTCTGATTAATTATGAGACAATGTATGACATAATTATTATATGGTAAACATAAGTATATACAGAGGAATGTTATACTTATTGTAAGATCGGCACATTGTAGGATAAACCATGCATTTAGATTATGGTTCCATCCATCCGACAGCTGAAGAGGAGCTGTGGCGCAGACTAGGGAGGGTAAGTATTACCTGCGCTTGCGGCGCTTCGCTCCCCGCTCCTAATACATACTAGTGAGTGCTTCCATAATGGAAGCGCTCACTAGTATTCGTTTTATAAGACGCACAGACATTTCCCTCCCCCCACACTTTTGGGGGGGAAAAATGCATCTTATAAAGCGAAAAATACGGTATTTCAGGTTTATAACTGAAATTTCTTTTATAATGCGCATTACAAAATATACATAAGTATGGGTTTTATTACATCATTTTATTAATTGAAGTTAATTGGCTATAAAAGCATGTTATGATGTAAGAGTGATGTGAACAGCTGCTGTGTTATGTGAGTATGCGCATGTGAGTAGGTATGGATGCTATTTTAAGACCGAGCATACAATATGAGTTAGAAATGAATAAACAATTATTAGTTAAAAGATGGTTATATTATTTATAATGACTTGTCAGATATTTTGTAGGATTATACAACATATTTCATTATTTGTGTTGACAATTATATATCTAATATTTATACTGGAAATGAGATAAAGGAAATTTGTCTGAATCGTGTTAAGAATAAGGATAATTTTGAGGCCTTATAATATTAATGTGACACATATGTCCAAGAAGACCCTTGATCCCATTGTTACAGGTTAAATATTCTATAACATTATAAGTTATATTAAGTTAAATATTTGATTATCCAGTATATAGAATCATAAAGATTCATAGGTAAAATTTTCAATTTTATTTACATATGTTTCATGGTAATATTTTTATGGGATTTACTTTCTATAAGATTGTTTATTTTGGTTTTCAAAAGTGGTTTTATTTATTTATACTGATGATTTATTATTGATATTACACACACATACACAACTATATCTTCATATACAGAACTATATCCACATATACAGGAGGATATATTTTATACATGATGGTAATATATTGGTCTTAATGTGAATAAATATTATGTATATATATATATATATATATATATATATATATATATATCCTTAAACTGAACATTTGTAAGGTTTTCAAGATCCCTACTTTATGGTAAAGCACTCATGTTTTGTTTATACAGGAGTGATGGTCACAGATGGTCAAGGCAGACTCATGTCTGTCAAGAGTTAAAGGGCTTCTGTCACCCCCCAAACAGCAATTTTCAGTATTAGACTTAATATAATTGCTAATGTACATAGTCCATATATACCCCTCTTACCTCTTGCTGTGCTTTAAATTCTTTAAAAATAGTACTTTTGTGATATGTAAATTTCTTCACTACCAGCAAGTTGGGCGGTTACTTGCTGGTAGCCGCCGCATCCTCGGTCTAAAAAAAACGCCCCCTCCTCCACTTGATTGACAGGGACAGCGAGCGCTCTCCTCCTCTCGCTGGCCCTCTCTGCCCATAAAATCCCGGGCCTGCGCCGTACCGGTTCTCATTCGGCTCAGGCGCTCTGAGAGAAGGACGCTCGCTTGCCCGCTCCTTCCTCAGTGCGCCTGTGCCGATGACGTCAGCCTACATCCGATGATTCTTTTCCAGGTGTAGGCTGACGGGATTTTATGGGTAGAGAGTTTTTTTAGACTGAGGATGCGGCGGCTACCAGCAAGTAACCGCCCAACTTGCTGGCAGTGAAGAAATTTGCATATCACAAAGGTACTATTTTTAAAGAATTTAAAGCACAGCCAGAGGTAAGAGGGGTGTATATGGACTCTGCATACATTAGCAATTATATTAAGTCCAATACTGAAAATTGCTGTTTGGGGGGTGACAGAAGCCCTTTAACCCCTTAAGGACACATGACGTTCCGGTACGGCATGTTTCCCGAGTCCTTAAGGACACATGACGTACCGGTACGTCATGGCTTTAAATAGCGATGCCGGCGCCGCGGGGGTTAATCGGAACGGGATGCCAGCTGAAATCATTCAGCCGGCATCCTGTAACAATGCAGGGGGGGGTCATTTGACCCCCCCGCATCGATGATCGCAGAAAACCGCAGGTCAATTCAGACCTGCGGTTTTCTGCGTTTCCGGTCCATTCGGGTGTCCTGTGACCCGATGAACCGGAAAAAGACTGCGATCGGTGGCGTAATTATACACCACCTATCGCAGTCCGAGTATTTGGAGAGGCGGTGCTGGCTCTGGTGCTGAATGCCGCTGTCCAGGGTGCTGATTGGTGCAGGGGAGAGAGGCGCGAGATTCAAACTTCCTGCGCTCCTCTCTCCCCTCCTCTTCCTGTCCAGCATCCTGACCGTGCAGCATCGTCCAGCACCAGCTCCTGTGTCCCCCTAATCGCCATCCATCACCCTCCTGCACCCATCGCCACCCAGGTAGGTTAGGGTCAGTGAGGGAGAGGCACATTTAGGCAGGGATAGAAGGGAAAAGTTAGAAAAAAAAAAAAAAAGCACATTTATTCTAAACTTTTTTGTTTCAGCTTTCAGACCCCAGACCCCCCCTGCCACTTGCCCCCCCCCGCTGATCAGCAAGTTTGAACTTTTTTTATTTATTTTTTTCTATCACTTGCCCATTTTTTTTGCCTGGACTTTTTAGTACGTGAACACCCGTGCCCCCACACACACACACGCACATAGAATAAAGGTTTACACGCACGCACATGCACACGCACACACACACACCCATGGCCCGCCGGATGTTCTCGGTGGAGGAGGCATACGCCCAGATTGTCTCCGACTCCGAGAGCCCCAGTGAGGATGAGGATGACCCCACGTTCCTTTTGTCATCCGCATCCTCCTCATCATCATCGGATGACGATGAGCCACCAAGGCAGCGGAGACGCCGCCAGGCGGAGCCAGGGGCCCCACATGCTAGGGATCCTGTGGCCCACCCTAGTACGAGCCGCCCTTGGGTTCGTACTGGTTTCTCGGCCCACCAAATAAGCCCACCGGAGCCCCCTGCCGATGAACTTAGCTGGTGTCCCCCAGTGGACTTTGAGCCCGAGATTCCGGATTTTGCTGGCAATCCAGGAATCCAGATTCCCACAGTGGGGTTTACTGAAATTGACTTTTTTAGTTTTTTTTTCAGTAACCCACTGGTGAATCTGATGGTGGAGCAGACGAATCTGTACGCCCAACAGTTCGTCGCTCAAAACCCGGGCTCATTTTTGGCTAGACCCGGTGGCTGGACGCCGGTCAGTGCAGCCGAGATGAGGACATTTTGGGGCCTCGTGCTGCATATGGGTCTAGTGCAAAAACCCAGTGTCAGGCAATACTGGAGTGGGGACATACTCTACCAGACCCCACTGTACAGTACGGCCATGACACGCTCCCGGTTTGAGGCCATCCGGAAATGTCTGCATTATTCCGATAATGCAGCATGTCCCCCCCGAAGTGATCCTGCCTATGACCGGCTGTACAAGATACGGCCGGTCATCGATCACTTTGGGGCCACATTTCAGCAGGCCTACGTACCTGGAAGGGAGGTCGCGGTTGATGAGTCTCTCGTTGCGTTCAAGGGGAGACTCAGTTTCCGCCAATACATTCCCACAAAGCGGGCGAGGTATGGCGTGAAGCTATACAAAATTTGTGAGAGTACCTCAGGGTACACTTACAAATTTTGTGTGTACGAGGGGCGAGATTCCCTGATTCAACCACCAGAATGTCCCCCCACTCTGGGTGTTACCGGGAAACTCGTGTGGGACCTTATGTACCCACTGCTGGATAAGGGTTACCACTTGTACGTGGACAACTTTTATACCAGCATTCCTTTGTTCAGGTCCCTTGCTGCCAGATCCACGTTCGCTTGTGGGACCGTGCGGAAAAATCAACGCGGCCTCCCTGCCCACCCCCTCCAGGTACCTATCCCCAGGGGTGAGACTCGTGCCCTTACCAGTGGAAGCCTGTTGCTGGTCAGGTATAAGGACAAGAGGGATGTCCTTATGCTGTCCACAATCCACGGTAACGGCACCACCCCCGTCTCTGTGCGAGGTACCGCGGCAACGGTCCTCAAGCCCGTTTGTATCGTCGACTACAATCGGTATATGGGAGGAGTTGATCTCTCTGATCAAGTCCTCAAGCCATATAATGCCATGCGCAAAACCCGGGCATGGTACAAAAAAGTTGCGGTCTACTTGGTACAGGTTGCCATGTACAACTCTTTTGTACTATCCCGAAGCGCTGGCAGCACAGGGACATTCCTCCAGTTCTATGAGGCAGTCCTCAAAGACCTGATCTTTTCGGACCGGGAAAGAGCAGGCCGGAGTACCTCGGGAACTGGAGGCGCCCGGATCGTCCCTGGCCAACACTTTCCAGGTGTGGTCCCCCATACTGGAAAGAAGGGACGAACCCAAAAAAGATGCAGAGTGTGTCACAAGAGGGGGATACGGAAGGACACCACCACTCAATGTGACACTTGCCCCGATCATCCGGGCCTCTGCGTTATCGATTGCTTCAGGGAGTATCACACTTCCATGGAGTACAACATTTTTATAATCTCCAACAGTCCCCTAGAGAACATAAAAAACTATGTCTCTCAGACTTTGGAGACACAGAAACAATTTTTTTTCCCCAAACAAATATTAGTTTTAGTGCAGGCATCCTCAAACTGCGGCCCTCCAGATGTTGTAAAACTATAACTCCCAGCATACCCAGACAACCTACAGCCATCAGCAGGGCATGGTGGGAATTGTAGTTTTACAACATCTGGAGGGCCGCAGTTTTAGGATGCCTGCTTAGTGTCTCCAAAGTCTGAGAGCCATACATATTGGGCATAGTCGCGTGCGTAAAAGTCGTCGCTATAAAAATAACATTTGACCAAACCCCTCGGATGAACAGCGTTAAAAATATAAAATAAAAACGGTGCCAAAACACCCATTTTTGGGCAAAATTTCCATTTGAATCCTTTTTTTCCAGTAATAAAGCAAGGGTTAACAGCCAAAAAAACTCAATATTTATGGCCCTGATTCTGTAGTTTGCAGAAACACCCCATATGTGGTCGTAAATGGCTATATAGCCGCACGGCAGGGCATAGAACGAAGGGAACTACATATGGTTTCTGGAAGGCAGATTTTGATGGACAGTTTTTTTTTGACACCATGTCCCATTAGAAGCCCCCCCTGATGTAGCCTAGACTAGAAACTCCAAAAAAGTGACCCCATCTAAGAAACTACACCCCTCAAGGTATTCAAAAGTTACTTTATAAACTTTGTTAACCCTTTAGGTGTTCCACAAAACTAAATAGCGAATGTAGAAAAATTTTAGATTTTTTTTTTTTGTTACCTTGCCTCAAAAAAGTGTAATATAGAGCAACCAAAAATCATATTTACCCCTAAAATAGTCCCAAAACAACAACCACCTTATCCCATAGTTTCCTAGATGGGGTCACTTTTATGGAGTTTCTACTCTAGGGGTGCATCAGGGGGCTTGAAAGGGTACATGGTGTAAATAAACCAGTCCAGCAAAATCTGACTTCCAAAAACCGTATGGCGTTCCCCTTCTTCTATGTCCTGCCGTTTAGCCAAATAGTAGTTTACGACCACATTTGGGGTGTTTCTGCAAACTACAGAATCAGGGCAACCCATTTTGAGTTTTGTTTGGCTGTTAACCCATTTTTTTCAGTAATAAAGTAAGGGTTAAAATGGAAAATTTTCCAAAAAATAGAAATTTCTAAATTGTTTCTCCATCTGCCATTAACTCTTGTGGAACACCTAAAGGGTTAACAAAGTTTGTAAACCCAGTTTTGAATACCTTGAGGGGTGTACTTTCTTAGATGGAGTCACTTTTTTAAAATTTCTATTCTAGGGGTGCAACAGGGGGCTTCAAATGGGACATGGTATAAACAAAACCAGTCCAGCAAAATCTGCCTTCCAAAACCCATATGGCGTTCCCCTCTTTCTACGTGCTCCCGTTTGGCCAAACAGTAGTTTACGACCACATATGGGGTGTTTTTGCAAACTACAGAATCAGGGCAACCCATATTGAGTTTTGTTTGGCTGTTAACCCTTACTTTATTGCTGGAAAAAATGGGTTAAAATGGAAAATTTTCCAAAAAATAGAAATTTCTAAATTGTTTCTCCATCTGCCATTAACTCTTGTGGAACACCTAAAGGGTTAACAAAGTTTGTAAACCCAGTTTTGAATACCTTGAGGGGTGTACTTTCTTAGATGGAGTCACTTTTTTTAAATTTCTATTCTAGGGGTGCAACAGGGGGCTTCAAATGGGACATGGTATAAACAAAACCAGTCCTGCAAAATCTGCCTTCCAAAACCTATATGGCGTGCCCCTCTTTCTATGTCCTCCCATTTGGCCAAACAGTAGTTTACGACCACATATGGGGTGTTTTTGCAAACTACAGAATCAGGGCAACCCATATTGAGTTTTGTTTGGCTGTTAACCCTTACTTTATTGCTGAAAAAAATGGGTTAAAATGGAAAATTTTCCAAAAAATAGAAATTTCTAAATTGTTTCTCCATCTGCCATTAACTCTTGTGGAACACCTAAAGGGTTAACAAAGTTTGTAAACCCAGTTTTGAATACCTTGAGGGGTGTACTTTCTTAGATGGAGTCACTTTTTTGGAATTTCTATTCTAGGGGTGCAAGGGGGGGCTTGAAATGGGACATGGTATAAACAAAACCAGTCCTGCAAAATCTGCCTTCCAAAACCTATATGGCGTTCCCCTCTTTCTATGTCCTCCCGTTTGGCCAAACAGTAGTTTACGACCATATATGGGGTGTTTCTGCAAACTACAGAATCAGGGCAACCCATTTTGAGTTTTGTTTGGTAGTTAACCCTTGTTTTTTTCCTGGAAAAAATTGATTATATTGGAAAATTTTCCAAAAAATCGAAATTCTAAAAATTTATGTCCATTTGCCATGAAGTGTTGTGAAAGACCTAAAGGGTTAACAAAGTTTGTAAAAACAGTTTTGAATACCTTGAGGGGTGTAGTTTCTAGAATGGGGTCATTTTTGGGTGGTTTCTATTATGTAAGCCTCACAAAGTGACTTCAAACCTGAACTGGTCCATAAAAAGTGGGATTTTGAAGATTTCTGAAAATTTCAAAATTTGCTTCTAAACTTCTAAGCCTTGTAACATCCCCAAAAAATAAAATATCATTCCCAAAATGCTACAAACATGAAGTAGACATAGGGGGAATGTAAAGTCATCACAATTTTTGGGGGTATTACTATGTATTACAGAAGTAGAGAAACTGAAACTTTGAAATATGCTAATTTTTCAAAATTTTTGGTAAATATGGTATTTTTTTATGCAAAAAAATTAACTTTTTTGACCCAATTTTAGCAGTGTCATGAAGTACAATATGTGACGAAAAAACAATCTCAGAACGGCCTGGGTAAGTCAAAGCGTTTTAAAGTTATCAGCACTTAAAGTGACACTGGTCAGATTTGCAAAAAATGGCCTGGTCCTTAAGGTGAAATAGGGCTGTGTCCTTAAGGGGTTAAAGTCTAAGAATAATAGTCAAATTTAGTTAATTTGAGTCAATAAGTATTGGTATATGGAAGAAAGTATGCAAATACAAGGGTATAATGAAATATTATGTAGTTATCTATTAGGGTACTTTCACACTAGCATTTTTCTTTTCCGGTATTGAGTTCCATCACAGGGGCTCAATACCGGAAAAAAACTGATCAGTTTTATCCTAATGCATTTTGAATGGAGAGCATTCCGTTCAGTATGCATCAGGATTAATCAATTCGGTCCCTCTTACGTTTTTTGGATGGAGAAAATACTGCAGAATGCTGTATTTTTCTCTCCGGCCAAAAATCCTGAACACTTGCTGGAATGCCGGCATTAATTTCCATTGAAATGTATTGCCGCATTGACGGATCCATTCTTCCGGTCCGCGCATGCGCAGACCTTTAAAAATGTTAAAAAAATAAATACCGGATCCTTTTTTCCGGATGACACCAGAGAGACAGATCCGGTATTTCAATACATTTTTTAGATGAATACGCATCCAGATCCGTCTGACAAATGCCATCCGTTTGCATACGGATTGCCGGATCCAGCGACGGAACTGCCTGCCGGAATCCTCTGCCACAAGTGTGAAAGTACCCTGATGCAATTGTATGAATCATCTAATCAGGATATGTGAGTATGACATACATGAAATACATGGTGATCATGAAGTTACTGTAATTGTTATTTGGGATATTGTATTCCAGAGAGGTTCCAAATATGGAAGGAGTTAATCCTGGATCAGTGATAGGAATTGAAACTCATCAATGGTCATTTAAATATTAAGTTAAATATCAACTATATTTGAAAGCAGAAATTGGTTTGGGTTATAGTGGCTCAACCAATCTGGATCGCAATGGTTTAGTGCTCACCCGCCGACTACCCATTGTCGGATATAATGGAGATACGAGTGTAAGAAGGAGATTGGGGGCACTCGGCTATCCGGCGCCAAATGGACACAAAGCCAGTTAATTAAAAACAATTGATTTATTCCTCATATATAAAACCAAATCAATGTAGCCTTACACCAGACCGAATGTCTTAATAGATAAATAACATGATATTAGATAAACAGTACATATACAATAAAAATGATATTAAAAAAAATGAAAATGAGACAAAAAATGAAATAAAAAAAATGATAAGGTTAGAAAGGTTAAAAACCTAATCATCAAAATAAGGTTAAAAGATGTAGCCAAGATAAGTCACTGGTGAACAGTAAATGGATGAAAAAGAATGGATGAAAAACAGCGGTGTATGGATGCGTCCTTGATAGTAGTGTCGAGCGCTATGGTACTCTCAGTTAAAAATAGAGATGGTATAAAAGTAATTGAATCGGTTAGTCAGTCCATTAGATGTCCCGCATGTCCCAAGATTGAGGGAAGAAATGGACACGTGTACGTGCAGCACAATTAGTATAGGATGTTAGTACATCATTATATGGCAGAACATTATTCACGTGAAGCTGAATAGTGATGGCTGCGAATATTCAGTATTCAGTGAGTACGGATCCGGATCCGTACTGAGATCCGTACTGAGATCAAAATTTATGTCCAGGAAAGCTGTGTCACCACAAGTAGTAAGAAGTGATTGATCTTGCACATTAACATCATTGGAAAATATGATACAATTCAATTGAAGGACTGCACATCATCTACATACAATTATATCAGTCTATCATAGACTTTATGTGAATTTAAGATGAATAAGTGAAATGAAAGTATCAAGACCATGGCGAGACCAGAGGAAAATGATGAAGAGAAAAAGATGCCTAATAGATATTAGATTAGTTCCTAAATTTATTTCATTGGCATTCAATCAAAGTTTAGCATATGTTCAGCAACTATTATTATTTTGTTGTCAAATAAATAATTGATGGACAATTAATTAATTTATAAAGAAGAAGGAAGATAATTGTAAAATTTCATGTTGTGGGTTCGAAAGGATTATCTTACCCTCAAGAGGGGGAAATGTTAAATAATATGTGATATAATATTAATTGGTATTTAATATAAAGTATGTATTACATTACACACTGACACCATCTATAGTAATGTTCATGGATTATGGGAGGTCTGTATGAGGACGTCAAGACCTATATTTAAAGTCTCTATGTAGAAGCACATACATTGGTTAAGACACGCCTGTATCTATGGTATAAATGACTGACAGCGACAGACAAGAGGTCGTCTTCTTACACTCACTCTGTTGGGGGTGTTTGCTGGCTAGAGATGAAGACACATGAAGCCTGAAGATTCCTAACCTTCAACAATGATACTTCAAGGACATTAAGACTTTTCCTAAACTATTTTTGTAAGTAATCAACTCTTATGAAGACTGAAAATAAATTGCATTATTCATTTTTTATATAACTCTTGTTGAATCCTGGTGATAAGTCCTCCGGGTGTTCTTTACTCCAAATAAGCATACACTAGATTTGGAGAGGATTACCAAATCAAGTTGATATATTATTAATTCATAAATATAAAAAACTTGGAGACATATTACAATAAGCTAGTGTTTTTTTTACTCCTAAAGCTTAAAGGGTGCAATTTACAGCACTGTGCTTGGTACGGCACCGCTGCCTTCTCAAAACAGTTGATCAACGGGGTTCCCGGGTGTCGGACCCCCACTGATGAGATACTGATGACCTGTCCAGAGGACAAGTCATCAGTAAAAAAAATCTCAGAAAACCCTTTTAATAAATATGCCCTATTATAGTCAATGGGCCAATTCACTTGTGTAGCTTTCGGACCATAAGTATCACGTACTACTTTTCCCTTCAAGACTCTCCCATTCAAGTGAATGGATCACAGCACATGTACACCATCCATGTGCAGTCTGATTAAAATAATTCTTTGTTTTTAGCAACATGTTTTAAATAGCTCATCTGAATAAGCCCTAACAAATCCTCTTCTCTGAGAAGCAGGTAAGACCAGATTTTCAGCTTCTGGATGTCACTATTCGATGTCTCAGTTGGAAGCTCTTATGCAACTGCAGAAGCTTCCATGATAAAGTCCAAGACTACGGGAGATTCTAATCCTGACCTTTGGGCAGTTTGGGTGTTAACAGAAGAGGCTCAGATGAGATACGTACAGAGTAATAGACAGTTCTCTTGGCTCACAGCTTCCGCTGTAGTTATCTTTATTGTCCTGGTGTGCGGGTTTTACGCCAGTCTTTGATATCCCCTGCGCTGGCAGAGAAAGTGCCTAATTTATGACAATGCTCAGGACTCCTAAGGTAGTCCATGTGTCTGGAGTATAAACTACTCCAGCCCCTGACTGCTCCCCGCTTTTAAGCTTGTTTCCAGGCATGAAAGATACTAATCGTGTTGGGCCCGATGCCCTGGCCTAGCCCCCTTCACTCCCTCTCCATTCCCAAGTGGCACCCAAAGCATAAAAACGCTTGTGTGACAAAATATTGTCGCACAGAGTTTAAAAAGTCGCAAAACGGGTCTTGTTAATTTTTTACTCCAAAACTGGTGTAACGCCCATTGCAAATGATCCCCTGTGAAAAGTTGCAGGTAACCAGCCACAGTCTGGGGAAGGTCACATGAGCATAATACATCCAGATATCGTATATACGGCTTCTATTGTACTGTCTACTGCATCACCCGAGCAAATTACCCGTTTGGAATCGCTAATCGAGTCTCTAAATGGGCAAGTTGCAACACTGAGAGGCATTGACAATTTGCAAAAAAGTTTGCTTCTCACCGAGCAAGCACTCTTTGGGGTAGATGAGGGAGAGGGTGACAGAGAGGAGGCTGAGGAAAGTGAGGTAGCTAGCTGGGTAACATTTAGAAAGCGGGGTAGAGGGAAGAGTGCCAGGGAGGCTAGCCCTGATCTGACACACCCCAACAAGTTTGCACGTTTGGCAGATGAGGGGGATATCAGTCCAGGGACGGCACTGCCGCAGCCGGACACTTCCTCTGCCAGTCAGGGGAATGTCAGCTCCGGTAAGCAGGGGACCAGGAGAGCAGGGCAGGCCAGACAGGTGCTGGTAGTGGGAGACTCAATTATTAGGGGAACAGATAGGGAAATCTGTCACAAAGCCCGTGATCGCCGAACAGTGTGCTGTCTTCCTGGCGCTAGAGTTCGACATATCGCGGATCGGGTTGACAGATTACTGGGAGGGGCTGGAGAAGATCCAGCGGTCATGGTCCATATCGGAACCAATGACAAAGTTAGGGGTAGGTGGAGAGTCCTTAAAAATGATTTCAGGGATTTAGGGCAAAAGCTTAGGGCAAGGACCTCAAAGGTAGTATTTTCCGAAATACTACCGGTACCACGGGCCACACAAGAAAAGGCAGCGGGAGATTAGGGAAATTAACAAGTGGCTCAAGAACTGGTGTAGGATGGAGGGGTTTGGGTTCCTGGAGAACTGGGCCGACTTCTCTGTCGGCTACAGCCTCTATCGTAGGGACGGGCTGCACCTCAATGGGGAAGGAGCAGCTGTGTTGGGGAAGAAGATGGGTAGAAGGTTGGAGGAGTGTTTAAACTAGGGACTGGGGGGGAGGGTAATTACACTATAGAAGGGGAAGATAGTGCAGATAGAGACCGGGGGCAAGGTAGTGGGACTGGGGGAGAAATGGAAGGAGGGACAAGAACAGTTCAGAAGGAAAGGTGTAGGGTAAAAAATATACATAAACCTCTCATATGTATGTATACTAATGCCAGAAGCCTGACTAATAAAACTGGTGAACTGGAATTAGTGATGTGTGAGGAGGACTATGACATAGTGGGAATAACTGAGACATGGCTGGATGATAGCTATGACTGGGCAGTTAATGTACAAGGTTACAGTCTGTTCAGAAAGGATCGTCAAAACCGGAGAGGTGGAGGGGTCTGCCTTTATGTAAAATCTTGTCTAAAGCCCACACTCCGTGAAGATATAAGTGAGGGACATGAACATGTGGAGTCACTATGGGTAGAGATACATGGAGCTAAAAACAACAATAAATTACTAATAGGAGTCTACTATAAACCACCTAATATACCAGAGTCCACAGAAAATCTACTACTAAACGAGATAGACAAGGCGGCAAATCATAATGAGGTGGTTATTATGGGGGACTTCAACTACCCAGATATAGACTGGGAAACTGAAACTTGTATATCTCATAAAGGAAACAGATTCTTGGCAATAACCAAAGACAATTATCTCTCCCAACTGGTTCAGGACCCGACTAGAGGGACGGCCATACTGGACTTAATATTAACCAATAGACCTGACAGAACAACAGACGTGCAGGTTGGGGGACACCTGGGAAATAGTGACCATAAAGTAATACCCTTCCAATTATCATTCAAAAGAGCGTTTCTACAGGGAGAAACAAAAATACCAAACTTCAAAAAAGCTAAATTTAGCCAACTAAGAGAGGCCATAGGCCTAACTAACTGGGACAAAGTCCTCAAAAATAAAAATACAGCCAAAAAATGGGATATCTTTAAAAACATCCTAAAATCTCATTGTGAGAGGTACATACCGTATGGGAATAAAAGGTTAAGGAACAAAAAGAAACCAATGTGGATAAACAGAACTGTAAAGAAAGCAATAAATGACAAAAAGAAAGCATATAAAACCCTAAAACAGGAGGGTAGCATGGAAGCACTGAAAAACTATAAGGAAAAAAACAGAACATGTAAAAAACAAATAAAAGCGGCCAAACTAGAGACCGAGAGATTAATTGCCAAAGAGAGTAAAACTAACCCTAAAATGTTCTTCAATTATATAAATGTTAAAAAGTATAAATCTGAAGGTGTCGGCCCTTTAAAGAGTAATGAGGGGGGAGTCGCAGAGAGCGACGAGGAGAAAGCAAAGCTGTTAAATATTTTTTTCTCCAATGTATTCACTGAGGAAAATAAACTGTCAGATGAAATGCTGAATGCTGAAATAAATTCGCCATTAAAAGTGTCCTGTCTGACCCAGGAAGAAGTACAACAGCGACTTAAAAAAATCTAAATAGACAAATCGCCAGGACCGGATGGCATACACCCCCGTATCCTAAGGGAATTAAGTAATGTCATAGCCAGACCCTTATTTCTGATATTTGCGGACTCTGTACTGACAGGGAATGTCCCACAGGATTGGCGCATGGCAAATGTGGTGCCAATATTCAAAAAGGGTCCAAAAACAGAGCCTGGAAACTATAGGCCGGTAAGTTTAACATCTGTTGTGGGTAAACTGTTTGAAGGTTTTCTGAGAGATGCTATGTTAGAGCATCTTATGGGAAATAAGCAAATAACGCCATATCAGCATGGCTTCGTGAGGGATCGGTCATGTCAAACTAATTTAATCAGTTTCTATGAGGAGGTAAGTACTAGACTTGACAGCGGCGAATCAATGGATGTCGTGTATCTGGACTTCTCCAAAGCATTTGACACTGTACCTCATAAAAGGTTAGTATATAAAATGAGAATGCTCGGACTCGGAGAAAACGTCTGTAAGTGGGTAAGTAACTGGCTCAATGATAGGAAACAGAGGGTGGTTATTAACGGTACATACTCAGATTGGGTCACTGTCACTAGTGGAGTACCTCAGGGGTCAGTATTGGGCCCTATTCTCTTCAATATATTTATTAATGATCTTGTAGAAGGCTTGCATAGTAAAATATCAATTTTCGCAGATGACACTAAACTGTGTAAAGTAATTTACACTGAAGAGGACAGTATACTACTACAGAGGGATCTGGATAGATTGGAGGCTTGGGCAGATAAGTGGCAGATGAGGTTTAACACTGAGAAATGTAAAGTTATGCACATGGGAAGGAATAATGCAAGTCACCCATACATACTAAATGGTAAAACACTCGGTAACACTGACATGGAAAAGGATCTAGGAATTTTAATAAACAGCAAACTAAGCTGCAAAAAACAGTGTCAGGCAGCGGCTGCCAAGGCCAATAAGATAATGGGTTGCATCAAAAGGGGCATAGATGCCCGTGATGAGAACATATTCCTACTACTTTACAAATCACTGGTCAGACCACACATGGAGTACTGTGTACAGTTCTGGGCTCCTGTAAACAAGGCAGACATAGCAGAGCTGGAGAGGGTCCAGAGGAGGGCAACTAAAGTAATAACTGGAATGGGGCAACTACAGTACCCTGAAAGATTATCAAAATTAGGGTTATTCACGTTAGAAAAAAGACGACTGAGGGGAGATCTAATTACTATGTATAAATATATCAGGGGGCAGTACAGAGATCTATCCCATCATCTATTTATCCCCAGGACTGTGACTGTGACGAGGGGACATCCTCTGCGTTTGGAGGAAAGAAGGTTTGTACACAAACATAGAAAAGGGTTCTTTACGGTAAGAGCAGTGAGACTATGGAACTCTCTGCCTGAGGAGGTGGTGATGGTGAGTACAATAAAGGAATTCAAGAGGGGCCTGGATGTATTTCTGGAGTGTAATAATATTACAGGCTATAGCTACTAGAGAGGGGTCGTTGATCCAGGGAGTTATTCTGATTGCCTGATTGGAGTCGGGAAGGAATTTTTTATTCCCCTAAAGTGAGGAAAATTGGCTTCTACCTCACAGGGTTTTTTTGCCTTCCTCTGGATCAACTTGTAGGATGACAGGCCGAACTGGATGGACAAATGTCTTTTTTCGGCCTTATGTACTATGTTATGTACTATGTTACCCCATAAAATCAATAGCCCTAAAACCATCCTAAACAGTGTCGGACTGTAGTGCCTAGGGCCCAGCAGTAAAATTTTATTTGGGGGCCCACTGTACATTCAAATATTACCTGCTCACACTGCAGCAAGATGCTACCAGATGACTTTGAGAAAGTAGGTGTTGGAACCGATAAAATTGACATCTATGATACAGCGTTGATGCAAAGATGTTCCTTGATATCTGGAACTGAATCCGCCCTGGTCTGCTTGATATGCAAATGAGGACCATCAAAGGGTTCTTGGGGCAGGACACTGATGAAAGGAAGATCTGCCAGGACTGTCGCATCCTGGGGAAAGCCCGACCCCCCTGCTGGTATTTACTGCCCACACCTGTGTCAGCAAGGACATACATGCTGGGATATGGCAGGGGTATATGATATAACTTTCTTCCTGTGTAATTACCTGCAATAACCTAGCTTACAAATACAAGTCTTCCTGGACTCTACAATTAAGAATGTGATTCGCTGAGACCTGCTGGAGAGGAGTGTTCTGAGTACAGAGAAAAGCCCATGGCATGTGTGACTGAGAGAGAGAATGGTGTAGCTAGCTAAAGGATCCTGACCCCCTCCAATCCCCTTTCCCATTCCCTTAATTGTATTTAGAATGTAGGTATATCCCTATTTGTAAATAAATCCAACACTGAGTTAAGATACAGTTGTTCTTCAGTAATTTAAGGCACCCGCAAAGCAGAGCACATTCTACATTTGGCACCCCAGATGGGACTGTGGAAATTCCTAAATCCACATAGAACCTATAGGACGGAATTGCTCTAATTCAAATTGCTGAAAGAACAGACCAGACCTTTTGCACAGATTCCGTGCTGAAGTCAGCTGGATTTTGGACTTCGTAGAAGGATTGAAAGTGTGGTGAGTTATTCATTGGATATGCAAAAGTTCTAATTGTTTGTTGTCCTTGAGTGTATGTGGAGTTGTAATAGTGGATAAAGTATTGAATGCTGTATGTTAATGAGCGTTAAAGCAGAGGAAAGTGTGGATTCTCTGTAGAGGAACAATTTGTGCTTGTTTGGAATCTTGACTTGAGTTCAGACTAAGTGTGTGCATGTATGTAAAGACATTGTGGGAACACTGAAAAGTTTGGTTCTTTGTCTTGTTCACTTGTGAGTGTGTATTGGCAGTACAATAGCTTTTATTTTAATAGTTGTATCTTGTGTTGAGTGTACATTGGTGAAATGGAACTGGCCTATAGTTATGTTAAGAATTATGCCTCTGCCAAGTATCATTCATGTGCAGATGAACCTCTTAAGAGTCAAGTTAATGCGTTGTTGTCTCAGTGTCAGCAACATAATGACAAGCTGCAGAGTAGACCACTTACAAAGAAAGGTAACAAACAGAAATTGGCTAACGAAATTGCGGTATTGCTCAGAATCACAGAAATTTCTGAGCAAATGGGGGAGCAATGGAGAGCAGAAAGGAGTCATCTTGGAGAGCAGATAGAGAAAATTGGAGATAATCTTAGTAGCATTGCAACTGCCTCCAGTGTTGAAATGGATGACTTGAGGGCTACTGTGTGCAATTTATCCGAAAGAAATTGTGAGTTGCAAGAACAATTGGAACAATGCAATGCAAACTTTGATATGAAGAGTAGGCTTGTTGGTTCATTGCAACTAAAATTATCTCATATGGAGGAATTGATAATGTCTTTGGAGAGGAAATTGGAAGATGCAAACTCCCAGCTACTTAGAAAGGAGCAATGGATATTATCCCTCAATGAACGGAAGAAAAAGTGTCCATCAGCCAATATCTGTATTGTCACTGATGTGAATACATCCAATGAGGTGGCATTAGCAAATTCTCCTGGATATTTAGGGGAGGGCACTAGTGTACTCACAATTAATGAAAAACTTACATTGTGCCAGATTCTGGGTGAGTTTAATACACTGGAGTCACCCGTGTGCCTGTCTAATAAATTTGAGGCTATGGTACAGAAATACACTTTGACTGATAAAGATGCATGCTCTCTTCTAAGGGCTTGGGTACCAGCACCTCTAGCATCCCAGGTATCTGCATATGAGAATGATAACTTAGATGCAGAGGGAAGGATGAAAGAATTGCAGCGTGTGTTAAAGAGTCGTGATGATAGAGGGATAAATGCGTTACAAAGAATGAGATTTAGAAGAGGAGATGACCCTATATTGTTCTGTAACCAATATCTTTCACTGTACAAAAGTGTGTATAACTGCCCTGATATGTCTGCTGATGATTCAGGCTTCATATACTCAATGGCCAATATATGTTATGTGAACTATCCTAATAGGATTGCCCTCAGAAATGCCAATTCATACCAGAGCTTTATCAATATACTTAGAGACTGGTGTGAAGAATCCAGTGATGGTTATAGATCAGATGCAGATATATCAGTAGTGAGCAGAGGTACAAGAAGGAAGAAATTCATCAGGTGTTACAAATGTCACAGACCAGGGCACATTCAGAGATTTTGTCGAACCCCCGATATTTTCAGCCTGATACCGGATGATAAAGGTATATCCACCCAGGACAAGGAAAGCATACCACAGGAGCCTGATGTAATGGATAACAGCCTTGGGGAGTCTGGAAATGCTGAGGGGCAAAAGGAGGAGATTACAGATAATAATGGCCGCCCCCCTCCGAATAGCCAACAGCCATGGGGGACGAGCATACCAATGTTTGCACCCTGGACTAATCTTCCATTTTGGCTGGTATGCAGTTGGTCCCAAATAGCATTACCATTTTTCTTAAAAAATATGGCAAACTTTGTGAGCAATGCCTGCTTAGTTTAGGAAGAATATGGGACTTAAATTCTAGCCATACAGATAACAGGACAAGGCTTAGGGAATAAGGATTTGACTGTAATAATAATTGTGTGTAATAATTGTCTTTGTGTTTCTTTTTCAGGAGCCACTAAAGGCAGCTTAGTCAAGCTGGCTTAAGACTAATGTTTTTGCTTTGTTCACAGGTTTTAGGTGGAGTGGTACTGACTACATTTAGTTAAGCATTAGTTAGATCAATTTAAAAAGGTCTTCATAGTCACCACGTGGTATCATGAGCTCAATAATTAGTAATTGTTTGCAAACAATTAAATAACAGTCAGGCATTTGTTGGTTAAAACAATCATGTATACTGTACCTTTGTGATGTGAATTTTTTTTTTGTGTCCCGTCCCCCCCCATGACTTTTTGTGTTTTAGGTGTAAATAGCATTTGCTCTTTCAATGGACCTCACAGGAAGATGTCTTTTTTCACACACTAGAACAAAAGTTGAGTTGGGAGATGGTGTTAGTATGTGTCTGTCTGTCTGTGTGTGATGTGTTAAGGGCCAGCAGAATTTTTTTTTTATGTGATTTTTTTTTCTTTTCTACCTTTGCATTTGTTTTCCTTGTTAATATTTTTTAAATTAACAAGTTGTTGTATTTTTATTTTTATATACAGACCTACTTCTTGGGTAGGCACTAAACTTCAAAGTTGTTCACCAGATTGGTCATGTTCTAGTTAGTATGGTACCAGTGTAGTATGGTACCAAATGGGGGAATGTGTTTGAAAGAATTATAGTTACACTAAGAAGCCATGTTTTTTGGTTTGTTTTTATTTTGTTTTTGTGTGGTTTACAAATACCCCCCCAGCTAGGATGGAGTTAGATTACCGCCCCTAGGCATATTAGTGAGGTTACATGTAGGTGTAGAAAGGTATTGACTGCTAAGAATAATGATACTGCTCTTGATTTTTATTTCCAGGATCCATAATGAGGCGAAATTACATATCCAAATTTGGGACCCTGGAGAAGTAGCGGCAGCCCAATATTGTGGTGGCAATTGGACTACATTCGTAGCGTTCATCTTGTACATAGTTATTGATAGATCTTAGACACTGCTTAACAAAAAAAGAGTGACTGGTATTTTTTGCGAGGTGTGGCAGATTATTTGAAACAAGATGACAGTGCCCCATTTAAATGCGCACAGACATCAGCTAGAAGTCTGCATGGGGGAAGGCCTGCCATGGACAATAGAAGAACACATGTGGTTGTTTTGCATAAATTCAACATATTGCTGAGTTCTTTTTGTTTTCTTGTTTTCTCTTACTTGCACCATTAAATCAGTGAGTGGAAAATGAAGAAAGCAAAAGTTTCTATCAATATATAAGCCATACTGAAGTTCTAAAAACTAATTGTCCGTAGTCTGATATGGCCATGTCTATTCAAACTTCTTGAATAGCCAGATAATAGGTCTCTTGCAACACCTATTATACAGGGGTAAGAAGGCAGAATGACCAACAAGAAAAATTATTCAGCCTTCTGGAAATTGTTAATGTGTATGACAGACATTTGTAGCATGTGGTTGGTGATTAATTTACTCAAATGATGTACTCGATTATCATGAATGAGGCCTGAATTTTCACATGTCTAGTTTAAAATCATGCAGAGTACGGCATTATGGGTAAAAGTCCAAGGTTTCACTTTATGCGTAATAACCAACATAGAGCACAACGTACATTAGAATCACCTGTATTAGACATATATACATCTATCATGTATCTTTTGATTTTTAATTGTTATTGTATGAGATCTTGTGAGAAGTAGAATTCAGCTGGATTGGACCTTTGCAATGCACAGACTGTCACATATTGCTAAAGTGGGCTTGCCCATATTCCAGTTATATAAGGCAGCTGACAAGCAAGACTAGTTGGTAGTTAAATGACAATCTGGTTAAGGGATCGAGTCAATTAGCATGGTGTAATGTTATATACTGTATGTGATATCAATGTAGGATATGTAGATTTTCCTGTGATTATCATGAGGGATATTGGTGACTTGTTATTTATTTATTAATATCCAGAATGAATAGCGTGTGACTGTTTGAATAAAAGGGTTCCTGCTCTGTCTATGACTTCCCATGTTGACGAAGAAACTGTCTCAGAAGAAAGGCCGCAATGCCGGAAAGTTTGCAGGACTGGAGCAATGCAGATATCAAGTTTCTGTGGTTTATTTTTTGATTGTGTGTGCCAATAGGCACAAGACCAGGGAATGTTGGAACCGATAAAATTGACATCTATGATACAGCGTTGATGCAAAGATGTTCCTTGATATCTGGAACTGAATCCGCCCTGGTCTGCTTGATATGCAAATGAGGACCATCAAAGGGTTCTTGGGGCAGGACACTGATGAAAGGAAGATCTGCCAGGACTGTCGCATCCTGGGGAAAGCCCGACCCCCCTGCTGGTATTTACTGCCCACACCTGTGTCAGCAAGGACATACATGCTGGGATATGGCAGGGGTATATGATATAACTTTCTTCCTGTGTAATTACCTGCAATAACCTAGCTTACAAATACAAGTCTTCCTGGACTCTACAATTAAGAATGTGATTCGCTGAGACTTGCTGGAGAGGAGTGTTCTGAGTACAGAGAAAAGCCCATGGCATGTGTGACTGAGAGAGAGAATGGTGTAGCTAGCTAAAGGATCCTGACCCCCTCCAATCCCCTTTCCCATTCCCTTAATTGTATTTAGAATGTAGGTATATCCCTATTTGTAAATAAATCCAACACTGAGTTAAGATACAGTTGTTCTTCAGTAATTTAAGGCACCCGCAAAGCAGAGCACATTCTACAGTAGGTCCTGGGGAAGGAGGACACTGGCTAGCTTTCCTCTATACCTAGAAGTCATCTCAGCTCCGATTGTGTCTATAATAATAATAATAAACTGGGGAGTTTCTGTAGTAATCCATCAAGTTTTTTATATGAACGTAGGCTGGTGGAGGTGCTGTACATTGAATATATATACAGTCAGGTCCATAAATATTGGGACATCGACACAATTCTAACATTTTTGGCTCTATACACCACCACAATGGATTTGAAATGAAACAAACAAGATGTGCTTTAACTGCAGACTGTCAGCTTTAATTTGAGGGTATTTACATCCAAATTAGGTGAACGGTGTAGGAATTACAACAGTTTGCATATGTGCCTCCCACTTGTTAAGGAACCAAAAGTAATGGGTCAGAATAATAATCATAAATCAAACTTTCACCTTTTAATACTTGGTTGCAAATCCTTTGCAGTCAATTACAGCCTGAAGTCTGGAAGGCATAGACATCACCAGGCGCTGGGTTTCATCCCTGGTGATGCTCTGCCAGGCCTCTACTGCAACTGTCTTCAGTTCCTGCTTGTTCTTGGGGCATTTTCCCTTCAGTTTGATCTTCAGCAAGTGAAATGCATGCTCAATCGGATTCAGGTCAGGTGATTGACTTGGCCATTGCATAACATTCCACTTCTTTCCCTTAAAAAACTCTTTGGTTGCTTTTGCAGTATGCTTTGAGTCATTGTCTATCTGCACTGTGAAACGCCATCTAATGAGTTCTGAAGCATTTGGCTGAATATGAGCAGATAATATTTCCTGAAACACTTCAGAATTCATCCTGCTGCTTTTGTCACCAGTCAAATCATCAATAAATACAAGAGAACCAGTTCCATTGGCAGCCATACATGCCCACACCATGACACTACCACCACCATGCTTCACTGATGAGGTGGTATGCTTAGGATCATGAGCAATTCCTTTCCTTCTCCATACTCTTCTCTTCCCATCACTCTGGTACAAGTTGATCTTGGTCTCATCTGTCCATAGGATGTTGTTCCAGAACTGTGAAGGCTTTTTAGATGTCGTTTGGCAAACTCTAATCTGGCCTTCCTGTTTTTGAGGCTCACCAATGGTTTACATCTTGTGGTGAACCCTCTGTATTCACTCTGGTGAAGTCTTCTCTTGATTGTTGACTTTGACACACATACACCTACCTCCTGGAGAGTGTTCTTGATCTGGCCAACTGTTGTGAAGGGTGTTTTCTTCACCAGGGAAAGAATTCTTCGGTCATCCACCACAGTTGCTTTCCATGGTCTTGCGGGTCTTTTGGTGTTGCTGAGCTCACTGGTGCGTTCCTTCTTTTTAAGAATGTTCCAAACAGTTGTTTTGGCCACGCCTAATGTTTTTGCTATCTCTCTGATGGGTTTGTTTTGTTTTTTCCAGCCTAATGATGGCTTGCTTCACTGATAGTGACAGCTCTTTGGGTCTCATCTTGAGAGTTGACAGCAACAGATTCCAAATGCAAATAGCACACTTGAAATGAGCTCTGGACCTTTTATCTACTCATTGTAATTTGGATAATGAGGGAATAACACACACCTGGCAATGGAATAGCTGAGAAGTCAATTGTCCCATTACTTTTGGTCCCTTAACAAGTGGGAGGCATATATGCAAACTGTTGTAATTTCTACACCGTTCACCTGATTTGGATATAAATACCCTCAAATTAAAGCTGACAGTCTGCAGTTAAAGCACATTTTGTTTGTTTCATTTCAAATCCATTGTGGTGGTGTATAGAGCCAAAAATGTTAGAATTGTGTCGATGTCCCAATATTTATGGACCTGACTGTATATCTATATAGTGCAGTAAGTCTACTGTGTTATGTTCCACTTGTGCAGGGGGTGGGAGACTAGGGGCCCACCTTGCTCAGGGGCCCACCGGGGGATCCACCTGTGCCCCTGTGGGCCAGTCCGAGCCTGATCTTAAAGCAATGAGATTGAATTCAATGAAAAACAATGCAGATTTTGGGAATCATTTATTATAGTGTTTTGTGCCTGCTTTAGTCTAATTTTTCCTTTTTAAGACTACTTTTATATCAGCGTTTTTGCTTTCCGGTATTGAGCTCCCATTGTCAATGGGAACAAAACTGAACTGAATGGAATCCACCACGTATTCTGGTTGCATTCCCATGCCAGACAGAAAAATGCTGCAAGCAACTTTTTGTGTGTGTCATGGGATGTGGAGCTAGACGGATCCGGCACGAAACACAATGTAAGTAAATGGTGATGGATCAGTTTTTTAGAACACAAATGCTACCGATGCAGCCTGTTGTATTATCCTAACGGAATCGTTTTTGCTGAACTCTGCAGGATCCAGCAAAAACGCAGGTGTGAAAGTATAAGGCTACTTTCACACCTGCGTTTTTGCTGGATCCTGCAGAGTTCAGCAAAAACGATTCCGTTAGTTTTTAGGCACATTTACTAATAAAAGTGTGCCTGTTTTGGAGGCATTTGTGCCTGATTCGTCAATTTTCTGTTTTAGACTTTCCGGTGGCATTGGGTATTTTTTGTGCCTTTTTTTCAGACTATTTATGTAGGTGCACCTTTTTTACGCATGAATTAGGTGCAAAACCAACTACTTTTTACTCCACTCCAGGGGTGCCTTTGTTTTTTCGTTAGCTTTTTGGAAGGCCATGCAACAATTTTGTTAAAATAGTCACATCAGCCGGTAGACAAGCGCCTTTTCTAATATGCAACTTTTTATATCTAATATGTGGCTTTTTATCTAATATGCAACCTTTTCACTGCACTTTTGCCCCTAATTCATGAGACGAGCAATGAGTAGTCTAATTGTACACAATTCACCTGTGCCCTGACTAGGGGTGAACCTAGCCTTTCTGCTGCCTGAGGCGAAAACTTAACCCGCGCTCCCCCCTAGGCCATTTTTTAACCTAACCCCTTTGCCACAATGAAAGCACTCATTGCCCATGGCCATTCCGCTGCCCTCTCTTGCCCCTACCTGGTGCTGCCTGGGGCAATCGTCTAACCTGGCCTCATTGGTGGTGCACCCCTGGCCCTGACAAGTACAAAGACACACCGACTAATTCATGATCTGCTGTGTGACTTCTTATAAATACTATGCAAAATAGTGACTATCTTATGCAATATGCCTGTCTAAAAATCACAACCTAAAAAACAGACAAGCATAAGAGTTTGTCTATATTCATCTCTTAATAGACTTGGCTGAACAGGACCTGAAATATCATCAATGTATCACTCTGGAATCTATTGCTCCTTGTTTTCAGCCATTTCATGTTTTGGAGGGCTTTCTGTAAACCTGGTCGTACACATTAGATGTGTACTGGCCATGCATCTAACACGAATGGGGGCCTCACAACTTTTCAATGATGGCTGACGTTGAGGAGGAGAGATAAGGATCGAGCATGTTGGATTTCAACTGCTCCATCCTTTTGTTCTCCAATGAAATGCCACCGCCACAGATGTCTGGCAGTGACTTTCTCTCCTATCCTCATTCACTAAATATGCATGCGCATCCGAACATGCATACAAGTGAGTGGATCGGGTGAGAAAGCTGTAGACCAGCTTGGAATGCACATGGAAGGTATCCCCTTTTGGCTGCATTGTTTGTGGACTGAAATATGGGCATATCTGGGTGCATAAAGTCTTGAGCTGGGTCGTGTGCTTGAGCCCTGAGGCAGAAACCCCACCCATTCCATTGAAGTCCGGGGCGAACTGGCCATAGAACCTACTGGGAAAATTCCTGGCGGGCCGCTGCCCAGAGGGCTGCTTGAGCCCTTCTCACGGCCGCTGGCCAGGTACATAATGATCTGATGTTCTCAGCGTTATTTTAATCCTGGTAGCATCAGGTACGGCCGCAGGTGCCCTCCTGAACCTAACTGTATCACCGTCCTCAGGAATGCAGTGGCGAGGGTGGCAGTATCTTGTGCTGCACTGAGGTATTTGGTTCTGCTGAAGCAATGTTTTTTGCTGCATTATGGTATTGCAGTCCCGCTTACTTGTGTTGACCCCGCTTACTTGTGTTGACCCCGCCTACTTGTGTTGACCCTGCCTACTTGTGTTGCCCCATCTTCTGTCAATTTGGACCCACCTACAACATGGGGCAACTTTTATTTTTTTTTCCAGGGCTATTTTCAGTTCCCAGTCCACCCCTCTTGGCTGTATGATTTTGCAGGAAAGTCAGGTAAATTCATGTGGCCATTGGCTCCTACACATGGGCGGTGTTTTATCCAAATACAGTAGTTGCAGGGTGTAAACTGCTGCTTTCAGATGAGCGAGTTGTATGCTTCAGACTCAGAGCGTGAGTATAAGGCTACTTTCACACTTGCAGCAGAGTGATCTGGCAAGCAGTTCCGTCGCCGGAACTGCCTGCCGAATCCGGCAAAACGTATGCCAACTGATGGCATTTGTAAGACTGATCAGGATCCTGATCGGTCTTACAAATGCATTGAGATGCCGGATCCGTCTTTCCGGTGTCATCCGGAAAAATGGATCCGGCATTTCTTTTTTTCACCTTTTTTTCGGTCTGCGCATCCGGCATTCCGGTATTTTCACACATATCAGGACACATTTGATCAGGACACATTTGATACATCCCTATGGAAAAAAATGCTGGCATTCAGGCAAGTGTTCAGTTTTTTGGGCCGGAGATAAAACCGTAGCATGCTGCAGGTTTTTCCTCTGTCCTGATCAGTCAAAAAGACTAAACTGAAGACATCCTGATGCATCCTGAACGGATTGCTCTCCATTCAGAATGCATGGTGATAAAACTGATCAGTTATTTTCCGGTATTGAGCCCCTAGGACGGAACTCAGCGCTGGAAAAGAAAAACGCAAATGTGAAAGTACCCTAAGACAGCTCCCGTACGGAACTTCCAGCACTGCCGGGGTCGCATAGCATTATATTGATTTATGATGCTATGTAACCCTTACAGTTCTGGAATGTATTGGGTTACACTTACAGCATTATGTTAGTGTTATCCAATACATTCCAGACCTCTAAGGGTTACAGTCCTGGTTTAGACTTTAAAAGGTTTAAGCTTGTTTTAGGGCTGTGAGGGTTACTGGCCCTTTAACTGATTCATTTCAACCCTATTAATCTTTAAAATATGACCACATAGCATGGTTGTATCAACATTGTAACATGGCCACACTGTATTCCAGTACAAGGCGGCCATATGAGCTGCAGCGGGCTCTTAATAAACTAATAAGGATAGGTCATCAATATCAGAAAGCTGGACAACCCCTTTAAGATAAGAATATAATGTATGTAACATAATAGCCAAAACATAATATTGTCAGAGATGAATCCAGAGCCCAAGGAGGTAGCCTATAAAGCAGGGGTACACAACCTGTGGCCCTCGAAGCAATTTTGTGTGGCCCCCAACCATCTGGTAACAGACATGTATGTCTATGTCTTGTGGCTGCTCACATCTATCTTTCATGCATTCTCTCATTAGATGGGAGTCCTGGACCTGTAACTATACATTAATGGTATATACTGTATGTTCAATATGCAGTATTTCAGTTTTTAATACCCCTTTAAAATGTATTTTCGGCCCTCGTCATTGGTTAAGCCTGCTAATGTGGCCCCCAACCAGAAAATGCTGTGCACCCCTGCTCTAAAGCCTCCACACGTGATCATTATTCAATAATAATAAAAAATAATCAATAATAGTAATAAAGAATGATAATGATGAGAGTTACCTTCTCCATGCAGGAACATATCAAAGTAGGTGCTCCAGCCCTCGATGGTTGGCAGGTTGGGATTATCTCTGTAGTAGTGGAATAAAGATACGGCTGTGTCCTTAGGATTGCGGATGATGTAAATGGCCTGCAGGAATGTGTCAGATAATGTCAGATACACTGGGGCCAGGGGTGCACCTAACCTTTCTGCTGCCTGAGGCGAAAAAACTTAAATGGCGCCCCTCCCTCCCCAATGCCAATATCTATATCTTAAAGGGAACCTGTCATGTGGATATTTGATTATAATCTAACTAATTATATACAATCATTAACTACTAAAAAGTACCTTAGATGTATTCACAGATGGTTACCTCATAATATACCCCCAAGCTGCAGCCATGCTAAGGAGCTGATTTGAGTCCAGCGTTGATGTCCATAGCGTCATGTCATTGTTTATCCATGTCATTGTCTTATGTAATTAACAGCAATATAGCCACTCCCTGCCCACCTGCTGCTGATTCATATGGAAAATAACTGTCAATCAGCAGCAGGTAGGCGGGGAGAGTCAGGAGCTCATGAATATTCAGGACTCATCATTATGAGCTGGAGCTTTTCAATACAAGATGTTGGCAGATTGACTGGGTCAATTAAAGAACGTGACCCAGCATTTTGCTAAGAGAATCAGTCACTTATTTATGTTGCCCTTAGTTAGGACACCATAAAACTGGTGACAGGTTCACTTTAACCTAACCTCTTCCCTTCAGCCCATGACCCTTCGGCTGCCCCTACCTGGTGCTGCCTGAAGCGATCGCCTCACCTGGCCTCATTGGTGGTGCACCCCTGACTGGGGTAGATTTACTAATCCTATAGATGGCTTGAACAAGGGGCTGAGGCTGAATGAGAACTGTGATGCTAACTCTATATCAAGTATTAGTTGGCTTAGCTTGAGACAGAATTTTACGCCAGAACTGTGGTGCAATCTTGATGCATATCAGGCCACGCCCTTTCCATTAAGCCACGCCCCTTGTTGGACTAGGCACAATTTACACAAGAATCTATGTGCATTAGTAAATGTGGACCACTGTATTCACCACTCAGCAGTGAAAAACACCTGAAACGGATGACAAAGCCACTACACTATGAGAATGAAAAGTTCTGCAACTTTCTGGTACACTTTAAATTCCTCACCATTTCTATAATCTCTGCTTGCTGTCAGTAAGTGAGAATATCCATCCAGAAGCTGAAAACCTGTCCTGATTTGATACTCTCTGACTTAAACAGCCTGGACTCCAGACTGATAGATTTTATCTGCACTGATACATTGTGACAAGAGAGAGAATTGTGCTGCTAATGTAGTTACCGACTAAGCTATATACAATTGTGACAAATGCTTAGGCTACATTCACACCAGCGTTTTCAATTCCGATATTGAGATCAATCATAGGGTCTCAATAGCGGATTAAAACGCTTCGGTTTTGTCCCCATTCATTGTCAGTGGGGAAAAAACTGAACTGAATGAAACAGAATGCACCAGAATGCATTCCGTTCCATTTGGTTGCGCTCCCACCGTGGACAGAATAACGCTGCAGCGTTTTTCTGTCCGCGATGTGGTGCGGAGCAAGACGGATCCATCCTGACACACAATGTAAGTCAATGGGGACGAATCCGTTTTCTTTGATACAATAGAAAACGGATCCGTCCCCCATTGACTTTCAATGGTGTCCATGACGGATCCGTCATGGCTATAGAAGACATAATACAACCAGATCAGTTCATGACGGATGCATGCGATTGTATTATTGCAATGGAAGCGTTTTTGCTGATCCATGACGGATCCGCAAAAAACGCTAGTATGAAAGTAGCCTTAACTGTGAGAAGGGAAAGCTCATTTGCAAATATCAGCCTTTGAATGTAAACAATAAATGTTCCTATTCACTGACTGCAAGTAGAGATCTTTGAATACTGAGATAAATAAAAAGGTTTATATGAAATTTGCAGAATTCTTCATTATACAATTAATCTTTGAGTACATATTGTATAAACCTGTTATAAGGACACTTATGCAAAAATAATCACACCCCTAGCTTTGGACCTGCCCACCAGGATCCTCTGGTGGGTCCACGCTCTGATACCATAGTGGGCCCCAAGGGTTCAGAACAAAAATAAAATTTGGAACTGCCTTTGGAGACAATAACTTGTTACTAGGATCAGTTTTTTTTGTCTCAAAACCTATTAGACTTTATAGATGATATTAGGGTTGTAACCCAACATTGTTTTCTCTGGTGGGACCAAGGAACCCCAGGGCCCACCCTGATCCTGCACACCCTTGCATCTCCTTCCCCACCAGTTTGTCTTTACCTTGCATTTCTTGGCTTTGATGTCTGCAGGTAACATGTTAAAGTTCAGGTGGGTCGGGATGATCCTCTTGGTTGTTATATTGGACAGTTCTTCCAGTTTTGAAACATTTCCAAACTCAATGGGGGATGTAATGGAGACTTTAGATGAGTACAGATGTTTCATGATCTCAGCCAACCAGTGAGTGCCTGGAAGAAGCGACAAATCAAAGAGTTTATTCACTATTAACCACTGCATCACCTCTGCAGCTGCATTATTTTAGTGACACCTGCATCATCTCTGCAGCTGCATTATTTTAGTGATAATACTGCATCACCTCTGCACCTGCAGGAATTTAGTGACACCACTGCATTACCTCTGCAGCTGCATTATTTTTGTGACACCACTGCATCTCCTCTGCAGCTGTGGGAATTTAGTGATACCACTGCATCACCTCTGCAGCTGCATTATTTTTGTGACACCACTGCATCACCTCTGCAGCTGTGGGAATTTAATGACACCACTGCTTCACCTCTGCAGCTGCAGGAACTTAGTGATACCACTGCATCACCTCTGCAGCTGTATTATTTTAGTGACAACACTGCATCATCTCTGCAGCTGCTTTATTTTAGTGACCCCTGCATCACCTCTGCAGAATTTTATTAACACCCCTACTTCACCTGCTGCAGGATTTTGTAGTTACCCCTGCTTTACTTCTGCATGTGCAGATTCTTATTGACACTACTTTTTTGTGGGATTTTTCACTCTATAGTCCATATAAGCTGGGCTTGTTGTTTCTTATTAGGAGTAAACATGGCAGCAGTGATGATTATTGGCAGTTACCTGGAAAATATACAATTTCCAATTAAACTTTTCAAACAGGACAAAGAATGGAATCAGTCATGGTGGCAGCTGTGATGCTACCTAGGGGCGAGGAGCTATGCAAGCACCCAGCTGTTTTCTACAGATCTTTAAAAAGTGATTATCAATCATTTGCTTACTTTCGGTAGCCACTCAGTTTCGTAGGTCATGGCTAAACCAAAACCTCGCCCACCTCCTGTGGCCAATAGGTATACAAACTTATATGTAATAACACTATCAACCCACAAATTCATGCAGCCAGTGTCGGTCATGGGTGGGTGAGGTTGGGGCTGCAGCATTGCTGCCGCCCTGTGGAGACCCAACTTTGCTCATAAAACAAAAAAGCAAGTAAATGACAATCAGTTTTCAACAATCTATAGAAAACCGCTGCCACCCATATGGCCACACAGTTACCAGCCACATTGCACTCATGTCTCAACTGCCTGCCAGATTTGGTTCTAAGCAAAAGAGAACACATCGCAGACTCGACACACTAGAGACTTAGGCCCTGATTCATCAAGGCCGGCGGTCTTGCTGCACCGATCTTGAAGAGGTTGCGTTGTAGGAGGAGACATGTAATTTATGACCTTATAAATTACCTGCTTCCTCCAGCAGTCCAAGTGCTGGAATAAAATATATGGCAGGTCGAAGCAGCCATAGATTTCAGTCATTATCATATATTATTATATAGACAAATGTCAGACCCTCCTTCACTGCCTCACTTTACCAATACTCAGTCCACCTCTGTTTGTTACCATGGACCGCTCTATGAGTGCTTGTTATGAGTGATCCAGGGATTTGGAGGGTGATGATGTCCTCAGTGCCCAGTTTCATTTAGATGTTGATTATGATCAGGAATAATAATCTCAGATTCTTTATCCTACAGAATTTACAACCATATAATTGACTAAAGACCTAGATGAAATACAAAATCAGTGCAGTTGCCTCATTCACAAAAAGCTAAGATATGGGGAGCTGTTTGTGTGGTCCTCACAAAGAAGCACTGCCTCGGATCTGCCTGGAGAATTTTGGTGACCACAATGTCTTCTCTGTCACAGGGGTAACTATAGAAGTTCTACAGTCTGAGGAATGTACCAAATAGCTACCAATATCTCAACTTTTTAAAATTAACAGTAGTTGCATCTGGGGAGCTCAAATTTTATAATATAAAAATATAAGATGGAAAAAAGATTGGACATACCAGATTTGGGGTAAGAGACGAGAAGAAGGTCATCATGCCGGGCTTGGAAATCATCCAAGGATATGAGCAACTCCGCAGA
The DNA here is from genome assembly GCF_905171765.1 of Bufo bufo. Lineage (NCBI taxonomy): Eukaryota > Metazoa > Chordata > Amphibia > Anura > Bufonidae > Bufo > Bufo bufo. The sequence goes on along the minus strand of NC_053389.1, from coordinate 239,954,186 downwards.
AGAACGAGTGGTGAAAGGGATCCCATTGAAGACGTGGATGAGATCTGACTGGAGAGACATGGTAGAAATGGGTGCTAGGGGTTGGATGCCCTGTGGGAATGCAGCATCAATAGTGGCACAGTTGCCAGGATTTATGTAGCAGAGGTAAAGGGGTGGCTCCTTCACACAAGCTTATTATCTGGTAGCCAGTTGATTATAAACAGAAGTTATCAGGAACTTTATGGCTGCTAATGTCTGCTGATCAATATAGATTGGGAACATTGTAATTATCATTATGATTGTTGAACCTTATGTAATAAGTTGTCATTAGAACCGTCTATGTACTGAAAACCTGCTGACCCTACAATGTGACGGAAAGTAAAAGTTCCCTTATCTTAATGCTGAGGATCTCGCTGGTATTTATTGATAACAAGGACAGAAATCAATTCAGTTATGTAAGGAAGCAATAATCAAGCTATAATGATAGTGTTTTACACTGCGTCATGCTGACTCCTCATGGAAGAAGTCTGTAGAATCAAAGAAAGGAATATAAAATGCTCTGCTTGTAGATGAAATGCTTTATTTTACACTGGTAGGATGGTAAATGCGTGGGTTACAAGGGGTGGGACTTTTCCTATACATTACACCACTGAATTACCAAAGACCCTACATTACACCACTGTGTCAACTGGGACTGTACATTACACCTCAGAGTTACTGGGGACTATACAATATACCACTGTGTTACAATATTGAGTCTCCACGGACTATATACCACACCACTGTGCCACCATGAACTATTACACCACTGACTCACCATTGACTATACATTACACCACTGTGTGACCATGCACTATATGTTACACTACTGAGTTATCATGGACTATACATAATGCAAATGAGTTACCAGGGTCTATACATTAAACCACTGAGTTACCAGGAACTATAAACTACCGTACCTGGGACTATACATTACACCACTGTGTGACCATGCACTATATGTTACACCAATGAGTTATCAGGGACTATACATCATAGAAATGAACTACTGGGGACTATGTCTTAAACCTCTAACAAGGAAATATAAACCAAGCACTAGACATTATGACACTGTGCCATCAGAAACTATACACTACATCACTGAGTTACCCGAGAGTACACATTATAACACTGTCACCAAGGACTGTATGTTACACTAGTGAGGCACCAGGGACTGTAAATTACACCTCTGAGTTACTGGCGACTATACTTTACACCACTGTGTTACCAGGGGCTATACATGACACCACTGTACCACCAAAACTATTATACCACTGTCGCATCAAGCTCTGTATGTTACACCACTGTGTGACCATGCACTATACAATACACTATAGGGACTATACATATGCAACTGAGTTACCAGGGAGTATAGATTAGGGAACAACATCAATATAGACAGGAAAACTAGGTATTGTACTCTAATACATCAGGGACAAAAAACTGCTGCCTTGGTCAGCAGAAACTGAATCCTATATCTACAAACCGGATTCCAAAAAAGTTGGGACACTATACAAATCGTGAATAAAAACTGAATGCAATGATGTGGAGGTGCCAACTTCTAATATTTTATTCAGAATAGAACATAAATCACGGAACAAAAGTTTAAACTGAGAAAATGTACCATTTTAAGGGAAAAATATGTTGAATCTGAATTTCATGGTGTCAACAAATCCCAAAAAAGTTGGGACAAGGCCATTTTCACCACTGTGTGGCATCTCCCCTTCTTCTTACAATACTCAACAGACGTCTGGGGACCAAGGAGACCAGTTTCTCAAGTTTAGAAATAGGAATGCTCTCCCATTCTTGTCTAATACAGGCCTCTAACTGTTCAATCGTCTTGGGCCTTCTTTGTTGCACCTTCCTCTTTATGATGCGCCAAATGTTCTCTATAGGTGAAAGATCTGGACTGCAGACTGGCCATTTCAGTACCCGGATCCTTCTCCTAAGCAGCCATGATGTTGTGATTGATGCAGAATGTGGTCTGGCATTATCTTGTTGAAAAATGCAGGGTCTTACCTGAAAGAGATGACGTCTGGATCTGAGCATATGTTGTTCTAGAACCTGAATATATTTTTCTGCATTGATGGTGCCTTTCCAGACATGCAAGCTACCCATGCCACACGCACTCATGCAACCCCATACCATCAGAGATGCAGGCTTCTGAACTGAGCGTTGATAACAACTTGGGTTGTCCTTGTCCTCTTTGGTCCGGATGACATGGCGTCCCAGATTTCCAAAAAGAACTTTGAATCGTGACTCGTCTGACCACAGAACAGTCTTCCATTTTGCCACACTCCATTTTAAATGATCCCTAGCCCAGTGAAAACAAATAATAGTAAAAGTCCAGCTCACCTGCATCAGCAGTTTCAAGAGTGCACGGATGGGATGAGACCCAAACAAATGAACTTGAAAGAAAAGAAAATCCAGCACCTTGTTTTTCTTGCTTGACGGTGTTTATTCCACAAACCAAGTATACAGCGGTAACGGAACCCTCAATGTATAAGCCCCAATGCGGTCTACATGTTTCGAACCAGATGGTTCTTAATCATGACCTCCACAATAAATTTCCAACACAGTGTATATATAGACGTGAGCATAAAAATCCCTCCCCCATTAAACTGTCAGGGCGATGCTGGTCATCCCAGGTGTTGTAATTTAAGTGCACAGAAACACATTTAAAGTTAAAACGCCTGAGCTTGTGGATCTTGCTTAGAAATGGCTTCTTCTTTGCACTGTAGAGTTTCAGCTGGCAACGGCGGATGGCACGGTGGATTGTGTTCACTGACAATGGTTTCTGGAAGTATTCCTGAGCCCATTCTGTGATTTCCTTTACAGTAGCATTCCTGTTTGTGGTGCAGTGTCGTTTAAGGGCCCGGAGATCACGGGTATCCAGTATGGTTTTACGGCCTTGACCCTTACGCACAGAGATTGTTCCAGATTCTCTGAATCTTCGGATGATGTTATGTACAGTTGATGATGATAGATGCAAAGTCTTTGCAATTTTTCGCTGGGTAACACCTTTCTGATATTGCTCCACTATCTTTCTGCGCAACATTGTGGGAATTGGTGATCCTCTACCCATCTTGGCTTCTGAGAGACACTGCCACTCTGAGAAGCTCTTTTTATACCCAATCATGTTGCCAATTGACCTAATTAGTGTTAATTGGTCTTCCAGCTCTTCGTTATGCTCAAATTTACTTTTTCCAGCCTCTTATTGCTACTTGTCCCAACTTTTTTGGGATTTGTTGACACGGTGAAAATTGGAATCAACGTATTTTTTCTTTAAAATGATACATTTACTCGGATTAAACGTTTGATCTGTCATCTACGTTCTATTACAAATAAAATATTGACATTTGCCATCTCCACATCATTGCATTCAGTTTTTATTCACAATTTGTTTAGTGTCCCAACTTTTTTGGAATCCGGTTTGTAGATTCCATTACCACATTGCTCCTCAGAATCTTTAATGGTAAACATAAGGTGAATGGATTTGCTTGAGATTTACGTCTGATGAATCAAAGAGATATGTTTGGACAGGTGATCTGCTAGATTCACATTTTGGCGAACCTGGCGGATAGATTCTTACTTGCCAAGTTATCAAGGACTGAACAGTTCATAATTAGGTCATTAGGGACAGGACATTGCACTACTTAATCATTGGGGACCGACTAGACAATACATTACTGGGTCATTGTAGACTGCGCAATACATTACTGGGTCATAGCGGATGGGACAATACATTACTTGGTCATAGCGGACTAGACAATACATTACTGGATCATTGCGGACTGGACAATACATTACTGGGTCATTGTGGACAGGGCAATACATTGCTTGGTCATTGTGGGATGGGCAATAGATTACTGGGTTATAGCGGACTGGACAGTACATTACTGGGTCATTGCCAACTGGACAATACATTACTGCGTCATTGCCGACTGGGCAATACATTACTGGGTAATAGCAGACTGGACAATACATTACTGGGTCATTGCGGACTGGGCAATACATTACTGGGTAATAGCGGACTGGACAATACATTACTGGGTCATTGAGGACTGGACAATACATTACTGGATAATAGCGGACTGTACAATACATTACTGGGTAATTGAGGACTGGACAATACATTAATGGGTCATAGCGGACTGGACAATACATTACTGGATAATAGCGGACTGTACAATACATTACTGGGTAATTGAGGACTGGACAATACATTAATGGGTCATAGCGGACTGGACAATACATTACTGGGTCATAGCAGACTGGACAATACATGACTGGGTCATTGAGGACTGGACAATACATTACTTGGTTGTTGCAGACTGGACAGTACATTACTGGGTCATTGCCGACTGGACAATACATTACTGGGTCATTGCCAACTGGGCAATACATTACTGGGTCATTGCCGACTGGGCAATACATTACTGGGTCATTGCGAGATGGGCAATACATCACTGGGTTATAGCGGACTGGACAATACATTACTGGGTCATTGCGGACTGGAAAGTACATTACTGCGTCATTGCCGACTGGACAATACATTACTGGGTCATTGCCAACTGGGCAATACATTACTGAGTAATAGCGGACTGACAATACATTACTGGGTCTTTGAGGACTGGACAATACATTACTGGATAATAGCGGACTGGACAATACATTACTGGGTAATTGAGGACTGGACAATACATTACTGGGTTATTGCAGAATGGACAATACATTACTGGGTCATAGCGGACTGGACAATACATGACTGGGTCATAGCGGACTGGACAATACATTACTGGGTCATTGCCGACTGGACAGTACATTACTGGGTCATTGCCGACTGGACAATACATTACTGAGTCATTGCGGACTGGACAATACATTACTGAGTCATAGCGGACTGGACAATACATTACTGGGTCATTGCCGACTGGACAGTACATTACTGGGTCATTGCCGACTGGACAATACATTACTGAGTCATTGCGGACTGGGCAATACATTACTGGGTCATTGCAGACTAGGCAATGCATTACTGGGTCATCGCCGACTGGACAATACATTACTGGGTCGTTGCCGACTGGACAATACATTACTGGGTCATTGCGGACTGGGCAATACATTACTAGGTGATTGGGGACACTGAGTCCATAAGGAATTTATACTTTATATTAGTGGGTCATTGTGGACAAAACCGTGTTCTAAGGCTTGTGTTGTAGGGAGTGTTATCATTACTGACTGATATGATGATATATGGTCATACTAGAGCTGCTGATATGTCCTTATGTCCTTCCGTAAAAACTGTTAGACTCTTTATAAGTTATAAAGTCATTATCACATGATAGACTGGATGTGATGTAACCGGCCAGAGCTGTGAAAACTATAAATGTTATTTGGTGAGGAGGATTTCATCAGATGGGAATACTTAATCCAGGAAATATGAAGATTACTTATTAAACTCCAGGAAATTATAAAATATGCTAAATGTAAACAGTCAGAATCCAATAATGCAAATATCCTGCAAGGACTGCCCAACAAATCATTGACTGTCCCCTACCTCTCCTTCTTCTAGTCCTGAACAAAGGGCCAAAATACACCCTCAAATCACCCCACTCTTTGGAAGGAAGTAAAGAAGAAAAAAACAGCAAAATTACTCAGAAGAATTTATAATCCGCTAATAAAATTTCTGTTATCACTGATGGGTACATACACATGTGACTCAGACCACGACACATACAATATTTCATCCCTGCTGTTACCTGGGTTGCCTACCATATTACACTGTGGTCAGATATTCATGGGATCTGCAAAACTGTAGTAGTGCAGTGACCCAGAGGTTCACTGCTGAAGAGATAATACCAGGTTCACAGCTAAAGGTTTAAAGGGGTTGTCCGGGCTTTTACTTCTTGATGACCTATCCTCATGATAGGACATCAATATCTGATCAGCGGGGTTCCACACCTACCGATCAGCTGTATGAGGAGATATTGCACACAGTGCGCACGTGCTGTCTCCCTTCTCTCTTCCTGTCTGCTGCTGCTGTCTATGGCAAAGACCATGTATGGGTAAAGACAGTTAACTTGCAGTTTCTTAGTTACAGTTGCCGGGTAGTGTGCTGGTCCCATTTTATCCTAGTTAGTGAGTTTATTGTGCACAGATTAGTGATCATCCTAAAGTGTAAATCTATCAGCCTGATGAGGAAACACTGTCTTCCTTCCTGTGGAGTCTGAGCTGCAGATTATAAAGATCTGCCAAGTCTCCAGATAACATTATGTCTCTTGACGAGCTCCACAAATTATTATTATTATTATTATTAGTAGTATTATAATAATAATATCTGTGATAAATAGAGATGAGCGGATTTCAAAAAAATTCGATTCGGCCGAATTTATTTGCGGCAAATCGCGTTAAAAAACTGCTATTTCATGGCTGCAGAGAGCCTTTATAGTGGTGTAGAACACTGAGCCTTGCAGTGACACACATACGGAGTCTGCTGTGGTAGTGAAATAATACTGTGAGAATAATACTTAGAATCACTGCACACTTCACTTATTTGGGCGGTCACGGGGCCAAAACTGACCAAATAACTCAAGTATGAACTCAACCTTACAGGTCGATGTTAGCGTCAAGAAGAAGCGCACTCCTTTCCAGGGATCTCAAACTGCGGCCCTCCAGCTGTTGCAAAACTACAACTCCCACAATGCCCGGACAGCCTACAGGTATCAGCCTACAGCAGGGCATTGTGGGAGTTGTAGTTTTGCAACAGCTGGAGGGCCGGAGTTTGAGATGCCTGTAACACCCTCGTCAGCTGATTCCACATAGATGTCTATAGAACCTGTTCTATTAAACGCTTATACAAGTAGAGCCCCCCGACAGAGTGGAGAGGGTGTCAACAATAAGTTTGTGTTGACTTCACTGATTATTTTGCCCTTCCTCTGATCCATCAGAACAGAAACCCCCAAAAAAACGGATCCTGTTTGTTGAGCACCCGCCTACACTCAGTCAGCATTTGGTCAGTAATCCATCAGTATTGCTAATGCAAAAAAAAACAGGAGTGGATGCAAAACAGAGATGACACGTGAATGGAATATTTGCATGTCTTCTGTGTTTTGTACCCACTCCTGCTTTTGGCTACCAAATCATAAGCCAATTCTGATGGGACCATACAGGCCTTACAGCTGCTACACAGACAGGATCCATTGTGTGTCTAATTTTTCCTCCCTTCTGACAGATCAGAAGGGTCAAATAAATGATGATGTCAGCCAGGCCGAAAGGCAAAATAGTGGCCCAGTCATGAAGTGGGGAGAGTGGGAACAGCATGAGAAGTCCACAGAGTGGCCCTATGACATAGTGGTGAGGTGGAAGCAGCATGAGGAGACCACAGAGTGGCCCAATGACAGTCTGGAGATGGCAGCAGCATCAGGAGGAAACCACAGAGTGGCACAATGACAGTGTGGAGGTGGCGGCAGCATCAGGAGGCCACAGAGTGGCACAATGACAGTGTGGAGGTGGCAGCAGCAGCATCAGGAGGCTACAGAGTGGCACATTGGCAGAGTGTGGAGGTGGCAGCAGCAGCAGCATAAGCAGGAGGCAACAGAGTGTCACAATGACAGTGTAGAGGTGGCAGCAGCAGCATCAGGAGGCCACAGAGTGGCAAGGTGACAGTGTGGAGGTGGCAGCAGCATCAGGAGACCACAGAGTGACCCGGTGACAGAGTGGGAAGGTGGCAGCAGCATCAGGAGACCACAGAGTGGCAAGGTGACATAGTGTGGAGGTAGGTGGCAGCAGCATCAGGAGACCACAGAGTGGCAAGGTGACATAGTGTGGAGGTGGCAGCAGCATCAGGAGACCACAGAGTGGGGAGGTGGGTGGCAATACGAGTACCAGCTGAAGGTGGTGGGTGAAAGAAGGAACACCTGGCATCAAATGTGTGGCATCAGGCGGTGTGGCAGCATCAGAATAGTAGCTGAGGCAGGTAGCCAGAATAAGCCGGTCTCTTTTGTCAAAGTGTTGGTGTGGCACCATGGATGATCTAGTCTGATGCATCAGGCATTGGTGGGTGGAAATCCTGGCTGATCCATCTTGAAAAAGGTCAGTCTCTCCACATTTTAGGTGGACAAGAGTTCTTCTTGGGGTAACTATGGCCCCCGCTGCACTAAACACCCGCTCTGATGCCACACTACTGGCCGGGCAGGAAATTTGATTTCTTGATGAAGGACACGGAGCAGTTCCTCCCCTGTGTGACTCCGTTCACCCAGGCAAACGAGGTGCAGAACAGGGTGACACCGCCGTGCCCTGCGTATATGGTATGCTGGAGGGGCACTGTGAATTGTCCCTGCAGTGGAGTCTGAGGACATGGTGGAGGATGAGGAGGCAGAGGCAGACATTGTCGCAGGACCAACGACATGACAACATGGAGGAGGAAGCGGCGTCACCTAGCCAAGTTGCTGGTGCTTATGGAGTGGCCCACCTTCTGTTCTACATGTGTGTGCAGGTCTGATACTGCCTTTTTGGCAAAGAAATTATGGCTTGGGACTCTCCACCGTGGCTTAGCACAAGCCATCAGTTCTCAGAAAGGTGCAGAGTCCACCACTTGGAAAGAGAGGGACTGCAGCACCAACAACTTGGACAGGAGCACATTCAGCTTCTGCGCTGTTGGATGAGTGCAACCATACTGTTGTCTCTTGGCGGAGGAGGAGGAGAAGCAGGAGCATCAGGACCAGAAGATGATAGGAAGTACAGACAGCTCCCTTCAGCTGAGGTGGTGGAGCCTTGACTGCCTGAAACCGGGTGCTTGCCACTGGGTGATGCAGCGGTTGCTACGGCAGGCTGGACCACCACATCGGAGCCACGGTTCTCCCAGGCCACTTTATGGTAATGCTGCATATATTGAAGCAGTGCCGTGGTGCCAACATTGGCACCCTGGCCACGCTTCACCTTCTGCCCACAGATTCTACATATGGCCATGTTCACCTCCGCCGGCGGCTTAACAAAAAACTGCCACAGCGCCGAGTAGGTGATTTTACCCCCAACACTATGCACTGACTGACTGCTACCGCTGCTGCATCCGTGAACCCGTACACCACTACTTTCCTGGCAGGTAGGCTCCCGGGATGCGGGTGGTCTACCCAGAGCACGTTTGGCTACCAACCTCCCACTGCTGCTACCATGCTGACTCCCGGCCACGCTAGCGACTTGCTGGCTCTTTTTTCCACTTATACACTCCACAAAAAGCTTTAGAACATATAACTGCACCGAAGAACAGCAAATATATGTTTCTTTTTTCCACTAATACACGACAAAAAGGGCTTTAGAACATATAACTGCACCGCTGAACCACATATAGGCCCTTATTTTTTTCCACTTATACACTCCATAAAAGGCTTTAGAACATATAGCTGCACTGCTGAACGGCAAATATATTTTTCTTTTTTCCACTTATACAATCCACAAAATGCTTTAGAACATATAACTACACCGCTGAACGGCAACATTTTTTCTTTTGCCACTAATACACGACAAAAAGGGCTTTAGAACATATAACTGCACCGCTAAACAGCAGAACTCGAATTGAACTCAGCGATCTACATAGATTTTGTTGTGTGGGTGCAGTGCACAATCTTTTTACCCTGCCCTGAGCCCAGTGACAGAGAAAAAAAACTTTTATCCGTCTGTTAGTTAGGTGGGCGGCTGCGGCCATTTTATGCAAGCTCAGGGCACCAGCACTGCATATGTGCTTTTGTGACATTCAAATCCAAGCTTGAAATACTGCAATAATAATCTAGTTTAAAAAAAAACACCCTTTTTTGGCAATATCCTACATCAGGTGCCTTTGCCTTTTTGGGCAAAATACACAATTTTACAGCCCTTGCTGCATCTGTACGTGTGAAATGCAAGCGTTATATACTGCTGTCATATTCTGTTAGTAAAAAAAACACCCTTTTTGGGCAAAATACACAATTTTACAGCCCTTGCTGCATCTGTGATTGTTAAAAACAAGCTTGAAATACTTCAATAATTTTCTGGCTTTGAAAAAACACCCATTTTTGGCAATACCCTCCATCTGGGGCCTCTGCCGCATTAGTCAGTGTGCAATTTAAGCTAGAAATACAGCTATAATTTTCTGGGTTTGAAAAAAACACCTTTTTTGGGCAAAATATACAATTTTACAGCCCTTGCTGCATCTGCACGTGTGAAATTCAAGCGTTATATACAGCTGTCATATTCTGTTAGTAAAAAAAAACACCCTTAATATTGCAGCCTTTGCTGCATCTGTCATTGTGAGATACACCCTTTACATACTGTTGTTCTATTCTGCTATTCAAAAAACACCCATTTTGAGCAAAAATCTTAATTTGCGGCCTAGTCTACATCTGTACGTGTGAGATACACCATTTAGATACTGTTGTTCTATTTTGCTATTAAAAAACACCCATTTAGGGCAAAAAAATACATTTTTTAGCCTTTGCTGCATATGTCATTGTGAGATACACCCTTTAGATAGTGTTGTTCTATTCTGCTATTCAAAAAACACCCATTTAGGGCAAAAATCTTAACAAGCGGCCTATTCTACATCTGTACGTGTGAGATACACCATTTAGATACTGTTGTTCTATTCTGCTATTAAAAAAACACCCATTTAGGGCAAGATCCTAAATTTGAGAAATATGAGGAGAGTGTCAAATAAGGGACGTGGCCACGGTCGTGGTGCTGCTGGTGGAGCTCCTGTTGCAGGGAGAGGACGTGGTCAATCTGTGCCAGCTACACGCACAAAGTGAAACACCTTCCTCAGGTGCGAGTAGGCGAAAGAACCTGCAGCGGTATTTGGTCGGGCCTAATGCGGCTCTATGAATGGTGAGGCCTGAACAAGTACAGACGATAGTAGAGTGGGTTGCTGACAGTGCCTCCAGTTCCTTCACATTGTCTCCCACTCAGTCTCCTGCTGAAAGATCAGAGTTGGCACCTGCAGCCGATGTCCATCAGTCTTTCACCTCACCCCCTTGCAAATCAGCCAAGCAGTCTGAGCCCAAGTCATGCAGCAGTCTCTTCTGCTTTTGATGACTCTGTTAGCAGGGTTTCCCAGGGCCATCCACCTAGCCATCCACCTAGCCCTGCCCCAGAAGGGAAAGATATTGAGTGCACCGATGCCCAACCACTTATTTCAAGATGAGTACATGGGAGGACCATCGCAGCACATCTCGGATGATGACAAAACACAGGTGCCAACTGCTGGGGCTTTCGAAAGTATGCAGACCGACAAGGAGGGCAGGGGTGAAGACTGGGTGGAAGATGATGTGGAGGACGATGAGGTCCTCGACCCCACATGGAATCAAGGTCATGCGAGTGACCTGTGTAGTTCGGAGGAAGAGGCGGTGGTCGCACAGAGCCACCAGCACAGCAGAAGAGTGAGCAGGGTGCAAAAGCGGAGCGGCCGTCCCCTAGACAGTACGCCTGCTACTGCCCACCGCAGCAAGCTACAAGGAGTTCCCTGGCGTCGCAGTTCTTCAGACAATGTGCTGACGACAAGACACGAGTGGTTTGCACGCTGTGCAATCAGAGCATGAAGCGAGGCATAAACGTTCTCAACCTGAGCACAACCTGAATGACCAGGCATCTAACTGCAAAGCACGAGCTGCAGTGGAGTAGACACCTCAAAAACCAAGAACGGTCTCTGGCTCCTCCTGCTTCCTCTTCTGCTGCAGGTTCGGCCTCTTCATCCACCTCTGGAGTGACAGTGCCACCCCGCAAACAGAGGATCTGCCAGCAACACCACCATCTGTGTCACTAAGCATCTCGACAATGTCCCACCGAGGCATTCAGCTCTCCATCTCCCAAACACTGGAGCGGAAGAGGAAGTACCCCCCCTACCCACCCGCGATCCCTGGCCCTGAATGCCAGCATTTTAAAATGACTGGCCTTTGAAATGCTGTCATTCCGTCTGGTGGAGACGGAGAGTTTTAAAAGCCTTATGGTGGTAGCTGTCCCACAGTACGTTGTGCCCAGCTGCCACTACTTTTCCAGGCGTGCAATCCCTTCCCTGCACAACCAAGTGGGGGACAAAATCAGGTGTGCACTGCGCAACGCCATCTGTGGCAAGGTGCACCTGACTACGGATACGTGGACTAGTAAGCACACTGGGTAAATGCAGTGGCGGCTGGGCCTGAGGCGGATAGCACTTTGCCGCATGTCCTTCCACCACCGAGGATTGCAGGGAGCTTCAGTTTGCCTCCTGTTGCTTCCTCCTCCGGTCAGCATAACACCTTCACCACCAACTTCAGCACAGCCAGGGGTAAACGACAGAAGGCAGTTTTAAAACTAATCTGTTTGGGGGACAAACCCCACACCGCGCAGGAGCTGTGGACGGGCCTTGAACAACAGACCGATGAGTGTTTGGTGCCAGTGAGCCTCAAGCCCGGCCTGGTGGTGTGAGATAATGGGCGAAATCTCGTCGCAGCTCTCGTAGCAGCCGGTTTGACGCACATCCCTTGCCTGGCGCATGTGCTGAATTTGGTGGTGCAGAGATTCCTTAAAAATGACCCCGATATGTCAGAGCTGCTGCATAAAGTGCAGGCCATCTGTGCGCGCTTTCGGCGTTCTCACCCTGCTGCTACTCGCCTGTCAACGCTGCAGCATAACTTCGCTCACCGCCTCATATGCGACGTGCCCACAAGGTGGAACTCCACCTTGCACATGCTGACCAGACTGTGTGAGCAGCAGCATGCAATAGTGGAGTTTCAGCTGCAGCATGCACGGGTGAGTCCCTCTGCGGAACAGCACAACTTCACCACCAATGACTAGGCCTCCATGCGAGACCTGTGTTCCTTGTTGCGCTGTTTCGAGTACTCCACCAACATGGCCAGTGCCGATAACGCCGTTCTCAGCATTACTATCCCACTTCTATGCCTCTTTGAAAAAACACTGCTGGCAATGATGGAAGAGGATGTGGCACAGGAGGAGGAGGAGGAAGAGGGATCATTTCATAGGGTTTCCGGCCAGTCATTCCCAAGTGGCTCCGAGGGTGGGTTCCTGCACCCACAAACGCCAGGTAGACAATTGTCCAGCCAGGGCACAGTTCTGGAGGATGATGAGGTAGAGGATGAGGAGATGGAGGAGGAGGAACCATGTTCACAGCAGGGTGGCACCCAGACCAGCTCATGGCCATCACTGGTGCATGGCTAGGGGGATACAGAGGACACAGACGATACACCTCCCACAGAGGACAACTTTTCGTTGCCTCTAGGCAGCCTGGCACACATGAGCGATTGCATGCTGCAGTGTCTCCGCAAAAACCGCCAAGTTGCCCACATTCTAACTTGTGCTGATTACTGGGTGGCCACGCTGCTGGATCCCCGTTACAAGGACAACATACCGTCCCTAATTCCCTCAATGGAGCGTGATCGTAAGATGCGCGAGTACAAGGAAGCACAAGGTGAAGGCGGAGGAGGAGGAAGAGGTCGCCAACGCAGCTGGGGCACCGCCAGCACCTCAGAAGGCAGGGTTAGCATGGCCGAAATGTGGAAAAGCTTTGTCAGCATGCCACAACAACCAGCACCACCAGTTGATATGGAACGTCTTAGCAGGAGGCAGCATTTCACCAACATGGTGGAGCAGTATGTGTGCACACGCCTACACGTACTGAATGATGGGTCTGCCCCCTTCAACTTCTGGGTCTCCAAATTGGGGACATGGCCTGAGCTGGCCCTTTACGCCGTTGAGGGTGCTGGCCTGCCCTGCAGCCAGTTTATTGTCTGAACGTGTGTTTAGCACGACTGGAGGGGGTTATCACAGGTTATATTTCCCAATGTTTTGGGGTGTACCCTAATTTAAAAAAATAAAAATAAATGTAAAACCAAAAAGCAGTGTAGGCTACCTCCTCCACCGCCGCTTCCACCTACACCACCACATCCACCGCCTCCTCAACCCCCTACTCCATATGGACCTCGTCCTCCTAGATCAAGATTATTATTTTTTACTTTTACGTATTTTATGTTATTTTAAGTCATTTCCCTATCCACATTTGTTTGCAGAGCACTTGCCATGCTCTTAACCACATTTTGATGCCATTTGCAGCCCTCTAGCCCTTTCCATGACATTTTTACAGCCATTTTAGTGCTCAAAAGTTCAGGTCCCCATTTACTTGAATGGGATTCGGGTTTGGGGTCAAGTTCGGGTCCCAAACTCAAACTTATTTGTGAAGTTCGGCCGAACCCGTCAAACCCGAACATCCAGGTGTACGCTAAACTCTACTAATAAGCCCTTTTTTCCCACTAATACAAGCCAAAAAATGCTTTAGAACATATAACTGCACCGCTATCTATATTTAGCAAGATTCGCGGATAGATATGTGTACGCACTCTCTAACCCTTTCCTTTCCCGTATACATACATACATACTTAAGATACATTGATGATGTGATCATAGTATGGACAGGGACAGAAGCTGACTTTACTGATTTTGTACAGTATCTCAATATGGTCATTGATATGAACATGCAGTTCACACACAAATTTGGCGGTGACCGTCTGGAATTTCTGGACGTTGAGATTTCCGTGAGGGAGGGTGAGCTGGTGACCGAGGGTTATCGCAAGCCAACGGCCACCAACTCGCTTTTACACTATTCTAGTTACCACGCCCCTAGCGTTCAGAAGGCGGTGCCCTACGGCCAGTTTGTCCAACTTAAACTGATTAATAGGCTCGAGGTCGATTATAATCGACAAGCCCTGGAATTAAAAAACAGGTTACTGGCCAGGGGGTACCCTCTGAAACTATTAAACCAGGCCATGAAAAAGGCTGCATATTCAAAACCCCGTATTTCTTCCACTGATAGTGAAAATGCTCAAATAGAAGGGGGAGTGGCTGTTGATGGCTCTCATCCCTTTATCTTCTCTTTCAAGTATGGACCCATGGCCTCCCAAATCAGGAAGGTCATTAAGGATAACTGGTTCATCCTTAAAAGAGAAGAGTGCCTAAAGGATATAAAAAATGTGGCGCCCATCATAGCCTTCAGGAGATGTCATACTCTGAAGGATAAGTTGGTCCGTAGCAGATTTCAAGAGAAAAAACCTATGACCTGGCTGGAGAATTTGGGACCAAAAGGAAACCGTAGATGCGGGCATTGTTCATGCTGTAGGCTGAATCCCCAGTGGAACACTTTGATTTTTGGAGGGATACAACATAAAGTCAGCACCCTCATTACATGTAAAAGTAAATACGTAGTTTACCTCATCAAGTGTATTTGCGGCAGGTTTTATATAGGTAAAACGATCAGGAGTCTCCATGAAAGGATCAGGGAACATGTTAACTTACTTACCACAGGGAAAGGCTGTTTGCGGCTGATAGATCACGTGAGAGAGGAACATGCAGGCAACCATTTCTCTTAGCTTTGCGGCCATAGAGCTGGTACACAGCCTACCACAAGGGGGCGATAGACATAAAGAGCTCCTGAGGAGAGAAAGTAAATGGATCCTACGTTCAGATGCAATGGGACCCCTAGCAAAAAAAATGTATGGCCCCCCCGTGCCATCCACAGATCCCCCTCCCCTAAATATTGCCATCAACAGATCCCCCTCCCCTAAATAGTGCCATCCACAGATCCCCCTCCCCTAAACAGTGCCATCCACAGATCCCCCTCCCCTAAATAGTGCCATCCACAGATCCCCCTCCCCTAAATAGTACCATCCACAGATCCCCCTCCCCTAAATAGTGCCATCCACAGATCCCCCCTCCCCTAAACAGTGCCATCCACAGATCCCCCTCCCCTAAACAGTGCCATCCACAGATCCCCCTCCCCTAAACAGTGCCATCCACAGATCCCCCTCCCCTAAATAGTGCCATCCACAGATCCCCCTCCCCTAAACAGTGCCATCCACATATACCCCTCCCCTAAACAGTGCCATCCACAGATCCCCCTCCCCTAAATAGTGCCATCCACAGATCCCCCCTCCCCTAAACAGTGCCATCCACAGATCCCCCCTCCCTTAAACAGTGCCATCCACAGATCTCCCTCCCCTAAATAGTGCCATCCACAGATCCCCCCTCCCCTAAACATTGCCATCCACAGATCCCCCTCCCCTAAATAGTGCCATCCACAGATCCCCCCTCCCCTAAACAGTTCCATCCACAGATCCCCCTCCCCTAAATAGTACCATCCACAGATCCCCCTCCCCTAAATAGTGCCATCCACAGATCCCCCTCCCCTAAATAGTGCCATCCACAGATCCCCCCTCCCCTAAACAGTGCCATCCACAGATCCCCCTCCCCTAAACAGTGCCATCCACAGATCCCCCTCCCCTAAATAGTGCCATCCACAGATCCCCCTCCCCTAAATAGTGCAATCCACAGACCCCCCTCCCCTAAACAGTGCCATCCACAGATCCCCCCTCCCCTAAATAGTGCCATCCACAGATCCCCCCCTCCCCTAAACAGTGCCATCCACAGATCTCCCTCCCCTAAATAGTGCCATCCAGAGATCCCCCTCCCCTAAACAGTAACATCCACAGATCCCCCTCCCCGACGCTCACATGAGTACATTTATAAACTAATCAGTAACTTTAACTTTAATCATTGACATTGCAGATCTCTTTACTGGGATATCTTACTCCCACTAGGCGGCGCAGGCATGTGAGTGAGCGCCGCCCTCCCGCACTGCCTGCTGTTACCGGAGCTAGTGGGACAGAGTAAGATATCCAAATAATCCAAGTAAAGAGATCAGCAATGTCAATGATTAAAGTTAAAGTAGTTAGTTACTGATTAGTTTATAAATATACTCCTGTGAGCGGCGTGGCCCTTGTATATTCTAACCCCCAGGCAAGCGTCCCTGTCACCATGGGAACGCCTGGGGGTTAGAATATACCATCGGATTTAAGTTTTAACGATCTCACTGAGCTCGTGAAAAAACTCAGATCCGATGGTATATTCTAACCCCCAGGCAAGCGTCCCCGTCACCATGGGAACGCCTGGGGGTTAGAATATACCATCGGATCTTCTGAGTTACTCAGTGGCCTGGCTGGAGCCTCCCCGACCACTGCCACTGTGTCGGCCTGGCCCTGCGTGCGCCCTGCGCCCTGCTCCAGTCCTGACTCCTCCCCAGCCGCGGCGCTGTGTGTGGTGTGTATGTAAATAATAAAAAATAAATAAAAAAAATCAACAGAAGGCGGCCCCCAGTGGCGTAGGGCCCCATAGCCACTGCTATGGTTGCTATGGCGATCCCTACGCCACTGCCTATACCTAAACGATAGGATTGATATGGGCATTTTCCTATAGGCATATTAATACTCATATGGATATGTTGCACTGATGACTAGCAGTTATGGTAACATTTTAAATGTTTTGTTTTAATGTGTATTTTTCGTGGTGACGCAATTCTCTTTACGCACCCAGGCAAGCGCCAGATGGTGCTTTGGCCTGATGGAGGTGCGGGGTGAGTTGCGTCACAGTCTAAAATCTCTTAAGAGCAGGTGAAGTGCCTCACCTGATTACGGGCCAGATGAAGCACTGAGGTGCGAAACGGCCGTCGCCTATTCAGCTGGAGCACTCACACATGTTGTCTGCTTCCTACCAAGAATAAAGAAAGTTTTACTACGCATCGCGGTGAGTGCCGTCCTTTTACTTCTCACTTGTATACATATATATAACTGCACCGCACAATAGCAAATAAGACATAGAAATATTTCCACTTCAGAGTACATCTTGCTAATGATCCAGCAGGACTGAAATTTGCAACAATCCAGTCTGAAAAGAAAGACTGGAGAGGGGGGACTTTACATCTAGGATGTCAAGAAGACATGAATCACAAAAGATCTATGGAGGAATAGTACACTGCGGTATCTCTGTACCTAACACAATCGCAACTTCATCAAGAGGATTTAATCTATTTTCGGCACAGCAAGCACGAGGAGCGGAAATTGGAGTTCAGAAATTAAGATCCCACATGCTCTAAAAATAATGCCGGCATAAGCCCGGACTGCAAACTCCAACAGCCATCAGCTTCCAGTGAGGATCGCAACAAAACCAAACCAGGTATGTACTGAACATCCTAGCCAAATACATCTAATACTGCCTGAAGCAATACAGCGGAGCAGACAGACCCTAGGACTGGTAAGAAGGGCTTTAGCTCGATGCACACCATATATCTAAAGCAAAACCTCTCCCTTGCTGTAACGAACAATCGTAACATATTTACCTTGCCACTTTGATTATTCTCTATTGCTACATCAGAGTGCTCTATTTTCAACTGTGCCATACTAAGTAACACAATACTATAGAAACTGACTAAGAATAAACAATGCACATGAAGATTAATTAAGAACTCATACTGAGAGCAGCAACTATATACGGCACTGTATGAACCGATTTTAGTTCAGTTTGCGTGAGCTCCGCAATCGGATGTAAAAAGGGACCTAGACTAATTATTTGACATGAGTTAGATGTTTTTAGATGGTTTAGATCCTATTGATTGTGTGAATGGTATAATAAATTGTACTTTTATATTTTTACCTGCAAGCTGGCCATTGTTCATATTGTTTCAAAAATAGAAATGGTGCTATTAATCCCGTCCTCGGTATCATTAATAAATAAATTTAATAATAGAGGACCCAGCACTGAACCTTGGGGTACACCACTTATAACCCGGGACCATTCTGAATAATTATTCATTTTATTGAAAATCATATAAAACATCCCTTCTATTGTTTATTTCAATAATATTTTCATGAACGGAATACACAATAGTAGTGTACATATAAGTAATCAAAAGTGACAGGTGCCGCGCCCCCCAGCTGCCAAAACCCCACTCGTCGACACGTCCCTTCCGTCCTCTTGAAAGGTCCCCTCCCACCTTGGCCCTCTCCCAAATCTGAATAATGCATGCCTGGACATGTCTAGAGACCACGTTATATTATTTTGGTAGATAGCAACCCCCACCCAAATCTATTATGAATTGATTAAAATATTATGAATCTGTCTTCTTAACCCTCCACCTTTGCCCCCTCCCAAATCTTAATAATGCATGCCTGGACATATCTACATGCTGTCTGCATATGCGACCTCCTATCACCTCTACCCCCGCCCAAATCTTTTATGAATTTATTAAAATATTATGAAACTGTTTTCTTAAAATCATATGAATCTCTTTTAATAATTTAATTACAGCTGCTGACGCTTTCTCAGTTGCGACCCACCTCCACCCCCCACCCAAATCTTTATGAATTTATTAAAATATTATGTATCTGTCTTCTTAAAATCATATGAATCTCTTTTATTAATTTAATTACAGGTGCTGACGCTTTCTCAGTAATAATGAACCGCATGCTGTCTGCATATATGAACGAGTGTATGACATGGTCCTACAGCCAGTTTTCAATCCAATTACAGACTATACTTTCCAAGCCTATAGACCTTACTTTACCTATTAAATGTCTATAAGGCAGTGGTACAGTATCAAAAGCCTTTGCAAAATCCAGAAACACTACATCCACAGCCACCAGTAGTAAAGGGCTGCTGTTCTCGTCAAACTAAAAGTGACAGGTCGACACACCCTTTCCCCGCCCATAACCCTGCCCACTCCACCCACAACCCCTCCCTAACCACGCCTAAATGCCGCCCATTCAACGCTTTTTATTCTGTTAGACATTATATAACGTCAGTAATTTAATTAAGTTTTAATATCTTTAAAAATAAAATGATATTGACAGCAGCTAATTGATCCGTCTATCTTTCTAGGACCTTTAAAGATGTCATACCGCCCATTCAACGACCCTTTTATTCTGTTAGATCTGATAACGTGGCAGTAATTCAATTAAGTATTAATATGCAGGGATCTCAAGTCTCTCTGACGTTCAGGGAGTCTCCCGCTATTAGATAGCGTCTCCCTGACCACCGCATGTGAAACAATATATCCGGAAAGGTTTACTGATAGCAGAGCAGAGAGATAAGAGAAGTGACAGGACAGAGTTTAGATTACAGGTTGAATTAACCCTTTAGGGTCAAATTGGCTTCTCAAGGAGATATATATGTTAAAGGCATCCCTTTTTCTGTCTCATTCAGTAGCTATATAACTATTGAGAGAGATGTATTTTTTTTAAATACATTTACACATTTAACCCTCCATTTTAATTATATTATTTACCCCAGTGTTAAATTCACACCCCCTGGATGCTTGTTTTTCCCCCTACAGTGGGGTAGATAATTACACAGGGTTTTAACCACCTCCGGACCGCCTAACGCAGATTCGCGTTCCGGAGGTGGCAGCCCTGCGCTCAGAGACGCATATACGCGCCATCTTGCGATGGCCGAGATTTCCCGTGAACGCGCGCACACAGGCGCGCGCGCTCACAGGAACGGAAGGTAAGAGAGTGGATCTCCAGCCTGCCAGCGGCAATCGTTCGCTGGCAGGCTGGAGATGTGATTTTTTTAACCCCTAACAGGTATATTAGACGCTGTTTTGATAACAGCGTCTAATATACCTGCTACCTGGTCCTCTGGTGGTCCCCTTTGTTTGGATCGACCACCAGAGGACACAGGCAGCTCAGTAATATGTTGCACCAAGCACCACTACACTACACCCCCCCCTGTCACTTATTAACCCCTTATTCACCCTTGATCACCCTTGATCACCCCTGATCACCCCATATAGACTCCCTGATCACCCCCCTGTCATTGATTACCCCCCTGTCATTGATCACCCCCCTGTAAAGCTCCATTCAGATGTCCGCATGATTTTTACGGATCCACTGATAGATGGATCGGATCCGCAAAACGCATACGGACGTCTGAATGGAGCCTTACAGGGGCGTGATCAATGACTGTGGTGATCACCCCATATAGACTCCCTGATCACCCCCCTGTCATTGATTACCCCCCTGTCATTGATAACCCCCCTGTAAAGCTCTATTCAGATGTCCGCATGATTTTTACGGATCCACTGATAGATGGATCGGATCCGCAAAACGCATACGGACGTCTGAATGGAGCCTAACAGGGCCGTGATCAATGACTGTGGTGATCACCCCATATAGACTCCCTGATCACCCCCCTGTCATTGATTACCCCCCTGTCATTGATCACCCCCCTGTAAAGCTCCATTCAGATGTCCGCATGATTTTTACGGATCCACTGATAGATGGATCGGATCCGCAAATCGCATACGGACGTCTGAATGGAGCCTTACAGGGGCGTGATCAATGACTGTGGTGATCACCCCATATAGACTCCCTGATCACCCCCCTGTCATTGATTACCCCCCTGTAAAGCTCCATTCAGATGTCCGCATGATTTTTACGGATCCACTGATAGATGGATCGGATCCGCAAAACGCATACGGATGTCTGAATGGAGCCTTACAGGGGCGTGATCAATAGCTGTGGTGATCACCCCATATAGACTCCCTGATCACCCCCCTGTCATTGATTACCCCCCTGTCATTGATCACCCCCCTGTAAAGCTCCATTCAGATGTCCACATGATTTTTACGGATCCACTGATAGATGGATCGGATCCGCAAAACGCATACGGACGTCTGAATGGAGCCTTACAGGGGCGTGATCAATGACTGTGGTGATCACCCCATATAGACTCCCTGATCACCCCCCTGTCATTGATTACCCCCCTGTCTTTGATCACCCCCCTGTAAAGCTCCATTCAGATGTCCGCATGATTTTTACGGATCCACTGATAGATGGATCGGATCCGCAAAACACATACAGGCGTCTCCCTGGAGCCTTCCAGGGGGGGTGATCACCCCATATAGACTCCCTGATCACCCCCCTGTCATTGATCACCCCCCCCTGTCATTGATCACCCCCCCGTCAGGCTGCATTCAGATGTCCGTATGATTTTTACTGATCCTCGGATACATGGATCGGACCTGCAAAACACATACTGACATCTGAATGGAGCCTTATAGGGTGGTGATCAATGACAGGGGGCTGATCACCCCATATAGACTCCCTGATCACCCCCCTGTCATTGATCACCCCCCTGTCATTGATCACCCCTCTGTAAGGCTCCATTCAGACATTTTTTTGGCCCAAGTTAGCGGAAATTATTATTTTTTTCTTACAAAGTCTCATATTCCACTCACTTGTGTCAAAAAATTAAATCTCACATGAACTCACGATACCCCTCACGGAATCCAAATGCGTAAAAATTTTTAGACATTTATATTCCAGACTTCTTCTCACGCTTTAGGGCCCCTAGAATGCCAGGGCAGTATAAATACCCCACATGTGACCCCATTTCGGAAAGAAGACACCCCCAGGTATTCCGTGAGGAGCATATTGAGTCCATGAAAGATTGAAATTTTTGTCCCAAGTTAGCGGAAAGGGAGACTTTGTGAGAAAAAAATAAATAAAATCAATTTCCGCTAACTTGTGCCAAAAAAAAAAAATTTCTATGAACTCGCCATGCCCCTCATTGAATACCTTGGGGTGTCTTCTTTCCAAAATGGGGTCACATGTGGGGTATTTATACTGCCCTGGCATTTTAGGGGCCCTAAAGCGTGAGAAGAAGTCTGGGATCCAAATGTCTAAAAATGCCCTCATAAAAGGAATGTGGGCCCCTTTGCGCATCTAGGCTGCAAAAAAGTGTCACACATGTGGTATCGCCGTACTCAGGAGAAGTTGGGCAATGTGTTTTGGGGTGTCATTTTACATATACCCATGCTGGGTGAGATAAATATCTTGGTCAAATGCCAACTTTGTATAAAAAAATGGGAAAAGTTGTCTTTTGCCAAGATATTTCTCTCACCCAGCATGAGTATATGTAAAAAGACACCCCAAAACACATTGTCCAACTTCTCCTGAATACGGTGATACCACATGTGTGACACTTTTTTGCAGCCTAGGTGGGCAAAGGGGCCCACATTCCAAAGAGCACCTTTAGGATTTCACAGGTCATTTACCTACTTACCACACATTAGGGCCCCTGGAAAATGCCAGGGCAGTATAACTACCCCACAAGTGACCCCATTTTGGAAAGAAGACACCCCAAGGTATTCCGTGAGGGGCATGGCGAGTTCCTAGAATTTTTTATTTTTTGTCACAAGTTAGTGGAAAATGATGATTTTTTTTTTTTTTTTTTTTTTACAAAGTCTCATATTCCACTAACTTGTGACAAAAAATAAAAACTTCCATGAACTCACTATGCCCATCAGCGAATACCTTGGGGTGTCTTCTTTCCAAAATGGGGTCACTTGTGGGGTAGTTATACTGCCCTGGCATTCTAGGGGCCCAAATGTGTGGTAAGGAGTTTGAAATCAAATTCTGTAAAAAATGACCTGTGAAATCCGAAAGGTGCTCTTTGGAATATGGGCCCCTTTGCCCACCTAGGCTGCAAAAAAGTGTCACACATCTGGTATCTCCGTATTCAGGAGAAGTTGGGGAATGTGTTTTGGGGTGTCATTTTACATATACCCATGCTGGGTGAGAGAAATATCTTGGCAAAAGACAACTTTTCCCATTTTTTTATACAAAGTTGTCTTTTGCCGAGATATTTCTCTCACCCAGCATGGGTATATGTAAAATGACACCCAAAAACACATTCCCCAACTTCTCCTGAATACGGAGATACCACATGTGTGACACTTTTTTGCAGCCTAGGTGGGCAAAGGGGCCCATATTCCAAAGAGCACCTTTCGGATTTCACCGGCCATTTTTTACAGAATTTGATTTCAAACTCCTTACCACACATTTGGGCCCCTAGAATTCCAGGGCAGTATAACTACCCCACAAGTGACCCCATTTTGGAAAAAAGACACCCCAAGGTATTCGCTGATGGGCATAGTGAGTTCATGGAAGTTTTTATTTTTTGTCACAAGTTAGTGGAATATGAGACTTTGTAAGAAAAGGAAAAAAAAAAGAAAAATCATCATTTTCCACTAACTTGTGACAAAAAATAAAAAGTTCTATGAACTCACTATGCCCATCAGCGAATACCTTAGGGTGTCTACTTTCCGAAATGGGGTCATTTGTGGGGTGTTTGTACTGTCTGGCCATTGTAGAACCTCAGGAAACATGACAGGTGCTCAGAAAGTCAGAGCTGCTTCAAAAAGCGGAAATTCAAATTTTTGTACCATAGTTTGTAAACGCTATAACTTTTACCCAAACCATTTTTTTTTTACCCAAACATTTTTTTTTTATCAAAGACATGTAGAACAATAAATTTAGAGCAAAATTTATATATGGATGTCGTTTTTTTTGCAAAATTTTACAACTGAAAGTGAAAAATGTCATTTTTTTGCAAAAAAATCGTTAAATTTCGATTAATAACAAAAAAAGTTAAAAGGTCAGCAGCAATGAAATACCACCAAATGAAAGCTCTATTAGTGAGAAGAAAAGGAGGTAAAATTAATTTGGGTGGTAAGTTGCATGACCGAGCAATAAACGGTGAAAGTAGTGTAGGTCAGAAGTGTAAAAAGTGGCCTGGTCTTTCAGGGTGTTTAAGCTATGGGGGCTGAGGTGGTTAAAGAATAAACTTCCTGACTCAGACCAAGAGCCGACTCAGGGAGTCAGCAAGTGAATCGAAGCATCCGCGCATGCGCATTGAGCAACCTAAGCTTTGGTTCACTTGCTTCTTGTCAGCTCAGCGAATGAACCGAAGATTCGATTCATGAATCGGTTCATTTGAATGAACTTATTCAAATGAACCGATTCATGTGAAAGATCCGAACTTCCCATCTCTAGTTTACTCGCAGTAAACCTTTCCGGCAACCTGTAGCAGTGTCCCCTTCTCGGCGCGTGCGCACAGTGCAAGAAGAATCCGATGCCAGCAGTCCGCAACGACGCATCAGGCTGAGCCTGTGCGCACGCGCGGGATCTCAAAGCGGGAGGAGGGGGAGGGAGGGGGCGTGCGGCCGGGCACCATGCATCCACAGACCTCCCCTGCTTGGGCACCTTAATTCAGTTATTGACAGGTTAGTAAAACCTGTTTTTCCGCAGAATAAAGCCACAAATAGCTTTTATAAGGCCACCTTAGAAATCAGAATGCTACCCTGGACATGAGCATATGTTTAGCTCACAGGGCTTATAGGTGGTGACAGAATTCCTTTAATCATATACATAAATATGATAATTTGGGGCAGGGTAATGAGCCCAGTCCTCCACACCATAGAGCAAAGTGTGCAGATACTGCATATGTTTGGAAAATGTAATAAAAAGTTTGTGAAAGAAAAAAAAAAGAAATCCTCCCTGAAATGAGAAGTGCACCTCCCTGAAATGAGTTTTTGCAGGTTGGGATGTCTGAATATGTTTAAAAATAAAATGATATTAAGCTTGTATTAACATCTTATTAAGCTATTATAAACATTGACAATAGCTATTTGATCCAACTAGTATCCTAAAACTAAAAGACCTTTGATCAGGGGCAAGCCCCGGATGTTTTGTCCAGTGCCCGAATGTTATGCTGGTAGCATTTTTATTTATTTGGCTATTCCAGGGCCCTTTAATATTGATTGGACCTGGGCAACCCACCACAGATCATCCCCCCACCCCCCTTGCACTTGTTCCGCTGATCCGCTACTTGCGGGCTGCGCGGGCCTGAGTTCAGTCACTTCGGTGCGCAATCCCGTCCTGCGACGCGTGATCCCGCGAGACGTTGCCCAGAGTCCACTCTCATCAATATTAAAGGTCCCAAGCAAAGATTTCTGCAGTTGTGAGGAAATGAACCATAACAGATATTGGAAAGTTACCGAATGTTGTATAATATAAATGACTGCAGTCTACAGTACTGCACTTCATTTGCGCAAACCAGAACACCCGTGATTTAAGCAAAATATTTGATCACCGCATCTAACGCAGATACGTATCATTTATAAATATTAACAATAGCTAATTGCGGCACCCAACTTTCCCGGTTGCCGATAACACGTTGAAGACATGTTCGGGCATGTCCTAAGACTTACTGTCAGTAATTCAGATGTCCTAAGACATATTTAAGAGTGCCAGCCGTGGCACCCAACTTTCCCGGGTGCCGATTGAGCGTTCGTTTTGAGAAATACGGCCCCACATTTTGCGAAGCACGTCAGGGAATGTCTGAGCATGATGAAAGCATGTTCGGACATGTCCTAAGGCATTATTTATTAATAATTTAGTTTCTTTAGGGAAATTTGCTTCGTTACGAAATTATGTTTAATAAAATCGAAGGAGTCCGTGTTTTAAGCAAATTGTCTTTATTTATAACGCATCACGGTACATTTTTGCAATAACTCAGTAGGGTAGGTTTGTGCGTAATTACAGCAACGTATACATAATTGTTTCATGAGATTTGTTACAAAGGTACTTACAACACGGTAATTTTTTCTAAAATTACTCGTAAATATTTTTAATACATTTTCAAAAGACATTCCTTTAGCGATACAATGTAAGATATAGATGCAGTAATGCCCGCAGACCGAACTAGCTGTGTCCTGTATTTGTCTGTTTTGATACCTTATAATCTTAGAATTTTTAGATAAAAATTTAATAAATTCACCAGGAAATATTTTGTTCGTTGGCAATAATCCATAACTATAAAAAAAAATAGATACGTCATTTGGGTATAATATAATTAAAATCCAGTGCTTTTGCCGCTGATACAAATTGTCCGTATTTACAATATAGGCCGCCGGACGGTCGATGATTTTCTTTTCCGGTAATAAATCACACGGAAATACACCTTTAAATATGCGTCAGGTGTGAAATTCAGCTTTGATAAAGCAGGTAATTTCATAATTATTCATTTTATTGAAAATCATATAAAACCTCCCTTCTATTGTTTATTTCAATAATATTTTCATGAACGGAATACACAATAGTAGTGTACATATAAGTAATCAAAAGTGACAGGTGCCGCGCCCCCCAGCTGCCAAAACCCCACTCGTCGACACGTCCCTTCCGTCCTCTTGAAAGGTCCCCTCCCACCTTGGCCCTCTCCCAAATCTGAATAATGCATACCTGGACATGTCTAGAGACCACGTTATATTATTTTGGTAGATAGCGACCGCCACCCAAATCTATTATGAATTGATTAAAATATTATGAATCTGTCTTCTTAACCCTCCACCTTTGCCCCCTCCCAAATCTTAATAATGCATGCCTGGACATATCTACATGCTGTCTGCATATGCGACCTCCTATCACCTCTACCCCCGCCCAAATCTTTTATGAATTTATTAAAATATTATGAATCTGTTTTCTTAAAATCATATGAATCTCTTTTAATAATTTAATTACAGCTGCTGACGCTTTCTCAGTTGCGACCCACCTCCACCCCCGCCCAAATCTTTATGAATTTATTAAAATATTATGTATCTGTCTTCTTAAAATCATATGAATCTCTTTTATTAATTAAATTACAGGTGCTGACGCTTTCTCAGTAATAATGAACCGCATGCTGTCTGCATATATGAACGAGTGTTTGACACGCCTCTCATACTACATACAGCCTCCCATACAGCGACATAGGGTAAAAACGTGTCTGGGCAAGTCTAAAATTGTCTAAAAAGCACAGCGTATGTTAAATTTTTATGGTAGATACGTACCTGGACATGTCTAGAGATCCGCCCAATGAACCCCTTATTGTCAGTATACAAATTAAGCACAAACAAAAACAGAGTCTTTAAAAGTTTATTGAGCAATAAACAACGTATAGAAAAGCGGTTATGTTACAACACATATATAAATTCACAGCAAACCCCTTATTGTCACTATACAAATTGAGCACAAACAAAAATGCAGAGATTGAAAATTTTTATTGAGCAGATAAACAACGTACAGAAAAGCAGCTATGTTACAACACATATAAATTCAAAAATACGTTTAGCAGGGTTACACTATACAATACATTAATAATATACACATAGGGGAGTAGCCAGCAGCCGACATGGCCAGCCCCATGTGAGGAGAGCACAGCGGCTGCGACCACAGAGCGGGACAAATCCTGACAGAACTGTGAACGTTTGTGCCGGACAGAGACCCTGAGTCAGCCCAGCAACGCATTCCACCAAAAGCCATACAAGAAGACCGGTAGGAGCGCACACAAGAGAGATGCCAGGAGCCTCGGGGAGGACGGCTCCAGAGACTGGAGTGAGTGGATCGTGTGCCGGCTCAAGCCAGGGACTGGCAGCAAGACCTGGCACTCTGCTTTTAGTGGTGAGGCATATGGGAACAAGCCAGGGGGACCGCGGGAGGCATACCTGAGGTGGTGGGAAGGAGACGTGGCTTCAAATCCAGCTTGCAGAAGTTCCCTGCCAAAAGGCCATCTTGTGGAGTCTTCTTCAGAGTTGGCAGGGACATAAGCAGACCTGGGCTCCTGCAGCACCACATACAACAATATCCCCAAACACACAACAGCTCTGCAATATCCTCCTGTGTATAATACACTGCTCAAAAAAATAAAGGGAACACTTAAACAACACAATGTAACTCCAAGTCAATCACACTTCTGTGAAATCAAACTGTCCACTTAGGAAGCAACACTGAGTGACAATCAATTTCACATGCTGTTGTGCAAATGGGATAGACAACAGGTGGAAATTATAGGCAATTAGCAAGACACCCCCAATAAAGGAGTGGTTCTGCAGGTGGTGACCACAGACCACTTCTCAGTTCCTATGCTTCCTGGCTGATGTTTTGGTCACTTTTGAATGCTGGCGGTGCTTTCACTCTAGTGGTAGCATGAGATGGAGTCTACAACCCACACAAGTGGCTCAGGTAGTGCAGCTTATCCAGGATGGCACATCAATGCGAGCTGTGGCAAGAAGGTTTGCTGTGTCTGTCAGCGTAGTGTCCAGAGCATGGAGGCGCTACCAGGAGACAGGCCAGTACATCAGGAGACGTGGAGGAGGCCGTAGGAGGGAAACAACCCAGCAGCAGGACCGCTACCTCCGCCTTTGTGCAAGGAGGAACAGGAGGAGCACTGCCAGAGCCCTGCAAAATGACCTCCAGCAGGCCACAAATGTGCATGTGTCTGCTCAAACGGTCAGAAACAGACTCCATGAGGGTGATATGAGGGCCCGACGTCCAAATGTGGGGGTTATGCTTACAGCCCAACACCGTGCAGGATGTTTGGCATTTGCCAGAGAACACCAAGATTGGCAAATTTGCGACTGGCGCCCTGTGCTCTTCACAGATGAAAGCAGGTTCAGACTGAGCACATGTGACAGACGTGACAGAGTCTTGAGACGACATGGAGAACGTTCTGCTGCCTGCAACATCCTCCAGCATGACCAGTTTGGCATTGGGTCAGTAATGGTGTGGGTGGCATTTCTTTGGAGGGCCGCACAGCCCTCCATGTGCTCGCCAGAGGTAGCCTGACTGCCATTAGGTACCGAGATGTGATCCTCAGACGCCTTGTGAGACCATATGCTGGTGCGGTTGGCCCTGGGTTCCTCCTAATGCAAGACAATGCTAGACCTCATGTGGCTGGAGTGTGTCAGCAGTTCCTTCAAGACGAAGGCATTGATGCTATGGACTGGCCCGCCCGTTCCCCAGACCTGAATCCAATTGAGCACATCTGGGACATCATGTCTCGCTCTATCCACTAACGTCACGTTGCACCACAGACTGTCCAGGAGTTGGCAGATGCTTTAGTCCAGGTCTGGGAGGAGATCCCTCAGGAGACCGTCCGCCACCTCATCAGGAGCATGCACAGGCGTTGTAGGGAGGTCATACAGGCACGTGGAGGCCACACACACTACTGAGCCTCATTTTGACTTGTTTTAAGGACATTACATCAAAGTTGGATCAGCCTTTAGTGTGTTTTTCCGCTTTAATTTTGAGTGTGACTCCAAATCAAGACCTCCATGGGTTGAAAAATGTGATTTCCATTTTTTTATTTTTGTGTGATTTTGTTGTCAGCACATTCAACTATGTAAAGAACAAAGTATTTCAGAATAATATTTAATTAATTCAGATCTAGGATGTGTTATTTTTGTGTTCCCTTTATTTTTTTGAGCAGTGTATATTCTCAAAACAGGACCAAAATGCATGTCTCATAGAAACATAGAATGTGTCGGCAGACAAGAGCCATTTGGCCCATCTAGTCTGCCCAATATACTGAATACTATGAATAGCCCCTGGCCCTATCTTATATGAATAATGGCCTTATGCCTATCCCATGCATGCTTAAACTCCTTCACTGTATTTGCAGCTACCACATCTGCAGGAAGGCTATTCCATGCATCCACTACTCTCTCAGTAAAGTAATACTTCCTAATATTACTTATAAACCTTTGCCCCTCTAATTTAAAACTATGTCCTCTTGTAGCAGTTTTTCTTCTTTTAAATATTCTCTCCTCTTTTACCTTGTTGATTCCCCTTATGTATTTAAAAGTTTCTATCATATCCCCTCTGTCTCGTCTTTCTTCCAAGCTATACATGTTAAGGTCATTTAAGCTTTCCTGGTAAGTTTTATCCTGCAATCCATGTACTAGTTTAGTAGATCTTCTCTGAACTCTCCAAAGTATCAATATCCTTCTGGAGATAAGGTCTCCAGTACTGCACACAATACTCCAAATGAGGTCTCACCAGTGCTCTGTAGAGCAGCATGAGCACCTTCCTCTTTCTACTGGTAATGTCTCTCCCTATACACCCAAGCATTCTGCTAGCATTTCCTGTTGCTCTATGACATTGTCTGCCTACCTTTAAGTCTTCTGAAATAATGACCCCTAAATCCCTTTCCTCAGATACTGAGGTTAGGATTGTATCACTGATTTATATTCTGCTCTTGGGTTTTTACGCCCCAGGCGCATTATCTTGCACTTATCAACATTTTAGTTGCCAGATTTTTGACCATTCTTCTAGTTTTACTACAGTAAATCCTTTTCCATTTAGTGTATCCCTCCAGGAACATCAACCCTGTTACAAATCTTTGTGTCATGAGCAAAAAGACACACGTTACCATCGAGGCCTTCTGCAATTTCGCTGATAAAGATATTAAACAATATGGGTCCCAGAACAGATCCTTGAGGTACCCCACTGGTAACAAGTCTGAATATACTCCATTGACTACAACCCTCTGTTGTCTGTCCCTCAGCCACTGTCTAATCCATTCAACAATATGGGAGTCCAAGCACAAAGACTGCAATTTATTGATAAGCCTTCTAGGTGGGACAGTATCAAAAGCCTTACTAAAGTCTAGGTAAGCGATGTCTACTGCACCTCCGCCATCTAATATTTTAGTCACCCAATCAAAAAAATCAATAAGATTAGTTTGACATGATCTCCCTGAAGTAAACCCATGCTGTTTTTCATCTTTCAATCCATGGGGATTTAGATGTTCCACAATCCTCTCCTTAAATATGGTTTCCAATAATTTACCCACTATTGAAGTCAGGCTTACTGGCCTATAGTTGCCCCATTCCTCCCTACTACCTTTCCTGTGAATAGGCACAACATTTGCTAATTTCCAATCTTTTGGGATGATGGTTTTGCTAGTACACCGCTAAGCTCTTTTAATAGATTTGGGTGTATTCCTTCAGGCCCCTTTGACTTATTTGTATTAATTTTAGACAGCTGACTTTTAACCTCTTCCTCTGTAAAGACACATGCATCCAAAGATTCATTAGTCTTCCTCCCTAACTGAGGTCCTTTTCCTTCATTTTCCTTTGTAAAAACTGAACAGAAGTATTCATTGAGGCAGTCAGCTAGTTCTTTTTCTTCTTCCATATACCTTCCTTCTTTTGTTTTTAATTTGGTAATTCTTTGTTTTAGTTTCATTTTTTCATTTATGTATCTAAAGAATGTCTTATCACCTTCTTTCACTGACTGAGCTAATTTCTCTTCTGCCTGTGCTTTAGAAGCTCTTATAACTTGCTTGGCCTCTGTCTGCCTAATCTTATAAATTTCCCTGTCATCCTCATTTTGTTTAGTTTTTTATAATTACTAAATGCTATCTTTTTGTTTTTAATTATTTTGGCCACTTCTGCAGAGTACCACAGTGGCCTCTTCCTTTTTTTGCTTTTACTGACAAGCCTAATGCAATTATCTGTTGCCTTCAATAGTGCCACTTTTAAGTAGTTGCATTTCTCCTGGACTCCATTGAAACTGTTCCAATCTGATAGGGACTCGTATACCACTAATCTAATTTTAGAAAATTCAATTTTTCTAAAATCTAAAACTTTTGTTTTTGTGTGGTGTGACTCAGTCATTGCACTTATAGTAAACCACACTGACTGGTGATCACTAGATCCCAATCTTTCCCCTACAGTAATATCAGGTACCAAATTCCCATTTGTGAATACTAAATCTAAAATGGCCTCCTTCCGGGTTAGCTCCTCAACTACTTGCTGTAGAGATAATCCTAGTAGGGAATTTAGAATATCTGTACTCCTGGTAAAACTAGCTATTTTTTTTATATTGGAAACTGACAGGACAATTTTAGTATACCCTTTAGACCACAGACCCTACAATGAAAAGGGAGAACTAGTAAAACATTAAAGCTCTATATTGGGAGCGCTGTTAAGCTCGTCACCCAGCGCCGGTATCTCATATCACCCATACGGGTGATACACGTTTGTTGTATTAGATTAGATTTTATGCTATCTTTCACATACAGGGCCACCCCTCCCCCTTTCTTGCCTTCTCTGACTTTCCTCTATAGAGAGAACCCTGGTATTGTTATATCCCAGTCATTACTCTCATTGAACCATGTCTGAGTAACAGCCACTAAATCTATATTCTCAGATGCCATTATAGACTCAAGTTCATTGATCTTATTTCCTAAACTGCGAGCATTTGTAGACAAGACTCTGAGCTTGTCATTTCTTAACCTATGTGCTACTGGCATCTTCTGGCATTGGTCCGGGGGGCAGTCAGACTGCTGGATTATCACTCTTTTGCCCCCCTTTCCTAGTTTAAATGCTCCTTAGCAAATACTTTGAACTGTTCACTGAGGACATTTGTTCCCTTGAGAGAAAGATGCAAACCATCTTTCTTGTGCAATTCTTTTCCATTCCAACTAGAGCTAACATGAGACACAAAGCCAAACCCTTGGTTCAGACACCATTCACCAAGCCATACATTGAATTCCTTAATGCGCATCTGCCTGTCATGCTGAAGGTTATGCACAGGCAAAACTGCCTAGAATGAAACAGTCGATGAAACCTCCCGTATATCATTACCAAGTGTGTAAAAAGCTTCATTCACCTTTGAAACCTCATTGCAAGCCAGATCATTTGCTCCAAGATGGATAACATCCACCTCCCTTTCCTGCTTTGCTTGCCTAACAGTATTAAGGATACGTTGTCTGTCCCTGCTAGTGGTAGCAGCAGGGAGACATCTAACAAAACAATTTTTCTCAAACTTCACACCTCTGATGATAGAATCGCCCACCAACACCTGCTTACTATCAGTCCTCACCTTATCCTTTTTGTCTTTGGCTGCAGTCTTGCATACCTTAGGCATAGGAGATGATTGCTCCTCACCCACTGTGCCTGAGCCATCTTCCATGTTGCTCTTGCACCCTGAAAGTGCTGAAAATTAATTATGGAGAGCCACTGACTGTGGGACATGTCTTCTATCAACAACTCTAAGTCTACCAGAACCTGCAGTAACCCATCTTCCATTTCTAGGGGGCCTCTGTGGCAGTGGCATTGCAACATTCCCAGCCTGAGTTTGTTTAACAGTTAATTTACAAATCTCAGATTTCAAACATGCAATTTCCTTCTGCATTACGGAGAGCTGTCTACAGATCAGACAGCATCCAAATCTCCGAAGAGTGGAACATGAAATAAAAGCACAACAATTCCTGCACTGAACCAGGTCTGCCAATTTAACCGCCTCCGGACTGCCTAACGCAGGATCGCGTTCCGTAGGCGGCTCACTCAGGCACAGTCACGCATATACGAGTCATATCGCGAGACGCGAGATTTCCTGTGAACGCGCGCACACAGGCGCGCACGTTCACAGGAACTGCAGGTAAGCGAGTGGATCTACAGCCTGCCAGCGGCGATCGTTCGCTGGCAGGCTGTAGATGCGATTTTTTTTAACCCTTAACAGGTATATTAGACACTGTTTTGATAACAGCGTCTAATATACCTGCTACCTGGTCCTCTGGTGGTCCCTTTTGCTTGGATCGACCACCAGAGGACACAGGCAGCTCTGTAATAAGTGGCACCAAGCACCACACTACACTACACCCCCCCTGTCACTTATTAACCCCTTATTAACCCCTGATCACCCCATATAGACTCCCTGATCACCCCCCTGTCATTGATCACCCCCCTGTAAGGCTCCATTCAGACGTCCGAATGTGTTTTACGGATCCACGGATCCATGGATCGGATCCGCGAAACACATACAGACGTCTGAATGGAGCCTTACAGGGGAATGATCAATGACAGGGGGGTGATCACCCCATATAGACTCCCTGATCACCCCCCTGTCATTGATCACCCCCCTGTAAGTCTCCATTCAGAGGTCCGTATGTGTTTTGCGGATCCACGGATCCATGGATCGGATCCGCAAAACACATACAGACTTCTGAATGGAGCCTTACAGGGGGGGTGATCACACCATATAGACTCCCTGATCACCCCCCTGTGATTGATCACCCCCCTATAAGGCTCCATTCAGACGTCCGTATGTGTTTTGCGGATCCGATCCATGGATCCGTGGATCCGCAAAACACATACGGACCTCTGAATGGAGCCTTACAGGGGGGTGATCAATCACAGGGGGTGATCAGGGAGTCTATATGGGGTGATCACCCCCCTGTCATTGATCACCCCCCTGTAAGGCTCCATTCAGACGTCCGTATGTGTTTTGCGGATCTGCAAAGCACGGACACCGCGGATCCGCAAAACACATACGGACGTCTGAATGGAGCCTTACAGGGGGGTGATGAATGACAGGGTGGTGATCACCCCATATAGACTCCCTGATCACCCCCCTGTCATTGATCACCCCCCTGTAAGGCTCCATTCAGACATTTTTTTGTCACAAGTTAGCGGAAATTGTTTTTTTTTTTTTTTTCTTACAAAGTCTCATATTCCACTAACTTGTGACAAAAAAATAAAATCTCACATGAACTCACCATACCCCTCACGGAATCCAAATGCGTAAAATTTTTTAGACATTTATATTCCAGACTTTTTCTCACGCTTTAGGGCCCCTAAAATGCCAGGGCAGTATAAATACCCCACATGTAACCCCATTTCGGAAAGAAGACACCCCAAGGTATTCGCTGAGGGGTATATTGAGTCCATGAAAGATTTAACTTTTTGTCCCAAGTTAGCAGAAAGGGAGACTTTGTGAGAAAAAAACAAAAAAAAAATCAATTTCCGCTAACTTGTGCCAAAAAAAAAAAACCTTCTATGAACTCGCCATGCCCCTCATTGAATACCTTGGGGTGTCTTCTTTCCAAAATGGGGTCACATGTGGTGTAGTTATACTGCCCTGGCATTTTAGGGGCCCTAAAGTGTGAGAAGAAGTCTGGTATCCAAATGTCTAAAAATGCCCTCCTAAAAGGAATTTGGGCCCCTTTGCGCATCTAGGCTGCAAAAAAGTGTCACACATGTGGTATCGCCGTACTCAGGAGAAGTTGGGCAATGTGTTTTGGGGTGTCATTTTACATATACCCATGCCAACTTTGTATAAAAAAATGGGAAAAGTTGTCTTTTAGAGAGATATTTCTCTCACCCAGCATGGGTATATGTAAAAAGACACCCCAAAACACATTGCCCAACTTCTCCTGAGAACGGCGATACCACATGTGTGACACTTTTTTGCAGCCTAGGTGGGCAAAGGGGCCCAAATTCCAAAGAGCACCTTTAGGATTTCACAGGGCATTTTTTACACATTTTGATTTCAAACTACTTCTCACGCATTAGGTCCCCTAAAATGCCAGGG
Source organism: Bufo bufo (assembly GCF_905171765.1). Classification (NCBI taxonomy): domain Eukaryota; kingdom Metazoa; phylum Chordata; class Amphibia; order Anura; family Bufonidae; genus Bufo; species Bufo bufo. The sequence continues at coordinate 239,918,346 of NC_053389.1, read as the reverse complement.
CAGTATGAATACCCCACAAGTGACCCCATTTTGGAAAGAAGACACCCCAAGGTATTCCGTGAGGGGCATGGCGAGTTCCTAGAATTTTTTATTTTTTGTTACAAGTTAGCGGAAAATGATGTTTTTTTTTTTTCTTACAAAGTCTCATATTCCACTAACTTGTGACAAAAAATAAAAACTTCCATGAACTCACTATGCCCATCACGAAATACCTTGGGGTGTCTTCTTTCCAAAATGGGGTCACTTGTGGGGTAGTTATACTGCCCTGGCATTTTAGGGGCCCTAATGCGTGAGAAGTAGTTTGAAATCAAAATGTGTAAAAAATGCCCTGTGAAATCCTAAAGGTGCTCTTTGGAATGTGGGCCCCTTTGCCCACCTAGGCTGCAAAAAAGTGTCACACATGTGGTATCGCCTTACTCAGGAGAAGTTGGGCAATGTGTTTTGGGGTGTCTTTTTACATATACCCATGCTGGGTGAGAGAAATATCTCTCTAAAAGACAACTTTTCCCATTTTTTTTATACAAAGTTGTCATTTTACAGAGATATTTATCTCACCCAGCATAGGCATGTGTAAAAAGACACCCCAAAACACATTGCCCAACTTCTCCTGAGTACGGCGATACCACATGTGTGACACTTTTTTGCAGCCTAGGTGGGCAAAGGGGCCCACATTCCAAAGAGCATCTTTAGGATTTCACAGGTCATTTTTTACACATTTTGATTTCAAACTACTTCTCACGCATTAGGGCCTTTAACCACCTCCGGACCGCTGTACGCAGATTCGCGTTCCGGAGGTGGCAGCGCTGCGCACAATCACGCATATACGCGTCATCTCGCGAGACGCGAGATTTCGCTCCAAGCCGGCCCGCGCATGCGCATCGCGGGCCAGCAAAATTCAAAGAAGAAGTTCGTCACCAGCCTGCCAGCAACGATCATTGGCTGGCAGGCTGGCGATTTTTAAAAAATCCAATCAAAAGTCATATAACAGATCATATTAGTAAATATGATCTGTTATATGGCTTGTCTGCTCCTCTGCTGGTCCTTTTCGTCGGTTGGATCCAGCAGAGAAGCAGACTGAACTGTAAGTACACCAAACACTTCACTGTAGCCCCTGATCACCCCCCTGCACCCCAATTAACCCTTTGATCGCCCCTGTCAATCACCAGTGAAAGAAAAAAAGTGATCAGTGTAAACTGTCACTTTTTTTTTTTCACTAGTATTGGCTGTTAGGTTTTAGGGATAGTTTAGGCCCCTTGGTTAGGTAGTTAGCGTCAGTTAGCGCCCAGCCCACCGCACCGCAGTCACTTTTATTCGCTGAATAGCGTATCGCTAATCAGTATTTGTACTTTTATAGTATCTGTAAGTGATCAAAACTGATCACGGTCAGATCTATAATAGTATTAGTGTCACTTTAGTTCGCCCTCCACCCAAAACGCAGTGTTTGCCCGATCAGGCCTGATCGGTCGCCCACACGTGCGTTCACCCACGCCCGCCCCACCGCAGTGACAAAAAATATATATTTTTTGATCACTGCACATTCATTTTACACGCACTGCGGCGATAAAAAAATCAGTTTTGATATTTTTTATCAGCAGCCTCCGGTACTTCGCTAGCCTCCCCTTTGTAAGACAGGCTTGCTTTTTTTCTTGGGTAGTCTCAGGGAATACCCCTAAATTTAGTAGTCCAAAATGTCAAACAGGGGGCATTCTTCTGAAGAGGCCTACAGGATTCTGACCCAGTCGGATGAGGAGTGGGAACCTTCATCTGATGAATCTAGCGGGTCAGAATATGAACCTGTGGAAAGCAGTGGCTCTCTGACCCAAAGTTCGGACGAGGAGGTGGAGGTCCCTGGCAGCACCAGGCGTACCCGGCCCCGTGTCGCTAGACCACAGGTTATGCAGGATCCGCTTCAAGAGCAGCAGAGTGGGGCTGTCGCTGCCGGATCACGTGGTGAGGCATACACCAGCAGCGCAGCCCTCCCTGGACCTAGTACCAGCACTGCCGTACAACATGGTGACGTGGCGAGCACCAGAAGGGCAGTTGAAGCTGGTACGGTGGCACGTGCACTAGTTACCCCGTCGCAGCCACCGCACAGACAGGCCCGTAGAGCCCCTAGAATCCCTGAGGTGCTGGCAAACCCTGATTGGCAGTCACCAACTTCAGCCGCACCTGTAGTTCCCCCTTTCACCGCCCAGTCTGGAGTTCGGGTTGAGACGGCTCAAATCGGTTCGGCCCTGGGATTTTTTGAGCTGTTCTTGACTGCGGAGCTCTTGGACTTAGTCGTGGCAGAGACCAACCAGTATGCCACACAATTTATATCCGCCAACCCGGGAAGCTTTTATGCCCAGCCTTTCCGGTGGAAACCAGTCCAAGTTTCCGAACGTAAAATTTTTTTGGGCCTTCTCCTCAACATGGGCCTGACAAAAAAGCATGAATTGCGGTCATATTGGTCAACGCACCCGATTCATCACATGCCCATGTTCTCTGCTGCTATGTTCAGGGCACGATTTGAGGCCATCCTCCGTTTCCTGCATTTTAGCGACAACACCACCTCCCGTCCCAGAGGCCACCCAGCTTTTGACCGGCTCCACAAAATTCGGCCCCTCATAGACCATTTCAACCAGAAATTTGCAGATTTGTATACCCCCGAGCAAAACATCTGCGTAGACGAGTCCCTAATACATTTTACCGGGCGCCTTGGCTTCAAACAGTACATCCCAAGCAAGCGTGCCCGGTATGGGGTCAAATTGTATAAGCTCTGTGAAAGGGCCACAGGCTATACCCACAAATTTCGGATCTATGAGGGAAAAGATCAGACCCTGGAGCCGGTCGGTTGCCCTGACTACCTGGGGAGCAGTGGGAAGACAGTCTGGGACTTGGTGTCACCCTTATTCGGCAAGGGGTACCATCTTTATGTGGACAATTTTTACACAAGTGTGGCCCTCTTTAGGCATTTGTTTCTAGAACGGATTTGCGCCTGTGGCACCGCGCGAACTAGTCGCGTGGGCTTCCCCCAACGGCTTGTAACCACCCGTCTTGCAAGGGGGGAGAGGGCTGCCTTGTGTAACGAAGAACTGCTCGCGGTGAAATGGAGAGACAAGCGTGACGTTTACATGCTCTCCTCCATTCACGCAGACACGACAATCCAAATTGAGCGAGCAACCCGTGTCATTGAAAAGCCCCTCTGTGTCCACGACTATAATGCGCTCATGGGAGGGGTGGACTTCAATGACCAGATGTTGTCTCCGTATTTAGTTTCCGCAGAACCAGACGCTGGTATAAGAAGGTGTCTGTATATTTAATTCAATTGGCGCTGTACAATAGTTTTGTTCTCTACAGTAAGGCTGGGAGAACACGATCTTTCCTCAAATTCCAGGAAGAGATCATCGAGAACCTCCTTTACCCAGGAGGTTCCGTGGCCCCATCCACCAGTGTAGTTAGCCGTCTACACGAGCGACATTTCCCCAGTGTCGTTCCTGGTACCTCAACCCAACCGTCACCCCGAAAAAGATGTCGTGTCTGTAGCAGGAGTGGAATAAGGCGTGACACCCGCTATTTCTGTCCTGACTGTCCTGACCACCCTGCCCTATGCTTTGGTGAGTGTTTCCGGAAGTACCACACACAGGTACACCTAGCATAGGGATTGCATCTCACAGGACAGGCACACAGGGCTATTAGGGCCCTTTTACTCTCAGCTGCTGCAAACCTCTCCTTTCACCTGGGATAAAGTGCATAACGTACTTCGCCACATCTTTGGGCTATTTGCGCTTTGCACATTGTCCCATGGGGAAGGAGAGGTTTGTTCTATAAAGGTAAAAAAAACTAAACAAAAAAAAAATTACCGGTAAGTAAAAAAGTTAAAAAAGTTTAAAAAAGTTAATATGTTCTGTTCTAAAGTTAATAAAGTTATTGCTTTGCGGCCTGGTTTTTTCTTTTTTGTTTTGTTTTTTTTTACCTTTCAGGTGGACCAACCGATCGACTAGCTGCAGCACTGATGTGCATTCGGACAGAAGCATTGCGCTGCTGTCAGATTACACGCAAGTCGGTGTATGCGGCGCTGCAAGACGAGATTTCTCCTCTGCAGTAAAAGATATGTTTGCCGAGGCATATGAGCTGAGGAGGTGGCGGTGTTCATATACTTTGGCAAACACTTTGTATATATAAAAAAAAAAATCCCGGCAATGATTTATTCATCCACATCGATTGATGTGAATGGAGAAATCTGGTTTGCCAGGGCATACGAGCTGAAGTGGGTATGGATGATGGGCGGAGCTCCTATGTCCTGGCAGACGCCTTTCCCCTCCTTTTTCCTTTTGTTGGCAGTAGATTTTTTCATCCACATTGATCGAGGCGAATGAAGAAATCTGTGCCGTCATTTTTTTCTTTCAGCCAGAGGCTGAACGGAAAAAAAAAATCTCATTACCCCGTATGCTCATATAAGGAGAATAGCAGAAACTCTCTAATGCGGGCATACAGTAATGATTCGGAGACCCTCAAATGCCAGGGTAGTACAAACACCCCACAAATAACACCATTTTGGAAAGAAGACACCCCAAGGTATTCGCTGAGGGCTATATTGAGTCCATGAAAGATTGAAATTTTTGTCCCAAGTTAGCGGAAAGGGAGACTTTGTGAGAACAAAATCAAAAAATCAATTTCCGCTAACTTGTGACAAAATTTTTTTTTTTCAATGAACTCGCCATGCCCCTCATTGGAATACCTTGGGGTGTCTTCTTTCCAAAATGGGGTCACATGTGGGGTATTTATACTGCCCTGGCATTTTAGGGGCCCCAAAGCGTGAGAAGAAGTCTGGTATCCAAATGTCTAAAAATGCCCTCCTAAAAGGAATTTGGGGCCCCTTTGCCCACCTAGGCTGCAAAAAAGTGTCACACATCTGGTATCTCTGTATTCAGGAGAAGTCGAGGAATGTGTTTTGGGGTGTCTTTTTACATATACCCATGCTGGGTGAGATAAATATCTGGTGCAATGCCAACTTTGTATAAAAAAAATGGGAAAAGTTGTCTTTTGCCAGATATTTCTCTCACCCAGCATGGGTATATGTAAAATGACACCACAAAACACATTCCTCACCTTCTCCTGAGTACGGAGATACCAGATGTGTGACACTTTTTTGCAGCCTAGGTGGGCAAAGGGGCCCACATTCCAAAGAGCAACCTTTCGGATTTCACAGGTCATTTACCTACTTACCACACATTAGGGCCCCTGAAAATGCCAGGGCAGTATAACTACCCCACAAGTGACCCCATTTTGGAAAGAAGACACCCCAACGTATTCCGTGAGGGGCATGGCAAGTTCCTGGATTTTTTATTTTTTTGTCACAAGTTAGTGGAAAATGATGATTTTTTTTTTTTCCATACAAAGTCTCCATATTCCAATAACTTGTGACAAAAAATAAAAACTTCCATGAACTCACTATGCCCATCAGCGAATACCTTGGGGTCTCTTCTTTCCAAAATGGGGTCACTTGTGGGGTAGTTATACTGCCCTGGCATTCTAGGGGCCCAAATGTGTGGTAAGGAGTTTGAAATCAAATTCTGTAAAAAATGACCTGTTCAAATCCGAAAGGTGCTCTTTGGAATATGGGCCCCTTTGCCCACCTAGGCTGCAAAAAAGTGTCACACATCTGGTATCTCCGTACTCAGGAGAAGGTGGGGGAATGTGGTTTGGGGTGTCATTTACATATACCCATGCTGGGTGAGAGAAATATCTTGGCAAAAGACAACTTTCCCATTTTTTTATACAAAGTTGGCATTTGACCAAGATATTTATCTCACCCAGCATGGGTATATGTAAAAAGACACCCCAAAACACATTCTCAACTTCTTCTGAGTACGGAGATACCAGATGTGTGACACTTTTTTGCAGCCTAGGTGGGCAAAGGGGCCCACATTCCAAAGAGCACCTTTCGGATTTCACAGGTCATTTTTTACAGAATTGATTTCAAACTCCTTACCACACATTTGGGCCCCTAGAATGCCAGGGCAGTATAACTACCCCACAAGTGACCCCATTTTGGAAAGAAGAGACCCCAAGGTATTCGCTGATGGGGTCACTTGTGGGGTAGTTATACTGCCCTGGCATTCTAGGGGCCCAAATGTGTGGTAAGGAGGTTGAAATCAAATTCTGTAAAAAATGACCTGTGAAATCCGAAAGGTGCTCTTTGGAATATGGGCCCCTTTGCCCACCTAGGCTGCAAAAAAGTGTCACACATCTGGTATCTCTGTATTCAGGAGAAGTTGAGGAATGTGTTTTGGGGTGTCTTTTTACATATACCCATGCTGGGTGAGATAAATATCTTGGTCAAATGCCAACTTTGTATAAAAAAATGGGAAAAGTTGTCTTTTGCCAAGATATTTCTCTCACCCAGCATGGGTATATATAAAATGACACCCCAAAACACATTCCCCACCTTCTCCTGAGTACGGAGATACCAGATGTGTGACACTTTTTTGCAGCCTAGGTGGGCAAAGGGGCCCATATTCCAAAGAGCACCTTTCGGATTTCACAGGTCATTTTTTACAGAATTTGATTTCAAACTCCTTACCACACATTTGGGCCCCTAGAATGCCAGGGCAGTATAACTACCCCACAAGTGACCCCATTTTGGAAAGAAGAGACCCCAAGGTATTCGCTGATGGGCATAGTGAGTTATAGAACTTTTTATTTTTTGTCACAAAGTTAGTGGAATATGAGACTTTGTAAGAAAAATAAATTAAAAAAATCATCATTTTCGCTAACTTGTGACAAAAAATTAAAAAGTTCTATGAACTCACTATGCCATCAGCGAATACCTTAGGGTGTTACTTTCCGAAATGGGGTCATTTGTGGGGTGTTTGTACTGTCTGGGCAAGTGTAGAATCTCAGGAGGAAACATGGACAGGTGCTCGAGAATTCAGAGCTGCTTCAAAATGCGAAATTCACATTTGTGTACCATTGTTTGTAAAACGCTATAACTTTTACCCAAACCTTTTTTTTTTACCCAAACATTTTTTTTTATCAAAGGACATTGTAGAACAATAAATTTAGAGCAAAATTTATATATGGATCTCGTTTTTTGGGGAAAAATTTTACAACTGAAAGTGAAAAATGTCATTTTTTTTGCAAAAAAATTGTTAAATTTCGATTAATAACAAAAAAAGTAAAAATGTCAGCAGCAAAGAAATACCACCAAATGAAAGCTCTATTAGTGAGAAGAAAAGGAGGTAAAATTCATTTGGGTGGTAAGTTGCATGACCGAGCAATAAACGGTGAAAGTAATGTAGGTCAGAAGTGTAAAAAGTGGCCTGGTCTTTCAGGGTGTTTAAGCACTGGGGGCTGAGGTGGTTAAAATGCCAGGGCAGTACCCCACAAGTGACCCCATTTTGGAAATAAGACACCCCAAGGTATTTGGTGATGGGCATAGTGAGTTCATGGAAGTTTTTATTTTTTGTCACAAGTTGGTGGAATATGAGACTTTGTAAAGAAAAAAAAAAAAAACATAATTTTCCGCTAACTTGTGACAAAAAATAAAAAGTTCAATGAACTCATTATGCACATCAGCGAATACCTTAGGGTGTCTACTTTCCGAAATGGGGTCATTTGTGGGGTGTTTTTACTGTCTGGGCATTGTAGAACCTCAGGAAACATGACAGGTGCTCAGAAAGTCAGAGCTGCTTCAAAAAGCGGAAATTCACATTTTTGTACCATAGTTTGTAAAACACTTTTACTCAAACCAATAAATATACACTTATTTTTTTGTTATCAAAGACATGTAGAACAATAAATTTAGAGAAAAATTTATATAGAAATGTAGTTTTATTTGTAAAATTTTACAACTGAAAGTGATAATGTCATTTTTTTTTGCAAAAAGTTTCGGTAAGTTTTGATTAATAACAAAAAAAGTAAAAATGTCAGCAGCAATAAATACCCCAAATGAAAGCTCTATATAGTGACGAAGAAAAGGAGGTAAAATTCATTTGGGTGTTAAGTTGCATGAACCGAGCAATAAACGTGAAAGTAGTGTAGTGGCAGAATTGTAAAAAGTGGTCTGGTCATTAAGGGTGTTACGCTAGGGGGGCTGAGGTGGTAAAGAGGGGAAAGATTTTAAACAAATCTACTTTTTTAGATTGTATCCACCTCCAGATTACCTCCTGACTATCCAAAGTGCACTTAAAAATGGCTGCACTTTGACAATGATGCAAGCTATATTAGGCAAGCTAATGCTAGTTCATATATATCACACACACACACTCCCACAAAAGCTCCCTCCCCCAACAACAAATTTAAACACCTTATCGCCCTATGCTTATTTGCAATCAGACAATAGCAAAAACATGTCTAACATATCCTTTTCCTGTTTTGAAGCAGACGTGTCTGAGTAGCCACCTAAAACACAGCTGAAGTTCTGTTTTGAAGCCAGAGTCTCACCATCAAATTCAGTAGTTATATATAAAAAGAATCAAATATCCATAGAGAATACAAGTCTTGAAACTGCTTCCTATACACTGTATATGCACAGTACGCTATACCATATTGAGGCCTGATCTTTGCTATGATTAGTATAGAACTGTCTGCTATCTTGGTATCACAATGGGCCACAAAACCACAAAGCTCTACTGAAAAACCGGTGCGGATTTTCCAGACAACCAGAGGACGGAGCGAGCGGTCCGCCATGACCACAACGGAATGTGCACACTAAAGCAAGTACAGTGGCCGAAACACCGTCCCAAACAACTCCCCAGGAGGAGGACCAGGAAAAACCCACGCTCAAACAAGTAACCACTCAGTCCTTGGAAGCTATCACGCATGCAAGACTTCCTTTACAGGAAAACTGGATGAAGTCAAGATAGATCTGGGTCTACTGCGCCAAGACCTGCAGAATTTGCGCAGCACGAGTCCAATATACTGAAGAAGAACGCATATCCCGTCGTATAGAGGATTCCACCGCTACTATTTCAAGATCCATCTCAGAACTAAATACCAAAGCGGAGCAATGGAAGCAGAAAGCAGATGACCTAGAAAATAGACTCCATAGAAACAATAATATCATCGGATTGCCTGAAAGAGCTGAAGGCAGGGCGCCAGATGAATTCATAGAAAATTGGATGAAGGAACTTTTCCCAGATGTAAATTTCTCCTCGGCTTATGCGGTGGAACAGGCACACAGAGTACCGGCAAAACCTCCTCCACCAGGGGCACCACCTCGCCAAATGCTTGCAAGACTCCTCAATAGAGATGTCGCGAACATAAAATTTTCCGTTCGCGAACAGCGAACGCGAATTTACGCAAATGTTAGCGAACGGGCGAACCGCCATAGACTTCAACAATAGGCAGGCGAATTTTAAAACCCACAGGGACTCTTTCTGGCCACAATAGTGATGGAAAAGTTGTTTCAAGGGGACTAACACCTGGACTGTGGCATGCCGGAGGGGGATCCATGGCAAAACTCCCATGGAAAATTACGTAGTTGATGCAGAGTCTGGTTTTAATCCATAAAGGGCATAAATCACCTAACATTCCTAAATAGTTTGGAATAACGTGCTTTAAAACATCCAGTGTGTGTATACGATCAGGTATGATGTTGTATCGATCAGGTAGTGTAAGGGTTACGCCCGCTATCAATAGTTGACACACTCATGACATAAATTTTATTCCTCTATGCATCAATCTTGGTGTAGTGATGACTGTGCTTCGTGCGCACGTTTGGGAGATGGCAGGCGATGGGGGTTTTTCAAAGCCTATGGTCGTGCTGAGGTAGTTTCAGTGACAGTTAAGTGACCCAGAAAACAATGATTCCTGCAGTGTGGGCCCATTGTTGGCCTAGTAGGCTTTAATGATCACCTTAGATGATCAAAAGAAAATTAATGTTTTTTCTATGAAAAATTATCCAGCCGATCGCTTTTGGTCTGTTCACAATGAAGCACGACCTATCATCTGGGGGTGTGCCAACATTACCAACACACTCATAGAAGGTGATGGCTTCATTGTGAATATGCCAAGCCCCTTCACCACAACAAGGTAACGCTCACGAAGGGGAATTGACACATGTATGTGCCTTTTTATTTAGTTTGTTTTTGCAGCCACAGTGCTAGCACCATAGGCCAGAAAAATAGGCATGTACACATGCCTGTAAAAATTAGGATATTGTTCCGGCCGCTGCTGTAGCAGCGGCCGGAAAAATTGATGTTTTCCAGGCATAAAGTGTACTAAAACATTGCGGCTTGAACCCTAGTTGGTGGCGGAGAAGTCACGCAAGTCATCCGGCATGCAGAGATTAAATACAGCAGCGTGGGGACCATTTTTAGCCCAAGGCATCTTATCAGGCCTTTTTTAGTCAAATGCATCCCCCACTGTCAGTCCCTTCGGGATCCATACCTCATTCATCTTAATAAAGGTGAGGTAATCTAGACTTTTTTGACCTAGGCGACTTCTCTTCTCAGTGACAATACCTCCTGCTGCACTGAAGGTCCTTTCTGACAGGACACTTGAAGCGGGGCAGGCCATAAGTTCTATCGCAAATTAGGATAGCTCAGTCCACAGGTCAAGCCTGCACACCCAGTAGTCAAGGGGTTCATCGCTCCTCAGAGTGTCGATATCTGCAGTTAAGGCGAGGTAGTCTGCTGCCTGTCGGTCGAGTCGTTCTCTGAGGGTGGACGCCGAAGGGCTGTGGTGATGCGTAGGACTTAAAAAGCTCTGCATGTCCTCCATCAACAACACGTCTGTAAAGCACCCTGTCCTTGCCGGCATGGTCGTAGTAGGAGGAGGATTACTTTCACCTCTTCCCCTGTTAGATTCCCGTTGTGCTGTGACATCACCCTTATACGCTGTGTAAAGCATACTTTTTAACTTGTTTTAGAACTGCTGCATCCTTTCCGCCTTCCAGTAATTCTGTAACATTTCAGCCCCTTTCTGCTAATACCGGGGGTCTAGTAGCATGGCCACCCAGTACAGGTCGTTCTCCTTCAGCCTTTTTATACGAGGGTCCCTCAACAGGCATGACAGCATGAAAGACCCCATTTGCACAAGGTTGGATGCCGAGCTGCTCATGTCCCGTTCCTCGTTCTCACTGATCTCATTGAAGGTCATTAAATGACTTTTTTATCTGCAAGGTACTGTGCCACCCTATATGAGTGGTGGGCAGTGGGCACAGTACAGTCTGTGGGCCTGACACTCACTGGTAGGCAACTGCAATTATATTACAGAGGAAAAATTAAATGACTTTTTTATCTGCAAGGTACTGTGCCACCCTATATGAGTGGTGGGCAGTGGGCACAGTACAGTCTGTGGGCCTGACACTCACTGGCAGGCAACTGCAATTATATTACAGAGGAAAAATTAAATGACTTTTTTATCTGCAAGGTACTGTACCACCCTATATGAGTGGTGGGCAGTGGGCACAGTACAGTCTGTGGGCCTGACACTCACTGGCAGGCAACTGCAATTATATTACAGAGGAAAAATTAAATGACTTTTTTATCTGCAAGGTTCTATGCCACCTGATATGAGTGGTGGGCACTGGCAGTGGGCACAGTACAGTCAGTGGGCCTGACACTCACTGGCAGGCAACTGCAATTATATTACAGAGAAAAAATTGAATGACTTTTTTATCTGCAAGGTATTGTGCCACCCTATAGGAGTGGTGGGCAGTGGGCACAGTACAGTCAGTGGGCCTGACACTCACTGGCAGGCCAGGCAACTGCAATTATATTACAGAGGAAACATTTTATGACTTTTTTATCTGCAAGGTACTGTGCCACCCTATATGAGTGGTGGGCAGTGGGCACAGTACAGTCTGTGGGCCTGACACTCACTGGCAGGCAACTGCAATTATATTACAGAGGAAAAATTAAATGACTTTTTTTATCTGCAAGGTACTGTGCCACCCTATATGAGTGGTGTGCACACAGTACAGTCTATGGGCCTGTGGCCTCTCACACACGGGCAGGCAACTGCAATATGTATATATATATATATATATATATATATATATAAATAAACAAAAGCAGACTGATGTACCAGCCCTAAAAAGGGCTTTTTCAGGTGCTGTCAGGACGCTGTCCTTACAGCTGATGAGACTTTGAGGACTGGAGTGGACACAGAACACTGGCCTAGCTAACGCTTTCCCTATTAATTCATCAGCAGCAGCACTCTCCCTGCTGTAACTAACACTGCAGCTTCAGAATGAATCTAAGAGGGCTGCCGTTTTTGCTTTTTTTATAGGAGGTGGGAGGGTCTGGGAGGGAGGGTATGCTGATTGGCTGGAATGTGTCTGTGAGGTACAGGGTCAAAGTTTGCTCAATAAAGACGTATAGGGGGCGGACCGAACATTGCATATGTTCGCCCGCCGCGGCGAACGCGGACAAGCGATGTTCGCTGGGAACTGTTCGCCGGCGAATAGTTTGGGACATCTCTACTCCTCAATTGCAAAGACAGGGACAAGATATTGGCTCTTGCTAGAAGGCGGCAGGAGATTAAATATGACAATGCTAGAGTCTCCATCTTCCCAGACTTTTCTATGGAACTACAGAAACAAAGTGTCACCTTCATGAATGTCAAAAGACGCCTGAGGGACGCTAATATCCCATACTCAATGGGCTATCCTGCCAGACTCAGAGTGGTGGAGGACGACAGAGCGGTATTCTTCACCTCTCCTGGAGAGGTCTCCGAATGGCTGGTCCTTCGGCGACGATCACAGAGACGCTGAAACATCTGGCACATCTAGACACGGTCGTCGGACTGGTTTGCTCTCATTGAGATATGTGTTAATTATAGTTTTTTCTGGCAAAACCCTCCCTGTTAGGTTTTGTCTTACCTTAATAATATAGGGCTTTGTTATATGCCGGCAGCTTACTGGTATGGACACATTATTTCTGTGGCCGCGGCCCGCATGCCTCTACCAACTGACATCATAGGCGGAGGCATCCTGGATTTACTAGCTTATAGTCTGAAATAAGAAATAATTACAGATCTAATACTCAGACAGTATAACGTTAGAAAACACTGATTGTTCGCAACTTTAAAGGGCTTCTGTCACCACACTAAAGTGATTTTTTTTTTTGGGGCTTGTTAAATTAGTTATATAGCGATATATGAAAATATAATTGTGTTCCTTACATTGATCCAGCAGTTTATTCAAAAAAGAAGTTTTATCATATGCAAATTCGGTCTCTACCAGCAAGTAGGGCGGCTACTTGCTGGTAGCTGCTGCAGAAATCCGCCCCCTCCTCTTGTTGATTGACAGGGCCAGCCGGGATCTCCTCCTCCGGCCAGCCCTGTCGGCATTTCAAAAATCGCGCGCCTGTGTTGATTCGGCGCAGGCGCTCTGAGATGAGGAGGCTCGTCTCCTCAGAACTCCCTCAGTGCGCCTGCGCCGATGACATCACCGAAATAGAAGACGTCATCGGCGCAGGCGCACTGAGGGAGTTCTGAGGAGACGAGCCTCCTCATCTCAGAGCGCCTGCGCCGAATCAACACAGGCGCGCGATTTTTGAAATGCCGACAGGGCTGGCCGGAGGAGGAGATCCCGGCTGGCCCTGTCAATCAACAAGAGGAGGGGGCGGATTTCTGCAGCAGCTACCAGCAAGTAGCCGCCCTACTTGCTGGTAGAGACTGAATTTGCATATGATAAAACTTCGTTTTATGAATAAACTGCTGGATCAATGTAAGGAACACAATTATATTTTCATATATCGCTATATAACTAATTTAACTAGCCCCAAAAAAAAATATCACTTTTGGTGGCGTGACAGAAGCCCTTTAAAGGTTTTTCTACTGGTTCTATAATAACTATGTTTTATTCGTTACATATAACTGTTTATGTAGCAATGTTACGTGTTACTGCATCCACTGCATTAGCCTCCACTGCCGTCCATTCATATCTGCATCTGAATCCATGGCTGAACTAAAAATACTATCATGGAATGTTAGGGGTTTTTGGGGACATCACAAAAGAGATCTACGGCGCTTACCTTTATTAGAAACTATAATCTTCAGCTCCTGTGCTTGCAGGAGACACATATCATCGCCAATACCTCTCGGGTATTAAAGAAACCCTGGGTACAATGGGCCACGCATTTATATCACACCTCTTCTTCACGAGGAGTGTCCTTATTAGTGCACAAGCAACTGCGCTGGGAGGTGAAAAACTCGGTCATTGATTTAGAAAGAAGAAATGTATTTGTTCACTCTCTAATTGATAATGTACAGTATACATTAATAGGGATATATAACCCACCCCCAGGATCTATGCAGGTCCTTCACCTGGCTGCTACATTTGTAGCCTCATATCTAGAGTAATCTGTATGGGTGACTTAAATATGATGTTAGACCGCTCACTCGACCATCACCAGGGAAATGCAGACCCAACAAATGCAGGGACTCCCTCACGACTTGGTAGGTTTCTGACTAAATTTAGATGGCTAGACCTCTGGAGAACTAAGTACCCCACCGATAAGGTATACTCCTGCCACAGCGGCGGACACGACTCCCTAACCCGAATAGATTATATGTTGGGCAATGAGGTGATGATGTTATATCTAAGGGCGATAACATATCTCCCCAGGGGAATATCGGATCACTCACCGATACTGGGCACCCTGATAAGAGGCACTCCTTCAATAATGTATAAGATGCATATACATCCCTTCTGGCTGAACCTTTTAGGATCAGTGGACGGAATCTCCTACCAAATACAAGAGTTTCTAATGATGCATGAAAATGAACATAATCTGGCACTAGCACTAAAGGTATTTCTTCGGGGGTCCCTACACTCCAGCATATCCTATATATCCTATATAAAAAAAAGACACTAAACGTTCAGAGGCAGAGCTGGAATCCTGGTGTACTACACTGGAACAGCGATATATTAACCACCCAACTGATACCAATAGAAACGCATGGCTCCAAGCGGGAAGACAATATTTAGTGACACAAGGCTGATAGGAAATTATTATTCCTGAAACAGACAGCATTCGAATTGGGAAATCAGTCAGCTAAACTATTGGCTTAACTAGTCTGTCGTGACTCACCATTCTCAACAATTTTAGCAGTTAGAGATTCTATGGGACAACTGCACAACACGCAAGAGGCGATACTCCGCGCCTTTACACACTTCTATCAAGATCTATAAAGATCTAGCATAACAGCAACTGACGCGAAAATAGCTGCCTATTACGAAGACATAACTATACCTACTCTTACTACAACACAGCGTACACAACTAGACCAACCAATTACTGAGCTTGGAAGAAGTTATGCAAGCCATAACAGACCTTAATAATGGGAAATCCCCCGGTCCGGATGGGCTCCCCAAAGAAGTGTATGCCAAATATGGGGAGGTTCTAGCTCCTCAATTGCTATCTACTCTCCAATTTTCTTTGGATAGAGAACACCTACCTGATACTTTTATGGAAGCCACTATAATATCATTACTTAAACCGGATAAGGATCCCTTAGATTGTGGCTCATATAGACCCATAGCATTACTAAGCGTAGATTATTATCAAAATTAGGGTTATTCACTTTAGAAAAAAGACGACTGAGGGGAGATCTAATTAATATGTATAAATATATCAGGGGTCAGTACAGAGATCTATCCCATCAGCTATTTATCCCCAGGACTGTGACTGTGACGAGGGGACATCCTCTGCGTCTGGAGGAAAGAAGGTTTGTACACAAACATAGAAGAGGATTCTTTACGGTAAGAGCAGTGAGACTATGGAACTCTCTGCCTGAGGAGGTGGTGATGGTGAGTACAATAAAGGAATTCAAGAGGGGCCTGGACGTATTTCTGGAGCTTAATAATATTACAGGATATAGCTACTAGAGAGGGGTCGTTGATCCAGGGAGTTATTCTGATTGCATGATTGGAGTCGGGAAGGAATTTTTTATTCCCCTAAAGTGGAGACAATTGGCTTCTACCTCACAGGGTTTTTGGCCTTCCTCTGGATCAACTTGCAGGATAACAGGCCGAACTGGATGGACAAATGTCTTTTTTCGGCCTTATGTACTATGTTACTATGTTACTAGATCACAAAATTCTGACAAGGGTTCTGGCCACTTGGCTAAATCGGGTAATCCTGTCATTGGTCCACTCAGACCAGACAGGATTCATGCCAGGGAAATCCATCACCGAAAATATTAGGAGGGTCCAGGTAGCTGCTCAGGTAGGGTTCTCCTTAAACGAGGACTGGGCCTTGGCTTCATTAGATGCTGCCAAGCATTCGATCAATAGAATGGTCATATCTTAATGAATGCCTGAAAAAGTTTGGGTTTGGCACACCAATTTCTTAAATGGATTACTATACTATACAGCAGGGCCTATCAGCAGATTACTGATAAATGGAGAGCTATCCAACAGTTTTCTACTTCACAGAGGTGCGAGGCAAGGATGCCCCCTGTCGCCACTCTTATTCACATTGGCAATCGATCCCCTTGGCGATTAGGGTAAGGAGTAGCAACAATATAACAATGAGTGACCATGGGGGGAAAGAGAGGTCCACATAGGATAATATGCAGATGACAGATTTTATATTTATCTACGCCGGACACTCCCTCAATGGTGCAGTCACCCTGATCAATGGATTTGGTGAGTTATCAGGCCTGCGAATCATATTGGGAGAAATCAGTTTTATATGCCTCTAGGCAAGACAAATTGTCAGGCCCCCACACATAGAAAGATTAGAGGTGGTTGATACATTCAAGTATCTGGGGGTAAATATTACTAAAAGACACTCCCAAGCTCTATCCCTTAATATCTACCCATTAAAGGATCATATACGGAATAAGCTCCAAAATTGGAAAACACTACCTATCTCAGTAGCAGGATGCATTAACCTAATCAAAATAATTATACTCCCCAAGGTGTTGTATGCCCTCCAACATTCAGAGGTACCCATACCCAAGCCGATATTTAGAGAAATAGACTCCATGACCAGAGTTTTTATATGGGGAAGATCACGGGCAAAACTAAGTTTAGATACACTAAAATGGCCCAAAACAGAAGGTGGCATGGCTCTACCAGATTACTATTTATATTATATTGCAGGGCAATTGAGACTTGTTAGAACATAGCATACTGCGGAGGAACTACCTACTTCAGAGTACTTTCTAATGTGCTTCCTGGACTGCCACTCCTTATGGCCAGTCCTGGAGATGCCTCCTAATTTCCAGAAACCATTGTTACCGCTGCATTAGGCTGGCGCTAGTCTATCTGGAGATGAGAAGCAAAAACACTACCCAGTTCATAAAGGTGAATATATACAGGCCAATCAATCGCTACCACGGATACAAGTAGTCATGGGGCGGATAGATGGCAAGCGGCAGAGGTGAGGACTCTCAGGGATATATACAATCAGGGTGTACTGATGACATCGAAGTGCTGACCCAAAAATATAAGATTCCTCGCCACCCACTTCTTTTCATACCTACAACTTAGGTCAGCCATACAAGCAACAATCTCGAGCACCAATACCACGATCTCAAAATACCCACTAATAGGGGGTGTTAAAACCCCGGGCCCCAGAGGACTAGTGTCAGCAATTTATTCCCACCAAAGGTCAAGAATAGCCCTCTCAAGGTAATTGATAAATGCCAAAGAAAGTTAATCACATTCACAGATGAGTCCATAGCGGATTTATTG
Organism: Bufo bufo; assembly: GCF_905171765.1. Lineage (NCBI taxonomy): Eukaryota > Metazoa > Chordata > Amphibia > Anura > Bufonidae > Bufo > Bufo bufo. The sequence continues at coordinate 239,900,708 of NC_053389.1, read as the reverse complement.
GAATCACATCTACAAGTATCGCCAGCAGTTAATAACAAAATCATACAATTATACATTATTCATCAAACATATATAACGCAACTAGGCTATACAGAATAGGCAGGGCTCATCTACTGCTTGTTCGTGATGTGGGGAGCTAGATGCAGATTGCAGTCCAATTGCCACGTTTTTGGAGAGAGGTGACTTCCTTTCTATCCAATTTGTTGTCGGTTCCAGCTAGAGTGCACTCCTGAGTATTTGTCTGCTTGGACTCATAGGTGAAGATAACTGGGATCACTACATGACAATATTCTTGAGAGAATCACTATTTATGGCACGCAAATTTATTGCTCTGAGATGGTATGACCCCAATAAACCGACCATATCCATGTGGAAATTGCAAATCAACCAAATTATACCATATTTAGTGTTGGTGTATAAACACCGTAATACAGGGAGTGCAGAATTATTAGGCAAGTTGTATTTTTGAGGATTAATTTTATTATTGAACAACTACCATGTTCTCAATGAACCCCAAAAACTCATTAATATCAAAGCTGAATATTTTTGGAAGTAGTTTTTAGTTTGTTTTTTGTTTAGCTATTTTAGGGGATATCTGTGTGTGCAGGTGACTTATTACTGTGCATAATTATTTAGGCAAACTTAAAACAAAAAACAAATATATACCCTTTTCAATATATTTATTTTTACCAGTGAAACCAATATAACATCTCTACCATTTCACAAATATACATTTATGACATTCAAAAACTAAACAAAAACAAATCAAGTGACCAATATAGCCACCTTTCTTTTGCAAGGACACTCAAAAGCCTGCCATCCATGGATTCTGTCAATGTTTTGATCTGTTCACCATCAACATTGCGTGCAGCAGCAACCACAGCCTCCCAGACACTGTTCAGAGAGGTGTTACTGTTTTCCCTCCTTGTAAAGCTCACATTTGATGATGGACCACAGGTTCTCAATGGGCGTTCAGATCAGGTGAACAAGTAGGGCCATATTAAGTAGGGTTATTATGGGGGACTTCAACTACCCAGATATAGACTGGGAAACTGAAACTTGTATAATCTCATAAAGGAAACAGATTCTTGCAATACCAAAGACAATTATCTCTCCCAAACTGGTTCAGGACCCGACTAGAGGGACGGCCATACTGGACCTTAAATATAACCAATAGACCTGACCAGAACAACAGACGTGCAGGTTGGGGGGACACCTGGGAAATAGTGACCATAAAGTAATAACCTTCCAATTATCATTCAAAAGAGCGTTTCTACAGGGAGAAACAAAAATACCAAACTTCAAAAAAGGCTAAATTTAGCCAACTAAGAGAGGGCCATAGGCCTAACTAACTAGGGACAAAGTCCTCAAAAATAAAAATACAGCCAAAAAATGGGGATATCTTAAAAAACATCCTAAAATCCATTGTGAGAGGTACATACCGTATGGGAATAAAAGGTTAAGGAACAAAAAGAAACCAATGTGGATAAACAGAACTGTAAAGAAAGCAATAAATGACAGAAAGAAAGCATATATAACCCTAAAACAGGAGGGTAGCACGGAAGTACTGAAAAACTATAAGGAAAAAAACAGAACATGTAAAAAACAAATAAAAGCGGCCAAACTAGAGACCGAGAGATTAATTGCCAAAGAGAGTAAAACTAACCGTAAAATGTTCTTCAATTATATAAATGTTAAAAAGTATAAATCTGAAGGTGTCGGCCCTTTAAAGAGTAATGAGGGGGGAGTCGCAGAGAGCGACGAGGAGAAAGCAAAGCTGTTAAATATTTTTTTCTCCAATGTATTCACTGAGGAAAATAAACTGTCAGATGAAATGCTGAATGCTGAAATAAATTCGCCATTAAAAGTGTCCTGTCTGACCCAGGAAGAAGTACAACAGCGACTTAAAAAAATCTAAATAGACAAATCGCCAGGACCGGATGGCATACACCCCCGTATCCTAAGGGAATTAAGTAATGTCATAGCCAGACCCTTATTTCTGATATTTGCGGACTCTGTACTGACAGGGAATGTCCCACAGGATTGGCGCATGGCAAATGTGGTGCCAATATTCAAAAAGGGTCCAAAAACAGAGCCTGGAAACTATAGGCCGGTAAGTTTAACATCTGTTGTGGGTAAAACTGTTTGAAGGTTTTCTGGAGAGATGCTATGTTAGAGCATCTTATGGGAAATAAGAAAATAACGCCATATCAGCATGGCTTCGTGAGGGATCGGTCCATGTCAAACTATTTAATCAGTTTCTAGAGGAGGTAAGTACTAGACTTGACAGCGGCGAATCAATGGATGTCGTGTATCTGGATTCTCCAAAGCATTTGACACTGTATCCTAGAAAAAGGTTAGTATATAAAATGAGAATGCTCGGACTCTGAGAAAACGTCTGTAGTGGGTAAGTAACTGGCTCAATGATAGAAAACAGAGGGTGGTTATTAACGGTAACATACACAGATAGGGTCACTGTCACTAGTGGGAGAACCTCAGGGGTCCGTATTGGGCCCTATTCTCTTCAATATATTTATTAATGATCTTGTAGAAGGCTTGCATAGTAAAATATCAATTTTCGCAGATGACACTAAACTGTGTAAAGTAATTAACACTGAAGAGGACAGTATACTACTACAGAGGGATCTGGATAGATTGGAGGCTTGGGCAGATAAGTCGGGCAGATGAGGTTAACACTGAGAAATGTAAAGTTATGCACATTGGGAATGGAATAATGCAAAGTCACCCATACATACTTAAATGGTAAAACACTCGGTAACACTGACATGGAAAAGGATCTAGGAATTTTAATAAACAGCAAACTAAGCTGCAAAAAACAGTGTCAGGCAGCGGCTTGCCAAGGCCAATAAGATAATGGGTTGCATCAAAAGGGGTCATAGATGCCCGTGATGAGAACATATTCCTACTACTTTACAAATCACTGGTCAGGACCACACATGGAGTAACTGTGTACAGATCTGGGCTCCTGTAAACAAGGCAGACATAGCAGAGCTGGAGAGGGTCCAGAGGAGGGCAACTAAAGTAATAACTGGAATGGGAGGCAAACTACAGTACCCTGAAAGATTATCAAAATTAGGGTTATTCACGTTAGAAAAAAGACGACTGAGGGGAGATCTAATTACTATGTATAAATATATCAGAGGGCAGTACAGAGATCTATCCCATCATCTATTTATCCCCAGGACTGTGACTGTGACGAGGGGACATCCTCTGCGTTTGGAGGAAAGAAGGTTTGTACACAAACATAGAAAAGGGTTCTTTACGGTAAGAGCAGTGAGACTATGGAACTCTCTGCCTGAGGAGGTGGTGATGGTGAGTACAATAAAGGAATTCAAGAGGGGCCTGGATGTATTTCTGGAGTGTAATAATATTACAGGCTATAGCTACTAGAGAGGGGTCGTTGATCCAGGGAGTTATTCTGATTGCCTGATTGGAGTCGGGAAGGAATTTTTTATCCCCCTAAAGTGAGGAAAATTGGCTTCTACCTCACAGGGTTTTTTTGCCTTCCTCTGGATCAACTTGTAGGACGACAGGCCGAACTGGATGGACAAATGTCTTTTTTCGGCCTTATGTACTATGTTACTATGTTACTATGTCATTAGATTTTCTTTTTTTATACCCTTTCTTGCCAGCCACGCTGTGGAGTACTTGGACGCGTGTGATGGAGCATTGTCCTGCATGAAAATCATGTTTTTCTTGAAGGATGCAGACTTCTTCCTGTACCACTGCTTGAAGAAGGTGTCTTCCAGAAACTGGCAGTAGGACTGGGAGTTGAGCTTGACTCCATCCTCAACCCGAAAAGGCCCCACAAGCTCATCTTTGATGATACCAGCCCAAACCAGTACTCTACCTTGCTGTCGTCTGAGTCGGACTGGAGCTCTCTGCCCTTTACCAATCCAGCCACGGGCCCATCCATCTGGCCCATCAAGACTCACTCTCATTTCATCAGTCCATAAAACCTTAGAAAAATCAGTCTTGAGATATTTCTTGGCCCAGTCTTGACGTTTCAGCTTGTGTGTCTTGTTCAGTGGTGGTCGTCTTTCAGCCTTTCTTACCTTGGCCATGTCTCTGAGTATTGCACACCTTGTGCTTTTGGGCACTCCAGTGATGTTGCAGCTCTGAAATATGGCCAAACTGGTGGCAAGTGGCATCTTGGCAGCTGCACGCTTGACTTTTCTCAGTTCATGGGCAGTTATTTTGCGCCTTGGTTTTTCCACACGCTTCTTGCGACCCTGTTGACTATTTTGAATGAAACGCTTGATTGTTCGATGATCACGCTTCAGAAGCTTTGCAATTTTAAGAGTGCTGCATCCCTCTGCAAGATATCTCACTATTTTTGACTTTTCTGAGCCTGTCAAGTCCTTCTTTTGACCCATTTTGCCAAAGGAAAGGAAGTTGCCTAATAATTATGCACACCTGATATAGGGTGTTGATGTCATTAGACCACACCCCTTCTCATTACAGAGATGCACATCACCTAATATGCTTAATTGGTAGTAGGCTTTCGAGCCTATACAGCTTGGAGTAAGACAACATGCATAAAGAGGATGATGTGGTCAAAATACTCATTTGCCTAATAATTCTGCACTCCCTGTAAACCCCAAAAATTTGAGAAAGTCTTGGGCCTCTGATGCAACTCTCCGCATACATTGCACTCAGTCCCAAGAATGTCGCAGGCACTGTCGGCAGCCCAAGGATCTCCGGATCAGTCGGTTTAGTGGAGTCACAAAAATGTTCTGTATAAACTTCCAATAATAGATAAGAAACATTATAGCAATGCAGCAGATAACTGAATTATATAAACAAAATGGACTTGATTTATCTGTGTACACCATGACATGCAATGTGGTTGTAAGTTGTTGCTGTTCTTTCTTTTGTGTCAATAAAAAAAGTAAAAAAATAAATAAATACACATAATCAGTATTTACAAGCTTAACCAAGAAGATTGTAACTAGTGATGTCCCGAACTATTCGCCGGCGAACAGTTCCCGGCGAACATCACTTGTTCGCGTTCGCCGCGGCGGGCAAACATATGCAATGTTCGATCCGCCCCCTATACGTCATCATTGAGCAAACTTTGGACCCTGTACCTCACAGTCAGGCAGACACATTCCCAGCCAATCAGCATACCCTCCCTCCCAGACCCTCCCACCTCCTATCAAAAAGCAAGGACAGCATCCATCTTAGATTCATTCTGAAGCTGCAGTGTTAGTTAGAGCAGGGAGAGTGCTGCTGCTGATAGAATTAATAGGGAAATCGTTAGCTAGGCCAGTGTTTTGTGTCCACTCCAGTCCTCAAAGACTCATCTGCTGTAAAAACAGCGTCCTGACAGCACCCCAAAAAGCCCTTTTTAGGGCTGGTACATCAGTCTGCTTTTAATTTTATTTTTTTCTATATACATATTGCAGTTGCCTGCCCGTGTGTGAGAGGCATAGGCCCACAGACTGTACTGTGTGACACAACCATATATCAGGTGGCACAGTACCTTGCAGATAAAAAAGTCATTTTAATTTTTAACCCTTTAATATAATTGCAGTTTGCCTGCCAGTGTGTGTCAGGCCCACAGACTGTACTGTGCCCACTGCCAGTGCCCACCACTCATATCGGATGGCACAGTACCTTGCAGATAATAAAGTCATTCAATTTTTACCCTTTAATATAATTGCAGTTGCCTGCCAGTGTGTGTCAGGCCCACTGACTGTACTGTGCCCACTGCCAGTGCCCACCACTCATATCGGGTGGCACAGTACCTTGCAGATAAAAAAGTAATTTAATTTTTTCTCTGTAATAAAATTGAAGTTGCCTGCCAGTGAGTGTCAGGGCCACAGACTGTACTGTGCCCACTGCCCACCACTCATATAGGGTGGCACAGCACCTTGCAGATAAAAAAAGTCATTACATTTTTCCTCTGTAATATAATTGTAGTTGCCTGCCAGTGAGTGTCAGGCCCGCAGACTGTACTGTGCCCACTGCCCACCACTCATATAGGGTGGCACAGCACCTTGCAGATGCAGCAGTTTCAAAACAAGTTAAAAAGTATGCTTTACACAGCGTATAAGGGTGATGTCACAGCACAACGGGAATCTAACAGGGGAAGAGGTGAAGATAATCCTCCTCCTACCACCAACCACCGCGGCAAGGGACAGGACGCTTTAACAGACGTGTTGTTAATGGAGGACATGCCAGAGGTTTTTAAGTCCTACGCATCGCCACAGCCCTTCGGGGTCCACCCTCAGAGAACGACTCGACCGACAGTTAGCAGACTACCTCGCCTTAACTGCAGATATCGACACTCTGAGGAGCGATGAACCCACTTGACTACTGGTGTGCAGGCTTGACCTGTGGCCTGAGCTATCCCAGTTTTGCGATAGAACTTCTGGCCTGCCCGCTTCAAGTGTCCTGCAGAAGGACCTTCAGCGCAGCAGGAAGGTATTGTCACTGACAAGAGGAAGGTCGCCTAGGTCAAAAAAGTCTAGATTACCTCACCTTTATTAAGATGAATGAGGCTGTGGATACCAAAGGGACTGACAGTGGGGGATGCATTTGACTAAAAAAGGCCTGATAAGATTGCCTAGGGGCTAAAAATGGTTCCCACGCTGCTGTATTTACTCTCTGCATGCCGGATGACTTGCGTGACTTCTCCTCCACCAACTAGGGTTCAAGCCGCAATGTTTTAGTACACTTTCTGCCTGGAAAACATCAATTATTTCCGGCCGCTGCTACAGCAGCGGCTGCAACAATACCTAATTTTTCAGCCTTGTGTACATGCCTAATTTTCTGGCCTCTGGTGCTTGCACTGTGGCTGCAAAAACAAAACAAAAAAAGGCACATACATGTGTCAATTCCCTTCTTGATCGTTACCTTGTTGTGGTGAAGGGGCTTGCGTATCACAATGAAGCAATCACCTCTATGAGTGTGTTGGCAATGTTGGCACACCCCAGATGATAAGGTCGTTGCTTCATGTGAACAGACCAAAAGTGATCGGCTGGATAATTTTGCATAGAAAAAACATTAATTTTCTTTGTGATCATCTAAGGTGATCATTAAAGTCTACTAGGCAACAATGGGCCCACACTGCAGAATCATTGTTTTCTGGGTCACTTAACTGTCACTGAACTACCTCAGCACGACCATAGCTTTGAAAAACCCCCATCGCCTGCCATCTCCACAAACATGCGCACGAGCACCAGTCATCACTACACCAAGATTAACGCATAGAGGAATAAAATATTATGCATGAGTGTGTCAATTATTGACAACTCTTTGCGGTTGTCTAAAAATCTATTCAATACACGTCCCCTGATACGGGACGTAACAGGGATTAAACTGATAAGAATTGTACTACTTAACACACCACTCATATAGGGTGGCACAGTACTTGCACGGCGCACGGCGCAGTGCCCCGATTTGGAAGGAAGAGGACTGACCAACCATCTTTTTCGATCTCCCGGTTCCTAAAATCTATTCCATAGACCGGCCCCTGATAGGGGACAAAACAGAGATTAAACTGGTAAGAACAGATTTTTTTCATTAAAAAAAAGAGGACAGCTTCTACGGAGCTGTGTATTTTTTGGCCGCGTTACTGACCGCTCATGCACAATGGCTGTAGGCTCATGCGTCCTTTTGCGGAGGTGAACAACCTGGTCAGTCAACACACCCAAGGCAACATCATCAACCTCAACCCATATGCGTTTTTTCTGGAGCGTGCCCTGCGAAGAGTGCTGATCAGGCCGTAGATGAGCATGAAGAGGAAGAGTTGTGGTCACCATCACCACCAGAAGCAGCCTTGTCGTCGTCGATTGCTGGACCTGCGGAAATGCAGAGAGAGGAGTCTGAAGAAGAGAGTCAGAGGAGGAAGGTGGCTTTTGAGGAGGTGGAAGACCAACACAGCAGGCGTCCAGGGGGCTTGTTGTCCACCTATCGGGGACCCTTGGGGTGTTGTACGTGGCTGGGTGGAAGAAGAGACCTTCAATGACGTCAGTGAGGACAAGGAACGGGACATGGCTAGCATGGTTATCCAACCTTGTGCAAATGGGGAGTTTGCGGTTGTGCAAATGGACTGTTTTGCGGTTGTTTGCGGTGCGTTAAACAGGGAGTTGGTCTGTCAGAGTTGGGTCTGTCACTGTGAAGCGGGCGTAACCCTTACACTACTGATCGATATAACATAATACCTGATCGTATACACACACTGGATGTTTTATGTGATTTATGCCCTTTATGGATTAAAACCACGACTCTGCGTCAACTATGTAATTTTCCATTGGAGTTTTGCCATGGATCCTCCTCCGGCATGTCACAGTCCAGGTGTTAGTCCCCCTTGAAACAACTTTTCCATCACTTTTGTGGCCAGAAAGAGTCCCTGTGGGTTTTAAAATTTGCCTGCCTTATTGAAGTCTATGGCGGTTCACCCGATTCGCCCGTTCGCGAACATTTGCGGAAATTCGCGTTCGCTGTTCGCGAATGGAAAATTTTATGTTCGCGACATCTCTACTGGAGAACAACAAGATAACAATGAAGATGTAGTAATTGATGAAAGTCATGGGTTATTCAAGTTTCATGAATCACAACAATAGTTCAATAACAACTTCAGTCACAATCCAAATGCAACCAGAAAGAAGATCCTGAAATCTGGTTAGTCTTCACTGAAGAAACAACAGAAGTACAAGATCAACCTCATCAGAAGATCAACTAGATCAAACAAAGTGCATCCTGGCTCACCAGTTATCCTACATGGTCAAGACACTTGGGTCCCTTCATCAACTTCGAAAATGGAAACTCACAAAGTTACAGACAAGCAGCGGAGGAGGCACTATTGTATGTAAAAAACACATCTCGCCCTGATATGACCGCAACAGTTAGAAGCCAGCTGTGGGACTAACAGATTAGAGGTTTTTGAGTGGGGGTGTTGGAATAATGCTCATTATTCTAGTGTGTTACTGTTTCCAGACACAGTGTAATGTTTGTTAATAAAGTACGCTAAAAAGAAAGAGGAAAGAGGTGAGACTTGCTGCACATGTACAGAGAGTTAGCAGAGAGAAGAAAGCCAGAAGCAGAAGTGCTGAGATTCAGATCTTACTGAAAGTTATATTCACATGTTGTGCTGTTATTTCTGAATAAAACCCTGTTGTTCCTCGTGCAACGCCTGATGGAGACCTGAATAATCTGCTGCTAACAAATATGTCCTATTCTTGTCCATTTTTTGGGACAAGGCTACTGTCACACCTGCGCTTTCTCTTTCTGCTATTGAGATCCATACATAGGATCTCAATAGTGGAGGAAAACGCTTCAGTTTTGTCCCCATTCATTGTCAATGGGGACAAAACTGAACTGAAGGGAATGGAGTGAACCAGAATGCATTCCGTTCCGTTATATTGCGTTCCCATGATGCACACAAAAGTGCTGCAAGGATCCGTTTTCTCTGACACAAAAGAAAATGGATCCTCCCCCCATTGACTTACCAATGGTTTTAGAGACAGATCCGTCATGGCTATTTTATAGATAATACAACCGGATCCGTTCATAACAGATGCAGATGGTTGTGTTATCATTTATGGAAGCGTTTTTGCTGATCATGACAGATCCAGCAAAAACTCAATAGCGTAACAAAGGGCAGGATGTTACTGATGCTCAAAAATGCAGAACGCACACGGCTGGTATCCGGTGTTTTGTGGTCCGCAATTTGTAGACTGTAAAACAGGTCGTGTGAATGGCCCCTTATAGTGCATCAATCCAGGTTAAATACGTTTTCCATATCCTGTGGCTCCACTCCTTCTAATGACTCAGGCCATGTTCTCGGCATGCACCAGTGATTGATCACTTCACTGCTGATATTCTCAATTACTTTATGTTCGTTATGTTCTCAGAACTGTTTTATGGCTCCAGATTATTCATATCTTGGCTCAGCCAATCAATGTGTCTCTAATCTCAGAGCAATTGCTAAATTATATTCTGAATGTCATTTAGCAGCAGATTCTACAATCACCCCAGATGGTTACTTTCTATGTTTTTCCCGTGTGCAGATACATGGACACCTGGAAAATTTCCAAACTAAACCATTTGAAAGAGGTGAGAGCTAAGAACCAGGAGAGCGTGCAGGACATGGGGAAGGAGAAGGTAGCAGAAAGGCAGGAAAACTGCATGACACTAGAATTAAAGTCCTCTCTATAACGTAATTTATTTTTTGTAATCTGTTTTAATCTCACAATGTATGTTTATAGCTGTCAGATCAGTTTCAGAGTCTCCAAGACCCCTGCATAGACGAAGTTACATGATAGCATCTACTTTCTGCTATCACCACACTATACACTGAACAAAAATATAAACGCCAACACTTTCGGTTTTGCTCCCATTTTGCATGAGCTGAACTAAAAAAGAACTGAAACATTTCTACATACACAAAAGACCCATTACTCTCGAATATTGCTCACAAATCTGTCTAAATCTGTGTTAGTGAGCACTTCTCCTTTGCCAAGATAATCCATCCACCTCACAGGTGTGGCATATTAAGGTGCTGATTAGACAGCATGAATATTGCACAGGTGTGCCTTAGACTGCCCACAATAAAAGAGAAACTCTGAAATGTGCAGTTTGATCACACAACACAATGCCACAGATGTTGCTACATTTTAGGGAGCGTGCAATTGGCATGCTGACTGCAGGAATGTCTACCAGAGCTGTTCCCCCATGCAATGAATATCATTCCTCTACCATAAGTCGTCTCCAAAGGCGTTTCAGAAACATTTGGCAGTACATCCAACCAGACTCCACAAGCGCAGACCACTTGTAACCACACCAGTCCAGGACCTCCACAACCAGCATGTTTACCTCCATGATCGTCTGAGACCAGCCCCCGGACAAGCTGCAGCAACAATCGGTTTTCATGACCAAAGAATTTCTGCACAAACTGTCAGAAACCGTCTCAGGGAAGCTCATCTGCATGTCTCGTCATCCTCATCGGGGTCTGGACCCGACAGCAATTCGTCATCATAACCGACTTGAGTGAGCAAATGCTCACATTCTATGGCATCTGGCACGTTGGAGAAGCATTCTGTTCACGGATGAGTCCCGGTTTTCACTGGCAGATGGCAGACAGCCGGGTGTGGCATCGTGTGGGTGAGCGGTTTGCTGACATCAACGTTGTGGATCGAGTGGCCCATGGTGGTGGTGCAGTTATGGTATTGGGCAGGCGTATGTTATGGACAATGAACACAGGTGCATTTTATTGATGGCATTTTGAATGCATAAAGATACCGTGACGGACATCCTGAGGCCCACTGTTGTGCCATTCATCCACGACCATCACCTCATGTTGTAGCATGATAATGCACGGCCCCATATTGCAAGGATCTGTACACAATACCTGGAAGCTGAAAAAAATCCCAGTTCTTGCATGGCCAGCATACTCACCGGACATGTCACCCATTGAGCATGTTTGGGATGCTCTAGATCGGCGTATACAACAGCGTGTTCCAGTTCCTGCCAATATTCTGAAACTTTGCACAGCTATTGAAGAGGCGTGGACCAACATTCCACAGGCCCACAATCAACAACCTGAGGCAAATGGTGGCCACATCTAAGGCACACCCGAGCAATATTCATGCTGTCTAATCCGCACCTTGACATGCCACACCTGTGAGGTGGGATGGATTGTCTCGGCCAAGGAGAAGTGCTCACTAACACAGATTGAGAAAGATTTGTGAACAATATTTGAGAGTAATGGGTCATTTGTGTATGTAGAAAACTGTTTCAGATCTTTCAGTTTAGCTCATGCAAAATGGGAGCAAAACCGAAAGTGTTGCATTTATATTTTTGTATAGTGTATATATATATAAATATATATACGTTCAAAAGATGAGGCAGCACTCCAGATGTAAAGTGAAAAAATGATGGACCCTTTATTACCCCCTCTGCAACGTTTCAACCGCTCAATGCAGTCTTTATCAAGCATAAAACATGGTGGTCATCACAGGGGTATATATACCCAGAATACATAGCAGCAAATCAGTGATAATCAATTAATAAATAATATAATCATAAGAACAAGTGCAAAAATACATACAATATCTTCATATAGTGAACAATGTATCAATAATATAATTTACATGATGTGTTCCAATGTGCAAATCAATAATATTCAGGATTATTACAAAACATATACCATTAAACTGTGTAAATTGTACTCATTAAAACAGTGTTACATCACCTGTGTATGTGTTAGCAATAGCTATAATTAATAAAGATAAAAACTCACTCAGCGGGGACAGAATAGCGGCGCCAAAATCCGCGTCTTCCAAGTCAGACTGCGCATGTCCAGAAACCTAGCAACCGCAACTCAAACAGACAGAGCCAGGAGACGCCACCCCGGGTCACGTGATTGATCACCTGACCATCCACATGACTCACGCAGCCATCGCGAGACCAGTCCGGAGAGCAGCGCCTGGACTGGCCACGCCAGCGGGGAGGGGCAAGCGCACAAAGGCCAACACCGCCAGTAATACTGCGTTGTTGCCCTAGCAACAGCTGGCCGCACACCGCAGGCAAAGCAAATCCCAGCCAGAAGAAAGGAGACAACGCAGTCAAGACATCAGGGAGAGGAGGAAACAGAAGGCACAACAGAGAGAAAAAAAGTCAAAAGACCAATAGATGGATGTCAAAATTGAATGACATAATTAAATGGATAAGGACACCAACTAGTCGCTGTATTCAGGTTATAGTCTGGAGCGAGCGTGGTACCTTTAGTATCAAGACACATAGGGGGGAAAGCCCTATAAGATAAAATGCCATACATATTGAGAGTAAATGGAGAGGAGACCAGTAGTTATATCATTTCCATGATCATCACCACGGGCCTATAACGGGACGGAGGTCAAGGACACGTCCATGCCCAAACACCTCCAACCCAATATCTCCCCTAAACACTACAACCAGGTAAATTAGGACACCACTCACTTAGCAAAAGCCCTAACCAAGCGGCCAGAGTAATCAATAGTACTAATTAGTCTAAAAATAATTGTGCCCCATGAATCCCCTCCCTCCCACAACATGTAGCAAGAGGCCCCGGATTCCGCATCCGCCATCTGTCAAAAACGCTGCAAAAGCATTGATAGAAAAGATCTAAAAGATAAAGAAAAGAAAAGAAAAAGGATAACTATAAATCCAGTTGTCAAAATTAGATGTACAATAAATGACACCAATTGAATTCACACAACTAGGACAAGAAAAATAAAAAACCAGCAGAATGATAAGGAACCATATCTATATCACACTCCATTTAAACTCGACATTAAGACCAACTGGTCTGAGAGTATTTAAGGCGATGAATCCAACGTAGCTCTCTCTCTGTTTGAGAGCCAATGTCCGATCACCCATCCTCCTTGACAGATTGATCTGATCCAATATCAGGAATTTTAGATCCTTCTCCCTATGACCTGCCTCACAAAATGATTTGGAACTGGCAAGTCTTTCCTCTTGCGTCTGATTGAAAAAACGATGGTTGTTTTAACACGTGTCTTCATGTCACATGTGGTCTCCCCAACATATAGGAGACCACATGGAAATAACGACCAAACACTGACGTTTGAATGATAGTAAGACTCTGAGATACTACCTACCCGGTATGCCCAGATGGTGCACAGTTAGACAGAGAGGTTATCCCCTCGGGTGATTGATAAACATTTGAATAAGGTCAGGGATCCACAGCAGATTGTAACTGACACTAAACCTAATAAAGTGGTAAGGATTCCGTTCATATCCACATATTCCGAACAAAGTGGGATGGTTGCCAAAATCATTCGCAACATTGGTCTATATTGAAAAGCAATCTGCCCAATATTGCAGCTTTCACTGTACATCCCCTGCTATCTTATAGGCGACCCACCAGTTTGCGTGACAAATTGGTTCGGGCTGACATCCAGTCAAAGGTTTGGTACAAACCACATTGGGTCCCGAAGGAAGGGGTGTTACCCCTGCCTTAATTGTGTGAACTGCTCATTATGATCAAGGGGGACAGATTTATTTACCTGTAACGGAACCCACTATGACATTCGTCAATTTTGACTGTGACAGTGCATATGTTGTTTATGTGCTTCGTGTCCATGTGGTCTCCTATATGTTGGGGAGACCACATGTCACATGAAGACACGTTTAAACAACCATCGTTTTTCAATCAGACGCAAGAGGAAAGACTTAGGCTGGGTTCACACGAGCGTGTCCGGATTAGTTCTGGATGCGTCCCGGTGTGTTGCGGCAAACCCGCGCGAGTAGGAATGCAATTGCAGTCAGTTTTGACTGCGATTGCGTTCCGATGTTCAGTTTTTATCGTGCGTGTGCAATGTGTTTTGCACGCGCGTGATAAAAAACCGACTGTGGACCCAGACCCGAACTCACAGAAGTTCAGGTTTGGGTATCGGTGTTGTGTAGATGTTATTATTTTCCCTTATAACATGGTTATAAGGAAAATAAAAGCATTCTGAAACAGAATGCATAGTAAGTGATCAGTTGAGGGTTTAAAAAAAATAAAAAAAATTAACTCACCTCTCCTTTGTTCGGTAAGTCCGGTCTCTTCTTTACTTCTCAAAAGATGACTATGGGCTAAAGGACCTTTGGTGACGTAAGATCACATGCTCCAATCACATGGTCCATCACCGCGTGAAAAACGCAGAATATAGAGCATGCGTGAAATCACCGCTCATCTGAACAGCCCCATAGAAATGAATGGGTCAGGGATTCAGTGCGGGTGCAATACGTTCACCTACCGCATTGCACCCGCGCGGAATACTCGCCCGTGTGAAAGCAGCCTTAACCAGTTCCAAATCATTTTGTTGAGGCAGGTCATAGGGAGAAGGATCTAAAATTCCTGATATTGGATCAGATCAATCTGTCAAGGAGGATGGGTGATCGGACATTGGGCTCTCAAACAGAGAGAGCTACATTGTATTCATCGCCTTAATACTCTCAGACCAGTTGGTCTTAATGTCGAGTTTAAATGGAGTGTGATATAGATATGGTCCTCATCATTCTGCTGTTTTTTTTATTTTTCTTGTCCTGGTTGTGTGAATTCAATTGGTGTCATTTATTGTACATCTAATTTTGACAACTGGATTTATAGTTATCCTTTTTCTTTTCTTTTCTTTTATCTTTTAGATCTTTTCTATCAATGCTTTTGCAGCGTTTTTGACAGATGGCGGATGCGGAATCCGGGGCCTCTTTCTACATGTTGTGGGAGGGAGGGAATTCATGGGGCACAATTATTTTTAGACTAATTGTTACTATTGATTACTCTGGCCGCTTGTATAGGGCTTTTGCTAAGGGAGTGGTGGTCCTAATTTACCTGGTTGTAGAGTTTAGGGGAGATATTGGGTCTGGAGGTGTTTGGGCATGGACGTGTCCTTGACCTCCGTCCCGTTATAGCCCCGTGGTGATGATCATGGAATGATATAACTACTGGTTTCTCTCCATTTACTCTCAATATGTATGGCATTTATCTTATAGGGCTTTCCCCCTATGTGTCTTGATACTAAAGGTACCACGCTCGCTCCAGACTATAACCTGAATACAGCGACTAGTTGGGTGTCCTTATCCCATTTAATTATTTCATTCAATTTTGACATCCATTCTATTGGTCTTTTGACTTTTTTTCTCTCTGTTGTGCCTTCTGTTTCCTCCTCTCCCTGATGTCTTGACTGCGTTGTCTCCTTTCTTCTGGCTGGATTTGCTTTGCCTGCGGTGTGCGGCCGGCTGTTGCTAGGCAACAACGCCAGTATTACTGGCGGTGTTGACCTTTGTGCGCTGCCCCTCCCCGCTGGCGTGGCGAGTCCAGGCGCTGCTCTCGGACTGGTCTCGCGATGGCTGCGTGAGTCATGTGGATGGTCAGGTGATCAACTCGTGACCCGGGTGGCGTCTCCTGGCTCTGTCTGTTTGAGTTGCGGTTGCTAGGTTTCTGGACATGCGCAGTCTGACTTGGAAGACGCAGATTTTGGCGCCGCTATTCTGTCCCCGCTGAGTGAGTTTTTATCTTTATTAATTATAGCTATTGCTAACACATACACAGGTGATGTAACACTGTTTTAATGAGTACAATTTACACAGTTTATGGTATATGTTTGTACTAATCATGAATATTATTGATTTGCACATTGGAACACATCAAGTAAATTATATATTGATACATTGTTCACTATGTGAAGATATTGTATGTATTTTTTTCCACTTGTTCTTATGATTATATTATTTATTAATGATTATCACTTGATTTGCTGCTATGTATTCTGGGTATATATACCCTGTGAGACACCATGTTTTATGCTTGATAAAGACTGCTTGAGCGGTTGAAACGTTGCAGAGGGTAATAAAGGGTCCATCTTTTTTGCATGTTACGTCTGGAGTGCTGCCTCATCTTTTGAACGTATGTCTATCTGTTAGCCATTGAGCCTGCGGCTGGGAGGATTTTGCACCCGTACCACTGGACTAGTGCTGCTGTGTATTTTTTGTTTGCTGGTTATCTGGACTCACTCAGCTTGCACCCAAGTTTTATCTGTGTTCTCAGAATTATCATTATGGATCTCCCCGATGTTTTTACATATACCAGGGCGGATGAGGAGAGAATTTTGCAGGGTCTGGTGAGTGAGCCTACTTTTTTGTCCACTCCTACTTTGGTTGATTTAAAAAGATGTTATGAAGCTGATGCTAAGAAGATTGCGCCCACTGATTTACACCTGATGACCCATGGGCCACTAATTTCAAGGATCATAGGATCTCTTAGAGGGATCCGTTCACAGCTAAAGCCTAATCTATTTCCCACTGATTCAGTTTTTTGCACAAAAGTTTGTTCAGATCTCAAACAAATATGCATTTGATGTAATCCTTCTCAACTTGGAATATCTACAACATGAATTGGTTGAAAGCAGGACTCGGCAGTCTCAAACTAAACTAGCACTGCAATCCATGTTGGGGGCCTGATAAATGAAAACTATATGATGATAACTGTATGGTCTACGTGTCCAAATTCATTAAAGATCAGGAAGCTACAAAAAGGAAAAAATGGCAGCAGGACACTGATGGACTATGCTAAGGGGATGATATATACGTGGCAGAATGAAGGACTAAAGAAACAGATGTCCTTGTACCGGGCCTGTTAACAAGAAATATCAGCAGTCTGGACAGTCTGCGTCTACAGCCACTTCTGTTTCACCTTCTTTTTTAGAGATGGGTTCAACGACAGCAAAAGAACCAGACGGGGTGGTAGAAGGCACCACAGAGGAGGAAACTCCAAATCTCTAAAACTGACAAAACCTGAATGCAGGCTACTAAAGCCAAGTGGTAAAGTACAGGGAGGATCCGCCATATTGGACCGGACTTTATCACTTCGCTATAATTACCTCATGTTATTTAGACCAGTAACAGTTTCCTGCATACTCACCTCTTAGGCCCCGTTCACACCACCGCTATTTATTTCTGTTCTGCTCTGTTAGATGAGCAGAACAAAGGAAATGAAGGAAGTTCTGGATGGGGTACGTAGGGGTGGGTTTTTGTCAACATACACAAAAAACATATATATTATCAGACGCCTCACAGACGCCATACTGTGGCATCCCGTCACCATGGAGTTCCATTGTAAAAAAGTAAAGCATAGGTTTGTTGTAGGACTCTTCCCGATGGGAAAGTTAGTGTACCACTGCTGCAGTTTGCAGTTTTCCATCCTGGTATAGGCTAACGTATATATTTTTTTTACACTATGGTACGATACTCTATGGTGACGGATCCCACAGATGGCATCTGTCTGAGGCACCTGTTAACATATATACATTTTTTGGCGTACATTAACCACCTCCCGTCCGCCCATAGGATCTAAACGTCCTATGGGTGGATCTCTATTTCTGAACGGACGTTCCAGAACGTCCGTTCAGAAAGTGCAGCTGCACGCTAATCGTGCAGCTGCTGATCGGGTTGCCCGCTGTCAGTAACAGCAGGGCAACCCAGAGAGAAGGCAGGGACAGTTCCCAGGTGTCCCTGCCTTCTGGATCGCTGCATACACAGCGCTCGCCGAGCACTGTGTATGCAGAGCAGGAAGCGCTATGCGCTTCCTGTTCCGGCCCGGTGGTCATGTGACCGCCGGGATCGGAGAGTGCAGGAGCTGTGTGAGGTCTTTCACAGACCTCAATCAGCCCTGCACTGAGGCTGTACAGACGCAAGAATTACACTGTACAGCCTCTCTGGGGGGTGCATTTCTCCTGTAACTGGGTCTACTATGTCAGCCCCAGTTACAGGAAGAAATCAACAGTGAAAAAAAAAAGAAAAAAGTGAAGTAAATGTCCCCCAGAGGTCTTGTATGACCTTATGGGGGACGAAAAGTGTAAAAAATAAATAAATAAAGGAATAAAAAAAAAAAATGTTATAAAAATAGAAAAAAATAAAATAGACATATTTGGTATTGCCGCGTCCGTAAAAACCAGCTCTATAAAAATATCACATGACCTAACTCCTCGGGTGAACACCGTATAAAAAAAAAAAAAAAAGACTGTGTCAAAACAAGCAATTTTAGTCCACCTTACACCAGAAAAGGTGCAACACCAAGTGATCAAAAACGCGTATGTCCCACAAAATGGTACAATAAAACCGTCACCTCATCCCGCAAAAAATGAGCCCCTACATAAGAAAATCTCTCAAAAATAAAAAAAACTATAGCTCTTAGGAACATGGAGACACTAAAAACATCATTTTTTTTGTTTCAAAAATGCTATTATTGTGTTAAAGTGAAACAAATAAAAAAGTATACATATTAGGTATTTCCGCGTCCGTAAAATGCAGCTCTATAAAAATATCACATGACTAACCCCTCAGATGAACACCGTAAAAAAACAAAAAAAATGTGTCCAAAAACAGCAATTTTTTTCACCTTACATCACAAAAGGTGCAACACCAAGTGATCAAAAACGCGTATGTCCCACAAAATGGTACCAATAAAAACCGTCACCTCATCCCGCAAAAAATGAGCCCCTACATAAGAAAATCTCTCAAAAAATAAAAAAACTATAGCTCTCAGAAACATGGACGCATTAAAACATAATTTTTTTGTTTCAAAAATGCTATTATTGTGTAAAACTTTAATAAATAAGAAAAAGTATACATATTAGGTATCGCCACGTCCGTAACAATCTGCTCTATAAAATGTCACTTGACTGAACCCCTCAGGTGAACGCTGTAAAAATAAATAAATAGAAACTGTGCTAAAACAACCATTTTTTTGGTCACCTTGCCCCATAAAGTGTTATATGAATGATCAAAAATCATATGTACCCAAACATAGTAGCAATTAAACTGGCACCTTATCCCCTAGTTTCCAAAATGGCATCACTTCTTGGGAGTTTCTACTGTAAGGGTGCATCAGGGGGCTTCAAATGGTACATGGCATCTAAAAACCATGTGGAGTTCCTTTTCTTCTGTGCCTGCCGTGTGCCCATACAGCAGTTTATGACCACATGTGGGGTGTTTCTGTAAACCGCAGAATCTGGGTAATAAATATTGAGTTTTGTTTGGCTGTTAACCATTGATGTGTTAAAGAAAAAAAGTGATTAAATGGAAAATCTGCCAAAAAAGTGAAATTTAAAAATTTGATCTCCATTTTCCTTTAATTCTTGTGGAACGCCTAAAGGGTTAACAAAGTTTGTAAAATCGGTTTTGAATACCTTGAGGGGTGTAGTTTCTACAATGGGGTCATTTATGGGGGTATCCACTATGTAGGCCCCCACAAAGTGACTTCAGACCTGAACTGGTCCTTAAAAAGTTGGTTTTGCCAATTTTCTTAAAATGTGAAGAATTGCTTCTAAACTTCTAAGCCTTCTAACGTCCTAAAAAATAAAATGACATTTCCAAAATGATGCCAACATAAAGTAGACATATGGGGATGTTAAGTAATAAATATTTTATGAGGTATCACTTTCTGTTTTAAAAGCAGAGAAATTGAAATTTAGAAAATTGCATATTTTCGAAATTTTGGGTAAATTGGGATTTTTTCATAAAATAAAGGTGAATATTTTGACTCAAATTTATGACTGTCATGAAGTACAATGTGTCATGAGAAAATAATCTCTGAATGACTTGGATAAGTAAAGGCGTTCCAAAGTTATTACCACATAAAGTGAGATATGTCAGTTTTGCAAAATTAGGCCTGGTCAGGAAGGGGGCAAATGGCCCCGATGGCAAGTGGTTAAATGTATGACAAAAATGTGATGTGAGCCCCGGCCTAACTGACAGGGAAGAAGCTGAACAGACTATGATGGAGTCCGTTCAGTTTCTGTTTAGGATCTGACTTTGTACCAGACAAAAAAGTGCTGCATACAAGGCTTTTTTGTCTCTGATGGAAAATGAATCCAGCCAGCAATGGAGGCAACATCACAATACATTAGAAGGTGGCTTGTATTAACTTTATCTACAACATGATGAATGCTATGTGCTGAGTGAGAGGACCCCTTTAACTGGGTTAGAGGTGGCTAGGTCAGGATTTGGGGAGTACAGTTTAGGCACGTTTATAATGGAGTACTACTGGTTAGGATTCTGTAGGTGCACTGTGGTAACATGGTTTAGCACTGGCACAGTGTGCTGGAGGGACATAGAGGATGGTGGCATGCTTGAGATGTTTTTTTTTTTGTCCATTATAAAAGATATATGTAAAGTTTGTGGGGTGCTTGTAAACAGTGTGGGTTTAGTCTGGGGGTACATGGGGGACCAGTGGGGTGCTGGTAACAGTGTGGGTGTAGTCTGGGGGACCAGTGGGGTGCTGGTAACAGTGTGGGTGTATTCAGGGGGTACATGGGAGACCAGTGGGGTGCTGGTAACAGTGTGGGAGTAGTCTGGAGGTACATGAGGGACTAGTGGGGTGCTGGTAGCAGTGTGGGTGTAGTCTGGGGGTACATGGGGACCAGTGGGGTGCTGGTAACAGTGTGGGAGTAGTCTGGAGGTACATGAGGGACCAGTGGGGTGCTGGTAGCAGTGTGGGTGTAGTCTGGGGGTACATGGGGGACCAGTGGGGTGCTGGTAACAGTGTGGGAGTAGTCTGGAGGTACATGGGGGACCAGTGGGGTGCTGGTAGCAGTGTGGGTGTAGTCTGGGGGACCAGTGGGGTGCTGGTAGCAAGTGTGGGTGTAGTCTGGGGGTACATGGGGGACCAGTGGGGTGCTGGTAACAGTGTGGGTGTAGTCAGGGGCTACATGGGGAACCAGTGGGGTGCTGGTAACAGTGTGGGAGTAGTCTGGAGGTACATGGGGGACCCAGAAGTGTTAGAATATTGCCACTCCTCTGTAGAAGATACCAATCGCTGACATAGGCAAGATTACGTTGGTTATTGTGGTCCCCAGTGCATGGGGACATATGAGGGCACATATGAGGGCACATATGAGCATGAGCCCTAAAAGTCAGAATTTCTCAATATGGGAGCATCTCAACAGATAAACAAAGGTCCTGTTTGAAAGAGTGTGACGTGCCCTACAATGCTGTTTAGTTTACTATTTTTAATCCTGGCTGACATTTTTTATTTTTTTTATAGGGATAACCATAATTTGTGGTTAAATAAATGTTATGTTTTAGATTAATAAAATATGTAAACATTTCAAATAATTGTCGTCTTTTTTTTTTTTTTGTAAATTATCCAGTTTTATTTATTTATTATTATTATTTTTTTTTTTAAATAACTATATACTTTGGGAAACTGTAGCCGTGCATGTGTCTCTGATGGCACACTCTGGGGGAATTTATCATGAGGAGAATATTTGAAGTCAGTTTTGGTTGAGTCTGTGTTGGAGAACTTTATTCCACATTCATCGCATGTCACAGGTTGTCTGATAAATGTGGCTTGTTCTTACACCCAACACTTCTTCTAGAGAATCTCCTCCAGTTTTCCTATTTTTCCCTCCTGGAGTGAGATTGCGACTTTTTAAAAAAGTCTCAATGATAAATTTGGAGTAATAGTCATTAACATAGCTAACCACACCCACTTTTCCATCCATATTACAAAACTGGCATGAGTTGTGTAAAAATTCAAAAAGTCGTAAAATTTGGCTCAATTAATGGCAAAAAATTTTGCAAAAGCCATATTTTGCGACTTTTTGATGCCAGAATTCTGGAGTGAAGTTCTGATAAATCAGGGCCTATGTATGATGTAACAGACTCACACATTAAACAGCCTTGGTGACCTTTGCTACTAGGGAGCAGCCTCTACTGCTAGAAGGGGGACTCCCTGCATTGTACAATGCTTCAATCATGTGTCACAGAAAGGACAATTCTGATGCTCACCTACCCTAACAATGTTCCTAACTGCACGATCTTTCCTAGTCCACAGTCACTCCTTAATGAAGTGCTGGGGCCTATACAGGGAAGATACATTGGGGTCAAAATAACTGACTAGTGACAGATCAACCAAAATCAAGTAAAAACAAAGCGGAAACAAACGAGCCAGGACAGACAAAAACACATGGAAACAGCAGACACAAATCAATAACCAAATTCCACCAAAATCAATACTGGGAGAGACACAGGAGACATTTACACTGTCACTCCTGCACAGTATGCCAGGCAGGGTCACTAAATCGCCTAAATTCTATCCCTGAAAAGGACCTCAGCAGTATGAATCCTCCATACTCCATAATAAAGGGAAAAGGTCCTTTTGGGCTATGGGAAATAGTCACTTCAGTGTGAGTCGGCTAAAGGTCCATTCACATGTCCGTAAGTGTTTTGCAGGTCCGCAGGACACAGCAATGCGCGTTCCGCAATCTGCGGACTGTACATCACCGGCACTATAATAGAAAAGGCCTAATCTTGTCCGCAATTGCGGACAAGAATAGGACATGTTCTATTTTTCCCTTTCATCCTTCATGATGGCATACCATGAGAGATAACCCGCCTCCAACCAGGTAGGGACAGGAAGAATAAATTTGACCCTCCTCCGGCTCCTCCTCAGTGTCTTCCTGTCCCTCCAGGTGGGAGACGGGTTATTCCTCACGGCACTTGCTGTGGGTCCACTTCTGTGTAGGCAGGCAGAGGTGGCAATTTTACTGTCATTATGCCTAGGCACATGATGGATGCAGGCAGCACCCGTTCCCTAGTTGGGCTTTGGGGCTCTGCGCGCCGGGGTGGAGGTCCATGTGCCGACCGGACACTTAGTTCCTCTGGTCTTTTCAGCGCTCCTCATGGCATCCCGAATCTTTGGTGCAGGACGTCACAGGAAGTCGCATGCGTTCCAGCGGTACTTCCGGTTGTGTGACTAGTGTAGGGGCGGAGCTTAATTTGGCACGGAGATCAAGGCGGAAGTCGCCCTCTGATCTGAGGTCTGCAGGTAAGGAGAAATAAAAAGGGGGACAGACATGGCAGAGGTCTGACAGTATGTCGGAATTAGGATCAGGCCAGATGGAGTCCACCATTGGTCCTGCTGTGGTGAGTTACTTTCACTTGGGGGATGCTGTATATCTTGTACTTATGCTAACCTCTTGTGTTTCTGTCAACCCTCTCCTGTATGCGTGCAGAGTGATAAGGATGGTGTGCAGAAAACAAAATCCACCCCTAAAATTAGGAAATGTGTAGTGTGTTCGGTAAAATTACCAGAAACATGTACTAAAAAACTCTGCAAAAATGTACTACAAATATAGCCAAAGATTTGGTTCCATCTATCAGGGAGGAATTAAGGGGCGTAATTAAAGAGGAGATCCGCTCAGCTTTATCCGAACAGCCTATGTCCGTCCCGGGTCCTTCTACCTCTAAACGTAGGGAACAAAAAATGATGTATTCTAGCTCCTCAGATTCAGAGCAGGATGCAGACCAAGGAAGTTTTGACTCTGTTGATTCCTCTGGATCTGATACAGATTTTAAGAACTTCCTTTTCTCCTCTGAAGATACAAGAGAATTGATTAAAGCCATTAGGGCGAC
The DNA here is from genome assembly GCF_905171765.1 of Bufo bufo. Lineage (NCBI taxonomy): Eukaryota > Metazoa > Chordata > Amphibia > Anura > Bufonidae > Bufo > Bufo bufo. Next base: position 239,876,777 of record NC_053389.1, on the reverse strand, counting down.
CATGGACCATGGAGACGAGAAAGTCCATAGGTCCGTCCAGGACGAAATGTTTAGTGGACTCGAACATAAGAAAAAAAGAGTCTTCCCAGTCCATAAAAATATGTATGATATGATAAAAAGGGAATGGAAGACGCCAGATAGGGCATTTTTTATTCCCAAAACAATACGGCGAAGATTTCCCTTTAGTGAGGAAGATGAAGCCTTGTTAAAGGGTTTCCATCATCACAAAACTAGTTATGTAGCTGGCTGACATTAGCCATGTGCTAATGTCAGCAGTACATAACTATGTAACTTTTATCTGCCTACATGCTGCCGTTCGCCCAGAAAACTAAATTTAAAAATATGCAAATGAGCCTCTAGGTCAGGCATGCTCAACCTGCGGCCCTCCAGCTGTTGCGAAACTACAACTCCCACAATGCCCTGCTGTAGGCTGATAGCTGTAGGCTGTTCGGGCATGCTGGGAGTTGTAGTTTTGCAACAGCTGGAGGGCCGCAGGTTGAGCATGCCTGCTCTAGGTGCTATTGGGGTGTTGCTGCAGCACCTAGAGACTCAGTCTCTTTACCGTTCGGCACGCCCATTTTGCTTTGATGGACATCTCTGCGCTTTGAAAGTAAAATCCTGCGCCGTCCCATTTAGTAGTCGGAGCAGTGAGTGAAGGACGCTCGCCTGCTGCCGGTTATCTTCACTTCCGGGGAGCTCTGTGACGTATTCGACACAGGCACAGTGAGGAAGCCGGCAGCAGGCGAGCGTCCTTCACTCAGTGCGCCGAATACTAAACGGGGCGGTGCAGGATTTTACTTTCAAAGTGCAGAGCAAAGATGTCCATCAAAGCAAAATGGGTGTGCCAAACGGTGAGGAGACAGAGCCTCTAGGTGAGGTGCTGCAGCAACGCCCCAATAGCACCTAGAGGCTCATTTGCATATTTTTAAAGTTAGTTTTCGGGGCGAACGGCGGGATGTAGGCAGAAAAAAGTTACACAGTTATGTACTGCTGACATTAGCACATCGCTAATGTCAGCCAGCTACATAATGAATTTTGTGATGATAGAAACCCTTTAACTTCATGCCCTAAAATAGATGTGTCACTTTCCAAGTTGGTTAAAGGTTCTAATGCCCTTCCCTTTGAGGACATGGGGTCCTTAAAAGACCCCATGGATAAAAAGGGAGATTTAAGCCTAAAGAAAACTTGGGAAGCTGCCGCAGGTATTTTCAAGCCCAATCTAGCAGCCACCTCTGTGTCTCGGTCCCTTAAAAAGTGGTTACAACAATTAAAATCTCTTCTTAGAGAACGGACGTCTTATGATACGTTGAAAGACTGTTTTCCCCTCTTACTAAAGGCGGTAGATTTCTTGTCTGATTCTACGGCAGAGTCAGTTAGGATGGCGGCAAGAACCACTGGGTTAACAGTAGTGGCCAGAAGGGCTCTAAGGTTGAAATCCTGGACTGGGGACATTAGTTCCAAAATTAAACTATGTAATCTGCCCTTTCATGGTAACCTAATGCAGGGCTCTACAAATCCCAGGCGCCAGGTCGCCATGGCGATCAGGAATTTTGTCCTGGCGCCTGGGTATTTGCCCCTGCTTGAAAATAGGCCCAGCACACCAGCAGCCGGGTGCAGACACTGGAGCGCGGACCTTTCACCTGGCAAAAAATTCTGAACTAAGTGTCATGATCTGTACAGCGGCGCCCAGGGATCTCACTGCACTTACTATTATCCCTGGGCGCCGCTCCATTCTCCTGCTATGCCCTCCGGTATGCTCGGTCACTTGGTTATAGTAGGAGGAGACTGCCCTTGTTCTCCTGGGTGTCTCCTTCTCCTAGGCTGTAGCGCTGGACAATCGCAACGCAGAGCTCACAGCCTGGGAGTTTGTTTTCTCCCAGGCTGTGAGCTCTGCGCTGCGATTGGCCAGGAGAACAAGGGCAGTCTCCTCCTACTATAACCAAGTGACCGAACATACCGGAGGGCATAGCAGGAGAACGGAGCGGCGCCCAGGGATAATAGTAAGTGTAGTGAGATCCCTGGGCGCCGTTCTACATGTCCTGGTACCGTAACTTAACTAAATCCAAACCCACAAAAGGTATTCTTTAACTTTTAATACAGGAGGCGGGTGCCGGCAGCAGAATCACATTGCCAGCACCCTGCCTCTGACAGGGAGCTGCGATCAGCGGCAGTTAACCCCTCAGGTGCGGCACCTGAAGGGTTAACTGTCGCTGATTTGCTGCCAGTACCCGCCTCCTGTAATAAAGGTTAATTATCATTGGTGGCGCAGTGCGCCCCGCTCCCCCCCCAGTATTAAAATAATTGGTGGCAGTGGCCACCGAATCCCCTCCCCTCCTCCTCATTGGTGGTGCAGTGGCAGCTTCTGATCGGAGCCCCAGCAGTGTAATCCTGGGGCTCCGATCAGTTACCATGGCAGCCAAGACGCTACTGAAGCCCTGGCTGCCATAGTCGGCTCCCTGCTGCTGTGTGTACTATGCACAGGGCAGCAGGGAGAGTGTGAGGTCCTATTCACCCTAATAGAGCTCTATTAGGGTGAATAGGACAAGGGATCAAAAGATCCCAGGTTCTAGCCCCTAAGGGGGGAAATAGTTATTAATTAAAAAGTAATAAAAAAAAAACACCAAAATATTAAGTATAAATTACATATAAAATATATAAACAATAAATAAATAAACATATCACATATCGCCACGTCCGAAAAGTCCAAACTATTAAAATAGAAAAAAAATCTATGCGGTGAACGCCGGAACAGAAAAAACAAACAAAACTCACAGGGTTTTTTTGCCTTCCTCTGGATCAACTTGTAGGATGACAGGCCGAACTGGATGGACAAATGTCTTTTTTCGGCCTTATGTACTATGTTACTATGTTACTATGTTACTATGTTACTGCACGATTCGCCATTTTTTTTTATGCAGAATGCACATGGCTTTTTTGGTTTATTTTTTTCATGTGATATTGAATGGTATTGAGTATCACAAAACTTTTTTATGTATTCAAATCGAATAAAAAATTTGGTATCGCAAAAACTCTACGCAGTACAGTAATACACTGGTATAGATCATACCAGTGTCAGTGTATTATTGTACTGCGGCGGCAGCAGGAAGCGCACAGCTTCATAGCAACCAATGACGTTGTGCGCTCCTGCACTCAGAAGAAATCCAGGCCGGTATCACACGGTCCGTGTTCCACGGACTTGTGCATGAGGCTTAATGCACACTCACAGGACTCCGAGATCCCTCCGACAAACAGGACCGCAGCCCCACCCCATTCACAGCACGGGATGTAGATCCGGCAAGAGCTGGAACCAAATCCCAGCCTGGACTCAGTGCGCGTCCACAGCGGAGGGAGCACAAGGATGGCCCCGGAGACGCCGACAACAGCGACTCCATTATGCCCCTGACAGGACAAATAATCCGGGACAGCAGAAGGGCAGTGATCCCGCAGTGACGGCGGATACAGGGGGCAACGAGGGACATTTCTCTTCAAACCCAGCGCTGCTTCAGTTTTATCTAGTCACAAAATAAATTTACAAGAGAAGAACTATGAGATTAATGATGAGCCCGGACCGAACATCCTGGGGAAGGGATCTCAGTTCTGTCAGCTGCAGCACAGGGATTATACACAGTGACATCACAGCGCAGGGATTATACACACAGTGACGTCACAGTACACTGATAAACACTGAAGAGATGCTGCACACAGTAAAGTCACAGTACTCTGATAAACACTGAAGAGATGCTGCACACAGTAACGTCACAGTACACTGATAAACACTGAAGAGATGCGGCACACAGTGACGTCACAGTACTCTGATAAACACTGAGGAGATGCGGCACACAGTGACGTCACAGTACACAGATAAACACTGAAGAGATGCGGCACACAGTGACGTCACAGTACACTGATAATAAACAATGCCCATGTTGTTTGGTTCTAGACTTCTTTATATGTTAATTTAAGAGGTGTTATTTTTGTTGCTGAAAATAAGGCTTTATAAGGTAAAAAATAAATAAAAGGATCCTAACTTTTTTAGCTGGCTCCTAGATTCCAAGGAAATTTGTCAAGTCCTGACCTAATGTTTGGACAGGAATATTTTAGAAAAGGCGACAGATTCCAAAAAATCCTTCCCACATGAGTCGAACAAAATGAAGTTTCCCTTTCGTAATACTAAAAAAGGAAGTTTCTTTCAGTCCAAAAGATCAGAAGGAGAGGGACAGGGTTCCAGAGGGAAAAGTCAGAAAACTGGAGAGGCAGAGGGTTCTTATTCAACCCCCAAAAATTCTGAAATGTCCAAACAATGACGCCAGGCTTCAGGTAGGGGGAAGGCTAAGATTCTTTGTAAAAGAATGGGAAAACATCACCATGAACCCTTGGGTTTTAAATATCATATCAAAAGGACTCGATATTTCCTCTCGTCTTCCTCCTCCTGTAAATGTGTTCAAAGTGACACCCATACAAAAATCGTCTCTTCTCCAGGAAAATCTGGAGAAAGGTATCTTAAATCTTCTGGCTCAGAAGGCTATTATCCCAGACCCTCCTCATCAACAAAAGTCGGGTTACTATTCAACCGTGTTTTTGGTAAAAAAAAAACAAATGGAACTTTTCGGTTGATAATAAACCTAAAGAGTCTAAACAGATTTATAAAATACGAAAAAGTTCAAGATGGAATCCATAAAAACCACCATAAACCTGTTAAAAGAAGGGGACTTTTTAGCATCAATAGACTTGAAGGATGCGTATTACCATATTCCGGTATGCGAAAGAGCTCAAAAATTTCTTCGTATTGCAGTCTTTCTGGGAACAAAGTTACATCATTTTCAGTTCCAAGTCCTCCCCTTTGGGATCACCTCAGCTCTGAGGGTGTTCACAAAGGTAATGATAGAGGTAGTGGCTCACTTAAGGAGACAAAACGTCTTAATAATCCTCTACCTAGACGATCTTCTAATTGTGGGAGATTCGAGAGAATGTCTAGAAAAGAATGTATTTCAGACTTGTCAGACTCTGTATCAAACAGGTTGGGTGATAAACTGGGAGAAATCAAACCCCTGCCCTTAACAGAGTTTAATTTTCCTAGGGGTTCGTCTGGATTCCACCCATCAAAAAACCTTTCTTCCAACCGAAAAGGTGACAGGAGTAATAGGAAAGGTCTCAAACTTCCAAAATCAGTCAGTTTGTACGATCAGAGAAGCTATGAGACTTTTGGGCACACTAACATCATGCATTCCCGCAGTCAAATGGGCCCAATTCCACACTCGGATCCTCCAGCAGTGGTTATTGGGATGTTGGGACAGAAATCAGGAATCTATATATCAGATGAGGGAAGGAGTTGCCTGGTCTCCTGGTCATCTACAGATTGTCTCAACCGATGCAAGTCTATGGGGATGGGGGGCTTATTGCTCTCATCACTCCTGTCAAGACCAGATGTCCAGAGATCAGATGGATCTCTCTCCAAACCAGAGGGAATTCTCTGCGGTTTGGGAAGCTCTAAAAGTACTATCCCAATATATAGTGGGGAAGGACATACAAATAAGATTGGACAACACGACGGTAGTAGCCTATCTAAACTATCAAGGAGGAACAAGAAGTGTGGGGCTAAGCAAAATAGCGGAAAAAATATTCTCCTGGGCGGAGGTTCATCTAAAATCCCTGTCAGCGATACATTTAAAAGGGTCTTTAAACACAAAAGCAGACTTTTTAAACAGAGTATCACTGAAGTCGACAGAGTGGAGTCTAGAGGAACAGGTTTTCCTACAGATAACCTCCTTATGGGGGATCCCACATAAGGAGGTTATGTTTGCCTCCGCAGTATGGATGTGTTTGCCTCCGCAGTAAACACAAAACTCAAAAAAAAAATTTCCCTAAACCCCTTCGGCGGGAACATAGGGGTGGATGCCCTGTCCCAAAAATGGGACTTTCATCTGGCATATGCTTTTCCTCCCTTTCCTCTGATACCCAGGCTACTAAAAAAGGACAGAGCCCATGTGATATTAAAAGCGCCATTATGGCCAAAAAAGTCCTGGTTCCCTCTTCTAAAACTCCTGTCAGTACAGAGCTCGTGGATGCTTCACTGGAAGCAAGATCTATTGTCCCAGGGTCCAGTTCACCACCCCAAAGTGGAAAAATTGCATCTGGCTGCCTGGAATCTGAGTGGCTAAAGGCTTATCAGATTCCATAATTAACACCATGGCAGCCAGCAGGAAGGAGATTACCTCCAGGATTTATTCCAGGGTCTGGAAAAGATTCTGCGGCTGGTGTTACCGGTCCAAATATTCATCCCAGGAGTTCTCTATTCAAACTATATTGGGATTTTTACAATTTGGATTTGAGAAAGGGTTGCGCCCAAATACTTTAAGGGTCCACATAACAGCTTTAAGTTCCGTGTTTGATAAAAAGATTGCAGACCATCCTTGGGTCATCCGATATCTGAGAGGAGCAGATAGATTAAGAAGACCCTTTCTAAGACCTGTGGTTCCCCCTTGGGATCTTAATCTAGTCTTGTCTGTGTTAACTTTAGGCCCCTTTGAGCCTCTTTCAGAAGTCCTGTTAAAATATATTACACTGAAAACGTTATTCCTAGTGGCAATTACCTCAGCACGTGGGGTAAGTGAAATTCAGGCCCTTAAAATTGTGGACCCTTTCTTTACGGTATTCCCTGACAAAGTAGTGTTTAGGTTAGACAATTCCTTCCTACCTAAAGTTGTTACTAATTTCCACAGACAGGAGGAAATTATGGTTCCCTCTTTCTGTTCTAATCCAAAATCGGAAGGGGAAGTTAAATTCCACAAACTGGATGTACGGAAAGCCATCCTGGCTTATCTAGAAGCCACAAAACCCTTCAGGAGATCAGACTACCTATTTGTACAGTTCTTAGGGACTTATAAGGGTCATAAAGCCACAAAAAATTCCTTGTCCAGATGGATAAAAATGCCTATATCTGAGTCCTACAATACCCTGGAAATGTAAAATCCCATTCTACAAGATCAGTCTCTACATCCTAGGCGGAAAAAGCAAATGCTTCCATAGAACAAATTTGTAGGGCTGCAACATGGTCAAGTCCTCATAGTGTCCACATAGTGTGCTGTCTGCATCTTTTCCGTCCCCATTGGAAATTAATGGGTCCGCACCCGTTCCACAAAATTGCAGACCCATTTTGCGGACGTGTGAATGGAGCCTAAATCCTATCCTTGAAAAGGACCTCGGCAGTATGAATCCTTCCTAGTACATGATAGAGGGAAAAGGTCCTTTTGGAGTACGGGAAATAGTCACTTCAGTGTGAGTCGGCTAAATCCTATCCCTGAAAAGAACCACAGCAGTATGAATTCTCCATACTCCATAATAGAGGTAAAAGGTCCTTTTGGGGTACTGGAAATAGTCACTTCAGTGTGAGTTGGCTAAATCCTATCCTTGAAAAGGACCTCAGCAGTATGATTCCTCCCTAGTACAAAATAGATGGAAAAGGTCCTTTTGAGAATATAGGAAATTTCTAATTTGTTTTTTAAACAAATAATGTTAAACGGGTTACCTGATATCGAAAATATCTCCGCCAATGCCCCTGCCCCTTGTATGGATTTTACATGCTCAGGGCACCCGCGTCACTCCCGATCCCTGCATGGCCGCCGCTGCATCTCCCCGTCACTCGGATCAAAATATCTGGCAACAGGGAGAGCAGGCAAATAGCAGGTCGTGACTGGAACGAGCCCCCTTGGGTCTGGTCACTGTTGTGGCCTGCTATTGGCTGCTCCCCCGTCACCAAATGCAGTCACTGGATGTTTTAAACCGAACAACATGGAGATGCAGTAGTGGCCATACAGAAATCCGCAGAGACGCGGGTGCCACTGAGCAGGTAAGTATAATCCATACAAGGAAAGTACAGAGATCACATGACCAGATGTTTCTGCAAAGCACTTTACCATGAATATCACAGGAACGACATTTCTGAAGATACAAGTGCTCAGAAGTCACATGATAGTTTTTTTTATTGTTTATTGTAAACATTTTTCCGAAATAAAAATACACATAAAAGAGGCTTATTCTACAATAGTCATCTATATAACTTTTTTGTATACTATAACACTATATCCTGTAGAAGCTGCGTTACTGGACATAGTTAATGACCAGGTCCTAATAGACAAGGGGATTTAGCCAAGTAATTGAGAAACAACTAAATCCTAACAGAGTTTAATAACCAGATAAACTAAGCAGAAGAGGTCCCTACAAATTATGGGAAATAGACAGCTCCTCTACAGTCGGCTATTTCCTTTCACTGGTGAGGACCAGGTCCTTACGGAGTATAGTATTTAGCCAACTCACTGTGAACTGGCTATATACTATTTCAGTTCAGGACCTAACCACTAGGGGGCAAAAAGGTCCTTACCGGTGATAGTAAATAGCTAGCTCACACTGAGCTGGCTATTTACTATCACTGGTAAGGACCTGGTCCTTACGTAGTATAGTATTTAGTCACAACCGTTTTGCCATGTAGAGGTTGCCGTGTGGAGCAGGGACAGGCTGTTAGGGACACCAAACGCTAGCTAATAGGGCCACAAAAGTCCTTTTAAGGACTGGTATAGGTGTGCTATCGATAGGTGTGATATACTGAGGGGTGTGATATACTTATAATATACTTTTATAATGAGTCAAAAACACATAGATCTATATAGTGATCACCTGGAAGTCAGGGGCCTAGGGGCTTACTAAGGCCATTTTTATATAGGGTAAGGTTCCGGACGGGGTCACTCTTATCAGGGCGGGTGGTCTGTGGTTAGGCTATCAGGGCCAGAATAGCATCCCCCTGTAGGGCAATATCAGGGACAGTTCTTTGCCCACCCTGTCCTTCAATACCACATCATCATCTAGCCCAGGGATAGATGTTTTTTGCTTTCCCTCCGGGATTCATGGATATGCACTGGAACCCCCCGGATTGTGGTAGGACATATGGTTTTTGATTTGGTGCCGCCGAGCACCTGATTTAGTGTCGCCGAGCTCTTGTTATTGCCTATCACATCTATGCTTTTTGCTTAACTTTAATAATTTAATTTATTTTCATTTTGAGGGATATCTTTTCCATTCACACGTCCGCAAAATGGGTCCATTCATGTTCAATGGGGCCGGAATGTGCTGTCCGCATCCGCATTTGCGGATCTGCACTTCAGCATCCGTGCTTCCGTTTCCGCAAAAAAATAGAACATGTCCTATTCTTGTCCGCAATTGCAGACAAGATTAGGCATTTTCTATTATAGTGTCGGCGATGTGCGGTCCGCAAATTGCGGAATGCACATTGCCGGTGTCCGTGCTTTGCGGATCCGCAAAACACTTACGGATGTGTGAATGGACCCTCATAATAACATTATTAAAGGTTACGTTTAATCTTTATGTATATTCTAATGGATTGCCTTCCTTGTACAATGTTATAATATACTTTCTATGTTAGAAAGTATATTATAGTGCATTTGTATTGTGCGACAGTTGTGTGCGGTTCTGCTGCGATACTGCAGGTATACAGAGGGACAAGCGTTATTGGAACAAATAATTTCTACTGGTGTGATATACCAGTCGCCCCCCAAAAAAATTTATTGAAGCGGGGTGTTATATACCAAAATACTTTCTTTATAGTGAATTTGGGTACTGCATAGTGCATTTGAGCATGCGCGTACGCGAAAATTACATTGCCGATATTTTGCATTGAAAAAAATTTGGAATGGAGATCACAAATTCGAATAATACATCTGGTATATCACTGTCCATGTTGTGGGACTATTTGTGCACTTCTAGTAATTATTTCTTGGCTGGAAATATGAGCTGAAGGTTTTTCAGGTTCGCTTGCCATTAAAATGAATGGGACCCGCAGCGAACTTGCAGTTCGCAAATATTTGGGGGCAGATGTTCGTCCATCACTATCCCTGACACCAATAGTGTAAACATAATGTCCCCCAAAAATAACTGTGCTAAGCTGATACTGTGCCAGGGTGCCCCCACAGTAATAGTGCTCCCCAAAGTCCCAACTAATAGTTCTCTGCCAGAGCGCACTTAGTAATAGTAGTAATAATGCTCCTACAGTTCCACCAGCATGTCCCCACTGTGCCCCAGAAGTAATAATGCTCCCATAGTGCCCATACTAGTAATCATGTTCCCCATAGTCCCCCAGTAGTAATAAAGACTACCATAATGCCCCCCAGTAGTAATAATTCTCCTTATATTGTGACAGTAGAAAAATGCCCTCCTAAAATGAGCATCAGTGCAAAAAATGCCTCCTCATGATGTGTGCCAGTGCAAAAAGTGTCGACTAATAATGTGCACTATTACAAAAATGCCCCTGTTCTGTGTGCCAGTACAAAAAATGCTCCCTTTTAGTGCCCCCAGTTCAGCTAATGTCCCCATAGCGCCCCCATAATGTGTGCAAGTACAAAATACCCCTATATAATGCCCCCAAGTGAATTCCCCCATAGTGCTCCTCTCCTCCCTTCCCCATAGTGCCCCCATAATGTGCCAGTATAAAATGCCCCTATTTAGTGCCCCCAGTAAAATGCCCCTATAGTGTTCCTCTCCACCTTCCTCATAGTGCCCCCCCCCCATAATGTGCCAGTATAAAATACCCTTTTAGGGCCCCCATAGTGCTCCTCTCCCTCTTTCCCATATAAAATACCCCTTCTTTCTGCCATCAGTGGATGCCCCCATAGTGCCACTTATAATGTGCCAATAAGAAGTGCCCCTAGATGCCCCTATAGCGCTCTTTTCCTGCGTTGTGCTAAAAAATAAAATAAACACATATACTTACTTACATATACATGAGGATATCAGTGATGCGATGCAGGCCTCTTCCAGCCCGTGTCCCATGTTGTACAGCCCAGGCGGTGCAATTACGTCATCGCTCCACTTGCACCGGCCTCTGATAGGCTACAGGCACTAGGCCTCTCCCCTGCCCCGCCGCAGCACATCCATATGTATTGCTGTCCTGTGGGCGGCGATACAGATGAATATAGAGATGAGCACTTCCACAATGGAAGCACTCATCTCCACTCCAGCTGCCCTGCCGCTGCCACCTACCACTTGTCACCAGGGCTGCCCCGCCTGAGGCGATTGCCTCACCTCTAGAGTTGAGCGGACACCTGGTTGTTCAGGTTCGACGGATTCGGCCGAACTTGACCCCGAACCCGAACCCCATTGAAGTCAAATGGAAACCGAACTTTTGAGCACTAAAATGGCTGTAAAAAAGTCATGGAAAGGGCTAGAGGGCTGCAAATGGCATCAAAATGTGGTTAAGAGCTGTGAAAACAAATGTGGATAGGGAAATGACTTTAAATAACATAAAATATGTAAAAATAAAAAATAATAATCTTGATCTTGGAGGACGAGGTCCATATGGAGTAGGAGGTTGAGGAGGCAGTGGGGGTGGCGGTGTATGTGGAAGTGGCGGTGGAGGAGGAGGAAGTAGCCAACACTGGTTTTTGGTTTACATTTATTTATTTTTTGTTTAAATTAAGGTACACCCCAAAACATTGGGAAATATAACCTGTGATAACCCCCTCCAGCCATGCTAAACAAACGTTCAGACAATACACTGGCTGCAGGGCAGGCCAGCACCTCCAAGGCGTAAAGGGCAAGCTCAGGCCATATGCCCAATTTGTAGACCCAGAAGTTGAAGGGGGCAGACCCATCAGTCAGTACGTGTAGGCGTGTGCGCACATACTGCTCCACCATGTCGCACGTCCCCGTGATGTTCACGATCCAATTGGATATCTGCTATATCAACTTTCAATGTTCTTTTCTGCGCCTACCATGTTGATCACGGTTAGCAGCGAATCAGGGTTCCATGCTGGAGAGGGAGCGTGAGAAAGGGAGACCACATCCAAGGGAGGTCAATGACTGCAATGTGATCAAGCTGAAATGTGGGACAAATTATTAAAGCAGAAGGATCGAATGAAAGGGCCAATTAAAGATGAATTTTAGAAATTTAAGTCCCTGTCACCTATGCAGAGCAGGGGTTTATTCAAGGCAAAAATTGTAAAATGTCACTCAAGAATGTAACAGAAAAATTAGTGAAATTTATGAACCTGTCTACTAAGTAGAGCAGGGGTACCGTATATCACAGCCAAAAATTGGTGAATGTCACCCGACAATGTAACAGACAAATTAGTGAAATTTGTTTACCTGTCTACTAGGTAGACCAGGGGTATATCACATCCAAAAATTGGTGAATGTCACCCGAAAATATTAACAGACAAATTAGTGAAATTTGTTTACCTGTCTACTAGGTAGAGCAGGGGTAGATCACAGCCAAAAATTGGTGAATTTCACACGAAAATGTAACAGACAAATTAGTGAAATTTGTATACCTGTCTACTAGGTAGAGCAGGGGTATATCACAGCCAAAAATTAAAGAATGTCACCCGAAAATGTAACAGACAAATTAGTGAAATTTGTTAACCTGTCTACTAGGTAGAGCAGGGGTATATCACAGCCAAAAATTTGTGAATTTCACCCGAAAATGTAACAAATTTGTCACGGGGCGCCAAAGGCGCACTCGGTCTCCCATCAGCCGCAGACCTGCTGCTTAGCTTCAGGAGCGAGGATCTGTGTTTGGCCTCGTTCCCAGGGCGGCTTTGCTGGCTGGGAGGCTCCCTGCTCCTAGGTCTGCCTTGAGCGCCGAGCTGATCACTCGGTGCTCGACTTGTCTGTGTGTCGGTCATGTGACGCTGGCCACGTCACATGACCCTCAGACCCCACTATAAATACAGGCAGCCTGCTGGCCACAGGTTGCCTGTTAATTCTAGGTTCCTGGCTATTTGTTGGACTACTGAATACTCACCTGATTCCGTTCCCTGACAATCCTTTGCCTGCTCCTCCTGTACTGCGCATCTCTCCTGGTATTGTGACCTCGGCTCCCACCTGACTACTCTTTGCGGACTCCTCTGGTACTTCTCTACTCTCCTGGTATTTGACCCCGGCTTCTCCTGACCATTCTTTGCTTAACCCTTTGTACTGCGTAGCTCTCTTGGTTCTGACCCGGTCCGTTCACATTCCGTTATTTGTCTTGTCTGTCTTCCCAGCACGTATCCTAAGTTAGGGACTGCCATCTAGTTGTCCCCTGTCATTAGGACTTGCGAGGCAAGTAGGCAGGGCCAGGGGTGAGGGTGGAGCGCAGTGGTCACTATCCTCCCCCCTGTGTGTAGTGTACGTGACCGTCACAAAATTAGTGAAATGACATAAAATAAAATACGTATAAATTGAAAAAAATAAACTTGATGTATAAGGTGGAGGTCCATATGGAGTAGGAGGTTGAGGAGGCAGTGGACGTAGTGGTGTAGGTGGAAGCGGCGGTGGAGGAGGATGAGGTAGCCAACACTGTTTTTTGGTTTTAATATATATATATTTTTTTTATTAGGGTACACCCCAAAAGAGTGGGAAATATAACAAATACAACAATGAGCAATTGCGCTGTAGTATAACAATGGTTGGTTAAGGCCGGAATACATGTCTATTCTGCACAAGGTACGGACAAGTCCTGTGGGATCCATGCCTGGTTCATTTTAATGAACGTGAGCATGTCCACATTGGTTGTGGACAGGCGGCTGCGCTTGTCTGTGATAACGCCCTCTGCCGTGCTAAACACACAGTCAGATAATACACTGGCTGCAGGGCAGGCCAGCACCTCCAAGGCGTAAAGGGCAAGCTCAGGCCATGTGCCCAATTTTGAGACCCAGAAGTTGAAGGGGGCAGACCCGCCATTCAGTACGTGTAGGCGTGTGCACACATACTGCTCCACCATGTTGCTGAAATGCTGCCTCCTGCTAAGACGTTCCATATCAGCTGGTGGTGCTGATTGTTGTGGATTGCTGACAAAGCTTTTCCACATTTCGGCCATGCTAATCCTGCCTTCTGAGGTGCTGGCGGTGCCCCAGCTGCGTTGGCGACCTCTTCCTCCTCCTCTGCCTTCGCCTTGTGCTTCCACTGTGCCCCCGCTGTCAGGTGGGAATGCCACCAGCAGCGCGTCTACCAGCGTGCGTTTGTACTCGCGCATCTTGAGATCACGCTCCAGTGACGGAATTAAGGACGGTACATTGTCCTTGTAACGGGGATCCAGCAGCGTGGCCATCCAGTAATCAGCACAAGTTAGAATGTGGGCAACTCGTTGCAGAGACACTGCAGCATGTAATCGCTCATGTGTGCCAGGCTGCCCAGAGGCAACGAAAAGCTGTCCTCTGTGGGAGGTGTATCGTCTGTGTCCTCTGTATTCCCCCAGCCATGCACCAGTGATGGCCATGAGCTGGTTTGGGTGCCACCCTGCTGTGAACACGGTTCCTCCTCCTACATCTCATCCTCCTCATCCTCCACCTCATCATCTTCCAGAACTGTGCCCTGGCTGGACAATCGTGTACCTGGCGTTTGTGGGTGCAGGAACCCACCCTCGGAGCCACTTGTGAATGACTGGCCGGAAACCCTATGAAATGATCCCTCTTCCTCCTCCTCCTCCTGTGCCCAGTCATTGGTGGTGAAGTGGTGCTGTTCCGCAGAGCGACTCACCCGTGCGTACTGCAGCTGAAACTCCACTATCGCCTGCTGCTGCTCGCACAGTCTGGCCAGCATGTGCAAGGTGGAGTTCTACCTTGTGGGCACGTCGCATATGAGGCGGTGAGCGGGAAGGCCAAAGTTACGCTGCAGCGCTGACAGGCAAGCAGTAGCAGGGTGAGAACTCCTAAAGCGCGCACAGACGGCCTGCACTTTCTGCAGCAGCTCTGACATATCGGGGTAATTTTTAAGGAAACTCTGCACCACTAAATTCAGCACATGCGCCAGGCAAGTGATGTGCGCCAAACCAGCTAGTCCCAGAGCTGCTACGAGATTTCGCCCATTATCGCACACCACCAGGCTGGGCTTGAGGCTCACTGGCACCAACCACTCATCGGTCTGTTGTTCCATGCCCGTTCACAGCTCCTGCGTGGTGTGGGGTTTGACCCCCAAACAGATAAGTTTTAAAACTGCCTCCTGTCGTTTACCCCTGGCTGTGCTGAAGTTGGTGGTAAAGGTGTTACGCTGACCGGATGAGGAGGCGGTAGAGGATGAGGAAGCGGAGTTGGAGGAGGAAGCAACAGTAGGCAAAGAGAAGCACCCTGCAATCCTCGGTGGTGGAAGGACATGCGCCAAACTGCTATCCACCTCAGGCCCAGCCGCCACTGCATTTACCCAGTGTGCTGTTAGGGAGATATAACGTCCCTGACCGTGCTTACTGGACCACGTATCCGTAGTTAGGTGGACCTTGCCACAGATGGAGTTGCGCAGTGCACACCTGATTTTGTCCCTTACTTGGTTGTGCAGAGAAGTGATAGCTCGCCCGGAAAGGTAGTGGTGGCTGGGCACGACGTACTGTGAGACAGCCACCGCCATAAGGCTTTTAAAACTCTTTGTCTCTACCAGATGGAATGACAGCATTTCAAAGGACGGTAATTTTGAAATGCTGGCATTCAGGGCCAGGGATCGCAGGCGGGTAGGGGGGTACTTCCTCGTCCGCTCCAGTGTTTGGGAGATGGAGAGCTGAACGCTTTCGTGGGACATTGTGGAGATACTTGGTGACCTAGGTGGTGGTGTTGCTGGCAGATCCTCTGTTTGCGGGGTGGATGAGGAGGCCGAGACTGCAGCAGAAGAGGAAGCAGGAGGAGCCAGAGACCTTTCTTGGTTTTTGAGGTGTCTACTCCACTGCAGCTCGTGCTTTGCACTTAGATGCTCGGTCATGCAGGTTGTGCTCAGGTTGAGAACGTTTATGCCTCGCTTCAGGCTCTGATTGCACAGCACGCAAACCCCTCGTGTCTTGTCGTCAGCACATTGTCTGAAGAACTGCCACGGCAGGGAACTCCTTGGAGCTGGTTTTGGTGTGCTCGGTCCCTTGCTGTGGTGGGAAGTAGCAGGCGTACTGTCTAGGGGACGGCCGCTCCGCTTTTGCAGCCTGCTCCCTTTTCTGCTGTTCTGGTGGCTCTGTGCGACCACCACCTCTTCCCCTGAACTACACAGGTCACTCACATGACCTTGATTCCATGTGGGGTCGAGGACCTCATTGTCCTCCACATCATCTTCCACCCAGTCTTCACCCCTGTCCTCCTTGTCGGTCTGCACACTTTTGAAAGCCACAGCAGTTGGCACCTGTGTTTCATCATCATTCGAGACGTGCTGCGGTGGTCCTCCCATGTACTCATCTTGAAACATAAGTGGTTGGGCATCAGTGCACTCAATCTCTTCCACTTCTGGGGCAGGGCTAGGTGGATGGCCTTGGGAAACCCTGCTAGCAGAGTCATCAAAAAGCAGAAGAGACTGCTGCATGACTTGGGGCTCAGACTGCTTGGCTGATTTGCAAGGGGGTGAGGTGAAAGACTGATGGACATTGGCTGCAGGTGCCAACTCTGATCTTTCAGCAGGAGACTGGGTGGGAGACATTGTGAAGGAACTGGAGGCACTGTCAGCAACCCAATCTACTATCGCCTGTACTTGTTCTGGCCTCACCATTCGTAGAGCCGCATTAGGCCCGACCAAATAACGCTGAAGGTTCTGTTGCCTACTCGCACCTGAGGAAGGTGTTTCACTTGTGCATGTTGCTGGCACAGATCGACCACGTCCTCCCCCTGCAACAGGAGCTCCACGAGCAGCACCACGACTGGGGCCACATCCCTTATTCAACGCTCTCCTCATTCTCCGCAAATGTAGTATTTGGCCCAAAATGTTTTTTTCTTTTAATAACAGAATAGAACACCAGTATCTAACGTGTGTATTTCACACTGACAGATGCAGCAAAGGCTGCAAATTTAGTATTTTGCCCAAAATTGGTGTTTTTTTAATAACAGAATAGAACAACAGCATCTAACGCGTGTATTTCACACTGACAGATGCAGCAAAGGCTGGAAATTTATTATTTTGCCCAAAATGGGTGTTTTTTTAAACCCAGAATATTATTGCAGTATTTCAAGCTTGTATCTCACACTGACAGATGCAGCAAAGGCTGCAAATTTTGTATTTTGCCCAAAATGGGTGTTTTTTCAAACCCAGAATATTATTGCAGTATTTCAAGCTTGTATCTCACACTGACAGATGCAGCAAAGGCTGCAAATTTAGTGTTTTGCCAAAAATGGGTGTTTTTTTAAACCCAGAATATTATTGCAGTATTTCAAGCTTGTATCTCACACTGACAGATGCAGCAAAGGCTGCAAATTTAGTATTTTGCCCAAAATGGGTGTTTTTTTAAAACAGAATAGAACAGTATCTAACGCGTGTATTTCACACTGACAGATGCAGCCAAGGCCGCAAATTTAGTATTTTGCCCAAAATGGGTGCTTTTTTAATTACAGAATATGACAGCAGTATCTAATGCTTGTATTTCACACTGAAAGATGCAACAAGGGCTGTAAAATTTAGTATTTTGCCCAAAAAGGGTGTTTTTTAAAACCCTGAATATTTTTGCAGTATTTTAGGCTTGTATCTCACACTGACAGATGCAGCAAAGGCTGCAAATTTAGTATTTTGCCCAAAAAGGGTGTTTTCTTAACCGCCTCCGGACTGCCTAACGCAGGATCGCGTTCCGGAGGCGGCAGCCCTGCGCAGAGTCACGCATATATGCGTCATCTCGCGAGACGCGAGATTTCCTGTGAACGCGCGCACACAGGCGCGCGCGTTCACAGGATCGGAAGGTAAGCGAGTGGATCTCCAGCCTGCCAGCGGCGATCGTTCGCTGGCAGGCTGGAGATGCAATTTTTTTAACCCCTAACAGGTATATTAGACGCTGTTTTGATAACAGCGTCTAATATACCTGCTACCTGGTCCTCTGGTGGTCCCTTTTGTTTGGATCGACCACCAGAGGACACAGGTAGCTCAGTAATAAGTAGCACCAAGCAGCACACTACACTACACCCCCCCTGTCACTTATTAACCCCTTATTAACCCCTGATCACCCCATATAGACTACCTGATCACCCCCCTGTCATTGATCACCCCCTTGTCATTGATCACCCCCCTGTCATTGATCACCCCCCTGTAAGGCTCCATTCAGACGTCCGTATGATTTTTACGGATCCACTGATACATGGATCGGATCCGCAAAACACTTACGGACGTCTGAATGGAGCCTTACAGGGGGGTGATCAATGACGGGGGTGATCACCCCATATAGACTCCCTGATCACCCCCCTGTCATTAATCACCCCCCTGTCATTGATCACCCCCCTGTAAGGCTGCATTCAGATGTCCGTATGTTTTTTACTGATCCACGGATACATGGATCGGATCCGCAAAACACATACAGACGTCTGAATGGAGCCTTACAGGGGGGTGATCACCCCATATAGACTCCCTGATCACCCCCCTGTCATTGATCACCCCCCTGTCATTGATCACCCCCCTGTAAGGCTGCATTCAGATGTCCGTATGTTTTTTACGGATCCACGGATACATGGATCGGATCCGCAAAACACATACGGACATCTAAATGAAGCCTTATAGGGGGGTGCTCAATGACAGGGGGGTGATCACCCCATATAGACTCCCTGATCACCCCCCTGTCATTGATCACCCCCCTGTCATTGATCACCCCCCTGTAAGGCTGCATTCAGATGTCCGTATGTTTTTTACGGATCCACGGATACATGGATCGGATCCGCAAAACACATATGGACATCTGAATGGAGCCTTATAGAGGGGTGATCAATGACAGGGGGGTGATCACCCCATATAGACTCCCTGATCACCCCCCTGTCATTGATCACCCCCCTGTCATTGATCACCCCCCTGTAAGGCTCCATTCAGCCTTTTTATTGGCCCAAGTTAGCGGAAATATATTTTTTTTTCTTACAAAGTCTCATATTCCACTAACTTGTGTCAAAAAATAAAATCTCACATGAACTCCCCATACCCCTCACGGAATCCAAATGCGTAAAATTATTTAGACATTTAGATTCCAGACTTCTTCTCACGCTTTAGGGCCCCTAGAATGCCAGGGCAGTATAAATACCCCTCATGTGACCCCATTTCCGAAATAAGACACCCCAAGGTATTCGCTGAGGGGCATATTGAGTCCATGAAAGATTGAAATTTTTGTCCCAAGTTAGCGGAAAGGGAGACTTTGTGAGAAAAAAATATATAAAAATCAATTTCCGCTAACTTGTGCCCAAAAAAAAAAAATTCTATGAACTCGCCATGGCCCTCATTGAATACCTTGGGTGTCTTCTTTCCAAAATGGGGTCACATGTGGGGTATTTATACTGCCCTGGAATTTTAGGTGCCCTAAAGCGTGAGAAGAAGTCTGGGATCCAAATGTCTAAAAATGCCCTCATAAAAGGAATGTGGGCCCCTTTGCGCATATAGGCTGCAAAAAAGTGTCACACATCTGGTATCGCCGTACTCAGGAGAAGTTGGGCAATGTGTTTTGGGGTGTCATTTTACATATACCCATGCTGGGTGAGATAAATATCTTGGTCAAATGCCAACTTTGTATAAAAAATTGGAAAAGTTGTCTTTTGCCGAGATATTTATCTCACCCAGCATGGGTATATGTAAAAAGACACCCCAAAACACATTGCCCAACTTCTCCTGAATACGGCGATGCCACATGTGTGACACTTTTTTGCAGCCTAGGTGGGCAAAGGGGCCCACATTCCAAAGAGCACCTTTCGGATTTCACAGGTCATTTACCTACTTACCACACATTAGGGCCCCTAGAATGCCAGGGCAGTATAACTACCCCACAAGTGACCCTATTTTGGAAAGAAGACACCCCAAGGTATTCCGTGAGGGGCATGGCGAGTTCCTAGAATTTGAAATTTTTTGTCACAAGTTAGCGGAAAATTATGATTTTTTTTTTTTTTCTTACAAAGTCTCATATTCCACTAACTTGTGACAAAAAATAAAAACTTCCATGAACTCACTATGCCCATCACGAAATACCTTGAGGTGTCTTCTTTCCAAAATGGGGTCACTTGTGGGGTAGTTATACTGCCCTGGCATTTTAGGGGCCGAATGCGTGAGAAGTGGTTTGAAATCAAAATCTGTAAAAAATGGCCGGTGAAATCCGAAAGGTGCTCTTTGGAATGCGGGCCCCTTTGCCCACCTAGGCTGCAAAAAAGTGTCACACATCTGGTATCTCCGTACTCAGGAGAAGTTGGACAATGTGTTTTGGGGTGTCATTTTACATATACCCATGCTGGGTGAGAGAAATATCTTGGCAAAAGACAACTTTTCCAATTTTTTTATACAAAGTTGGCATTTGACAGAGATATTTATCTCACCCAGCATGGGTATATGTAAAATGACACCCCAAAACACATTGCCTAACTTCTCCTGAGTACGGAGATACCAGATGTGTGAAACTTTTTTGCAGCCTAGGTGGGCAAAGGGGCCCACATTCCAAAGAGCACCTTTCGGATTTCACCGGCCATTTTTTACAGATTTTGATTTCAAACTACTTCGCACGCATTTGGGCCCCTAAAATTCCAGGGCAGTATAACTACCCCACAAGTGACCCCATTTTGGAAAGAAGACACTCCAAGGTATTCGCTGATGGGCATAGTAAGTTCATAGAAGTTTTTATTTTTTGTCACAAGTTAGTGGAATATGAGACTTTGGAAGAAAAAAATAAAAATTAAAAAAAATCATCATTTTCCGCTAACTTGTGACAAAAAATAGAAAGTTCTATGAACTCACTATGCCCATCAGCGAATACCTTAGGGTGTCTACTTTCCGAAATGGGGTCATTTGTGGGGTGTTTGTACTGTCTGGCCATTGTAGAACCTCAGGAAACATGACAGGTGCTCAGAAAGTCAGAGCTGCTTCAAAAAGCTGAAATTCACATTTTTGTACCATAGTTTGTAAACGCTATAACTTTTACCCAAACCATTTTTTTTTACCCAAACATTTTTTTTTTATCAAAGACATGTAGAACAATAAATTTAGAGAAAAATTTATATATGGATGTCGTTTTTTTTGCAAAATTTTACAACTGAAAGTGAAAAATTAAATTTTTTTGCAAAGAAATCGTTAAATTTCGATTAATAACAAAAAAAGTAAAAATGGCAGCAGCAATGAAATACCACCAATTGAAAGCTCTATTAGTGAGAAGAAAAGGAGGTAAAATTCATTTGGGTGGTAAGTTGCATGACCGAGCAATAAACGGTGAAAGTAGGGTAGGTCAGAAGTGTAAAAAGTGGCCTGGTCATTAAGGGTGTTTAAGCTAGGGGGGCTTAAGTGGTTAATAACAGAATATGACAGTATTATCTAACGCTTGTGTTTCACACTGAAGGATGCAACAAGGGCTGTACATGTCACGGTCACGTACACGCACACACATGGGTAAGGATAGTGACCACTGCGCTCCACCCTCACCCCTGGCCCTGCCTACTTGCCTCGCAAGTCCTGATGACAGGGGACAACTGGACGGCAGTCCGTAGCTTAGAATACGTACTGGGAGGACAGACAAGACAAACAACGGATAGTGAACGGACCGAGTCAATACCAAGAGAGCAACGAAGTACAAATGGAGAAAGTAGAGAATAGTCAGGAGAAGCTGGGGTCAAATACCAGAAGAGTAATTAAGTACCACAGGAATGAACAAGAACAGGTCAGGACACAAGCCGATGGTCAAGCCAAGAGGTCACGTCAGGAACTTAGGAGCAAGCAGTAGCGGGTCAAAAACAGGCACGGGTCAAAATCCAGATAGAGTAGGGAAAACATTAACAAATAGCCTTGGACAATTAATCACAGGCAACCTGTGGCTAGCAGATTGCCTGTTTATATACTGAAGAGCAGAGGTCATGTGACGTGGCCGGCATCACATGACCTCCCACCCTTGTCTGCAGCCGAGCGCCGTGTGGCCAGCTCGGCGCTCAGTCCCTTGAGCGTAACTATGGGAACGGGGGACGCTGGCCGCACAGAGAGGAAGCGTTATCCCAGCAACCAAAACGCCGAGCGGCTCCCCGCTCTGCGCTACAACAGGACACGCCGTGCGTGTCTGCCGCCATGTCATCCCAGGGCGCCGGCGGCACAGGAGAGGAGAAGCACGCCGCCGGCGCCCTGTGACAGTACAATTTAGTATTTTGCCCAAAAAGGGAGTTTTTGTAACAGAATATGACAGCAGTGTCTAACGCTTGTATTTCACACTGAAAGATTCAATAAGGGCTGTAAAATTTAGTATTTTGGCCATAAATTGTGTTTTTTAAAACCCAAAATATTATTGCAGTATTTCAAGACTGACAGATTCAGCAAAGGCTGCAAATTTAGTATTTTGCTCAAAATGGGTGTTTTTTTTATAACAGAATAGTTCAACTGTAACACGTGTATTTCACACTGACAGATGCAGCCAAGGCCGCAAATTTTGTATTTTGCCCAAAATGGTTTTTTTTAATAACAGAATAGAACAACAGTATCTAACACGTGTATTTCACACTGACAGATGCAGCCAAGGCCGCAAATTTAGTATTTTGCCCAAAAAGGGTGTTTTTTTAATAACAGAATATGACAGTAGTATCTAACGCTTGTATTTCACACTGAAAGATGCAACAAGGGCTGTAAAATGTATTCTTTTGCCCAAAAAGGGTGTTTTTTTAATAACAGAATATTATCAAATCTCTTTTTATTAAGATTTTCTGTTTCGACATAACGAGCAAAGTGAGTACAGAGATGTAATGGTTACAGCACATCATATAATAAAATACCATATATCAGTATGAAGAGTCAAGACACATTATTGGGAGGTAAGGAGGAAAAAAGGAGGGGGGGATACACACCATGGAAACAGGGAAAAACAGGGGGGGGGGGATAGGTATGAGCAGTCATGGGCATTTTACCAATGGCAACTAATACAAACCCGAAAACAGAGATGGTATATCTGCATTAAGGCCTGGACAAGGGCACAAATCTCAGTAAAGGTAAGATAACGGTAAAATAAGCTCTCTCGGCGAAGGCAAATGCGAAAAGCAGAGGCAGAAGCGACTTGAGTAGACATAGGTTTCCCTCTACTACCCTGCAATGGTGGATCATAACTAGTGAAGTTGTCTAAAGGTTTTCCAAGGATTCCACAGCCTAGCAAACTTAGCATGTGCTCTGTTAGCCCATCCCGCTAACTCCTCCATCATACATATTTGATCTACTTTAACAAACCACTGGTCTAAGGTAGGAGGTTTAGTGCTCAACCACTGAAGTGGAATCAGAAGTCTGGCTGCTTGGATAAGCATATTGGGTAGATCTGTAGATGAAGGATCCCAGCAATCAGAGGAAAGCCACAAAAGTACAGATCGAGGTGATAGTTTGATAGAGGTTTTACAGATCTCATTGACCTTCTGCTCTACCTGATTCCAGAATATGTAAAGCTGGGGACACAGCCACAAAATATGGGCTAACGTACCACTGTGTTGTTTGCACCTCCAACATGTGTAGGATTCAAGTAACCCTTTTTTGAAGAGTTTCCTAGGGTCAATGTACCACCTCGTCATGGTTTTATAAGAATGCTCCTGGATCTTTATACACCGAGAAAACCCATGGGACCTTTGGTGGATCTGTCTAATGTCTCTCTGGGAGAAGGATACCCCTAGGTCACGCTCCCATTCCTTGATGTAGGCCGGCGGGACCTCCCCAGGGGCGGAGTTAAGGGATTTATACAGGAGTGCCATAATATGTCGTGAGATTTTTTCTCCCATAGCTAGTTTCTCAAACCACGAAGGGGGTGAAGTGGAGGTGAATGTGCTGGCTAAAAATTTGCAGCTGCGTGTTAATTCAATCGAAGCTAGACAATTTCCTTCCCCAGCAACTTGGGTACACAAAAGGGGTAACCTGCCCTGTTCTCTATAATGTTCTATTATAGTTGAAGTTGGAATGCGGCTTAATAGTTTCCAAAATTGTGGGAGAGGGTTTTTTTTTCGTTTGCGTTAGGTATGGGATGAGATCAGCAGTCAGAAGTTTAGGCGGGACAGAGAATAAAGGCGACTCGGCGTGTATAGAGCGTGTCGTCAAAAAGACTCCTCTGGTGAGGCCCCCTGGTGTGTGTAACTGATGACATAAGCCCCATAGCCCTGCTATTTGGTTGTCTGTTAATAATGCTAGTTCTATGTCTGTTCCCAAGGGTCTGAATTTAGGAACACAGAGTTGTAACCACCTCTTGAGTTGGATGGCCCTGTAGTAGGTGTATATATCCGGAAGCCCTAATCCACCGTCCCCCCGACTCCTCCTTAATCTGTTGTATGCTAGTCTCTATCTTTTACCCTTCCAGAGGAAGGCAGAAAATATATGCCTGATTTGCCTGAAGAAAGTCTGTGGAAGGTGGATCGGGACCATCTGTAGCAGGTATGTTATCTTAGGGACAATGTAGGTCTGCAGTAGTTTTTTTCTTACCAACCAGGACACCCGTGGGATGATAAAGGATTGTAGCTGTGTTTTAATTTACTTTAATAGTGGGAGGTAATTAGAACTGTAAAGCTTTTCTGGGTTACTTGTTAAGGCAATACCCAAGTATCGGAGTGAGTTTTTATTCCATTTGAATGGAAATGAAGTTTCCAGCCACCTAGCCAATCCCTCAGTTAAAGAGAGACCTATGGCCTCGGATTTGGTGTAATTGACCTTAAATTTGGTCATTTTCCAAAAAACCTCAAAGGTTTCCAGGATTTGTGGGAATGCTTGCTTCGGGTTCGTGATTAGCAATTAATATGTGATTTAAATAATCGCGTATTGCGATTTTAACTTGAGGTAACTTTCCTATTGGTTTGATATCTAGAATTAGCGAAGATGACGAATATGACGAATGTATTTGTCATATTCCTCAAAACGAATATAACAAAGTATTCTCCATCTTCGTTTTAGCTCCATATTCGTCAACTTCGCTAATTCTAGCAATCAAATAGGAAAGTTGACTAGAGACAGCTAAGTTTTTAATTCGCTATGCGATAATATTACTTAGCTTTTTTTTTTATAAATAAAATAATTATAATACTTGATAATTATTATAATTATTCTATTTATTAAAAAAAAGCAAAGTAATATAATCGCATAGCGAATTAAACACAGCTGTCTCTATAGTCAACTTTCCTATTTGATTGCTAGAATTAGCGAAGTTGCCGAATATGGAGCTAAAACGAAGATGGAGAATACTTTGTTATCTTTGTTTTGAGGAATTTGACGAATACATTCCTCATATTTGTCATCTTCGCTAATTCTACCAAGCCAACCATAGTAAACCAGGTCTAAGTTGAAATCGCAATGCGATGTGAGAACTTGGGACCTTTTTTGAGGGGTATTTAGTGCTCTTACATTGAAGGTGGATATATTTATCTCAGCCATCTGTCTTTAGTTATCTTGCGTCGCCTCTGCCTCAGCCACCTTGTCCATGATCTCATTGGGAGGAAAAGAACAAAAGTTAGAACATTAACTTGTAAACAATGTAAACTTTTCAGTAAGTATGTGATATCCTTCATTCCGGGTCCACCGGTAAGTCAGCAGGACCCAGCGACGACAGGTAACAGGGTTCAAGTGGTCTCTCAGTAGAGCCACTGAGTTAAGAGGTGTGGGGACAGAGGTTGTACGACAACCGTCGTAACCCGTATCCTCACACCGTGTTTTCTGCATCGATAATTCCAACTTGCTAGCTAAAAATTACTGAGCAAGAGAGAGTGGACTTCTCTAAAATAAGAAAAAGGTCATGTAGTAGCAAGAAGTATAGAAAGCCAGAGATTTAGGTGAAAGTCTGACTACAAGTCAAACGTTCTCCATTTAAGATCTTAGAGAGACCTCTAGTGGTGATCAATGGCAATTACATCCTCATATCTTCAGGAAAACAGAAACCAGGACCGACTTCAGCTTTTCTTGCTTGGTAAGTCTGACCTTTGAATGGATCAGTAAATCTGAGCGTGGTTCTAGTGTTCATGAGGGTCCCAGGTGTTCATGGATGTTGTCGGTTTACAACATTTTGTGAGGAGAACTTGGTAGATCTATAGGTATTCAGAGGGGCTTTATCTTCCCTCCAGACTTCTTTTACTAGTAGGGGTCTACTGCTTAGGAACTGTGCTCCAGGGGGTATGTTTGGGCAGCTTGGGTAAGGTGACTAAGGTGGAATTCACCTGGAGCCAAGACTCTATAGGTAGCGGCTCTGTTTCCAGCGCACTCCATGCTGCTTCTAAGTCCTGTGGCACCCTCACCGTGCAGCGGCGGACATTTTTGATGAAGGTAAGAGCGAAGGGGTAGAGCCACCTGTACAGTATAATATCTTATGGATCCTGAGGTGGTCGGTGAGGGGTTTCAAAGGACGGCGTTTTGCCAGGGTAGAGGGGGCAACATCTTGGTAGAAAGACACAGTTGATTCGCCATACCTCAGATCTTTTCTCCTCCGGCCGGCTTGTAATATATATCGCAGCTGTGTCTCTGAAGCTCAGTAGCCTGCAGACCACATCCATCGGCGGTTCATCTTACTTGGGAACTGAGCGAAGGGATTTGTGGATTCTTTCAATCACTATTGCCACTGACTTTTCTTCCCCTAGTAAGTCTGCAAACATTTTCTGTGCAGCGTTTTCCAGCTCATCTGGAGTGATCTCTTCCGATAAGCCTTTCATTCTAATGTTTTTCCTCCTACTCCTGTTCTCTTGATCTTCTATCAGAAAGTAGGCAGTATTAATTGAGGATACGTGATCTTCTAAGGACCTCACCATTGCTGCCCCATGTACGACAATCAGCCCCTGATCTTCTTCAAGTTTTTCCACTCTGTGTCCCAGGGCTCTCACATCGTTCCTGAGCTCCTTAATTTCGTGAACTAGAGGGGCCAGGGCTTGTGACAGGGTAGCTTTAAAGAACGACTTAGTTAGGGCTTCACTATCTACCGCTTGTCTGGAATCGCGGGTACCTTGTATGGAGTCCCTGTCGTCTTCTTCCTCTGCTTCTGAGTCCCGCCCATATGTCTGGCGTTCCATGCTTTCAGAGCACGAAGGCGAGGGTGCAGTGGCTTTCTTGAAAAATCTGTCAACTTCTGCCTGGTTGCTCTTTTTTTTCGGGGTGCCTGGCGGGTCTCTAGGTCTTTCTCTGCCTATTTTTCCCATTTTGTCAGCTTTCTCTGGCGTTTTATTGCTGAAAACACAGGTCTGTGAGGAGAGATTTCTCACTTAGACCTCCATCCTGTTTGGCGGTTAGGCTCCGCACCCTTTAATAACAGCATATGACAGCAGTATCTAACGCTTGTATTTCACACTGAAAGGTGCAACAAGGGCTGTAAAATTTACAAACCGGATTCCAAAAAAGTTGGGACACTATACAAATCGTGAATAAAAACTGAATGCAATGATGTGGAGGTGCCAACTTCTAATATTTTATTCAGAATAGAACATAAATCACGGAACAAAAGTTTAAACTGAGAAAATGTACCATTTTAAAAGGGAAAAATATGTTGAATCAGAATTTCATGGTGTCAACAAATCCCCAAAAAGTTGAGACAAGGCCATTTTCACCACTGTGTGGCATCTCCCCTTCTTCTTACAACACTCAACAGACGTCTGGGGACCGAGGAGACCAGTTTCTCAAATTTAGAAATAGGAATGCTCTCCCATTCTTGTGTAATACAGGCCTCTAACTGTTCAATCGTCTTGGGCCTTCTTTGTTGCACCTTCCTCTTTATGATGCGCCAAATGTTCTCTATAGGTGAAAGATCTGGACTGCAGACTGGCCATTTCAGTACCCGGATCCTTCTCCTACGCAGCCAGGATTTTGTGATTGATGCAGAATGTGGTCTGGCATTATCTTGTTGAAAAATGCAGGGTCTTCCCTGAAAGAGATGACGTCTGGATGGGAGCATATGTTGTTCTAGAACCTGAATATATTTTTCTGCATTGATGGTGCCTTTCCAGACATGCAAGCTGCCCATGCCACACGCACTCATGCAACCCCATACCATCAGAGATGCAGGCTTCTGAACTGAGCGTTGATAACAACTTGGGTTGTCCTTCTCCTCTTTGGTCCGGATGACATGGCGTCCCAGATTTCCAAAAAGAACTTCGAATCGTGACTCGTCTGACCACAGAACAGTCTTCCATTTTGCCACACTCCATTTTAAATGATCCCTGGCCCAGTGAAAACGCCTGAGCTTGTGGATCTTGCTTAGAAATGGCTTCTTCTTTGCACTGTAGAGTTTCAGCTGGCAACGGCGGATGGCACGGTGGATTGTGTTCACTGACAATGGTTTCTGGAAGTCTTCCTGAGCCCATTCTGTAATTTCCTTTACAGTAGCATTCCTGTTTGTGGTGCAGTGTCGTTTAAGGGCCCGGAGATCACGGGCATCCAGTATGGTTTTACGGCCTTGACCCTTACGCACAGAGATTGTTCAAGATTCTCTGAATCTTCGGATGATGTTATGCACAGTTGATGATGATAGATGCAAAGTCTTTGCAATTTTTCGCTGGGTAACACCTTTCTGATATTGCTCCACTATCTTTCTGCGCAACATTGTGGGAATTGGTGATCCTCTACCCATCTTGGCTTCTGAGAGACACTGCCACTTTGAGAAGCTCTTTTTATACCCAATCATGTTGCCACTTGACCTAATTAGTGTTAATTGGTCTTCCAGCTCTTCGTTATGCTCAAATTTACTTTTTCCAGCCTCGTATTGCTACTTGTCCCAACTTTTTTGGGGTTTGTTGACACGGTGAAAATTGGAATCAACGTATTTTTCCTTTAAAATTATACATTTACTTGGATTAAACGTTTGATCTGTCATCTACCTTCTCTTACAAATAAAATATTGACATTTGCCATCTCCACATCATTGCATTCAGTTTTTATTCCCAATTTGTTTAGTGTCCCAACTTTTTTGGAATCCGGTTTGTATAAGTTTGTGCAGTTGCTCAATAAAGCAGACTTTAATTCACCTACACTGAGTAGGGAAAAACTGGGAGCTAAAGACCTGTGGTTTGCAATATCTCCTGAGTATGGAAGAATACAGAGATGGATGAGCTGCTCCAAACGGAACTGATGCTGGATGATGGGTATCAGGCGCTACAGTGGTATGTCACCCAATTATGTCCATGACTGGAGAACAATGATCCCACAGAGGGCTATGACTTCGGCGTCCCAGGACTTATATTTGAGGCACTCCAGGAGGATCCACAATTTGGGAGTGCACAGGAGTGAAGAAGGGAGGACATACGTGATTTTAGGGAGTTGGAACTCCCCAGTGAGCTCGGATTGAGGACTGATTTGGACTTTTTAGTTACACAGGAATGGGAGCTGGAACAGGCATACCAAATACTGTTCGACATTGTTCAACAGCATGCCCCAGCAACCACAGATGTCATGGAACTACTAGTCCTAGCGAAAGAACTGGCATCAGGGCAGGGCACTGCTGACCTCTGCCCAGCACCAAATGCATCTCTGAAACTCCAGAGAGCCAGGGCAGGCAGCCCCTCTCTCCGACCGCAGACCGATGCAGAGGAACTACTAGCCCCATTAGAAGAGTTGTCATCCGAGTAAAGCTCCACAGGCCTCTGCCTACAACAATCAGTGACTTTGGAGACTCTCTCCAATGCCACCAAACTGGCAGTTTACTTCCCAGCAGAAGAGCTGACAACAGGGCAGAGTGCTGTTAGCCTCTACCCCGCACCCATAGCCCCCCTGAAGCTTCTGGGAAAGATGGCGGCCAACCCCATTTCCTCGTTACCAGCTACAAAGGTAGGGGACCTGATAGACGGGTGCTGGGGGGTACTCCATATGGCAGGTGGAGATGGGACCGAGGTCTCTCCACCGGCCCTACAGGGATTCTGAGCGGTCGGCCCAGATCCCCAACGGCAGCCGGAGGTTCAGGGAGTAAGGACAGTCGTTCCTGCTCCCCAGTGGCAGTATGTTTTGCAGGGAGACGAGACAACTGGTCTATCTCCCCAGGGGCAGTGTGCGTTGCAGGGAGAGGAGAGCATTGTCTCCCTTCCCCAGTGGCAGTGTACCGTGCAGGGAGAGGAGAGCATCGTCTCCCTTCCCCAGCAGCAGTGTACCTTGCAGGGAGAGGAGACAACCGGTCTCTGTCCCCAACCACATGGAGACAGCACACTTAACTCCGATGGTGCGGATGGGACCGCGGTCTCTGCACCAGACCTACAGGGATGCTGGATGGCCGGTACAGATCTCCAACCAACCATGCAGGAATGCCAGGTGGAGGAGGTAAGTGATCCCTCCTCTCCACAGCACCCGGAACCAGGTCCTGAGGGTAGGATTTCCTGACCACATCCCAGCGGAAGAGCTGGCATCTGGGCAGAGTGCCGCTGGCCTCTGCCCTACCTGTCCCTTTGTTACAGGGCAGGACTGCGCACCAGTTTGCCCAGCTGAAGCGCTGGCACCAGGGCAGAGTACCACTGACCTCTACCCACAAAGCAACCTCCACTCCCAGCCAGAGAGCAACACAGAGATCCAGGGAGAAGAGGTAGCAGACCTCCCTCCCCAGCGGCAAATGGAGACCCAGGGAGAAGAGGTAGTCGACCTCTCTCCCCAGCGGCAGATGGAGACCCGGGGAGAAGAGGTAGCCGACCTCTTTCTCCAGCGTATTTTCTTGTACTTTCCGAAATCATGAGGTACAAAACATCTGGGTATCCGAACTTCTCTCAAGTTTTGCAAGTCTCTTATCCAACTCTCCCACCTTGGCCTCAAATTTTCAGGTATGGGCTCATCCCATCCCAACTTCTGTCTGCATAATTCTTGTAGTATTTATTTTGCTTTACTGGGGCCAAGAATCCCAATGGATCAAATATAGAAGCCACTGAGGAAAGAATGGTTTGTCTAGTTGCAACATTCTCTTCATAGATACTTCAAAGAAGAACTTGTCGTTCTCTACATTCCATCCCAATCCAAGTATGTTCTGAACTGGAAGATGATCATAATTGACATCTACATTCTTCATTGTTGCTGCATGTTCAGAGTCACTGATGGATTCCAGTACCTCTCTGTTGTTTGAGATGAATTTATGAAGGCGCAGGTTTCCTCTTGCGCATAACTCTTGGCTTTCTTTCACTAGTTTGATTGCAGATTCTGTAGACTCTAGACTTATGAGACCATCATCTACATAAAAGTTTTTCTTTAGAAAATTTGCTGCTGATGGGCAATCCTTTTCATTCTGATTAGCCAGGTACTTCATACCATAATTGGCGCAAATTGGAGATGATGCTGCTCCAAACAAGTGTTTGCTGGCTCTGTATCTGTATCTCCATCCTCCCACCATAGAAACCTCAGGAAGTCTATATCTTCATTTTTCACATGAAACTGGTGGAACATCTTTTCAATGTCACACATGACCGCTACAGGATACTTTCTGAATCTACAGAGTACTCCAGGCAGAGCGTTTGTAGGATCTGGTCTTTTTAGTAGATGATCATTCAATGCAACACCATTGTACTTTCCTGAGCAATCAAATACTACCTTTATGTGGGATGTACCACACTTCTTCTATAGGTTTGTTATTAACTTTCTCTGCATGTCCTTCTTTGAGGATGCCTTCCATGAATTTCAACTAATCCTGCTTGAATTTGGGATCTCTTCCCATCCTTTTCTTCAACCATTTCAATCTTGCTAGGGCACGATTTCTGTTATTTGGCAGACGAGGTCGTTCTCTAAAAGGTAAGGGCATTTCAAGATGACCTTGTTGATTCTGCTGAATACTTTTTTCTAGAGTGTGTACAAACTTTATGTCTTCTTGGGTTACACTCTTTTCTTTTGAACTTATATCTGCAAAGTCGGATTCAAGGATCTTGATTACTTTTGCTGGACTTACAGTTGGTAACTCTTGGACAGATATTCGATGACACAATCCTGTCACTTGTCTTGGGTTTGCAATCTGCTGTTTTCCTCAAACAACACTCCATCCTAGATCAGTTTGAACAGCATAGGGTTCACCCTTTACTCCTGTGATTACCTTTCGTGGTACCGAGGCTTCGGGACAATCGTAGCCTATCAACAGTCCTACACCAAACTCCTTCAGTGGGGACATTTCATGAGATATGACAGATAGGTGCTACCACATTCATTGGCTGTTTCACAGGTAGGTATGCAATCTCGATCTAGAGGTATATCGTCTTTTGTATAAGCTGGAGGTAGATCTAATGTGCAGTTTGAATGAAGTCCTCTCTCAGTCCTTTGACCCTTTGACTGTTTACTAATGTGTCTCTCCCCGTCATAGTGGTGAGTTTGAGCTTCACTGGTTCTGTAGCCACTTGTAATTTCGTGCAGATTTCTTGATCAATGAAGGTGACATCACTCTGGGCATCCAGTAGTGCATAGGCGTATACCTTCTTGTTCCTCCTTTTAGGATTTAATATGCACACTGGTACAACAATTAATGTGCCATTGCTTTCTCCTTCCCTCACTAAGCAAGAGAATACCGATACTTTCTTTCCTTCCGCAGTATCTTTAGGTATTGAGGATTTATCTTTCTTTGGACGTTCTTCATGTAGTAGTGTAGGATGGCGTCCTTTGCAAATGCTGCATGTGGCCTTTTTCTTACACTCCTTAGTAACATGGCCTTTTCTTAGGCATCCGAAACACAGTAGGTTATCCAGCACAACTTTTTTCTTTTCTTCTAGGGACTTCGCCTTCAATTGTTGGCACTTATGTATGGAGTGGTTCTCTCCACAGAACATACACTTGAAGGTAGTCTGAAGATTTGTCAGTTCTGTCTCTTTACTGATCCCAGTAGTGACTTTGAACTTTCTCTCGTAGGTATCTGGACCTTTAGCTGCTGTGTTGGTTGCAAAGCTAGTTGCTCTTGCAAGTCTTCTCTCACAGGCCTTTCTTTTAAGGATTCTAAAATGTAAGATGATGTTACTGGATTACATGCTATCCATGCTTCCTCATTGATGAACCCAGAGAACTCTTTAAAACTTGGGAAGTTCTTACCTAGATCTAACTGTTTAGTCACATGGCGATTCCATCTAGAAGCCACTTCGTCAGGTAGCTTAGTTAGCATCCTGTGGTTTTCCAGATAGTCGTTCAGTACTTCCAGTCCTTGAACATGTGGGATGGCATTCCTGAATGCTTGCATCAAGTCACCATATTTTTGGGATCTGAAGTGTTCTTTAGGACCTATTTTAGGCCAGTTATTCAGTTTCTCTCTAAAGCTCTTTGTACCAAGCTTGTTTGTAGGCTTCTTCGTCTTTTCTATAGAAGTTACCTTCAAGAATTTCCTTGGCTTCTCCACTAACTTATCTCTGAAGGTAGAATAACTTGTCAACTGGACTGAAGCAATGATGCTCAATGATCATTTCAAAATTTGCCTTCCACTCTATGAACTTCAGTACGTCTCCTGAAAATACAGTGGGTTTCGGAACGGGAAGTCTAGCTACGACTGTTCTTTGTGGTCTTGCTGGGACAATGGTTGTAACACTCTCCTGAGCATTGCCATGGCATCTAGGAATATAATCATCCGGTACTATTTTCTCACTTACTTCTGAATTAGGTAAGTGCTTTTCTTCATCTTTGCCGGTAGAGATAGAGGGTAAATTTACACACCTTTTTCCTAACACTAGACTAGGCCTCTCTTTGTTTTTATGAGCAGGGATGGAAGGATAATAACTTATTTCTTCACTACATGCTGGAGATTTCCTTCCATTTTCCTGGGCATATGAATGAAAGTAGAAGTCTGTTTCTTCCCTTAGTACAGATTTGAACCTATGACTACTCTGACTCATATCCTCCTCATGTACTCTGAGTCTGGCTTCTATGATCTTAACGTCTTAGTTCATCTGCTTGGGCTATATTTGTTTGAGGCAAGACTAATGCTATATCAGACTCTTCTACCTCAGACAGGTTCCCTTGCTCTTTCCCTTCTACTCTATCTATCTTTGTTTCCTCTAACAGTGGCATGGTAATACTAGGTTCAGACATTTTACTTTAAATGCAATACTGACACTCAATACGAATATTAAGAGTCCTTTCACTTTAAATGCAATACTGACAAATGCAGAAATAAATGACTGTCACTTTAAATACAACAGCGATAAATGCAGGCAGTAAATGACTTTCACTTTAAATGCTTTAGAGTCCGTATACTACAAACTGTCCTTTGTTTTTATTTAAAGTCTTTATCTGAACACAAAAATGTCTCTTTATGCCAAAGCTATGCAATGATAATTAATAAAAGGAAAGCTCTGACCTTATTCTGAAGAGCAGGATACTGCGATCTGAAGGTTGCTGGAACAAATGTCTGTCTTAAAGGAGACTTGTCTTTTGTTGATGTGATGCGATGCTCTGCGCTGACTTGTGATGCTCTGTGCAGACTTGCGATGCTCTGTGCTGAGTTGTGATGCTCTGTGCAGACTTGCGATGCTTTGTGATGACTTGCGATGATCTGTAATGACATGCGATGTGCTGGCTTGGATACGCTGCTGCAGGCTTTGGGCCTAGTGGCGGGAAACTAGCTGGCTGCAGTACGTGGTCTCTCAGTGGATAGCGGTGCAGGCACTCTAGCTCTGGACTTTGGCCTCCCACCATGCGTCTCTTTCTCTCTCTAGGGATCGCAGGAGGGTTGGCGCTCTTTCTATTTTGCCTTTGCCGTTCTGCCACTTTAAGAGTCGGCTGCAGTTTGACTAATGCACACGTTCTATGGCCTTTATGGTAGCTCCGCTGAGATGTCTTTGCTTGCTCACTCAGGGAACAGTTGCTGCGCGGCGGTATATGCTGGCTCTCTGCTGCTCTAATGTGCTTTTTACTGTGCAAGTTGAGAAGCGATATCACTTCGCCCTCTGAGGGCTGTAGTTCCACTGTGGCAGGCGCAGCACTATAAAGTGCTTTTTGCCCTATGGCATTAGAAGAATTTTGATATCTCTGACTTTTAGTCTAACCAGACTGTCTATTACTCTGTAATTCCTCTATCGCCGTTCTATGGAAACAGTAGGTTTAAAGAGCACACCAAATGCTTGAAATAACTTCTTTAATAACTTCAACTTTTCTTCATATAACACTGCCGACTCCGCAGCAGATAGTCCATGTACATAACACGTGTTGAAAAGATATCACAAAATGGCGGTATGATTAAGATGGTAGTTCAACTGTTCAATCTTGTCATTCAACATAAAACGGTGGATATATTTCTCTCTTGAGTATCTGTACTCTCATTAAGCACTTTAAGATCTCTCTGAGAGGTATATCTGAGGTCTAACTGAAGGGTTAAATAGAATAAGCTATATGATCTGTATAAAGGACAGGATGCTGGGTGACATCATACTAGAGGGTGAATGTGTTTACATTAGCCTTATTTCCATATAGGGAATGGATTCTGCCCAGCAACAGTAAATATGTGAATCATATCTGTTTCCAATATGTGTGGATGTATGTGTATATGAGGCTGGATTCTCAGAATTAAATCAGAGCTGTCTCAGAGAAACATACTGTCTGTGTGTTTCTTATTGAGAAAGTTCTCCAGGCGCCTGTTTGTGGAGACAGAGGAGGAATCAGGGTGCATCAGAAGCAGATTACTTTCACTAACTAATAGTTCACTTGCAGTATGCAGTTAACAGTGACTATTTGCAGATTGGTTGAGTATGATCTGGTATGGTTGTATGCCATTTGGATTGCAATATGGAATCTGAATGCTTGCAATTGTATGCTTGCAATTTGTATTTACAATTGTATGGTTGCAATTGTATTTGATTTGTAGTTTTCAATTGGTTTTGGTAGAACTGTAAGTAAACACATATATATCTAGTTCAGTATACAGTTCTAAACACAATACTAACAATATGAACATTATATAACTGTTTTAAATACCTATATTGGCCTCTTGTTCCCATAAAACTCAGCTCTCAGTGGAGTGAATGTCTCTTCCGCATCTGTCTCTTGTGAATAATGATTCTAGCAGCAGGAGCTGGGGGAATTCCCAGACAGGCTGTGTGTGAGGCTGGCTGTGATTGGTGAAAACTCTTGCTGTGTAAGAAGCTGGCTGTGATTGGTCTAGACTTCTGCCCAGCAACAACAGATTACCACTATCTTTTCTGTTGTTTCTACTGTGTCACTGAGATTTCATTACATTACAAAATGAATTTTAAAGGCATATTATTTTCTTCTTCTTCTGTGAACACAAAATATAACAGTTATATGACATTCAAAACATGATGTCACAGTAAATAACTCTGCTTTTGTCTTTAACACATAAACATAGGAACTGTATTAAGGCTATTAGCAGGTTTAGCTGTATACATATATAAGCTATACTATCAACCTAGGACAGATCCTAGCTGGCCAGCTTCATAAGTGTCTGTCAATATGTATGTGTATGTGTGTGTGTGTGTGTGAGTGTGTATTTGTTCCTTTGTGTGTGTGTGTCCCTGTGTGTATCTGTCCCTGTGTGTGTGTGTCTGTCCCTGTGTATGTGTCCTTGTGTGTGTGTATCTCTGTCCTTGTTTTGTGTGTGTCCCTGTGTGTATTTGACCGTCCCTGTTTGTATGTGTCTGTCCCTGTGTGTGTGTATCTGTCCCTGTGTGTGTGTGTGTCTGTCCCTGTGTGTGTGTGTCTGTCCCTTTGTGTGTCTGTCCCTGTGTGTGTCTGTCCCTGTGTGTATTTGACTGTACTAGTGTGTGTGTCCCTGTGTGTGTGTGTGTGTGTGTGTGTGTCTGTCCCTGTGAGTGTCTGTCCCTGTGTGTATTTGACTGTACTAGTGTGTGTGTGTCCCTGTGTGTGTGTCCCAGTGTGTGTGTGTGTGTGTCCCTTTGTGTGTGTGTGTGTGTGTGTGTGTGTGTAACACCCCCCAATGGTGTTACCACTTCTGCACCCTGCTGCTGTCTTTATTGGTCTAACCTCATGTCATCTTGTGTATTTATTCCAGGTCCTCCAGAATGTGCATTCCTATTTTGTTATGTAACTGTTATGTTCACATGTAATGTTCCTGGTTCACCAGCAGGTGGAAGCAAACAGGGAAGAGCTGTATGTAGATAGAATGGTACTTACCATTCCATTTTAATCCCCCTCTGGAGAGAAGTGGGTGAGTCCTACTTCCTGCAGGAAGAGTGGGGACCAGTTAGAGTCAGTCTAGTTCAACCCCAGCTAAGGGAAGGGTGTGCAGGGGCACGTCTCTGCTGGACATGCCCACACCAGCCTGAGCACCTTAAGCTCTGCTGGCCATGGAGGCCAAAGCTTGAAGCCTCAGGAGCCAGGAGGAAAGTTCCCTGGCATAACCTAGAGTCAGACTACAAAGTGAAGTACAGCATATAGAGGAAGCTGAGTTATTCCCCCTATTTATTGCTTCGGAGCCAAAGCCTGGGGTCCAGCGGTATCCAGGTAGGAGTACCGGGACACACATAAAGAGACATTTGGGCCGCACCATTACACCACTCTGCATTTCCTACACCTGGGACGCATTATATAGAGGGCCCTAGGGGGAGGCGCCCATTGCATGTGTGTCACCATCACCATGCCCACAGTGTTCCTATGCCTTGACGCAGCTGCATCAGAATGTTCTGTGCGGGGCAAGAAGAAGATGGAAGAGGAGGCAGCGCCGCCAGCATAAAGTCTGTGGGAGAGGCACAGGGAGGCACACTAAGGACGTAGGTAACACTACCACATGATCTACACTAGTATTATCTGTGGTTTTACATAGGACTGCCAGTAACACTACCACATTATCAGCACTAGTGTTATTTGTACTTTACATAGGACTGCAGGTAACACTTCCACATTATTAGCCCTAGTGTTATCTGTGGTTTTAACATAGGATGCAGGTAACACTACCACATTATCAGCACTAGTGTTATGTGTGGTTTTACATAGGACTGCAGGTAACACTACCACATTATCAGTACTAGTGTTATATGTGGTTTTACATAGGACTGCAGGTAATACTAACACATTTTTAGCACAAGTGTTATCTGTGGTTTTACATAGGACTGCAGGTAACACTACCACATTATCAGCACTAGTGTTATCTGTGGTTTTACATAGGACTGCAGGTAACACTACTACATTTTCTATACTCAAATAGCCATCACTGTGTTATCTGTGTTGTTACATAGGACTGCAGGTGATATCTACTATATTATCTGTACTCAGAGAGCTATCACTGTGTAAGGGGGCCCACTGAGACTTTATCGCCCAAGGGCCCACATGAACCTGGAGCAGGCCCTGATTATAAACAGATTTACAAATGGTCACGTGGACCAATAATTGTCTCTAGGTTTACACGTGTGAATATTACCTTATATAAAACATAACGTTTATTGTTTTTAATAAAACATTGTACTAAACTGACATTTAAAATTATCAGCTATGTCTGTGAGCTTATTACTTAAAGGGCTTCTGTCACCCCACTATACAGTTTTTTTTTTTTTTTTGGTTACTTATAATCCCTATACTGCGATTTATGCATACATACTGTAATTAATCATTTTGGTTCAGCAGATTATGTTAAAAATGTACTTTTAAAATATGCAAATTACCTGTCTACCAGCAAGTAGGGCGGCTACTTGCTGGTAGCAGCCGCATCCTCCTATCCTAAAGACGCCCCCTCCGCATGTTGATTGACAGGGCCAGCGGACGGGATCTTTCTCTGCTGGCCCTGTTTGAATTCAAAATCTGGCACCTGCGCCGTACCTGTCTTCAGTCGGCCAGGCGCACTGAGAGGCGGACGCTCGCTCGGCCGCTCCATCCTCAATGCGCCTGCGTCGATGACGTCACATCTACACCTGGCGCAGGCGCATTGAGAAGGGGGACGCTCCATTGAGGATGGAGCGGCTGAGCGAGCGTCCGCCTCTCAGTGCGCCTGCGCCGACTGAAGACAGGTACGGCGCAGGCGCCAGATTTTGAATGCAAACAGGGCCAGCAGAGAAAGATCCCGTCCGCTGGCCCTGTCAATCAACATGCGGAGGGGGCGTCTTTACGATAGGAGGATGCGGCTGCTACCAGCAAGTAGCCGCCCTACTTGCTGGTAGACAGGTAATTTGCATATTTTAAAAGTACGTTTTTAACATAATCTGCTGAACTAAAATGATTAATTACAGTATGTATGCATAAATCGCAGTATAGGGATTATAAGTAACCAAAAAAAAAAAAAAAACTGTTTAGTGGGGTGACAGAAGCCCTTTAAGTTATAATCCTCGTAATAACACTTCAGGGTTGGCTAGAGGTTCTCATATGTACCCTGCCTAGCTGTCTCCTCTCCTTTTCCCTATGGTAGATGCCGTTAACTAGTGCTCACACTGTTATTCTCACAATGCGTTAGAGCTAGCGGTCTCAGGGGAGCACTCTCTTGACCGTCCTCCCTGTCTGAATTGCACTGTATATTAGTCGCTAGTTGCTGGCTACAGACATTCGCTGTCTAGAACACACACACTATTACACTCTGCCCCCCGACATGTTTCGCCAAACACTTGGCGTCCTCAGGGGTTCGGGCAGTCTGCTAGTGAAGGGGGCGGGACCGGAGCTTTTAAAACCTCTCTCTGGTGGCATCATCATCTGATTGGCTACTAAGTGTAAGTTTAGTCGCTACATTCGCTATTGGCCTATCAGAGGGGGGCTTGTAAACATGTTATACCTCCTATTTGCGCAGGCGCTGGGACTTAGGCATTATTTCTTCTATGTATCCTCTATCGCGCATGTCACAGGACTTATACATTACGTGGACCTCAGGTCTTCATTGCGCATGCATTCGGTCTTAGTTTTTTCGTAAATTCGTCCTAATTCTCCATTGCGCTTGCGTTCCATCTTAGAGGATTTTATCGCAGTATCTGGCCATTGCCCATGCGCTAAACCTGCTCTTCTGCTGCGCATGTCAGGGCACTTAGATAATACTACATTCTATATTCGATCTTAGTATATCTGCGCATGCGTTCCAACTTGGGCATAGCGCTCTTCCTGCATCCTCTATTGCGCATGTCTATGGACTTATACATTGTTCAGATCTCAGATTGCATTGCGCATGTCTTCAGTCTTTGCTTGCTATTCCTAGTGACATCTCTGCTTTAATGCCTGCGGCTAGTCTCAATGAATGCCTAACTGGGTCAGAGTAATGCCTGCGTATATGACTTTATTAGAATAATCTAACTATTTATGTCGCACCTGTCATGGAACTTTATGTACACTGATTCAAATTATTGATCTCGCTTACATTATAGGCTCTAACTGTACATATATTGGAACGCGTATCACCAGACCTCCATTCTTTTTACAGGTAAGTATTCATTGTACAGGGTGGGCCATTTATATGGATACACCTTAATAAAATGGGAATGGTTGGTGATATTAACTTCCTGTTTGTGGCACATTAGTATATGTGAGGGGGGAAACTTTTCAAGATGGGTGGTGACCATGGCGGCCATTTTGAAGTCAGCCATTTTGAATCCAACTTTTGTTTTTTCAATAGGAAGAGGGTCATGTGACACATCAAACTTATTGGGAATTTCACAAGAAAAACAATGGTGTAACTTTATTCCTTCATGAGTTATTTACAAGTTTCTCTTTGTTTACAGCCATTGACATGCCGCCGAGGTTAACACGTGAGGAGCGGATAGAAATTGTGTTGATGTCTGGTGAACGCAGTAACCGGGTCATTGCAGCAGATTTCAATGCAAGACGCCCTACGAGACCACCCATCTCCCATGCTACAGTTAGCAAACTGCTTGCTAAGTTTTGTGAAACTGGTTCAGTGTTGGATTTGCCAAAATGTGGACGCATGAAATCTGTCTCTAATGAAGAAACATCAGTGGCTGTCCTAGCTTCATTCAGCAAGAGCCCACAGCGTAGCACTCGCCGCATGTCACTGGAGAGTGGCATAAGGGCTCTTTCACACCTGCGTTCTTGTCTTCCGGCATAGAGTTCCGTCGTCGGGGCTCTATGCTGGAAGAATCCTGATCAGGATTATCCCCATGCATTCTGAATGGAGTGAAATCCGTTCAGGATGCATCAGGATGTCTTCAGTTTGGGAACGGAACGTTTTTTGGTCGGAGAAAATACCGCATGGTAAAGTGTAGCGGGGAGCGGGGGAGCAGCATACTTACCATCCGTGCGGCTCCCGGGGCGCTCCAGAGTGACGTCAGGGCGCCCCAAGCGCATGGATCATGTGATCGCATTGGACACGTCATCCATGCGCATGGGGCGCTCTGACGTCACTCTGGAGCGCCCTGGGAGCCGCACGGACTGTAAGTATACCGCTCCCCCGCGCCTACTATGGCAACCAGGACTTTAATAGCGTCCTGGGTGCCATAGTAACACTGAAAGCATTTTGAAGACGGTTCCGTCTTCAAATGCTTTCAGTACACTTGCGTTTTTCCGGATCCGGAGTGTAATTCCGGCAAGTGGAGTACATGCCGGATCCGGACAACGCAAGTGTGAAAGAGCCCTTAGTCAAACATCCCTTCGGCGGATATTAGCTACTCACAAATGGCACCCTTACAAACTCCAGCTACTGCAGCATCTCAACGAGGATGACCCAGATCGGCGCACTGAATTTGCAGAATGGGCAAAACAAAAATTCGAACAGGACCCTCAGTTTACGCAGAAGATTTTGTTCAGTGATGAGGCAAAGTTTTATGTGAATGGTGAAGTTAACAAACAAAACCACCGCTATTGGTCTGACACTAACCCACATTGGATAGATCCCTCCAAGACTGTTGGAACAAAAAAATTGATGGTATGGTGTGGTATATGGGGTACAAAGATAGTGGGGCCATTCCTTATCAATGGAAACCTCAAGGCCACTGGATATGCGAAATTGCTACATGATTATGTGTTTCCCTCTTTATGCACTGAAGCTGGCATGTTCCCTGAGTTTTTCCACCAAGATGGTGCACCACCACATTATGGGTGTCAGGTTCGAGCATTCCTAGATGAACAGTTTCCTGGAAAGTGGATTGGTCATCGTGGGCCAGTTGAATGGCCCCCAAGGTCTCCCGATCTGACCCCTTAGACTTTTATCTTTGGGGTCATCTGAAGGCAATTGTCTATGCTGTGAAGATACGAGATGTGCAGCACCTGAAACTACGGATACTGGAAGCCTGTGCTAGCATTTCTCCTGCGGTGTTGCTATCAGTGTGTGATGAGTGGGAGAAGAGGGTTGCATTGACAATGCAACACAATGGGCAGCACATTGAACACATTTTGTAAGTGGTCATAAACTTGTAAATAACTCATGAAAGAATAAAGTTATGTTAAAACCAAGCACACCATTGTTTTTCTTGTGAAATTCCCAATAAGTTTGATGTGTCACATGACCCTCTTCCTATTGAAAAAACAAAAGTTGGATTTAAAATGGCCGACTTCAAAATGGCCGCCATGGTCACCACAGGAAGTTAATATCACCAACCATTCCCATTTTATTAAGGTGTATCCATATAAATGGCCCACCCTGTACATTGATATCTTAGTGTAAGTATATCATGTTCCCTAAGTGTGATTTGATGCCACAGAGGTTAGGTCCTTTTTCTTCCTTTCCTATCTTTTTACCGGTATCCCGCCTCAATGTTGTTTATTATATTATGAGGTATATACAATTCTTTTATTGTCCTATATTTTTTTTATTATTCATTTTGATATTATCTGTTTATAGGATCTATTAGAGGAATGATGCATATGTAAACCCCTCATTTAATCCATGTGGAGCCAAGCTCCTGAGACGGTAAATCCATCTCATTTCTTCCTGTTGCTACTTTCTATCCAGATTGCTTATTCGTGGGCCCATCTTTATTTTCTGAAAACCCCAAACTTTGAAAGTCTGAGTATTACCATTATGTTTTGTTTTTACATGTCTAGAGAGAGGAATATCAGAGTTGGTATTTATGGTACTAAGATGTTTTGATATACTGTACGTCTCCTGAGTTCTTGTGTTGTTTTTCCTATGTACAACTTCGGACATCCACACT
This sequence comes from Bufo bufo, assembly GCF_905171765.1. Classification (NCBI taxonomy): domain Eukaryota; kingdom Metazoa; phylum Chordata; class Amphibia; order Anura; family Bufonidae; genus Bufo; species Bufo bufo. The sequence goes on along the minus strand of NC_053389.1, from coordinate 239,833,974 downwards.
GGATCGCATAGATGACTCCTGTGGATCTACAGTTAATGTATTCTTTTATTAGATATTTTTTATTATCCACTGGGTTGGTAAACTCCTTTTTTGGTGTCATTTTTTCACAGAAAATACAGTCACCACAGGGGTATGATCCCTTTGTGCTTAGCCATGTATGTGTGTCCAGTATAGCTTCATATGTAAAATGACTATGTACCAGTTTTTCTTTTAAGTTCTGTCCCCTTCCGAAGGTAATAGTTCTTCATCTGCAAGTAATATGTGCCAGTGTTTCCTGAGTATATTACGAACCCTCTCATATTGGCCATCATAGTTCCCTATACACTGTACTATTTTCTTATTACTTTGTTGTTGTTTGGTGTTTGAGAGTAATATGGTCCTATCACTTTTTTTCGCTCTATTGTATGCTTTATGTAGTGCTTTTTTGGGATATCCTCTTGCTAAAAACCTACTATACAGTAGGTTACATTCGTCCTCAAAGCCTTCATTTGTAGAGCAATTACGCCTCGCTCGAAGATATTGCCCAACTGGGATACCTTTTTTCAGTGTAGTTGGATGGTGGCTCTCCCAGTGGAGTAAACTGTTCGTTGATGTAGGCTTCCTGTATATTGTTGTTTTAATACTGCCATCAATATCCAAGACAATTGTAAGATCCAAGAAATTGAGCCTGTTCTAATCTATCTCTGCTGTGAATTTAAGGCCTAGTGCGTTGTTGTTCAGTTTCTCTACTAAATCAAAAAATTGTGTTTCAGTACCTTCCCATAAAATCAAAATATCGTCGATAAAGGGATCATACCCCTGTGGTGACTGTATTTTCTGTGAAAAAATTACACCAAAAAAGGAGTTTACCAACCAAGTGGATGATAAAAAATATCTAATAAAAGAATACATTAACTGTAGATCCACAGGAGTCATCCATGCGATCCAGTGTGGATGTCCGAAGTTGTACATAGGAAAAACAACACAAGAACTCAGGAGACGTATATCAAAACATCTTAGTACCATAAATACCAACTCTGATATTCCTCTCTCTAGACATGTAAAAACAAAACACAATGGTAATACTCAGACTTTGAAAGTTTGGGGTATTCAGAAAATAACAATATAACAAAATAATAGCAAAGACAGGTGCACACTGCGGTCTTACTAAACCCTCAAACTGGTTTTAAAATTGAGAGATTAGTCAACATGTCCTACGGTGTAGAACATGTCTAAGCCCGGGCACCACGCCAAGGTTTCTCAAGTAGCCCGGGACCTAACACTCTCCTAACTAAGCCGTACGGGCAATACCAGGAGCCAGTGGGCAAATTACAGGAGCATGAGGCCGACTCACAAACAACTCACCAGTTACCTCCAGCATGTAACCATGCTAGCAATGGGAGGAGGGAGGAGTCTGCGAGTCCCACTAGACTGGCTGATATGTCCCAGGCCTCACAGGTGCACCTAAATGTAGCCTGTAGATGGACAACAGGCACATTTAAATTGGAGTTTATACACCTCCAGGAATCTCTATATATACAAACTGAAAAGACTAGCGTGGTATTAGCTGGAGGTGCTCAAACCCACATGCAGTCATGCATATATATAGGGGAGCAAATCCTGCACTTGTGGCCCGTTGCTAATGGCGGTCCCCAGCAAAAATGCATACGGTGGAGGATGCCCGCAGCGAACCACAAGTACCACAATAGACATCCTACACAAGGTAGCAATTGTGTGGATGTCATAATCAATATAACAATATAACAAAATAATAACAAAGACAGGTGCACACTGCGGTCTTACTAAACCCTCAAACTGATTTTAAAATTGAGAGATAAGGCTACTTTCACACTTGCGGCAGAGAGATCCAGCAAGCAGTTCCGTCGCCGGAACTGCCTGCCAGATTAGGCAAAATGTATGCTAACTGATGGCATTAGTAAGACTGATCAGGATCCTGATCAGTCTTAAAAATGCCTGATCAGTCAAAAAAATGCATTGAAATGCCGGATCCGTCTTTCCGGTGTCATCCGACAAAAACGGATCCGGCATTTATTTTTTCACCTTTTTTTCAGTCTGCGCATGCGCATACCGGAAGGACAGATCCGGCATTCCGGTATTCTGAATGCCGGATCCGGCACTAATACATTCCTATGGGAAAAAATGCCGGATCTGGCATTCATGCAAGTCTTCAGTTTTTTTAGCCGGAGATAAAACCGTAGCATGCTACGGTTTTCTCTTTTGCCTGATCAGTCAAAACGACTGAACTGAAGACATCCTGATGCAAACTGAACGGATTACTCTCCATTCAGAATGCATGGGGATAAAACTGATCAGTTCTTTTCCGGTATAGAGCCCCTGTGACGGAACTCTATGCCGGAAAAGAATAAAGGCAAGTGTGAAAGTAGCCTTAGGGCTCTTTCACACTTGCGTTCTTGTCTTCCGGCATAGAGTTCCGTCGTCGGGGCTCTATGCCGGAAGAATCCTGATCAGGATTATCCTAATGCATTCTGAATGGAGAGAAATCCGTTCAGGATGCATCAGGATGTCTTCAGTTCCGGAACGGAAAGTTTTTTGGCCAGGGAAAATACCGCAGCATGCTGCGCTTTTTGCTCCGGCCAAAAATCCTGAACACTTGCCGCAAGGCCGGATCCGGAATTAATGCCCATTGAAAGGCATTGATCCGGATCCGGCCTTAAGCTAAACGTCGTTTCGGCGCATTGCCGTACCCAACGTTTAGCTTTTTCTGAATGGTTACCATGGCTGCCGGGATGCTAAAGTCCTGGCAGCCATGGTAAAGTGTAGTGGGGAGCGGGGGAGCAGTATACTTACCGTCCGTGCGGCACCCGGGGCGCTCCAGAGTGACGTCAGGGCGCCCCAAGCGCATGGATCATGTGATCGCATGGATCACGTCATCCATGCGCATGGGGCGCTCTGACGTCATTCTGGAGCGCCCCGGGAGCCGCACGGACTGTAAGTATACTGCTCCCCCCCGCTCCCCGCTCCTACTATGGCAACCAGGACTTTAATAGCGTCCTGGGTGCCATAGTAACACTGAACGCATTTGGAAGACGGTTCCGTCTTCAAATGCTTTCAGTACACTTGCGTTTTTCCGGATCAGGAGTGTAATTCCGGCAAGTGGAGTACACGCCGGATCCGGACAACGCAAGTGTGAAAGAGGCCTTAGTCAACATGTCCTACGGTGTAGAACATGTCTAAGCCCGGGCACCACGCCAAGATTTCTCAAGTAGCCCGGGACCTAACACTCTCCTAACTGAGCCGTATGGGCAATACCAGGAGCCAGTGGGCAAATTACAGGAGCATAAGGCCGACTCACAAACAACTCACCAGTTACCTCCAGCATGTATCCATGCTTGCAATGGGAGGAGGGAGGAGTCTGCGAGTCCCACTAGACTGGCTGATATGTCCCAGGCCTCACAGGTGCACCTAAATGTAGCCTGTAGATGGACAACAGGCACATTTAAATTGGAGTTTATACACCTCCAGGAATCTCTATATATACAAACTGAAAAGACTAGCGTGGTATTAGCAGGAGGTGCTCAAACCCACATGCAGTCGTGCATATATATAGGGGAGCAATTCAGAAAATAAAGATGGGCCCACGAATGGGCAATCTGGATAGAAAGTAGCAACAGGAAGAAATGAAATGGATTTACCGTCTCAGGAGCTTGGCTCCACATGGATTAAATGAGGGGTTTACATATGCATCATTCCTCTAATAGATCCTATAAACAGATAATATCAAAATTAATAATAAAAACATATAGGACAATAAAAGAATTGTATATACCTCATAATATAATAAACAACATTGAGGCGGGATACCGGTAAAAATATAGGAAAGGAAGAAAAAGGACCTAACCTCTGCGGCATCGAATCACACTTAGGGAACATGATATACTTACACTAAGATATCAATGTACAATGAATACTTACCTGTAAAAAGAATGGAGGTCTGGTGATACGTGTTCCAATATATGTACAGTTAGAGCCTATAATGTAAGCGAGATCAATAATTTGAATCAGTGTACATAAAGTTCCATGACAGGTGCGACATAAATAGTTAGATTATTCTAATAAAGTCATATACGCAGGCATTACTCTGACCCAGTTAGGCATTCAGTGAGACTAGCCGCAGGCATTAAAGCAGAGATGTCACTAGGAATAGCAAGCAAAGACTGAAGACATGTGCAATGCAATTTGAGATCTGAACAATGTATAAGTCCATAGACATGCGCAATAGAGGATGCAGGAAGAGCGCTATGCCCAAGTTGGAATGCAGCAAAGATGAAGAAGGTCACGGCACTCCAGAAGCAAATTCAATGTGTTTTAATCCACCAAATGTACAGCAGCAACGTTTCGACAACAGTCTTTTTCAAGCTACATACAAGTTTACAAGTGACTCATATTACATATATATAAGGGTACTAATTCATACCAATTAATCAGTGGGTGTGCTACCACCAATAGACCCGCCTCCTCTCAGATACAAATAATGATACAATTAATTCAATATAACCACCACAGTGTAAATTAATATAAGGCTTACCAGGAGTTCATACTTGGGCCATTGATCCATGGTGTGTCCATGATGAGCGGCGTCTTCCGCATATGACTGCGGCTGCGCAAGCGTTAGTACGAAATTCTCATACATCACATGTCCAACTATACGATCATGTGTTCAATGACGCTACTTCCGGTCACCTGACAAATGACGCGCCTAAGCGTCTAATCATTGTCATGGTAACTCCATGACCTCCATAATGAATATGTCTTTTCCTGCAATTCTCTTTATCCAGCATTATGTCCAGTCTATATAACTATATGGCTAGATGCCGGTCACCACGGGCACACCAAACAAGGGATCATTTTGTTTAAGGAAAATATAATTTCGTTCCACAGTGACGCTACTCCCGGTCACCTGACAGATGACGCGCCTAAGCGTCTAATCACTGTCATGGTAACCCCAGGTCCTGCAGAAAGAGTATGTCTATTCCCGCAATTCTCCATATCCAGCATTATCTCCAGTCTGTGTAACTGCTTGCTTAGATGCCAATCACCATAGGCACACAAACCGAAGAATGCCATTGTTTAAGGAAGATATAATTTCGTTCCACAATGACACAGGAGCCAATCCTGAGCAGGATGTATGACAGCTCGATCATATCAACAACACGGTTCAGTATTTAACTGGATATGTGAAAGACGAACTGATATAATGTCACATGTAGACATAAAGGGAGGCCCTTCCATGAATATTCGGAGCTGATCCGTAGATAAGTCCACAGATGAGCTCAAAGGATGGCATATGGGGGAAATCCCGTGTATCACACGGTATAGAGTAAACAAACCCCTACATCCCATGGAGTAAATTTCCAGGATCTATTGGTGTGTTATACTCTAGTGACTCCTATAAATTTTTTGCATTCTATGTAGACATCACCCCACGCCTCCAAGGCTCCACTTAGTCCACATATACAGATCAGCCCCCCTGCTAAAAAACCACCCATCATGCATGTTAGTCACTAACGTCCCGCATATCCAGTAAATTGAATCAGAACCTGCCACACAATTCGTGTGATGGTAAAGCTGAACCTGCTAGGACGGCTCCCAGGTCACTGCTCCCAAAACACCTTAGTCCATCCCTCGCCCGTTTCCCGCATGGCAGCCTTATCTAAAAGTGATAAACAAAGAGAAAGGGAAAAAAGAAGGAAGAATAAAATCTGTTAATAATCTCGATATAATATCGGGTACTAGTACTTAATATATAAAAAGACCCTTATTATCACATCCTGAATAATGATTCAAAAGAGGGAGCCCACCTTGAACTCCCGATTGAGTCCCTTGGGCTCAATGGTGTCCAATTCAAAGATCCATCTGAGTTCCAGGCGTTTTAATAGTCGTTCCCGATCACCCATAGTGGCGGGCATAGATTCGGTCTTTGCCCCTGCGGCTGTGTTCATCGACAAATTGTTGAGGACTTCAGCCACAGGGGCAAAGTCATATGTCAGGGATACGACTGAATTTCTCAGCAGGGTCCAACAGTTAGAATTCGGTGCGGGTGATAGACTGGTGTCTTTTGACGTCACCAGTCTATACACTTGCATTGAACATGAAAAGGGCCTGGAGGCTGTCCAGTGGGCCTTGCGACACACTGACTACCCCGCAGAATTATGTGAATTTGTTAGCTCACTGTTGGAGATCCTGCTGAGTAACAACTATTTCAGTTTTGACGACAGGTTCTACATTCAAAATCGTGGGACCGCTATGGGGTCTAACATGGCCCCGACATATGCCAATATCTATATGACATATGTGGAGGAGTCGTCTATTTACCCATCCACCCTGTTCCAATTTGTGTCCGGGTGGATGAGGTATATAGACGACATCTTCCTCATATGGACGGGGACGGACAGGCAATTAGGGGAGTTTCATGATTATATCAATAGCGTCCATACGCAACTGAAGTTTACTAGAGTGGACTCGCCACACTCTATGCAATTTCTAGACACATTAGTGTATGTGACTGAGAGGGGTCTCCAAACAGATATTTTTGTTAAACCAACGGACAGAAATAATATGTTGCGCTTTGATAGTGCCCATCCAAAAAACATGCTGAGTTCTCTGCCATATAGCCAACTTCTTAGGGTTAGGCGTATCATCTCAGATGATAAAAATGTAGATGACAGATTGCAGGCAATGAGCTCTAAGTTCATAGCCAGACAATATCCCAAAAAACTGGTCAGAAGACATCTAGACAAAGTCAGGCAGCACACACGGACTGATTTGTTGACTATGACCAGAACGAAAGTGGAGAACAAGAGATTACCTTTTGTGTCCACACATTCGGTTCTGAGTAAGCAAATAACGGGAACACTCAGACGAAATTGGCAAATCCTGACACGCTCTTTCCCAGACATTGTGGAGTTCCAGACACCACCGCTCATGTCCTATAGGAGATCCAAGAATCTGGGCGATCAGTTAGTACATTCTTTTCTGCAGAGGCCTGTTAAGTCATGCATCTCCAGAAAGGGATGCTATCCTTGCCTCAATTGTTGCAACTGCAATAATATACTGAAGGGACAAACCTTTTTCCATCCACATAGTGGGAAGAAGTATGACATAAAAGGTTTTTTCACATGTTCCTCTGAGTTTGTGATCTATACATTGCAGTGCCCGTGTGGTCTCATCTATGTGGGTGAGACCACACAGGCCTGTAAATTGAGGATCAACCAGCATAGGTACTCCATCCGAAAATTGTTCACGAGGATGGAGAATGCATCTGAAAATTTGGAAGGTGAACTTCCGGTCCCGGAACATTTCTATAGATGTAAACATAGCGTTGCACAATTGAGGTTTAGGATCATCGATGGCGTTCCCGCACCACGGAGAGGTGGTGATCGGGAACGACTATTAAAACGCCTGGAACTCAGATGGATCTTTGAATTGGACACCATTGAGCCCAAGGGACTCAATCGGGAGTTCAAGGTGGGCTCCCTCTTTTGAATCATTATTCAGGATGTGATAATAAGGGTCTTTTTATATATTAAGTACTAGTACCCGATATTATATCGAGATTATTAACAGATTTTATTCTTCCTTCTTTTTTCCCTTTCTCTTTGTTTATCACTTTTAGATAAGGCTGCCATGCGGGAAACGGGCGAGGGATGGACTAAGGTGTTTTGGGAGCAGTGACCTGGGAGCCGTCCTAGCAGGTTCAGCTTTACCATCACACGAATTGTGTGGCAGGTTCTGATTCAATTTACTGGATATGCGGGACGTTAGTGACTAACATGCATGATGGGTGGTTTTTTAGCAGGGGGGCTGATCTGTATATGTGGACTAAGTGGAGCCTTGGAGGCGTGGGGTGATGTCTACATAGAATGCAAAAAATTTATAGGAGTCACTAGAGTATAACACACCAATAGATCCTGGAAATTTACTCCATGGGATGTAGGGGTTTGTTTACTCTATACCGTGTGATACACGGGATTTCCCCCATATGCCATCCTTTGAGCTCATCTGTGGACTTATCTACGGATCAGCTCCGAATATTCATGGAAGGGCCTCCCTTTATGTCTACATGTGACATTATATCAGTTCGTCTTTCACATATCCAGTTAAATACTGAACCGTGTTGTTGATATGATCGAGCTGTCATACATCCTGCTCAGGATTGGCTCCTGTGTCATTGTGGAACGAAATTATATCTTCCTTAAACAATGGCATTCTTCGGTTTGTGTGCCTATGGTGATTGGCATCTAAGCAAGCAGTTACACAGACTGGAGATAATGCTGGATATGGAGAATTGCGGGAATAGACATACTCTTTCTGCAGGACCTGGGGTTACCATGACAGTGATTAGACGCTTAGGCGCGTCATCTGTCAGGTGACCGGGAGTAGCGTCACTGTGGAACGAAATTATATTTTCCTTAAACAAAATGATCCCTTGTTTGGTGTGCCCGTGGTGACCGGCATCTAGCCATATAGTTATATAGACTGGACATAATGCTGGATAAAGAGAATTGCAGGAAAAGACATATTCATTATGGAGGTCATGGAGTTACCATGACAATGATTAGACGCTTAGGCGCGTCATTTGTCAGGTGACCGGAAGTAGCGTCATTGAACACATGATCGTATAGTTGGACATGTGATGTATGAGAATTTCGTACTAACGCTTGCGCAGCCGCAGTCATATGCGGAAGACGCCGCTCATCATGGACACACCATGGATCAATGGCCCAAGTATGAACTCCTGGTAAGCCTTATATTAATTTACACTGTGGTGGCTATATTGAATTAATTGTATCATTATTTGTATCTGAGAGGAGGCGGGTCTATTGGTGGTAGCACACCCACTGATTAATTGGTATGAATTAGTACCCTTATATATATGTAATATGAGTCACTTGTAAACTTGTATGTAGCTTGAAAAAGACTGTTGTCGAAACGTTGCTGCTGTACATTTGGTGGATTAAAACACATTGAATTTGCTTCTGGAGTGCCGTGACCTTCTTCATCTTTGCTGGTATATTGGGGGTCTCTGAGGCCGAGACCTGACGCCACGAGCACCGCCGCAGAGTCTCTTGAATGTTTTCAAGTAAGTGGTGCTGTCCTATTAGACATTTTTTGTTGCCAAGTTGGAATGCATGCGCAGATATACTAAGATCGAATATAGAATGTAGTATTATCTAAGTGCCCTGACATGCGCAGCAGAAGAGCAGGTTTAGAGCATGGGCAATGGCCAGATACTGCAATAAAATCCTCTAAGATGGAAGGCAAGCGCAATGGAGAATTAGGACAAATTTACGAAAAAACTAAGACCGAACGCATGCGCAATGAAGACCTGAGGTCCACGTAATGTATAAGTCCTGTGACATGCGCGATAGAGGATACATAGAAGAAATAATACCTAAGTCCCAGCGCCTGCGCAAAGAAGAACGCAAGTATTCATTGGATGAACGCCCAAATAGGAGGTATAACATGTTTACAAGCCCCAATCTGATCGGCCAATAGCGAATGTAGCGACTAAACTTACACTTAGTAGCCAATCAGATGATGATGCCACCAGAGAGAAGTTTTCAAAGCTCCGGTCCCGCCCCCTTCACTAGCAGACTGCCCGAACCCCTGAGGACGCCAAGTGTTTGGCGAAACATGTCGGGGGGCAGAGTGTAATAGTGTGTGTGTTCTAGACAGCGAATGTCTGTAGCCAGCAACTAGCGACTAATATACAGTGCAATTCAGACAGGGAGGACGGTCAAGAGAGTGCTCCCCTGAGACCGCTAGCTCTAACGCATTGTGAGAATAACAGTGTGAGCACTAGTTAACGGCATCTACCATAGGGAAAAGGAGAGGAGACAGCTAGGCAGGGTACATATGAGAACCTCTAGCCAACCCTGAAGTGTTATTACGAGGATTATAACTTAAGTAATAAGCTCACAGACATAGCTGATAATTTTAAATGTCAGTTTAGTACAATGTTTTATTAAAAACAATAAACGTTATGTTTTATATAAGGTAATATTCACACGTGTAAACCTAGAGACAATTATTGGTCCACGTGACCATTTGTAAATATGTTTAGCATACGGTGTCTCAACACGTAGTGATGGGTCAGTTTTGAATATTAGAAACCTGGGGGAAAACCCCAACAATTTGACCCCTCTGGATTAGGATCCACAGTGAGAGGAGTAATTTATACATCATATTGAACCAAAAGCATGGCAAGCTTTCTATCCAATCAACCAACTACACAACATTTTCTAGCAGAAGCTAGTAAGGTGTTTTCCACAGAAAATCTCCCTGTAAATGTCATAAATCTAGCCTTCAAAGGATTAAACAAGACGTATAAACAGTATATTAGATCGATATGGGAAGTTACAAGCCTAGACACATACCTGCAACAGAATATCGTCTATAGAGGCATTAGGATACATATCACGCTGCATTCTGACCAGGATGACCCCGAATTTCTAAAAGGCTGGGAAGCTCTGTTGACAGAAAGCTCTCTGCATATGCAGGCATATCTATTAGAATATGAAAAAAAGAGTACTGAATAAAATAGCAATACAATTGGAAAGAGAGATTAATGACATACAAATATTCCGCTCCTATTCAGGAAGTTAAACTCCAAAAAAATATAGAATTTTTACAAAGTGAAGTAAAAGAAAGGAAACATCGCAAATACAATTGGGACAAAAGGGATTTTGAAACAGGGAAGATCTATGTGAAAAATACCTATACAGACTATCGAAATAATTACACGAATAATCGTGCCCAATATATTGACATCTCGGAGTCAGAAGTGTCAGAGTCAGAAGGTAGTACTTCCAACTATAAGACCGGGAACAAACGTAGGGGAAAGAACAGATATAATCCCACACAGAGGAGAAATAGGTATAACCCGAACGAAAATTCTAAATGTCCAAATCCTACATTCACAAGTCAAGGGGGAATGCAAAGTGGAAGGGATGGGCAGCCATTATCGCAATCGCTGCCCTCCTGTCCACAACTACCCCAGACCCCCAGTGGGCGGCTAACTGGCACTACAACCCAAACAATCATGCCACATTTTTTTGTGCCTGGGATACAGTTGAGAGACAGGGACAAGTGGGGATACCGACAGGGGACATAGCCAAATCACAAAATAAGGAAATGCAGATTATCAATCTTACCAGTCTCATTTTAACACCAGAACATCAAACTCTATTATACAAGAGCCTATCCTTTACACCAGTTCTGTATCATGACTGTTTCAGTTGGGTTAAAGATATCAACCTATTTGCTAGGAAATTGGCCCTGCATAAAGAGCATTTGAATATAGAAAGAGACCACATAAACAAACCGCAAAAGAAATCACAGCCATACAGATATTAGAAGAACTACAAAGGAAACATAGGGGTGAATTCATTCCACCAAGTGCACCATACAGTACACTGACCCCCCAATCAAAATATACCCCATAATTTACTAAATATGGAAAAATACAATCATTTGTGGATGTAGTTACTAGGGACCTTCAAAAAATTAAAACCAGTAAAGCATCTTTGGGAGTGAATCTCACAAAACAGGAGAAAGTAGCCTTGGACCATCTGATGAAAGAAAAAAATCTAGAAATCAAACCTTCAGACAAGGGCGGAAATATTGTTCTCTTGGATAAAGATTATTATCACAACATGGTAATGACACTATTGAGTGATATCAAAACGTATCAACCACTAAAGGAAAATCCAACAGAACGCTTTAAAAATGAACTGAAAAACATCTTAGAAACAGCAAAAGGGAAGAATCTGATCACTAAAGATGAATTTAGGGTTCTTTTTAACCCAAAACCTACTATAGCAACACTTTATGCTATCCCTAAAGTACACAAGAACCGTGATCCTATACCGGGAAGGCCTATAGTGTCAGGAAATCAGAGCCTGTGTGAAGGGATTAGCAGTTCTGTTGACCAGGTGATCTCCCCCTTTGTCCCTAGCCTTTCATCCTACTTGAAAGACACGAAAGATACACTGACTAAACTCCAAGACATTCAAGTCAGTAGGACCACAATGATCGCCAGCCTTGATGTAGAGGCTCTCTACACTAGCATCAGGCATGATTTAGGCCTAGAAGCTATAAAATATTACCTTAACACTAAGGGTACACAATATTATTAGCTCAATAATTTTGTTTTGTCCATTCTTCAATTTCTGTTAACACACAATTATTTTATTTTTGATGGCAAATATTATTTACAGACCACTGCGACCGCGATGGGGACGATTTGTGCACCAAGTTTTGCCATTTATTTCTAGGGTGGTGGGAATAAGGACAGTATTCACGGAAGAGCACTATGATTTCACTAAACACATATTGTACTGGGGTCGATTTATCGAGGATATTTTGATTTTATGGGAAGGTACTGAAACACAATTTTTTGATTTAGTAGAGAAACTGAACAACAACGCACTAGGCCTTAAATTCACAGCAGAGATAGATAAGAACAGGCTCAATTTCTTGGATCTTACAATTGTCTTGGATATTGATGGCAGTATTAAAACAACAATATACAGGAAGCCTACATCAACGAACAGTTTACTCCACTGGGAGAGCCACCATCCAACTACACTGAAAAAAAGTATCCCAGTTGGGCAATATCTTTGAGCGAGGCGTAATTGCTCTACAAATGAAGGCTTTGAGGACGAATGTAACCTACTGTATAGTAGGTTTTTAGCAAGAGGATATCCCAAAAAAGCACTATATAAAGCATACAATAGAGGCAAAAAAAGTGATAGGACCATATTACTCTCAAACACCAAATAACAACAAAGTAATAAGAAAATAGTATGGTGTATAGGGAACTATGATGGCCAATATGAGAGGGTTCGTAATATAATCAGGAAACACTGGCACATATTACTTGCAGATGAAGAACTAAGAGAAATTGTTCCCCCACACCCTGCTATTACCTTCAGAAGGGGACAAAACTTAAAAGAAAAACTGGTACATAGTCATTTTACATATGAAGCTATACCCACACATACATGGCTAAGCTAAAAGGGATCATACCCCTGTGGTGACTGTATTTTCTGTGAAAAAATGACACCAAAAAAAGAGTTTACCAACCCAGTGGATAATAAAAAATATCTAATAAAAGAATACATTAACTGTAGATCCACAGGAGTCATCTATGTGATCCAGTGTGGATGTCCGAAGTTGTACATAGGAAAAACAACACAAGAACTCAGGAGACGTACAATATATCAAAACATCTTAGTACCATAAATACCAACTCTGATACTCCTCTCTCTAGACATGTAAAAACAAAACACAATGGTAATACTCAGACTTTGAAAGTTTGGGGTATTCAGAAAATAAAGATTGGCCTACGAATGGGCAATCTGGATAGAAAGTTGCAACAGAAAGAAATGAGATGGATTTACTGTCTCAGGAGCTTGGCCCCACATGGATTAAATGAGGGGTTTACATATGCATCATTCCTCTGATAGATCCTATAAACAGATAATATCAAAATTAATAATAAAAAAATATAGGACAATAAAAGAATTGTATATACCTAATAATATAATAAACAACATTGAGGCGGGATACCGGTAAAAAGATAGGAAAGGAAGAAAAAGGACCTAACCTCTGTGGCATCGAATCACACTTAGGGAACATGATATACTTACACTAAGATATCAATGTACAATGAATACTTACCTGTAAAAAGAATGGAGGTCTGGTGATACGCGTTCCAATATATGTACAGTTAGAGCCTATAATGTAAGCGAGATCAATAATTTGAATCAGTGTACATAAAGTTCCATGACAGGTGCGACATAAATAGTTAGATTATTCTAATAAAGTGATATACGCAGGCATTACTCTGACCCAGTTAGGCATTCATTGAGACTAGCCGCAGGCATTAAAGCAGAGATGTCACTAGGAATAGCAAGCAAAGACTGAAGACATGTGCAATGCAATTTGAGATCTGAACAATGTATAAGTCCATAGACATGCGCAATAGAGGATGCAGGAAGAGCGCTATGGCCAAGTTGGAACGCATGCACAGATATACTAAGATCGAATATAGAATGTAGTATTATCTAAGTGCCCTGACATGCGCAGCAGAAGAGCAGGTTTAGAGCATGGGCAATGGCCAGATACTGCAATAAAATCCTCTAAGATGGAAGGCAAGCGCAATGGAGAATTAGGACGAATTTACGAAAAAACTAAGACCGAACGCAAGCGCAATGAAGACCTGGGGTCCACGTAATGTATAAGTCCTGTGACATGCGCGATAGAGGATACATAGAAGAAATAATGCCTAAGTCCCAGCGCCTGCGCAAAGAAGAACGCAAGTATTCATTGGATGAACGCCCAAATAGAGGTATAACATGTTTACAAGCCCCCCTCTGATAGGCCAATATCGAATGTAGCGACTAAACTTACACTTAGTAGCCAATCAGATGATGATGCCACCAGAGGGAGGTTTTAAAAGCTCCGGTCCCGCCCCCTTCACTAGCAGACTGCCCGAACCCCTGAGGACGCCAAGTGTTTGGCGAAACATGTCGGGGGGCAGAGTGTAATAGTGTGTGTGTTCTAGACAGCGAATGTCTGTAGCCAGCAACTAGCGACTAATATACAGTGCAATTCAGACAGGGAGGACGGTCAAGAGAGTGCTCCCCTGAGACCGCTAGCTCTAACGCATTGTGAGAATAACAGTGTGAGCACTAGTTAACGCCATCTACCATAGGGAAAAGGAGAGGAGACAGCTAGGCAGGGTACATATGAGAACCTCTAGCCAGTCTGATGATGTTGATCCTGGTACCATATATAGTTAAAAAGTTGATGGAGGGCTACATTCCAGGAGAAAGCAGCCCTCCATTCAGCACCTGGGAGATTTGCCAGCTCTTCTGGGAGTTGAGAAGGTCTCACCATTTTCTGAGAGTCTCCCGGTGATCCCTTGAGGCTCTGGGACAGTTGGCGAGTATAGTGACATGTCCTGCAGATTATTACATTGCTGACCTCTGTATACAGTAGCTCTGCAGAACATTATATAAAGATATATTCTGCAGATTATCACACCATTGGAGGAACCCTACTTGTTACCTGATCTACAATCATTGGGCATATAAAAAAGGCAGAAAGTAATATCAGCACCCCAATTGTCATGCTCTTCTCATTCGTTCTTTAGCCTTGTATCTTTGTGATTATTAAAGGGGTTCTGCACTTTCATTTAACTGATGATCTATCCTCTGGATAGATCATCAGCCTCTGATCGGCGGGGGTCCGACACCCGGGACCCCCACCAATCAGCTGTTTGAGAAGGCAGCTCCAGCAGCGCCGCGGCCTTCTCAATGTTTACCGCCGGCCCACTGACGTCACGACTAGTATCAACTAGCGTGGGCGGGGCTAAGCTATGTTCACTTGAATGGAGCTTAGCCGCGCCCACGCTAGTTTATACTGGTCGTGACGTCAGTGGGCCGGCGGTAAACAGTGAGAAGGCCGCGGAGCTGCTGGAGCGCCGCTGCCTTCTCAAACAGCTGATCGGCGGGGGTCCCGGGTGTCAGACCCCCGTCGATCAGAAGCTGATGATCTATCCAGAGGATAGATCATCAGTTAAATGAAAGTGCAGAACCCCTTTAAGCTCCCTGTGCCCACAGCAATGATGAGAGTTTCCCCCCCTTGTCTCCGCAGCCTCTGCTGATGTTAAAGTTCTGATTCATTGTTCTCACAGATAATAACCCCGTCACAGTATTGGTTTCCTGACTTTCCTGACTGTTGTTTGGGTCCACATCCGGGACGCATTTTTTGTGGCTCAGATGCGGACTCATTCTCTTCAACAGGGTCGCAAAAGATGTCGACAGCACTCCACAAAAAAAATAGAGCATGTCCTATTCTTGTCCGTTTTGCAGACAAGAATAGGCATTTCTATTATGGGTGGCCCATTCTGTTCCAAGAATTGTGGAACACACATGGCCGGCACCCGTGTTTTGCGGATCTAAAGTTTGCGGACCGCAAAACACAGCGCTGGCGTGTGCATGAGGTCTAAGACTTTATTCACATTACTGCTAATTTAACACTTGAATGTTACCATTTGTGTATTAGTTAGGGTGAGTTCACATCACCGTTAACTTTATGTTCTTCTGGTCCGTCAGAAGAAGAGACAGAGAGGAAAAAACAGGATCCAGTAAAAAAATGGATCCTGTTGCATCAGTTGTCATCCATTTGAGCCATTTCCATCTGAGATCGTTTTTTTAGACTGAAACAAAAGTACTGCATGCGGGAAAGCTAAATGGTGATGTGAACTCAGCCTTAGGGCTCATGCACACGACCGTTGTTGTTTTGCAGTCCGTTTTTCATGGATCTGTTGTTCCGTATCTGAAGGTTCTTTTCCTCTGATTTAAGTCCTCTCCCGTTCTGTTATTGCACAAAATATATCCGTATGGTTTCTGTATTTGATCCGTTTTTTGCGGATTGGAAACGGAAACAGTAATTTATTAATCACCAAACACATGAGCAATATGGGCTGGGCATAGCATTTCTACAGTATGGATCAGCAAAATACGGATAAAATACGGATGACATATGGATGGGTTCCGTGTTCGTTCCGTATTTTTTTGCAGACCCATTGACTTGAATGGGGCATCGGACCGTGATTTTCAGACAATAATAGGACATGCACTACTTTTTTGAGAAATGGCCATGCGGACAAACGGAATTGGAATGCACACGGAGTAACTTCCATATTTTATGGTTCCACATACGATCCGCAAAAAAACCCAGAACGGAAGCGGAAAGAAAATACGTTTGTGTGCATGAGCCCTTACACAGTAATAAAGCTTTATTTATTTCCAAGCCCCCCACCACCACCACCAAAAACGCATGCATTGTTTCCAGTTTTTATTGTTTTTGCAGAAGAGCCATGTGAAATGAATGTTTAACTTCCTCTCAACTGCTACATGTGAATAAATCCTTACATTCAGATGCTTGAACAGACCTCAAATCTGTTGCCTGTTTGCAGTAGTAGAATCTTTAATGTAGTGGACGGCGTCCCTTTAAATGAAATACAGCAGCATCCAGTATAGGACAATGGGTACATGATGCTGATTACACAAGAGTCCATTCTTTGGATGCAATATTGAGTCGTCTCCATATACCTCAGCTGTGGAGAAGCAGGAGGCCTTTAATAATTAACACCAGATGCCAAGGAGGAGGATAGATTGTAGAAGCGACATAGTGAGCGGTGCAGCTGGTAAATCATAGGGGGATGCGATAATGGGGGAGGGGTGGCTGGTCCTGAAGGATTTCCTCCACTTACAGAGGATGCGTCTAACCTCACTATGCACTACAGTCACTCTGCAATATATTGTACACTGCGTGCAGAATTATTAGGCAAATGAGTATTTTGACCACATCATCCTCTTTATGCATGTTGTCTTACTCCAAGCTGTATAGGCTCGAAAGCCTACTACCAATTAAGCATATTAGGTGATGTGCATCTCTGTAATGAGAAGGGGTGTGGTCTAATGACATCAACACCCTATATTAGGTGTGCATAATTATAGGCAACTTCCTTTCCTTTGGCAAAATGGGTCAAAAGAAGGACTTGACAGGCTCGTAAAAGTCAAAAATAGTGAGATATCTTACAGAGGGATGCAGCGCTCTTAAAATTGCAAAGCTTCTGAAGCGTGATCATCGAACAATCAAGCGTTTCATTCAAAATAGTCAACAGGGTCGCAAGAAGCGTGTGGAAAAACCAAGGCGCAAAATAACTGCCCATGAACTGAGAAAAGTCAAGCGTGCAGCTGCCAAGATGCCACTTGCCACCAGTTTGGCCATATTTCAGAGCTGCAACATCACTGGAGTGCCCAAAAGCACAAGGTGTGCAATACTCAGAGACATGGCCAAGGTAAGAAAGGCTGAAAGACGACCACCACTGAACAAGACACACAAGCTGAAACGTCAAGACTGGGCCAAGAAATATCTCAAGACTGATTTTTCTAAGGTTTAATGGACTGATGAAATGAGAGTGAGTCTTGATGGGCCAGATGGATGGGCCCGTGGCTGGATTGGTAAAGGGCAGAGAGCTCCAGTCCGACTCAGACGCCAGCAAGGTGGAGGTGGAGTACTGGTTTGGGCTGGTATCATCAAAGATGAGCTTGTGGGGCCTTTTCGGGTTGAGGATGGAGTCAAGCTCCACTCCCAGTCCTACTGCCAGTTTCTGGAAGACACCTTCTTCAAGCAGTGGTACAGGAAGAAGTCTGCATCCTTCAAGAAAAACATGATTTTCATGCAGGACAATGCTCCATCACACGCGTCCAAGTACTCCACAGCGTGGCTGGCAAGAAAGGGTATAAAAGAAGAAAATCTAATGACATGGCCTCCTTGTTCACCTGATCTGAACCCCATTGAGAACCTGTGGTCCATCATCAAATGTGAGATTTACAAGGAGGAAAAACAGTACACCTCTCTGAACAGTGTCTGGGAAGCTGTGGTTGCTGCTGCACGCAATGTTGATGGTGAACAGATCAAAACACTGACAGAATCCATGGATGGCAGGCTTTTGAGTGTCCTTGCAAAGAAAGGTGGCTATATTGGTCACTGATTTGTTTTTGTTTTGTTTTTGAATGTCAGAAATGTATATTTGTGAATGTTGAGATGTTATATTGGTTTCACTGGTAAAAATAAATAATTGAAATGGATATATATTTGTTTTTTGTTAAGTTGCCTAATAATTATGCACAGTAATAGTCACCAGCACACACAGATATCCCCCTAAAATAGCTAAAACTAAAAACAAACTAAAGACTACTTCCAAAAATATTCAGCTTTGATATTAATGAGTTTTTTGGGTTCATTGAGAACATGGTTGTTGTTCAATAATAAAATTAATCCTCAAAAATACAACTTGCCTAATAATTCTGCACTCCCTGTATATAGGGGCTCCTGAGCTTGCACAGTGTGGGCGAACCTATAGTAATTTTAGTATAACATCTAATGACCAGGAAAGTCGCTCAGTCGTCGTCTTCTGTCAAGTTGTTAAAAATGTACCGTAATTTGATATCTATTTCTGGAAACTTTCAGGGACGATCAATATAGATAAATTCAAAAAACAATGGCCCACTCCTGATTTCATTCATGCAATGGACACCTAGAGCGCAGTCACATAGAACCCATAACTGTAAAGCTTCATGCACACGGCCATTGCCCGGCTGTGCCCGTATTGCGGCCTGCAAACAGCGGGTCCACAATATGCGGGCACCGGCCGTGTGCACCCCGCATCATGTATGCAGACTGACTTAAATGGGTCCTCAGTCTGGAAGGTGCGGTGCAGAATGGAGGCACAGAACCCCACAGAAGCGCTACGGAGTAGCCTCTGCGCTGCAAAAAAATAAAACATGTTGAATGGGTCTGGATTCGTCTGCGGAATCCACACGGATATTGCCCGTGCATTGGGGACCACAAATTGCCAGGTATGAAACCAATTATTGTTGGTATAGGGGGCCTTGGTAAAGGTTTGGGCTGGTGGGTGGATAATAAAATTACAACCCATGCACTACAAGCTATTACAAGCTATGTACAGAATACAAAGTATGTATAGCACATTATAATTGGTATGGTGTGGGAGGAGGACTTTAAGTGTGCTACTTGTGACATTACAGTCCCTTATTCCTCAAGTCCTCACCATTTGGGTGTGGAATGCCCAAAGGTAGCCATACACATTAGTCTAAATTTCAACGAACAGTGTTTTTTTTAAATGTTATCAGTCGCATTTGAAACTTTTGTCCGATAGTCAGATGAAAGGGCTTTTGTTCAAAGAAAGATCATTCATGGATTAAAGCTCTTCATTGAAAGAACATTTCCAAAAAGATCTTTCATCCATCGCCTTGTTTCACTGAACATGTATAGGCGGTTTGAACAACTCTGACAGTCAATATGGACTAAAATGTGTATGGTCGTGCCTGCAGATAGATCGTTCACCATATGATTGTTTGTTCAACTGGTGTTCAATCATCAACCGCATTGTACATATGTGTACGGCCACCGTAAGACATCACTTAGACACATATAGCACGTATAGTCTAGAGTTGAAAGAGTTCTTAAATGGGTTATCCAATTTCACAAACAGCCCACCCATGTGCCGGGCCCCTCAGAGGGAATATACTTACCCAGCTCCCCGCGCTGCTCCTGGTCCCCGCACTGCCGCTGCTGCTTCTCCCTGTACATGGATGAAAACATCCGGTGTCGGGGGGGAATAGCCAATGGCAGGCGGGGACAGGGACGAGCCTCCCATTCCTTTCACCCATCAAATGGTATGGACTAGAGATGAGCTAAACTTCTGGAATGGGAAGTCTAGCGAGGACTGTTCTCTGTTGTCTTGGTGGGACAATAGTTGTAAGATTTTCTTGACCGTTGCAGTGACATCTAGGGATAGAATCACACGTTTCTATTTTCTCACTTAGTTCTGAATTAGGTGAGTCCCTTTCTTCATCTTTTACGGTAGAGATAGAGGGTAAATTCACACACCCCTTTCCTAACACTGGACAAGGCCTCTCTTTGTCTTTCTGTGCAGGGATGGAATGATAATGACTAATTTCCTTACTCAATAATCATTTCAAAACTTGCCTTCCAATCTATGAACTTCAGTACATCTCCTGAAAATACAGTGGGTTTCGGAACGGGAAGTCTAGCTAGGACTGTTCTCTGTGGTCTTGCTGGGACAATGGTTGTAGCACTCTCCTGAGCATTGCCATGGCATCTAGGAATAGAATTATCCGGTACTATTTTCTCACTTACTTCTGAATTAGGTGAGTTCTTTTCTTCATCTTTGCCGGTAGAGATAGAGGGTAAATTCACACACCTTTTTCCTAACACTGGACTAGGCCTCTCTTTGTTTTTATGAGCAGGGATGGAAGGATAATAACTTATTTATTCATAACATGCTAGAGATTTCCTTCCATTCTCCTGCGCATATGAAGGAAAGTAGGAGTCTGTTTCCTCACTTAGTACAGATTTGAACCTATGACTACTCTGACTCATATCCTCCTTGTGTACTCTGAGTCTGGCTTCTATGATCTTAACTTCTTTCTGCCTTTTAAGACTTTTCATCTGTTGACACTGTGCCTCGATTTCAGCTTCCATCTGATGGCGTTGTGCATCCTTTTCAGCTTCCTTTTCAGCCATCAGTTGGCGCTGTGCCTCCATGGCAGCTTCCATTTCAATTTCTGCTCTCTTGACAGCAAGTTGTTCAGCTAATTCCTTTCTTTTGGCTGAAGTATTTGAGGACTCTGATATATGGGTGGCACTTCTGCTAGCAAAGGAAGTCACACTTGAGATTGTTGTACCACCTAAGAACCTAGCATAGTCTCTCATAAAAAGCTCAATTATTTTACTTCTTGCTATAACTTCATTATAGTTTTCTGCAGATGATAGTTCTCTCATAAGCTTTACCAAATCTTTAGTGACCGCAGTACGTGTCCATGTTTCTTACAATATCCTGGGAAGGTGTTGTAAATGACTGCAGGTTGACATATTCTGCCATAAGCTCTGATTCAGATACTTTTACCATCTCTACCATATAACTCAAGTTCCCTTTTATACTTTCTTGCTTTAGCTTTTTATCAATGTCTTTAATGTATAATTTCCATTTCTCATACATTCTGGTGAACTTTTTTCCTTTCAGTGCTGCTTCTTGCTCCAAATTTTCCAACATCTTTGGGGTCTGTTTTCTGGCTAGTGATGAACGTCTTAGTTCATCTGCTTGGGCTATATTTGTTTGAGGCAAGACTAATGCTATATCAGACTCTTCTACCTCAGACAGGTTCCCTTGCTCTTTCCCTTCTACTCTATCTATCTTTGTATCCTCTAACAGTGGCATGGTAATACTAGGTTTAGACATTTTACTTTAAGTGCAATACTGATACTCAATACGAATATTAAGAGTCCTTTCAGTTTAAATGCAATACTGACAAATGCAGAAATAAATGACTGTCACTTTAAATACAACAGCGATAAATGCAGGCAATAAATGACTTTCACTTTAAATGCTTTAGAGTCCGTATACTACAAACTGTACTTTGTTTTTATTTCAAGTCTTTATCTGAACACAAAAATGTCTCTTTATGCCAAAGCCTATATGCAATCATAATTAATAAAATGAAAGCTCTGACCTTATTCTGAAGAGCAGGATACTGCGATCTGAAGGTTGCTGGAACAAATGTCTGTCTTAAAGGAGACTTGTCTTTTGTTGATGTGATGCGATGCTCTGCGCTGGCTTGCGATGCTCTGCGCTGAGTTGTGATGCTCTGTGCAGACTTGTGATGCTTTGTGATGACTTGCGATGATCTGTGATGACTTGCGATGTGCTGGCTTGGATACGCTGCTGCAGGCTTTGGGCCTAGTGGCAGGAAACTAGCTGGCTGCAGTACATGGTCTCTCCGTGGATAGCGGTGCAGGCACTCTAGCTCTGAACTTTGGCCTCCCACCATGCGTCTCTTTCTCTCTCTAGGGATCGCAGGAGGGTTGGCGCTCTTTCTCTATTTTGCCTTTTCCGTTCTGCCACTTTAAGAAGTCGGCTGCAGTTTGACTAATGCACACGTTCTATGGCCTTTAGTGTAGCTCCGCTGAGATGTCTTTGCTTGCTCACTCAGGGAACAGTTGCTGCGCGGCGGTATACGCCGGCGCTCTGCTGCTCTAATGTGCTCTTTACTGTGAAAGTTGAGGAGCGCTATCACTTCGCCCTCTGAGGGCTGTAGTTCCACTGTGGCAGGCGCAGCACTATAAAGTGCTTTTTGCCCTGTAGCATTAGAATAATTTTGATATCTCTAACTTTTAGTCTAACCAGACTGTCTATTACTCTGTAATTCCTCTAGCGCCGTTCTATGGAAAAAGTAATTTTAAAGAGCACACCAAATGCTTGAAATAACTTCTTTAATAACTTCAACTTTTCTTCGTATAACACTGCCGACTCCGCAGCAAATAGTCCATGTACATAACACGTGTTGAAAAGATATCACAAAATGGCGGTATGATTAAGATGGTAGTTCAACTTTTCAATCTTGTCATTCAACATAAAATGGTGGATATATTTCTCTCTTGAGTATCTATACTCTCACTTTAAGTTATTTAAGCACTTTAAGATCTCTCTGGTATATCTGAGGTCTAACTAATAGTTCACTTGCAGTATGCAGTTAGCAGTGACTATTTGCAGATTGGTTGAGTATGATCTGGTATGGTTGTATACAATTTGGATTGCAATATGGAATCTGAATGCTTGCAATTGTATGGTTGCAATTGTATTTGATTTGTAGTTTGCAATTGGTTTTGGTAGAACTGTAGGTAAACACATATACTGTATATCTAGTTCAGTATACAGTTCTAAACACAATACTAACAATATGAACATTATATAACTGTTTTAAATACCTATATTGGCCTCTTGTTCCCATAAAACTCAGCTCTTAGTGGAGTGAATGTCTCTTCAGCTCCTGTCTCTGGTGAATAATGATTCTAGCAGCATGAGCTGGGGGAATTCCCAGACTGGCTGTGTGTGAGGCTGGCTGTGATTGGTGAAAACTCTTGCTGTGTAAGAAGCTGGCTGTGATTGGTCTAGACTTCTGCCCAGCAACAACAGATTACCACTATCTTTTCTGTTGTTTCTGCTGTGTCACTGAGATTACCTTACATTACAAAATTAATTTTAAAGGCATATTGTCTTTTTCTTTTTCTGTGAACACAAAATATAACAGTTATATGACATCCAAAACATGATGTCACAGTAAATAATTCTGCTTTTGTCTTTAACACATAAACATAGGGACTGTATTAAGGCTATTAGCAGGTTTAGCTGTATACATATATAAGCTATACTATCAACCTAGGACAGGTCCTAGCTGGCCAGCTACATAAGTGTCTGTCAATATGTATGTGTCTCTGTGTGTGTGTGTATCTGTCCCTGTGTGTGTGTCTGTCCCTGTGTATGTGTCCCTGTGTGTGTGTATCTCTGTCCTTGTGTGTGTGTGTCCTTGTGTGTATTTGACCGTCCCTGTGTGTGTCTGTCCCTGTGTGTGTGTGTGTGTGTCTGTCCCTGCCTGTGTGTGTCTGTCCCTATGTGTGTCTGTCCCTGTGTGTATTTGACTGTACTAGTGTGTGTGTCCGTGTGTGTGTGTGTGTGTAACACCCCCGAATGGTGTTAGCACTTCTGCACCCTGCTGCTGTCTTTATTGGTCTAACCTCATGTAATCTTGTGTATTTATTCCAGGTCCTCCAGAATGTGCATTCCTATTTTGTTATGTAACTGTTATGTTCACATGTAATGTTCCTGGTTCACCAGCAGGTGGCAGCAAACAGAGAAGAGCTGTATGTAGATAGAATGGTACTTACCATTCCATTTTAATCCCCCTCTGGAGAGATGTGGGTGAGTCCTACTTCCTGCAGGAATAGTGGGGACCAGTTAGAGTCAGTCTAGTTCAACCCCAGCTAAGGGAAGGGTGTGCAGGGGCACATCTCTGCTGGACATGCCCACGCCAGCCAGAGCACCTTAAAGGGACACTGACAGGCCCAATAAGCATATTTAGGTATATATATATGACAGTACAGGTCTTCTAAAGTGTATTAAAAGCATATAAGTATACCCCCTGTCCACCTTATAAATACAGTAAACTGAAGTTTTATAACCTGGTTGAATCGTCTTCATTCTGCCCAAGGGGCGGCGTTTTATCTCCACTTCTGCCCAGCCAGCCGCCCCCAACTGCCGTTTTGAAGCGCCGCCCAGCTCATCAATATTCACTTCGCTGGGCGGCTACTACTGTCCCCGACTTCACAAGATCCGGCGCATGCCCAATACAATCCTATGGGCATCGGCCTCCGTCTCATCTTCAGCGCATGCGCCTGGCACCTTCACTGGCCGGGATCACATTGCGCCTGCGTTCAGTCTGCATCTTAGAGGCCGCTACAGCCTCTGCGTTATGCGTATGCGCCGGGCACTGTTCAGAGCAGTGCTTCAGAGCGCTGCTCTCTTACACCTCAGAAGGGGTTAATACTAGTGCTGAAGATGAGACGGAGGCCGATGCCCATAGGATTGTATTGGGCATGCGCCGGATCTTGTGAAGTTTAGGCAAGTTACTCACTGTTTTGAAGCGGTGGAGTGACCGAGCACTCGTGTTAGCGTGGCATCCCACGTGTTACAGCATCAGTGGTCTGAGCTCCGGTCCGCTCTTACGGATGAGTGAGTGAATTTTCAAGGCAGGAAACAGTCCATTTAGGGTCACAAGATAGTTAGACCCTGTTTGATATTCAGCGTTACTTTGTGTCTCCTTGTGTGTGTCTTCCAGACACGGCAGGACTTGCGTTTCTTCCTATCAGCTGTTCAGAAGCGCTTCCAAAGATTCAAAGATGCTGCGCAGATTGTAAGCTGCGGTTTCTTCCTTTCCTCGAGACTTGTGTACACCAGACGCGTTTCGGAGTTAACAGTGACTCCTTCCTCAGTGGTCAAGTCGCGTCTGTTATATGGGGGTTTATATAGGGCTGAGTCCATCATCTCATTAGGGATAATTTCGTCATCACAAGGAAAGCCAAAAGATCTGGATATGGCTTACGTAACCATTTATTCTCTAATCATCATGGTGTGGATATATGGATATTTAAAATTTGTTAAATGGGGTAAAAAAATAAATAAATATAGTAATAGCAACTACTAAACACCTACTTATATATTGGCTGAAGATAAATGTTTGTAGCTTTTCTTTAACAAATTCTATGTAAATAGGGTGCGACTTTTGTGTATAGTGTAATTTTGTGATTTTGGACCGCATACTCATGCAGACTTATTTCTAAATCGTATATGGCATGTGTATGCTGGATCGCCAACCATTCTATTCACTAATGCGGTTTTTATTTGCATCCTCATTTCATGCGGTTTTTATGCGTTTTGTCTATATATATATATATGTTCAAATGCAGATGAAAGTGCAAATAAAGTACAAATATAACCCGGAGTATACAGGAATATATCAATATAGCAGCACAAGAATATAAAAATATATAAAAATATATAAATAACAATATAAAAAATATACATATAAAAATGCATATAAAATTACATATAGATATAAGAATATAGAAATTATAGAGTTGCAGATCAACTATATGTTTAACCTCTTGTTAACTCTTGATTTTTTTTTATATATATGTAGAATGTGTTACGTCCGTGGAAGGACCGCAGCACATCCAACCACGGTTCGTCTACTCCCAGTAAGTACAGGGCCGTCTTTACCAAGGGGCAAAAGGGGCAGCTGCCCCGGGCCCAGTTGCTCCTGGGGGGCCCAAGGCAGCTGCCTCTTGAGCCCTGCTAGCTACTGCCCCGGGTGTCAAGCTGTCAGCTACACAGGGGTGCTGCCGTGCCTGCCTGCACTGAGTCCAGGCATCATGATCGTACTGTGTTAAAGTTGTGATCAGGACCTTAATGACATCATCACCATGTGACTAGTAACCTAGCAATTACTGGTCACATGGCTATGAGGTCATCACAGGTCCTACCAGGAGTGTTCTGTGGAGCTTTTTTGTGTGAACATTACATCAGAAAAAGGTGACAGGGGCTGTTATGTTAATATACTGTAAACTACTGTATAGTGGGGTGCTGTATACTGTGGGGGGCCTGTATATTGTGTGGGGGCTGTATACTGTGGGGGGCCTGTATACTGTGTGGTGGGCTGTATACTGTGTGGTGGGCTGTATACTGTGTGGGGGACTGTATACTGTGGGGGGGGCTGTATACTGTGTGTGACTGTATACTGTGTGGGGGCCTGTATACTGGAGGGGGGGCTGTATACTGGGGGGGGGCTGTATACTGTGTGGTGGGCTGTATACTGTGTGGGTGGGGGCCTGTATACTGTGAGGGCTGTATACTGTGGGGGCTGTATACTGTGGGGGCTGTATACTGTGGGGGCTGTATACTGTGTGGTGGGCTGTATACTGTGTGGTGGGCTGTATACTGTGTGGGGGGGCTGTATACTGTGTGGGGGCCTGTATACTGTGTGGGGGGGCTGTATACTGTGTGGGGGGCTGTATACTGTGTGGGGGGGCCTGTATACTGTGGGGGGCCTGTATACTGTGTGGGGGGGCTGTATACTGTGTGGGGGGGCTGTATACTGTGTGGGGGGCTGTACACTGTGTGGGGGGGCTGTATACTGTGTGGTGGGCTGTATACTGTGGGGCCTGTATACTGTGGGGGCCTGTATACTGTGGGGGGGGGGGGCTGTATACTGTGTGGTGGGCTGTATACTGTGTGGGGGCCTGTATACTGTGTGGGGGGGTCTGTATACTGTGTGGGGGCTGTATACTGTGGGGGGGGGCTGTATAGTGTGGGGGCCTGTATAGTGTGGGGGGCTATACTGCTGTACTGTATACTGTGGGGGTCTGTATACTGTATACTGTGGGTGCGGTATAGTGTGGAGTGCTATACTGCTGTACTGTATAGTGTGGGGGGCTGTATCGTGTATAGTTTGGGGTGCTGTATACAGTGAGGTGTTGTATGCTGTGAGGTGCTGTATACTGTGGGCTGCTATACTGCTCTACTATATACTGTGGGGTACTGTATAGTGTGGGGTGCTATACTGCTCTACTATATACTGTGGGGTACTGTATAGTGTGGGGTGCTAAACTGCATACTGTGTGGTGCTGTATACTATAGGGTGCTATACTGCATACTCTGGGGTGCACTGTAACACTAGGGTGAGCCGAGCCCTGGTCTCCTTCCTGCAGAGCGGTGCCCACTTCCAGCCTGAGCCCAGCTGCCCAGAGCACTGATCCTGAGCCGCTGGAGTCTTCAGAACTGGAAGTATTTACAGTCATTCAGTGTACTCTACCAGATGTGTGGATTTTTTTTGTGTGTGTTGTGGTGGAGGGCGTGATTGCATGCTAGGGTGTGGGAAGGCGGGATACAGTGGGCCCAAGTAAATTTTTGCCCAGGGTCCAATCAATATTAAAGACGGCCCTGAGTAAGTATATATCTATGAATTATATTCATGGTGTTGGTTTGTAAGAAGTGGGAGGCAAAAGCAATTCATCAATCCACCAGTATCTTACAAAAAGCCAAAAACCTCAATTTCTGCATTTAATCCTTGGAATTAAATTCAAAAATCTTTCTAGATTCCGTCCTAGACATTTTGCTTATATGATCTCCTCTTCTCTAGTGTATGTTCACTTTTTCCAAGGTTGCAAATGTCATCCCTTGTGGGTCCTGATTATGTGACATCTTAAAATGGAGTGACATAGTATGTTTATCGTATCCCTTTTTAATATTTGAAATGTGCTCGGCAATACGTTTTTTCAAGGTTCTTTTGGTTCTGCCCACGTATTGTTTCCTACATGGGCATTGTATGATATATATGACACTCTCTGTATTACATGTCAGGAACTCTCTAATTTTATGTATATGGGTATTACTGGTGGATTTAACCTCAATGGTTTTTTTGGGGAATATGGTAGATTTACATCCCATACAGGAACCGCATCTATAAAAACCTGCTAATCCCATTCATTTTTGAATTGTTCGTTTTTTGGGGGATTTGTTGATAATAGTGGGTGCCACCAATAGACCCAAATAGGAGCCTTAGTAAAAGTGATTTGGGGTTTATTTGGTAAGATGTGTCCTATTGTCCTATCTTTGACAATGTGGTGCCAATGTTTATTAATTATGTATCTAATCTTTTTGTATTGGGAATTAAATGGCAATATTAATCTTACGTTGTCACTTGTGTCAGGTTTTAGTGTTTCCAATTTGTCTGAAAAAAAGGTATTCCGATCTAGTTTACGTAATGTTTCTAGGGAGGATTCTAATATCTCCAATGGATATTTCTTCTGTAAAAATTGATCTCTTAAATTAGTGGCTTCTTCTTCAAACTTTTCTTGTTTTGAACAATTCCTTTTGATCCGTCTAAATTGCCCTGATGGTATATTTTCAAGCTATTGCGGTAAGTGGCAGCTGTCATATAGTATATAGCTGTTTTTGGATGTGGGCTTTTGATAGGTACTACATAATATTTTTTCTTTCTCTATATTAATTTGCAGATCCAAAAACTCAACCGAGGACGTGCTTGTGGTGGCTGAAAAGCGCAAATTCAGTAAGTTATCATTAATATCTTCTAAAAAAAGATCAAGTGATGTTTGATCATTTCTCCATATAAACAGCACGTTGTCAATATAACGGTTCCAGAGCACCAGGTCTGTCCCCAGTTTTGGGACAATGGTGTCCTGTTCCCATTGAGCCATAAATAAATTGCCATAACTGGGGGCAAACCTGGTGCCCATGGCTGTGCCTTGTATTTGCACATAGAACTCTGTGTCAAAACAAAAATAATTTTGGTCCATATGAATCGAACTGCCTCCATTATATATTCTATTTGTTGAGTGGGTAGTTGTCCATCTTGTACTAGTTGTTCTTTCTAGGATTGAATCCCCTGATCGTGATGGATCATCGTGTATAGGGACTGTACATCTAATGTACCTATAATCCAGGTTGGATCCCATTGTATTTTTTCTATCATTTTTATTATCTGGGTTGTATCTTTGGTGTATGATCTAGTTTTTTCACTACAGGTTGTAGTAATCTGTCTATATATTGTGACAGATTCGCTGTAAGTGAGTTTATACCCGAGATAATAGGTCAT
Organism: Bufo bufo; assembly: GCF_905171765.1. Lineage (NCBI taxonomy): Eukaryota > Metazoa > Chordata > Amphibia > Anura > Bufonidae > Bufo > Bufo bufo. The sequence continues at coordinate 239,804,317 of NC_053389.1, read as the reverse complement.
CCTGGTGGATCAGTTTGACTTTTATGTAATTTTGGGATGCAGTAAAAACCGGCAATCTTTGTTGAGTATTTAAAATATATTTATGCTCCTCCCCTGTTAAAATTTCTTGTTCCAAACCTTTGTTACACAAATTGGTTAATTCTAAATAAAAATCTTGTGTGGGATCTGATTTGAGTTTTTTATATGTATTGGTATCAGATAGTTGTCTTTTACATTCATTATTGTACTTGTCTGCTTCTAAAATAATGATTGCACCACCTTTGTCTGCGGGGCATATCACTATATTGTTATCCTTTTGTAATTGTTTAACTGCGTCTATTTCCTGTCGAGATGTTATTATTGCTTGCATTTTTCAATGTTTTTATTTTCCTTATGTCACATTCTACTGATTGTCTCAAAGTGGCCATTTCATGACTTATTTCTTGTCTAGGGTACTTTCTAGAGCTACTTTTCAAATTCGTATGGGTATATACCTGTTTGGCAGATATGGTTGTTTCTGTACTGACAGGGTTTTTCATGTGATATTTTTTCAAACATAATTTTCGGATGAATTTCTCCACTCCTATGTAAGTGTCAAATTTGTTTAGTTGGATCGTTGGCGCAAATTTAAGTCCTTTATTCAATAAATCAATTCGTGTAAGGGATATAGTGCTTAAATTTACGATAGAAGTGTCTATGTGTGTCTGGTCTACCTGTCGTGATTTTTTCTACTTTTTTCCCCTACGTAATTTTTTCTTCCTTCGTATGTTTGTGGTCTGTGTTGGTGATGCTGTGCATAGTGTGGTTCTCTGTGCTGTGTGGACTCCCATTGCTGTGGTTGGTAGTGATATTGTGAACTGTGATTCCGTTCCTGACTGTTGTGTCGGTATCTCAAATTGTATTGGTGTTGGTGTTTGGTTGGGGATTTCGTCTGTGTCCTTAGATGTGGTTGAGGTGAATGTCGTCTTGGACGTGCTCTGTGGTGGGGCGGGGTTTGATCTAAAAAATGATTGTCACTAAAGATTTCATACCTATTAGTTGTGGGTATTGTGTAATTGTTTTGAGTGTCTACAAGTGTATTCCTTATCTCAATTGATTCTTGCGCTTTTGATTGTTTAGTGTGATTTGCTTATTTCTAGGTTTCTTTGGGGAATTCTGTGTGTTATATATTTTTCTTGTTTTTTTGTGATTATATCATGTTCCATTTTATCAAAATTTTTACATAGTCGTTCTTGTAAAAGTGTGAATTCATCATTCTTTGATAATTTCTCAATCACAATTTTCATTTGTTCAATTTGTAATGTGATCTGTTCGAGAATCTGGGTTCTCCTCCTTACGATCATCTCCATTAATCCAATGGATTGTGATCGCAAAAAGGAGTCCCACTCTCTCTCAAAATCCTCACTCCATAGGTCTTGAGCTGGTATTTTGGACAGAAGCCGCCCTTTGGGTATTTTTCCCTGTTTTATATATTGATTTAACATTCTAATCTCCCATCGTTGTTTGAGTTGCTTCTGTATCAAGAATTCCAGCTCTTTGAAAGTATCAGACATAGTTTTTTCCACTAGCTGTGTCATATATGTTTCATTTGTATTGTCAAATAAATATGATTCAACTATCAAACATTTTTGCTCTATGTGGTTCCAGATGTCCATTGTTAATTAGTGGGTAGCTCAAACCCAAAAATGGGGTACAATGAAAATTAGCTGAGATAATTTGGGATGGCTCACCCTCCAACGAACACGGAATGGGTGCTCCCCCTAAAAAGATGACCCCAATCTTGTAAAGGAAAAATAAATTGATAAATAAGAGGGGCACACCTACGTCTGAAAATCACATAGAGCACCAGCCAATAGGTTATTAAAACTGTTTATTTGAAACAGTGTATTTAATATATGCTATATAAAATCAGGTGAGGTACCTCATTCTAATCGCATTAAACAAGCAAATTTTAGCATAAAATACATAACAATGAATAAAATAAAATAAAATGCAAATGAATGCAACCGATCTGGAGGGTAATTATGGTGCACGATATTGTGTTGAAAAAGTCAATGGTTGATTGCTACTTTGAGATAACTAAATCGAAGCTAATGCGTACAGTCTATTGCGCAAGATTTATAGCACAAAACCTCATGCGCAATGTCATTGCAGATATTCAAGTTCTGAATATAACCGGCAGTTTATATGTGCATATACTGTCCTTCTATAGTGATTATCTTCACAGCTTATACCAGGTTGGTCCGCTGCTGAACTGTATTGTGTTTAGGCAAGTTACTCACTGTTTTGAAGCGGTGGAGTGACCGAGCACTCGTGTTAGCGTGGCGTCCCACGTGTTACAGCATCAGTGGTCTGAGCTCCGGGTGAGTGAGTGAATTTTCAAGGCAGGAAACAGTCCGTTTAGACGCCGGGGTTACAAGATAGTTAGACCCTGTTTGATATTCGGCGTTACTTTGTGTCTCCTTACTCCAGACACGGCAGGACTTGCGTTTCTTCCTATCAGCTGTTCAGAAGCGCTTCCAAAGATTCAAAGATGCTGTGCAGATTGTAAGCTGCGGTTTCTTCCTTTCCTCGAGACTTGTGTACACCAGACGTGTTTCGGAGTTAACAGTTATGATATTATTAACAAACAATAAGATCCCGCAGGAGGTTACCACGCTATTTTTAATGAACAGGAAAATTTTAAATGGTCTCTTGGACCTGGAGCGTGTGTCTGCAACCTCTATGATAATATAACTTAAACTAAATATTAAATCTTTATTGAAATCCTTAGATTACACAGATATATGTTAAATAATACTCATAGGGACAAACATTTAAAACTATCAGGTGTGGGTAGATTCCAGGGTGATTGTATCAACTGCTTATGTGTGTTTCACATGTGCATTCATATATTCCCCCAGGGGGGGGGGGGGGGGGGGCTGCACCCTAATGCTTTAATACTTTATTGTATGCCTAAATCTACCCTTCCTGCCTAAAAGCTATAGACCTGCTTCCCTACATGTTTCGCTGAGCGATTCGGCTTCTTCAGGGGAAAACAGCACAGGTACTGAAAATTGGGGGCGGGGCTAGGGCATTTAAACCCTCGGATTACTCGACGATCGTTTTGAACCAGTCAAAACCCTTTCCTAATTATGTGTGTATACACATCACCCGGAAGGACCTTCCTATTGGGCCAGGCTCTACTCCCATGGTCCGTGGCGGCCGAGGGCATCATCATGGTGCGTCACGTATACGTCATTCCGGCATATGCAGCCATGCCCCCTTGTGATTTCCTCCACACACGCGCATGCGCCGTTTCTATCCTATTGTGGGGGTGTGACTACTGTTGACCTGATGAAGGGGACACTTTGAGCCCCGAAACGCGTTGTTCTATTTTATTTATGCATTAAAAAAGATTCACCTACAAGAGACGGTTTGGATCCTATGTGTTTTGCGCCTGACCAGAAAACCCTCTTCTCTACAAGCATCCTTTGGGGGATTAGGCCTCCGATCCCAAAGATACCTCTTCTGCGGCTGCATCCACGGATCCGAAAAATCTCTCTGGCTTATTTTACATATCTACAATAGAGTTGTGTCTATTCTTGCACAACCTAAAAAGGTGAGCACCTTTAACTTGTTTTACAATTAAGTTTGTATTGAACATACTACCCTATTGTGCACCCCCCATACCCCTTCTTTTGTCTCCATGTTCCCCTCCTGACCGAGGGGGACTCTAGACTCGCCTGTGGTTTCCAAGTCTATCCTATTGTGGGCGCTCCATCGGGCGCTTCTGCGCATGCGCTAGACTTCGTCCCTTCCTGATCTTGTTTACCTTCTATCACGCATGCTCCGGATCACTGCTCTATCGGAGTTAACAGTGACTCCTTCCTCAGTGGTCAAGTCTCGTCTGTTATATGGGGGTTTATATAGGGCTGAGTCCATCATCTCATTAGGGATAATTTCGTCATGAGAGTGTCATATATATCATACAATGCCCATGTAGGAAACAATACGTGGGCAGAACCAAAAGAACCTTGAAAAAACGTATTGCCGAGCACATTTCAAATATTAAAAAGGGATACGATAAACATACTCTGTCACTCCATATTAAGATGTCACATAATCAGGACCCACAAGGGATGACATTTGCAGCCTTGGAAAAAGTGAACATACACTGGAGAGGAGGAGATCATATAAGCAAAATGTCTAGGACGGAATCTAGAAAGATTTTTGAATTTAATTCCATCCTCCCCCAAGGATTAAATGCAGAAATGGAGGTTTTTAGGCTTTTTGTAAGATACTGGTGGATTGATGAATTGCTTTTGCCTCCCACTTCTTACAAACCAACACCATGAATATAATTCATAGATATATACTTACTGGGAGTAGACGAACCGTGGTTGGAAGTGCTGCGGTCCTTCCACGGACGTAACACATTCTACATATATATAAAAAAAATCAAGAGTTAACAAGAGGTTAAACATATAGTTGATCTGCAACTCTATAATTTCTATATTCTTATATCTATATGTAATTTTATATGTAATTTTATATGCATTTTTTATATGTATATTTTTTATATTGTTATTTATATATTTTTATATATTTTTATATTCTTGTGCTGCTATATTGATATATTCCTGTATACTCCGGGTTATATTTGTACTTTATTTGCACTTTCATCTGCATTTGAACATATATATATATAGACAAAACGCATAAAAACCGCATGAAATGAGGATGCAAATAAAAACCGCATTAGTGAATAGAATGGTTGGCGATCCAGCATACACATGCCATATACGATTTAGAAATAAGTCTGCATGAGTATGCGGTCCAAAATCACAAAATTACACTATACACAAAAGTCGCACCCTATTTACATAGAATTTGTTAAAGAAAAGCTACAAACGTTTATCTTCAGCCAATATATAAGTAGGTGTTTAGTAGTTGCTATTACTATATTTATTTATTTTTTTAACCCATTTAACAAATTTTAAATATCCATATATCCACACCATGATGATTAGAGGATAAATGGTTACGTAAGCCATATCCAGATCTTTTGGCTTTCCTTGTGATGACGAAATTATCCCTAATGAGATGATGGACTCAGCCCTATATAAACCCCCATATAACAGACGAGACTTGACCACTGAGGAAGGAGTCACTGTTAACTCCGAAACGCGTCTGGTCTCGAGGAAAGGAAGAAACCGCAGCTTACAATCTGCGCAGCATCTTTGAATCTTTGGTCACTCCACCGCTTCAAAACAGTGAGTAACTTGCCTAAACACAATACAGTTCAGCAGCGGACCAACCTGGTATAAGCTGTGAAGATAATCACTATAGAAGGACAGTATATGCACATATAAATTGCCGGTTATATTCGGAACTTGAATATCTGCAATCCCAAAAGACATGAGGTCTTGTGCTATAAATCTTGCGCAATAGACTGTACGCATTAGCTACGATTTAGTTATCTCAAAGTAGCAATCAACCATTGACTTTTTCAACACAATATCGTGCACCATAATTACCCTCCAGATCGGTTGCATTCATTTGCATTTTATTTTATTTTATTCATTGTTATGTATTTTATGCTAAAATTTGCTTGTTTAATGCGATTAGAATGAGGTACCTCACCTGATTTTATATAGCATATATTAAATACATTGTTTCAAATAAACTGTTTTAATAACCTATTGGCTGGTGCTCTATGTGATTTTCAGACGTAGGTGTGCCCCTCTTATTTATCAATTCATAACCTAGAGTCAGACTACAAAGTGAAGTACAGCATACAGAGGAAGCTGAGGTATACAGCCAGCCTGTCAGTACAGCAGAGTCAGAGAGAAACAGATATAGCAGAGTGGAGTTTGCCTGCCAGTTTCATGCTAAAGCCGGCTGGAACCAAGGCAAAGCCTGTAAACCTTTTTAGAAAAACGTTTATTCAAGTAAAACTGCCATTGAACTTCACCTCAAGGTCTGGACTCAAGTTATTCTTTTATTCCTCAATTATTCCCCCCTATTTATTGCTTCGGAGCCAAAGCCTGGGGTCCAGCGGTATCCAGGTAGGAGCACCGGGACACACATAAAGAGACATTTGGGACGCACCATTACACCACTCTGCATTTCCTACACCTGGGACGCATTATATAGAGGGCCCTAGGGGGAGGCGCCCATTGCATGTGTGTCACCTTCACCATGCCCACAGTGTTCCTATGCCTTGACGCACCTCTGTATACAGTAGCTCTGCAGAACATTATAATTGAGAAAAATGAGGAGGCAGCACACTGTATAAACGCGGGGTGCACGTCCGGCAAATGTGAACCCGCACCTAGGTCCAATGGGCTAGAAGTAAAAAATAACCAGCAGCACTCCAGGAGATAAAGGCAAAACGGTGGTTTATTGGACCCAAAGTCAAACAAGCGACGTTTCGACAGCTTATTGCTGTCTTTGTCACAGCAATAAGCTGTCGAAACGTCGCTTGTTTGACTTTGGGTCCAATAAACCACCGTTTTGCCTTTATCTCCTGGAGTGCTGCTGGCTATTTTTTACTTCTCTGCAGAACGTTATATAAAGATATATTCTGAAGATTATCACACCATTGGAGGAACCCTACTTGTTACCTGATCTACAATCATCGGGCATATAAAAAAGGCAGAAAGTAATATCAGCACCCCAATTGTCATGCTCTTCTCATTCGTTCTTTAGCCTTGTATCTTTGTGATTATTAAGCTCCCTGTGCCCACAGCAATGATGAGAGTTTCCCTCCCTTGTCTCCGCAGCCTCTGCTGATGTTAAAGTTCTGATTCATTGTTCTCACAGATAATAACCCCGTCACAGTATTGGTTTCCTGACTTTCCTGACTGTTGTTTGGGTCCACATCCGGGACGCATTTTTTGTGGCTCAGATACGGACTCATTCTCTTCAACAGGGTCGCAAAAGATGTCGACAGCACTCCACAAAAAAAACCGTTTTGCGGACAAGAATAGGCATTTCTATTATGGGTGGCCCATTCTGTTCCATGAATTGTGGAACACACATGGCCGGCACACGTGTTTTGCGGATCCAAAGTTGCGGACCACAAAACACAGCGCAGGCGTGTGCATGAGGTCTAAGACTTTATTCACATTACTGCTAATTTAACACTTGAATGTTACCATTTGTGTATTAGTTAAGCCTCATGCACACGACCGTTGTGTGCATCCGCGGCTGTTGTTCCGCTTTCCGTTTTTTTTTTTCACGGACCCATTGACTTTCAATGGGTCCGTGGAAAAATCGAAAAATGCACTGTTTGGCTTCCGCGTCTGTGATCCGTTTTTCCAGTACGTGAAAAAAATATGACCTGTCCTATTTTTTTCATGGACAACGGTTCACGGACCCATTCAAGTCAATGGGTCCATGAAAAATCACGGATGCACACAAGATAGTCATCCGCGTCCGTGGTCCGTGATCCGTGTCCGTTTTTCCTATCATTTTCAATGCAAACTTGACTTAGTTTTTTTTTTTCACTTTTCATGTCCGTGGATCCTCCAAAAATCAAGGTAGACCCACTGATGAAAAAATGGACACGGATCACGGAACTACGGAACCTGTTTTTGCGGACCGCAAAAAAAACCGGTCGTGTGCATGAGGCCTTAGGGTGAGTTCACATCACCGTTTAGCTTTATGTTCTTCTGGTCCGTCAGAAGAAGAGACAGAGAGGAAAAAACAGGATCCAGTAAAAAAATGGATCCTGTTGCATCAGTTGTCATCCATTTGAGCCATTTCCATCTGAGATCGTTTTTTTAGACTGAAACAAAAGTACTGCATGCGGGAAAGCTAAATGGTGATGTGAACTCAGCCTTAGGGCTCATGCACACGACCGTTGTTGTTTTGCAGTCCGTTTTTCATGGATCTGTTGTTCCGTATCTGAGGGTTTTTTTCATCTGATTTAAGTCCTCTGCCGTTCCGTTATTGCACAAAGCATATCCGTATGGTTTCCGTATTTGATCCGTTTTTTGCGGATTGGTAACGGAAACAGTAATTTATTAAATCACCAAACACATGAGCAATATGGGCTGAACATAGCATTTCTACAGTATGGATCAGCAAAATACGGATAAAATACGGATGACATATGGATGGGTTCCGTGTTCGTTCCGTATTTTTTTGCAGACCCATTGACTTGAATGGGGCATCGGACCGTGATTTGCAGACAATAGGACATGCACTACTTTTTTGCGAAATGGCCATGTGGACAAACGGAATTGGAATGCACACAGAGTAACTTCCATATTTTCTACAGCCCCATTGAAGTGAATGGTTCCGCATATGGTCCGCAAAAAACCCCAGTACGGAAGCGGAAAGAAAATACGTTTGTGTGCATGAGCCCTTACACAGTAATAAAGCTTTATTTATTTCCAAGCCACCCACCACCACCACCAAAAATGCATGCATTGTTTCCAGTTTTTATTGCGAATATTGTTTTTGCAGAAGAGCCATGTGAAATGAATGTTTAACTTCCTCTCAACTGCTACATGTGAACAAATCCTTACATTCAGATGCTTGAACAGACCTCAGATCTGTTGCCTGTTTGCAGTAGTAGAATCTTTAATGTAGTGGACGGCGTCCCTTTAAATGAAATACAGCAGCATCCAGTATAGGACAATGGGTACATGATGCTGATTACACAAGAGTCCATTCTTTGGATGCAATATTGAGTCGTCTCCATATACCTCAGCTGTGGAGAAGCAGGAGGCCTTTAATAATTAACACCAGATGCCAAGGAGGAGGATAGATTGTAGAAGCGACATAGTGAGCGGTGCAGCTGGTAAATCATAGGGGGATGCGATAATGGGGGAGGGGTGGCTGGTCCTGAAGGATTTCCTCCACTTACAGAGGATGCGTCTAACCTCACTATGCACTACAGTCACTCTGCAATATACTGTATATAGGGGCTCCTGAGCTTGCACAGTGTGGGCGAACCTATAGTAATTTTATAATATCTAATGACCAGGAAAGTCGCTCAGTCGTCGTCTTCTGTCAAGTTGTTAAAAATTTTATTTGATATCTATTTCTGGAAACTTTCAGGGACGATCAATATAGATAAATTAAAAAAACAATGGCCCGCTCCTGATTTCAGTCATGCAATGGACACCTACAGGGAGTGCAGAATTATTAGGCAAGTTGTATTTTTGAGGATTAATTTTATTATTGAACAACAACCATGTTCTCAATGAACCCAAAAAACTCATTAATATCAAAGCTGAATATTTTTGGAAGTAGTTTTTAGTTTGTTTTTAGTTTTAGCTATTTTAGGGGGATATCTGTGTGTGCAGGTGACTATTACTGTGCATAATTATTAGGCAACTTAACAAAAAACAAATATATACCCATTTCAATTATTTATTTTTACCAGTGAAACCAATATAACATCTCAACATTCACAAATATACATTTCTGACATTCAAAAACAAAACAAAAACAAATCAGTGACCAATATAGCCACCTTTCTTTGCAAGGACACTCAAAAGCCTGCCATCCATGGATTCTGTCAGTGTTTTGATCTATTCACCATCAACATTGCGTGCAGCAGCAACCACAGCCTCCCAGACACTGTTCAGAGAGGTGTACTGTTTTCCCTCCTTGTAAATCTCACATTTGATGATGGACCACAGGTTCTCAATGGGGTTCAGATCAGGTGAACAAGGAGGCCATGTCATTAGATTTTCTTCTTTTATACCCTTTCTTGCCAGCCACGCTGTGGAGTACTTGGACGCGTGTGATGGAGCATTGTCCTGCATGAAAATCATGTTTTTCTTGAAGGATGCAGACTTCTTCCTGTACCACTGCTTGAAGAAGGTGTCTTCCAGAAACTGGCAGTAGGACTGGGAGTTGAGCTTGACTCCATCCTCAACCCGAAAAGGCCCCACAAGCTCATCTTTGATGATACCAGCCCAAACCAGTACTCCACCTCCACCTTGCTGGCGTCTGAGTCGGACTGGAGCTCTCTGCCCTTTACCAATCCAGCCACGGGCCCATTCATCTGGCCCATCAAGACACACTCTCATTTCATCAGTCCATAAAACCTTATAAAAATCAGTCTTGAGATATTTCTTGGCCCAGTCTTGACGTTTCAGCTTGTGTGTCTTGTTCAGTGGTGGTCGTCTTTCAGCCTTTCTTACCTTGGCCATGTCTCTGAGTATTGCACACCTTGTGCTTTTGGGCACCCCAGTGATGTTGCAGCTCTGAAATATGGCCAAACTGGTGGCAAGTGGCATCTTGGCAGCTGCACGCTTGACATTTCTCAGTTCATGGGCAGTTATTTTGCACCTTGGTTTTTCCACGCGCTTCTTGCGACCCTGTTGACTATTTTGAATGAAACGCTTGATTGTTCGATGATCACGCTTCAGAAGCTTTGCAATTTTAAGAGTGCTGCATCCCTCTGCAAGATATCTCACTATTTTTGACTTTTCTGAGCGTGTCAAGTCCTTCTTTTGACCCATTTTGCCAAAGGAAAGGAAGTTGCCTAATAATTATGCACACCTAATATAGGGTGTTGATGTCATTAGACCACACCCCTTCTCATTACAGAGATGCACATCACCTAATATGCTTAATTGGTAGTAGGCTTTCGAGCCTATACAGCTTGGAGTAAGACAACATGCATAAAGAGGATGATGTGGTCAAAATACTCATTTGCCTAATAATTCTGCACGCAGTGTAGAGCGCAGTCACATAGAACCCATAACTGTAAAGCTTCATGCACATTGTTGGTATAGGGGGCCTTGGTGAGGGTTTGGGCTGGTGGGTGGATAATAAAATTACAACCCATGTACTACAAGCTATTACAAGCTATGTACGGAATACAAAGTATGTATAGCGCTTTATCATCCCCTTTTGAGATCCACAACGGGACCCGGCAGGGGTGTCCTCTATCATCTCTGCTGTATATTCTGGTCATGGAGTTTCTGGCAAGGGCGCTTAGGGCTAACGCGTCCATACGGGGTCTCTGTTTTGGATCCCTAGAATCTAAAATTGCTATTTATGCAGATGACCTATTAATCTATTGCTCCGACCCGGTGGTCGGCTTACCGAACATTGTAAAAGAGTTCTCTTCATTTGGGGATTTAAGTAACTTCAAGGTGAACTTCCATAAGTCCGAGATCTTGAATGTCACGGTTCCACACACTACTGTACAATCCCTGGGACAGGCTTTTCCGTTTAAATGGAAAATGGATAGCATATCTTATCTAGGGGTGACTATCCCATGGAGACTTAAGGACCTGTACCAGTTGAACTTTGCCACATTGCTTTCAGAGATTAGGAGGGACTTATCTGCCTGGAAACAATTACCATTGTCGTGGTTTGGGAGGAAACACGCGCTGAAAATGAATGTACTACCCAGGATTTTGTACCTACTTAGGACCATTCCCATCCCGCTGCCGCGTGTGTTATTCACAACCATGCGTACTATATTTCTTTACATAATCTATGCAGGTTCATCCCCTAGACTGGGGATAAAGTTTCTAATGAGACTGAAAGTGAGGGGAGGAGCGGGAGTCCCTGATATACCTTCATACCATAGAGCGGCGATCCTTGCATATATATTGGATTGGTTTCATGGTGGGGCATCTAAAAGGTCGGTTAGTTTTGAGAAGAGCGATGTTGGGGAACCACCTCAGAATCTTCTATAGGTACCTAAATCTTTACGTAGTAGCAGGCTCCCGTTCCTCATGGTGGGTGTTCTTCAGGTGTGGGACAGCTGCGCAGTTTCCTCAGGATGTACGTCCTTCCCGGGTCCTATGACGCCCATATTTGATAACCATAGCTTCCCGATGGGAGTGGAGCGGGGGGAGATATTGGGTTTACGCAAGGAGGATAATGTTAGAGTGCATCAGCTGGTAACGAAGACCTCCGTTCACCCTTTGGACTCTTTCCCGGGACGAAGTGAGAGGGGTGCTTGGATACTTTATAACGGGGTTAAGAATTTCATTTTATCCCTGGGCTCGATCGCTACTTTATCCAGGGACCTAACATCCTTTGAGGCTCTATGCATGCAAACAACCCTGCCTACTCATTTGGTGTCTCTGGTGTACGGGCTGCTTCAGGAGGGTGGTGGACCTCCCTCCTCCTTGCCCTATGTACGGGCGTGGGAGAAAGAATTAGGCAGGGAATTCTCTGCAGAACAATGGGTTAAGGCATTTACGCTGTCTCACAAGTCCTCCATCTGTTGTGGGTTGCGGGAGAAAAATTACAAGATCCTCTCCAGGTGGAATAGGACTCCTACCGTCTTACACTCCTTTTATGCAACATGCTCAAATATATGTTGGAGGTGTGAGGGGGCTGTTGGCGTGATGTTCCATATTTGGTGACAGTGCCCAAAAATAGTTCCTTTTTGGACAGCATTGAATGATCTATATAATCAGGTATCAGGTTCAACGTCCCGATGGACACTGGAAGGGGCTTTGCTATCGCTGGTTTCAGGTCCCATTCGTTTAGCAAAGCGGGGCCTCCTGAGATTTTTTGTTCAGTCGGCCCTGGAAGTCTCGGGATGCGAGGAGTTAATAGCAGAGGAGGCAGGTTGGGACCAGAAGTATATGAAATTATGGACGCCATGGCTTCTTTTTAAGGGGTCTCAAGCGTTTCATGATTGGCTAGATCGGGCCAATAACTCTCCAGTTGCTCTGGAATGACTAGATGAGGTTTCATGTTAGGATACCTTCCTTGTCTATCTCCCTTCCCTTGTGTGTCTTGTTGTGTTACTGTCTTGTTATGTCTGTATGTGTACTACGGGTCAATTATTCCTGGGATTGCGGGATGCTATTCTGAATATGTCTTACAAACCACGTTCAGTAGCCTAAACGAACAATACTTAGATATGCATTCTGCAATGTAAATGGACATGAAGTCTTATCTATTTGTGCTTTCATCTTTATTAAAAGTGATTGAACAACAAATGTATTACCTTGCCCAAAATGGGTGTTTTTTTAATACAAGAATATAACAGCAGTATCTAGCGCTTGTATTGGACTGTCAGAAATGCAGCAAATGCTGCAAATTTATTATCTTGCCCAAAATGGGTGTTTTTTTAATACCAGAATATAACAGCAGTATCTAACGCTTGTATTTGACTGTGACAAATGCAGCAAAGGCCCCAGATGTAGGTTCTTGCACAAAATGGGTGTTTTTTTAAATACCAGAATATAACAGCAGTATCTAACGCTTGTATTTGATTGTGACAAATGCAGCAAATGCCGCAAATGTATTATCTTGCCCAAAATGGGTGTTTTTTTTAATACCAGAATATAACAACAGTATCTAACGCTTGTATTGGACTGTCAGAAATGCAGCAAATGCCGCAAATGTATTATCTTGCCCAAAATGGATGTTTTTTTAAACCCAGAATATAACTGCAGTATTTACAGTTTGTATTTGACTGTCAAAAATGCAACAAAGGCTGCAAATGTATTATCTTGCCCAAAATGGGTGTTTTTTTAAATACCAGAATATAACAGCAGTATCTACCGCTTGTATTAAACTGTGACAAATGCAGCAAATGCTGCAAATGTATTATCTTGCCCAAAATGGGTGTTTTTTTTATACCAGAATATAACAGCAGTATCTAACGCTTGTATTGGACTGTCAGAAATGCAGCAAAGGCCACAAATGTATTATCTTGCCCAAAATGGGTGTTTTTTTAATACCAGAATATAACAGCAGTATCTAACGCTTGTATTGGACTGTCAAAAATGCAGCAAAGGTCGCAAATTTATTATCTTGCCCAAAATGGGTGGTTTTTTTTATACCAGAATATAACAGCAGTATCTAACGCTTGTATTGGACTGTCAGAAATGCAGCAAATGCCGCAAATGTACTATCTTTCTCAAAATGGTTGTTTTTTTAAACCCAGAATATAACTGCAGTATTTAAAGTTTGTATTTGACTGTCACAAATGCATCAAAGGCTGCAAATGTATTATCTTGCCCAAAATGGGTGTTTTTTAATACCAGAATAAAACAGCAGTATCTAACGCTTGTATTGGACTGTCAGAAATGCAGCAAAGGCCACAAATGTATTATCTTGCCAAAAATGGGTGTTTTTTAATACCAGAATATAACAGCAGTATCTAACGCTTGTATTGGACTGTTAGAAATGCATCAAAGGCCGCAAATTTATTATTTTCCCAAAATGGGTGTTTTTTTAATACCAGAATATAACAGCAGTATTTAAAGTTTGTATTTGACTGTCACAAATGCAACAAAGGCTGCAAATGTATTATCTTGCCCAAAATGGGTGTTTTTTTAATACCAGAATATAACAGCAGTATCTAACACTAGTATTGGACTGTCAGAAATGCAGCAAAGGACCCAAAATGTATTATCTTGCAGAAAATGGGTGTTTTTTAATACCAGAATATAACAGCATTATCTAACACTTGTATTGGACTGTCAGAAATGCAGCAAAGGCCGCAAATTTATTATCTTGCCCAAAATGGGTGTTTTTTTAAAACCAGAATATAACAGCAGTATCTAATGCTTGTATTTGACTGTGACAAATGCAGCAAAGGCCCCAGATGTAGGGTCTTGCACAAAATGGATGTTTTTTTAAAACCAGAATATAACTGGAGTATTTTAAGTTTGTATTTGACTGTCACAAATGCAACAAAGGCTGCAAATCTATTATCTTGCCCAAAATGGGTGTTTTTATAATACCAGAATATAACAGCAGTATCTAACGCTAGTATTGGACTGTCAGAAATGCAGCAATGGACCCAAAATGTATTATCTTGCAGAAAATGGGTGTTTTTTTAAACCCAGAATATAACTGCAGTATTTCAAGTTTGTATTTGACTGTTACAAATTCAGCAAATGACCCAAAATGTATTATCTTGCAAAAAATGTGTGTTGGGTTGAGATCTGGTGACTGTGGGGGCCATTTTAGTACAGTGAACTCATTGTTATGTTCAAGAAACCAATTTGAAATGATTCGAGCTTTGTGACATGGTGCATTATCCTGCTGGAAGTAGCCATCAGAGGATGGATACATGTTCTCATTCTGTTTATGCCAAATTCGGACTCTACCATTTGAATGTCTCAACAGAAATCGAGACTCATCAGACAAGGCAACATTTTTCCAGTCTTCAACAGTCCAATTTTGGTGAGCTCGTGCAAATTGTAGCTTCTTTTTCCTATTTGTAGTGGAGATGAGTGGTACCCGGTGGGGTCTTCTGCTGTTGTAGCCCATCCGCCTCAAGGTTGTGCATGTTGTGGCTTCACAAATGCTTTGCTGCATACCTCGGTTGTAACAAGTGGTTATTTCAGTCAACGTTGCTCTTCTATCAGCTTGAATCAGTCGGCCCATTCTCCTCTGACCTCTAGCATCCACAAGGAATTTTTGCCCACAGGACTGCCGCATACTGGATGTTTTTCCCTTTTCACACCATTCTTTGTAAACCCTAGAAATGGTTGTGCGTGAAAATCCCAGTAACTGAGCAGATTGTGAAATACTCAGACCGGCCCGTCTGGCACCAACAACCATGCCACGCTCAAAATTGCTTAAATCACCTTTCTTTCCCATTCTGACATTCAGTTTGGAGTTCAGGAGATTGTCTTGACCAGGACCACACCCATAAATGCATTGAAGCAACTGCCATGTGATTGGTTGACTAGATAATTGCATTAATGAGAAATAGAACAGGTGTTCCTAATAATTCTTTAGGTGAGTGTATAACTGCAGTATTTAAAGTTTGTATTTTACTGTCAAAAATTCAGCAAAGGACCCAAAATGTATTATCTTGCAAAAAATTGGTGTTTTTTTTAAACCCAGAATATAATTGCTGTATTTAAAGCTTGTATTTCACTGTGACAAATGCAGCAAAGGCCCCAGATGTAGAGTCTTGTAAAAAAAAATGGGTGTTTTTTAAACCCAGAATATAACTGCAGTATTTAAAGTTTGTATTTGGGACTGTCACAAATTCAGCAAAGGACCCAAAATGTATTATTTTGCAAAAAAACTTGTGTTTTTTTAAACCCTGAATATAACTGCAGTATTTAAACCTTGTATTTGACTGTCACAAATGCACATATGCTGTGCTGGTGCACTTAACTTGCACAAAATGGCCGTCGACGCCCACCTAACAAACAGACGGATAAAAGTTATTTTTTCTGTGTCACTAGGCTCAGGGCAGGGTAAAAAAATGGTGCACTGCACCCACAAAACAAAATCGCTGTAGATCGCAGAGTTAACAAGCACTTCTGATAACAGATTCTTTCCTATTCTCTCCCTCACAGCAGCAGCATCCTATCCCTATGCTAGTAAGAGCAGAGTGACGTGCAGCGCTACGTGACTCCAGCTTATATGGAGGTTGGGTCACATGCTGCACTGGCCAATCACAGCCATGCCATTAGTAGACATGGCTGTAATGGCTTCTAAGGGCACACGAGTTAAACACTTGTTGATTGGCTGCACTGCAGCCTTTTAAAAAGCACCATTAACTCGCCGAACACCAAACTCGAACCCAAACTTTTACAGAAATGTTCGGGTTCATGTTCGGGTTCAGGTCCGGGGTCCAAAAATCCTAAAGTTCGGTACGAACGCAAACTTTACAGTTCGGGTTCTCTCAACCCTACATGCAGGTACTCTTATATACACTTGTATACATGTAGGCACTCTTACATACACACACTTGTACACCAGCAGATACTATTACATGCACATACTTGTATACATGCAGGTACTCTTACATACACTTGTATACATGCAGACAATCTTACATACATACACTTGTATACATGTAGGCACTCTTACATACACACACTGTCATACATACAGGTACTCTCACATAAACACACTTGTATATATGTAGGCACTCTTACATACACACACTTATATACATGCAGACACTCTTACATACACACTCTGTCATACATGCAGGCACTCGTGCATACACACTCTCATACATGTAGGCACTCTTACATACACACTCTGTCATACATGCAGGCACTCGTGCATACACACTCTCATACATGTAGGCACTCTTACATACACACTCTGTCATACATGCAGGCACTCGTGCATACACACTCTCATACATGCAGGCACTCTTACATACACAACCTGTCATACATACAGGTACTCTCACATACACACACTTGTATATATGTAGGCACTCTTACATACACACACTTATATACATGCAGGCACTCTTACATACACACTCTGTCATACATGCAGGCACTCGTGCATACACACTCTCATACATGCAGGCACTCTTACATACACACTCTGTCATACATGCAGGCACTCTGACATACACATGCAGACACTCTTACATACACACACTGTCATACATACAGGCACTCTTACATACAAACAAGTGGCCCTGCCGGTGCCAGTAATTTTTTTCTACCAGCAATATTAATTGGCGGTGATTTTTCTGCAAGGACTGTTACTAATGAGCCGTTCCATTGCGGAGCACTCATTAGTTCAGCCTTTATCTCCCCCACTTGTATTCATTTAAAAAAAAATGAACTCGCCTCCTCCATTTGCACGCGCTGCGGGAAAGACTCACTGCTGACTGGAAGCTCAGGACAGGACCTGTGAGATGTCATCACGCTGGAGCGCAGGTCCTGTCCTGAGCTTCCAGTCAGCAGCGAATGTTCACAGCTGCGCGAGCAAATGGAGGAGGTGAGTGCAGGTCATGAGTAAGGCGTATAGCTGAAACTCATAAACCTTGTCATCTTTCCCTGGACTTTTTATATGGATTGCATAACAGCTATATTCTTCTTTGGCTGCCATGTTGGATTTACAGTTATGAAACAATATAACCACTAGAGTTCCCACAAGAGTTATCGCCCATCTCTATCAGACCCATAATCTGCAGTAAGAGGAGGAGAGGACGGAATGACAGATTTGTTATTCAGGATTCTAGCAAAAATATAGCTAAGAATCAGCCAAACAATTTGTCTAAAAACCTTGTCAATCCCCGCCTTCAAAGAGCCATCATTTATTTTATTTTTTTCAACAGCTGTATGAGGGCTTGTTTTTTGCGGGACAAGTTGTATTTTATAAAGGAACCAATTTTTCATATAATGTACTGAGAATCTATAAAAAAAAAAGAGTAGAATGGAAAATAATAATAAAGTTCCGACATTGTCTTTTTGAGTTTCGCTTTTGCAGTTTTATTTGTGTGTGAAAAATAAAATGATAACTTAACAATTACAGCAATAAAAATGTATATACTGTAGTTTTTGCTTTACTACTTTAAAAAAATTAAGAACCTTTGTGCTTTGTATCGCCATATTGTGACACCCATAATTTTTTTCTTTTCTGTCAACTGTGTGAGGTCTTAAAGATTTATTTCTTCTCAGGGTGAAGGAGCTGATTAATCCACACGACCATATGAAAATAAAATGCATGTATCGAGTTCAGAAAAAAGTGCATATTTTTTTTTGTATGGAGTTCCACAAGCATGCCAATATTATGTCCTTATGTGGTGTCTACTGGATCCATGTTAGGTCCGTCTTTTTATATCTGCACAAATTAAAAGAAATCATTAAAAAACAATTGTCAATTAACCCTCACATACGGATCTAAATTATATGATTTTTCTTTACCATATAATTATTTTGGGTCTCCTATGGCAATTCTCAGACACAAATAGTCATCCTTTAGTGCATGCTGTGCTTTTAAGTTTATAGTACTCTGCAGGACCAGCGTCCGCACCCGGCATACCCGGGGCCCACTGTTCCTCAGGGGGCTCACTCCGGCAGTCGCGGTCCCTTTAAATATCACCCTGTTCCTGCCTAATATCGAGGAACACGGAGAGTGCTGCTCTCAGCACGCTCCATGTTACCTCAGCAGCACAGGGGAGAAGGAAGCAGTCCCTGCCTCCCCCCTCTGCTGCCGCCAATGATAATAGAGTGGGCGGAGGAGGGGAGGGGCCACTGTGCCACTGTTTTGCCTGATAAGTGTTGCTAACACTACTACGGAACGCTCACTAGCACACAGACTAGGACCTTAAGTGAGTTAAAGCAAAACAATTACTTAATTTATGATTAATGATAATAAAATTATGGTTGACAATAAGAGTCATCATAATTATAAAGTAGCAAACAGCGGCTACACCCACCAATCGGTTTTGGATAAGAGGTGCTCACCTCTAGAGGCCTCACCCCAGGCCTATATAGAGAGAGAATATTTGTATGGAGATAAGAGGGGCACTCTCTACATACGGGATCACACACAGTCTGTATATTATAAGATTCGATATTTATTATCCTCACTGTAATTAATTAAAATGGTAAACTGTTACCCAACCATAAAACACTTCAATTAATCATAAAATACAATTCTAAAATTAATCCACTATACACAACTCCTCCTTAGATTCAAGGAAAGTAAGTCCTTAGATTTGCAGCACTATATTTCTCTGGAAGGGCTATTCAATATATAGCATAATGATACAATTCTCATTTGAGGTGCAATAGTGTAATCAGTTGATGAGAGCAGTCCATACAGCTTTGTGTATCTTATTCCGGTTGTGTTCCGATATCACCATACAGTCAATTCAACCTTGCTGCTCAGTTGAGCTGCGCTAGGTGTATCAGCCAGACGGCTATGTATTGTTTTGTCCGGAGCTAAAAGTAAATGTCTCTTACCAGACTCTCGATGTGCCACTCGCCCGCCTCCCAGTAGTCGGTCGTCTCTTACCGGCCTCCCGCTTCACGGCGTTCTCCTCTGCCCTTCTCCTCCTCACCCTTCACACGGCGTCCCGACTACTGGGAGGCGGGCGATATCACCCTTCACAGAGACGACCGACTACTGGGAGGCGGGCGAGTGGCACATCGAGAGTCTGGTAAGAGACATTTACTTTTAGCTCCGGACAAAACAATACATAGCCGTCTGGCTGATACACCTAGCGCAGCTCAACTGAGCAGCAAGGTTGAATTGACTGTATGGTGATATCGGAACACAACCGGAATAAGATACACAAAGCTGTATGGACTGCTCTCATCAACTGATTACACTATTGCACCTCAAATGAGAATTGTATCATTATGCTATATATTGAATAGCCCTTCCAGAGAAATATAGTGCTGCAAATCTAAGGACTTACTTTCCTTGAATCTAAGGAGGAGTTGTGTATAGTGGATTCATTTTAGAATTGTATTTTATGATTAATTGAAGTGTTTTATGGTTGGGTAACAGTTTACCATTTTAATTAATTACAGTGAGGATAATAAATATTGAATCTTATAATATACAGACTGTGTGTGATCCCGTATGTAGAGAGTGCCCCTCTTATCTCCATACAATCATAATTATAAAACTACAATTATCTTGACTATCTTGAGTATGTAAGAGTAAAATCAATACATCACCAGATATTGTAGCATCACCCGTTGCCCACAGATTGGGGGATTCCAACAATCAGCACAGGGAAGAATCTGGGAACAGCACAAAGCAGGTCTGCCGCGTCTTCAACGAGTCCCAAATTCCCCGTGGAAGCCCCCCTAATTTTATAAGCAAATATTATTTCATAAACTCGTGATTGGGCATGTAAGCGTGTGATCATATTTACTTGATCATGCGCAGAGAGAAAAGTCTTATTATAAGAAAAGTATTATTATGAGAAAAGTCTTATGAGAAAAATCTTATTATGAACACTTCATCTGTTCATGCACAATAACTTATTTTCATCATTTGTGACAATGCCTGAGAATCTTCTTTGTTTTCCTGAACTCCAATACCCTCAGTACTTTTCCACTTATATACACGGCTATACTAACTAAGGTTTCATGACTACTTGAGTGTCAATCACCATTATTCCACTCATACTTATACATTTGTATCACATTTGTATCACAGCCACCAATGATAATTAACCTTTAGTACAGATACAGGAGGCAGGTGCGGCAGAATCACATAGCCGAAACACAACCTCTGGCAGGGAGCTGTGATCAGCGGCAGTTAACCCCTTAGGTGCCCACACCTGAGGGGGTTAACTGCCGCTGATCGCTGCTCTCTGTCAGAGGTCTGGTGCTGGCTATGTGATTCTGCAGCACCCGCCTCCTGTATCTGTATTAAAGGTTAATTATCATTGGTGGTGAAGTGCACCCTCCCCCACACCCCAGTATTTAAAACATTGGTGGTGCAATGTCCCCCTCCAACCCCCCCAGTATTAAAATCATTGGTAGCAGTGGCCACAGGGGCCCCCCCCCCCCCCCCCCCTTGGTGGCAGCGGCAGCTTCTGATCAGAGCCCCAGCTGTGTAATTCTGGGGCTACGATCGGTTACCATGGCAGCCAGGACGCTACTGAAGCCCTGGCTGCCATGGTAATCTCCCTGCTGCTGTGTGTACTAGGCACAGGGCAGCAGGGAGAGTGTGAGTTCATATTCACCCTAATAGAGCTCTATTAGGGTATATAGGACAAGGGATGAAAAGATCCCAGGTTCTAGCCCCTAAGGGGGGAGATAGTTATTAAATAAAAAGTAAAAAAAATAAAAATAAAAAAACCCACAAAAATATTAAGTATAAATCACCTCTTTTCTCAATTTTACATATAAAATATATAAACAATAAATAAATAAACATATTACATATCGCCACGTCTGAAAAGTCCAAACTATTAAAATATCACAAATATCTCCTATGCGGTGAGCGCCGTAACAAAAAATTATAATAAATCGCGCAATTCAAAAAAAATTTTTGTCAACTTGTCCCCCACAAAAATAGGATAGGACTGTTCAATTATGGGCTGGACGTTCCATAAAATGCGCAATACACGCGTCCCTGGTACTCTGCATGTCTCCACTTGTGTGAAATGCATCATGCATTATTAGAGTACGGCCACACGGGCAGGTTTCTGCATGCAGTTTTGGAAGCCAAATCAGAAGCGGATCAGAAAAAGAGAGAAAATATAAAAGTATCTTTTTTTAATTCAGTCCTAGTTTTGGCTTTCAAAACTGCATCAGAAAACCTGACTGTGTGGCCGTGTGCATGGCAATCATACAGCATATGTGTTCCATACACATCACACATTCAACTAAAAATACATTGATATAAATAAAAAGATAACAAAGAGAGTGCAGATAACTAGGGATGAGCGAACCCGAACTGTATAGTTCGGGTTCGTACCGAATTTTGGGGTGTCCGTGACACGGACCCGAACATTTTCGTAAAAGTCCGTGTTCGGGTTCGGTGTTCGGCGCTTTCTTGGCGCTTTTTGAAAGGCTGCAAAGCAGCCAAACAACAAGCGTCATACTACTTGCCCCAAGAGGCCATCACAGCCTTGCCTACTATTGGCATGGCTGTGATTGGCCAGTGCAGCATGTGACCCAGCCTCTATATAAGCTTGGGTCATGTTGCGCTGCACGTCACTCTGCTGATTGAAGCATAGGGAGAGGTTGCTGCTGCGACGTTAGGGCGAGATTAGGCAGATTAACTCCTCCAAAAGACTTCATTCTGTGATCGATCATTGAAGTGCTAATATCGACTTGCTCACTTTTTTGAGGCTGCCCAGAGCGTTTTTAGATCACTTTTTTCTGGGGTGATCGGCGGCCATTTTGTGGCTTGTGGTGCGCCAGCACAAGCTATCACCAAGTGTATTTAACCATCAATAGTGTGGTTATTTTTTGCTATATCCTACATCAGCTGCAGGCTGAGCCTGTGTCACCGAAGTGCATTTAACCATCAACAGTCTGGTTATTTTTTGGCCATATACTACATCAGCTGCAGGCTGAGCCTGTGTCACCGAAGTGCATTTAATCATCAACAGTCTGGTTATTTTTTGGCCATATACTACATCAGCTGCAGGCTGAGCCTGTGTCACCGAAGTGCATTTAACCATCAACAGTCTGGTTATTTTTTGGCCATATACTACATCAGCTGCAGGCTGAGCCTGTGTCACCGAAGTGCATTTAACCATCAACAATCTGGTTATTTTTTGGCCATATACTACATCATCTGCAGGCTGAGCATGTGTCACCGAAGTGCATTTAACCATCAACAGTCTGGTTATTTTTTGGCCATATACTACATCAGCTGCAGGCTGAGCCTGTCTCACCGAAGTGCATTTAACCATCAACAGTCTGGTTATTTATTGGCCATATACTACATCTGGTGCAGGCTGAGCCTGTGTCACCCAAGTGCATTTAACCATCAATAGTGTGGTTATTTTTTGGCCATATACTACATCAGGGGCAAGTTGAGCCTGTCACCCAGCGCCTAAAAAATAGACCTGACATTTCTATTCAACCAAATTTGTACTGTTTTAGCTGGTCAAGTTATTTGTAGTGACCGTAAAAGCACACTTTTTGTTCTGGGTTGAAAAACTATTCCCAAATTTGCCATTCTCAAAATAACTAGTTTCTGCTATATGAGGCCTACTTGAAATCTATCCCAAAAAGGATATCTTACATTGAAGGTGCTGATAGTGTCATTCAGAAAAACTTAACACACACGCTACCGTGCAGATACAAGTCTAATTCTGTGATTAAACCTATACCTGTCACACAGCGCAAAAAAAAACAGGCCTCACATTTCTATTCAACCAAATCTGTACTGTTTTAGCTGGTCAAGTTATTTGTAGTGACCGTAAAAGCACACTTTTTGTTCTTGGTTGAAAAACTATTCCCAAATTTGCCATTCTCAAAATAACTAGTTTCTGCTATATGAGGCCTACTTAAAATCTATCCCAAAAAGGATATCTTACATTCAAGGTGCTGAGTGTCATTCAGAAAAACTTAACACACACGCTACCGTGCAGATACAAGTCTAATTCTGTGATTAAACCTATACCTGTCACACAGTGCAAAAAAAAACAGGTCTCACATTTCTATTCAACCAAATCTGTACTGTTTTAGCTGGTCAAGTTATTTGTAGTGACCGTAAAAGCACACTTTTTGTTCTGGGTTGAAAAACTATTCCCAAATTTGCCATTCTCAAAATAACTAGTTTCTGCTATATGAGGCCTACTTGAAATCTATCCCAAAAAGGATATCTTACATTGAAGGTGCTGATAGTGTCATTCAGAAAAACTTAACACGCACGCTACCGTGCAGATACAAGTCTAATCCTGTGATTAAACCTATACCTGTCACACAGCGCAAAAAAAAAACAGGCCTCACATTTCTATTCAACCAAATCTGTACTGTTTTAGCTGGTCAAGTTATTTGTAGTGACCGTAAAAGCACACTTTTTGTTCTGGGTTTAAAAAACTATTCCCAAATTTGCCATTCTCAAAATAACTAGTTTCTGCTATATGAGGTCTACTTGAAATCTATCCCAAAAAGGATATCTTACATTGAAGGTGCTGATAGTGTCATTCAGAAAAACTTAACACACACGCTACCGTGCAGATACAAGTCTAATTCTGTGATTAAACCTATACCTGTCACACAGCACAAAAAAACAGGCCTCACATTTCTATTCAACCAAATCTGTACTGTTTTAGCTGGTCAAGTTATTTGTAGTGACCGTAAAAGCACACTTTTTGTTCTGGGTTGAAAAACTATTCCCAAATTTGCCATTCTCAAAATTGTGGTGAACGGGAACAATGAGGAAAACATCTAATAAGGGAAGCGGACGCGGACGTGGACATGGTCGTGGTGGTGTTAGTGGACCCTCTGGTGCTGGGAGAGGACGTGGCCGTTCTGCCACAGCCACACGTCCTAGTGAACCAACTACCTCAGGTCCCAGTAGCCAGCAGAATTTACAGCGATATTTGGTGGGGCCCAATGCCGTTCTAAGGATGGTGAGGCCTGAGCAGGTACAGGCATTAGTCAATTGGGTGGCCGACAGTGGATCCAGCACGTTCACATTATCTCCCACCCAGTCTTCTGCAGAAAGCGCACAGATGGCGCATGAAAACCAAGCCCATCGGTCTGTCACATCACCCCCATGCATATCAGGGAAACTGTCTGAGCCTCAAGTTATGCAGCAGTCTCTTATGCTGTTTGAAGACTCTGCTGCCAGGGTTTCCTAAGGGCATCCACCTAGCCCTTCCCCAGGGGTGGAAGAGATAGAATGCACTAACGCACAACCACTTATTTTTCCTGATGATGAGGACATGGGAATACCACCTCAGCACGTCTCTGATGATGACGAAACACAGGTGCCAACTGCTGCGTCTTTCTGCAGTGTGCAGACTGAACAGGAGGTCAGGGGTCAAGACTGGGTGGAAGACGATGCAGGGGACGATGAGGTCCTAGACCCCACATGGAATGAAGGTCGTGCCACTGACTTTCAGAGTTCGGAGGAAGAGGCAGTGGTGAGACCGAGCCAACAGCGTAGCAAAAGAGGGAGCAGTGGGCAAAATCAGAACACCCGCCAAGAGACTCCGCCTGCTACTGACCGCCGCCATCTGGGACCGAGCACCCCAAAGGCAGCTTCAAGGAGTTCCCTGGCATGGCACTTCTTCAAACAATGTGCTGACGACAAGACACGAGTGGTTTGCACGCTGTGCCATCAGAGCCTGAAGCGAGGCATTAACGTTCTGAACCTTAGCACAACCTGCATGACCAGGCACCTGCATGCAAAGCATGAACTGCAGTGGAGTAAACACCTTAAAAACAAGGAACTCACTCAGGCTCCCCCTGCTACCTCTTCTGCTGCTGCCGCCGCCTCAGCCTCTTCTGCTGCTGCCGCCGCCTCGGCCTCTTCCTCCGCCTCTGGAGGAACGTTGGCACTTGCCGCCCAGCAAACATGGGATGTACCACCAACACCACCACCTGCGTCACCAAGCATCTCAACCATGTCACACGGCAGCGTTCAGCTCTCCATCTCACAAACATTTGAGAGAAAGCGTAAATTCCCACCTAGCCACCCTCGATCCCTGGCCCCTAATGCCAGCATTTCTAAACTACTGGCCTATGAAATGCTGTCATTTAGGCTGGTGGACACACACAGCTTCAAACAGCTCATGTCGCTTGCTGTCCCACAGTATGTTGTTCCCAGCCGGCACTACTTCTCCAAGAGAGCCGTGCCTTCCCTGCACAACCAAGTGTCCGATAAAATCAAGTGTGCACTGCGCAACGCCATCTGTGGCAAGGTCCACCTAACCACAGATACGTGGACCAGTAAGCACGGCCAGGGACGCTATATCTCCCTAACTGCACACTGGGTAAATGTAGTGGCGGCTGGGCCCCAGGCGGAGAGCTGTTTGGCGCACGTCCTTCCGCCGCCAAGGATCGCAGGGCAACATTCTTTGCCTCCTGTCTCCTCCTCCTCCTACTCGGCTTCCTCCTCCTCTTCTTCCACCTGCTCATCCAGTCAGCCACACACCTTCACCACCAACTTCAGCACAGCCCGGGGTAAACGTCAGCAGGCCGTTCTGAAACTCATATGTTTGGGGGACAGGCCCCACACCGCACAGGAGTTGTGGCGGGGTATAGAACAACAGACCGACGAGTGGTTGCTGCCGGTGAGCCTCAAGCCCGGCCTGGTGGTGTGTGATAATGGGCGAAATCTCGTTGCAGCTCTGGGACTAGCCGGTTTGACGCACATCCCTTGCCTGGCGCATGTGCTGAACTTGGTGGTGCAGAAGTTCATTCGCAACTACCCCGACATGTCAGAGCTGCTGCATAAAGTGCGGGCCGTCTGTTCGCGCTTCCGGCGTTCACACCCTGCCGCTGCTCGCCTGTCTGCGCTACAGCGTAACTTCGGCCTTCCCGCTCACCGCCTCATATGCGACGTGCCCACCAGGTGGAACTCCACCTTGCATATGCTGGACAGACTGTGCGAGCAGCAGCAGGCCATAGTGGAGTTTCAGCTGCAGCACGCACGGGTCAGTCGCACTGCGGATCAGACCCACTTCACCACCAATGACTGGGCCTCCATGCGAGACCTGTGTGCCCTGTTGCGCTGTTTCGAGTACTCCACCAACATGGCCAGTGGCGATGACGCCGTTATCAGCGTTACAATACCACTTCTATGTCTCCTTGAGAAAACACTTAGGGCGATGATGGAAGAGGAGGTGGCCCAGGAGGAAGAAGAGGAAGAGGGGTCATTTTTAGCACTTTCAGGCCAGTCTCTTCGAAGTGACTCAGAGGGAGGTTTTTTGCAACACCAGAGGCCAGGTACAAATGTGGCCAGACGGGGCCCACTACTGGAGGACGAGGATGAGGAGGAGGTGGAGGAGGATGAGGATGAAGCATGTTCACAGCGGGGTGGCACCCAAAGCAGCTCGGGCCCATCACTGGTGCGTGGCTGGGGGGAAACACAGGACGATGACGATACGCCTCCCACAGAGGACAGCTTGTCCTTACCTCTGGGCAGCCTGGCACACATGAGCGACTACATGCTGCAGTGCCTGCGCAACGACAGCAGAGTTGCCCACATTTTAACGTGTGCGGACTACTGGGTTGCCACCCTGCTGGATCCCCGGTACAAAGACAATGTGCCCACCTTACTTCCTACACTGGAGCGTGATAGGAAGATGCGCGAGTACAAGCGCACGTTGGTAGACGCGCTACTGAGAGCATTCCCAAATGTCACAGGGGAACAAGTGGAAGCCCAAGGCGAAGGCAGAGGAGGAGCAAGAGGTCGCCAACGCAGCTGTGTCACGGCCAGCTCCTCTGAGGGCAGGGTTAGCATGGCAGAGATGTGGAAAAGTTTTGTCACCACGCCACAGCTAACTGCACCACCACCTGATACGGAACGTGTTAGCAGGAGGCAACATTTCACTAACATGGTGGAACAGTACCTGTGCACACCCCTCCACGTACTGACTGATGGTTCGGCCCCATTCAACTTCTGGGTCTCCAAATTGTCCACGTGGCCAGAGCTAGCCTTTTATGCCTTGGAGGTGCTGGCCTGCCCGGCGGCCAGCGTTTTGTCTGAACGTGTATTTAGCACGGCAGGGGGCGTCATTACAGACAAACGCAGCCGCCTGTCTACAGCCAATGTGGACAAGCTGACGTTCATAAAAATGAACCAGGCATGGATCCCACAGGACCTGTCCATCCCTTGTGCAGATTAGATATTAACTACCTCCCCTTAACAATATATTATTCTACTCCAGGGCACTTCCTCATTCAATACTATTTTTATTTTCATTTTACCATTATATTGCAGGGCAACCCAAAGTTGAATGAACCTCTCCTCTGCCTGGGTGCCGGGGCCTAAATGTGTGACAGTGGCCTGTTCCAGTGGTGGGTGACGTGAAGCCTGATTCTCTGCTATGACATGAAGACAGATTCTGTGCTGACATAAGGCCAGATTCTCTGTTACGGGACCTCTCTCCTCTGCCTGGGTGCCTGGGCCTAAATATGTGACAGTGGCCTGTTCCAGTGGTGGGTGACGTGAAGCCTGATTCTCTGCTATGACATGAAGACAGATTCTGTGCTGACATAAGGCCAGATTCTCTGTTACGGGACCTCTCTCCTCTGCCTGGGTGCCGGGGCCTAAATGTGTGACAGTGGCCTGTTCCAGTGGGTCGGTGACGTGAAGCCTGATTCTCTGCTATGACATAAAGACTGATTCTGGGCTGACATAAGGCCAGATTCTCTGTTACGGGACCTCTCTCCTCTGTCTGGGTGCCAGGGCCTAAATATGTGACAGTGGCCTGTTCCAGTCGTGGGTGACGTGAAGCCTGATTCTCTGCTATGACATGAAGACAGATTCTGTGCTGACATAAGGCCAGATTCTCTGTTACGGGACCTCTCTCCTCTGTCTGGGTGCCTGGGCCTAAATATGTGACAGTGGCCTGTTCCAGTGGGTGGGTGACGTGAAGCCTGATTCTCTGCTATGACATGAAGACTGATTCTGCGCTGACATAAGGCCAGATTCTCTGTTACGGGACCTCTCTCCTCTGTCTGGGTGCCGGGGCCTAAATATGTGACAGTGGCCTGTTCCAGTGGTGGGTGACGTGAAGCCTGATTCTCTGCTATGACATGAAGATAGATTCTGTGCTGACATAAGGCCAGATTCTCTGTTACGGGACCTCTCTCCTCTGTCTGGGTGCCGGGCCTAAATATGTGACAGTGGCCTGTTCCAGTGGTGGGTGACGTGAAGCCTGATTCTCTGCTATGACATGAAGACTGATTCTGCGCTGACATAAGGCCAGATTCTCTGTTACGGGACCTCTCTCCTCTGTCTGGGTGCCGGGGCCTAAATATGTGACAGTGGCCTGTTCCAGTGGTTGGGCGACGTGAAGCCTGATTCTCTGCTATGACATGAAGACTGATTCTGCGCTGACATAAGGCCAGATTCTCTGTTACGGGACCTCTCTCCTCTGTCTGGGTGCCGGGGCCTAAATATGTGACAGTGGCCTGTTCCAGTGGTGGGCGACGTGAAGCCTGATTCTCTGCTATGACATGAAGACAGATTCTGTGCTGACATAAGGCCAGATTCTCTGTTACGGGACCTCTCTCCTCTGTCTGGGTGCCTGGGCCTAAATATGTGACAGTGGCCTGTTCCAGTGGGTGGGTGACGTGAAGCCTGATTCTCTGCTATGACATGAAGACTGATTCTGCGCTGACATAAGGCCAGATTCTCTGTTATGGGACCTCTCTCCTCTGTCTGGGTGCCGGGGCCTAAATATGTGACAGTGGCCTGTTCCAGTGGTGGGTGACGTGAAGCCTGATTCTCTGCTATGACATGAAGACTGATTCTGCGCTGACATAAGGCCAGATTCTCTGTTACGGGACCTCTCTCCTCTGTCTGGGTGCCGGGGCCTAAATATGTGACAGTGGCCTGTTCCAGTGGTGGGTGACGTGAAGCCTGATTCTCTGCTATGACATGAAGACAGATTCTGTGCTGACATAAGGCCAGATTCTCTGTTACGGGACCTCTCTCTTCTGTCTGGGTGCCGGGGCCTAAATATGTGACAGTGGCCTGTTCCAGTGGTGGGTGACGTGAAGCCTGATTCTCTGCTATGACATGAAGACTGATTCTGCGCTGACATGAAGCCAGATTCTTTGCTATGGCATGAAGAGACTGATTCTCTGCTGACGTGAAGCCAGATTCTCTGCTATGGGACCTCTGTCCAATTGATATTGGTTAATTTCTATTTTTTTAATTTTTATTTTAATTCATTTCCCTATCCACATTTGTTTGCAGGGGATTTACCTACATGTTGCTGCCTTTTGCAGCCCTCTAGCTCTTTCCTGGGCTGTTTTACAGCCTTTTTAGTGCCCAAAAGTTCGGGTCCCCATTGACTTCAATGGGGTTCGGGTTCGGGACGAAGTTCGGGTCGGGTTCGGATCCCGAACCCGAACATTTCCGGGAAGTTCGGCCGAACTTCTCGAACCCGAACATCCAGGTGTTCGCTCAACTCTAGAGATAACCAATGGCCAAGGCCTGTTTATTAACTCCTAAATAACCAGTAACCATAACACATTTTAGAGCCTAGTCATAAACTCATGTGAGATTCAGGGGTCTCTAGGACCAAAGCGTGGCTTGATACACCTCTCTGACTGTCTTTTTATTTTTATTTTATAAAACATATACTTTTATTTATTTCACTTTAAAATCACTGGGAATCTAACTCAAAAGGATTAAAATTCCTCAGAATTAGAGAGGTGGGACTATGTATTTTTTTACCCAGTGTATCACTCCATCAAATACACTTTAACTTTGCGGGGTGCCTGATATCTCCTCAGGTCAATCCCCCTTTCCTCAGTATCTCAGTATCTAAATACAAGCTGTATATTTAGCTGTGTATCGTTTCCCACTGTGGGGGCCCTACCTCTCTAAGTCTGAACTAAAAGCTGTGCCTGCATCCCTACATGTTTCACCGTGCTGCCGGCGTCTTCAGGGGATGGTGTGCAGGTTGTGGCTTGTAGGACCTACAAGTTTGTCGGTTGTAGTCATAAACTCAGACTCAAACCATAATAATAATAACTTCAGAGTCCATCCTATACATAGGATGACCTATGCAAAACCACCCACCAGGCCCAAGCTACTTTAAACAAGTGGCAAGGGCCCCACTTAGTGTCCTGCCCAGGGGGGGCGGTCCACCCCGGGTGCCGGCTCTCAGGCGGGGCCAGAGCCTAGAAGCAATGAGCGCTTCCATCAATATAGATGGAAGCATTCATTGCTGGAGCGCAGGGAGCTGAGGTCCTGTCACTCAGCTCCCTGCGCTCTGTCTCTTCCGCACTGAATGGTGAAGCAGGAAGACTTCTCCCTGCCCCACCATTCAGCCTGCAGGCACAGATCGCGCTGCCGGCATGTGTGGGCAGAGCCTGCAGACCGGAAATCTGCATAAGCCCTGCCCACACAGTGCTGCAGAGCGATTTTTAGGGATAGGGGTAGCAGCTAGACCAGGCTGCCAAGAAAAGGGAGCTGGTCACCTACTATAGCATCCCTAAATCTGGCCCTGTTCTTCAAACTGTATGAGCCAACCCATAAGGTAGGAGGGCCCATACACTGGAAACCTCAGAACGCTAACATCCCTGAATATCCCTGAGGTTAGGAGACAGGGACAAGAGACAACCAGGTTCATCCAAGACACGGATGAACCAGAGTCTCCGCAGGCCTAGCTGCAGGGAAAAGGGGACGACTGAATACAGCTATAGAGTCGGCAGGTAAGAACACCAGAAACACACTTACCTGCCGCAGCCACCACGACTGGAACCCGTGCATAAGTACAGGTGCCCACACACCAAATAGGACACCGTACAAACAACACCACACACCGGAATCCAGCACACCTGATACTGCCTGGGCCCCATACAGCAAGGTGCACGGCAGCCCCAGACAGCACTGCATCCAGACTTATGGTTCGCCCCTCCAGGAAACAAGCCCCCTTCCGGAGGTATCAACATACCGGGTGATGAATAGCATACATGCAGGGACAAACACCAACAACAGCCCAGACATGTAGCAACCAACAAAACGCGCAACACACCCAGAACATAAACCCACACCACACATACAACCAGTGAGGGTAAAGGTACATAATGGACAATTTATGTTCTATAAGGTGGCCCTCAAGGACTGGGCGGAAACACATAAATAAAAAAGTGGACGACTGAATACAGCTATAGAGTCGACAGGTAAGAACACCAGAAACACACTTCAAAACTCCATCAGAAAACCTGACTGTGTGGCCGTGTGCATGGCAATCATACAGCTTCTTAAGCACGAAAGCGAAACCCAGGTCGGGCAGGAGTAGGCGACGGTGTTTTATGATTTTGATAAGCTTTTAAATAAGATTGGCTTTGTGAGTATAATAAACCTTTTTATCTGACTGGAACTATCAGTGCTTCACTATTGGTGCGATCTCTCGATATCCCACAGGAGTGTGCTGGAGGAGAGGAGTGCATCTGTGGAGGGCGATTTAGTTCTCTGTGTCCAAATATGTGGATGGTTCTGTGCTAGAGTGAAGAATCCTGCATTGCTAAAATAGCAGCGCGGTCCTACCCTCAAAACACTAGTACAAAAGGCATTACTAGTATTAGGGGGGCACAATGGGCATTACTACTATGGAGGGGGCACAATGGGCATTACTACTATAAATGGGATACAAGGACATTATAACTATGAAGTGGGCACAATGGGCATTAATACTGTGAAGGAGGCACAGTGAGTATTATTACTATGAAGGGGGCACAATGGGCATTACTACTATTAAGGGGGCACAATGGGCATTACTACTATGAAGGGAGCACAATGGGCATTACTACTATGAAGGGAGCACAGATGGCATTACTACTGTGAAGGGGGCACAGAGAGCATAACTCTTGTAAAGTGGGTGGGCATAACTGTTATGGGCATTATTACTATGAAGGGGCACAGAGGGCATTATTACTGTTATGGGGGAACAGCAAGGGCATAACTGCTCTGGAGGGGCACAGAGAGGGCATTACAACTGTGAAGGGGGCACAGATAGGGCATTACTACTTTGAAATGGGCACAGAGAGGGCATAACTACTGTGAGGGAGGAACAAAGAGGGCATTACAATTGTGAAGGGGGCACAATGAAGGGATAAGTACTTTAAAGGGGCACAATGTGGGCATAACTACTGTGAAAGTTGTACAGTGAAGGCATAACTACCTTGAAGGGGCACAATATGGGCATAACCACCATGAGAGGGCACATATCTGGACAAAACTACTGTGAAGGTTGTACAATGAGGGCAATACTACTGTAAGGGGGTACAATTTTTTTTAAAGTATTGGTGGGGGGTGCCAGAAGAAGGACCCGCCCCGGGTGCCAAACACCCTAGACACGCCACTGGCCCCACCCCACCAACAGCTATTTCAACCATAGCCTGAAGGTTAAGGTTCAGAATATCACAATCAATATCAGAGAGGTGAGTACTATCATGAAAATACGGGCCAGCCTCTCCCCTCTCCAAATCAACATGACGAAAAGAAAAACCCCACAGTAATGGCATAAAACGACACATAACGCGATTTATCCTTTTCCGGATTTTATCCTCAAATTTCGAATCAGGATACACTTTCCAGCACCACCTAGAGATAATTTCAGAAAATCAAACGGGTATTTGAGAAGAGACGACGTAGACCGGTCATAGTCCTTTTCATCTTAGGGCTCTTTCACACCTGCGTTATTGTCTTCCGGCATAGAGTTCCGTCGTCGGGGCTCTATGCCGGAAGAATCCTGATCAGGATTATCCTAATGCATTCTGAATGGAGAGAAATCCGTTCAGGATGCATCAGGATGTCTTCAGTTCCGGTACGGAACGTTTGTTGGCCGGAGAAAATACCGCAGCATGCTGCGCTTTTTGCTCCGGCCAAAAATCCGGAACACTTGCCGCAAGGCCGGATCCGGAATTAATGCCCATTGGAAGGCATTGATCCGGATCCGGCCTTAAGCTAAACGTCGTTTCGGCGCATTGCCGGAGCCGACATTTAGCTTTTTCAGAGTGGTTACCATGGCTGCCGGGACGCTAAAGTCCTGACAGCCATGGTAAGTGTAGCGGGGAGCGGGGGAGCAGCATACTTACCGTCCGTGCGGCTCCCCGGGCGCTCCAGAGTGACGTCAGGGCGCCCCAAGCGCATGGATCACGTGATCGCATGGATCACGTCATCCATGCGCATGGGGCGCTCTGACGTCATTCTGGAGCGCCCCGGGAGCCGCACGGACTGTAAGTATACCGCTCCCCCGCTCCCCGCTCCTACTATGGCAACCAGGACTTTAATAGCGTCCTGGGTGCCATAGTAACACTGAAAGCATTTGGAAGACGGTTCCGTCTTCAAATGCTTTCAGTACACTTGCGTTTTTCCGGATCCGGAGTGTAATTCCGGCAAGTGGAGTACACGCCGGATCCGGACAACGCAAGTGTGAAAGAGGCCTTATAGACTAAATCCATAGTCTCGCCACACCCAATATCATTTCCTCCTAAAAGGATAATAATAATAATGTCAGGGTTAGGAAAAACATCATGCAAATGTAAAACCAGATCAATCAAACCTGCCCAACGGAGACCACGGACTCCAGCCCAGAAAACCTTGATGACATCCGAAGGTAATGATAAATTCGCGCAATAACAGCGCTCTCCAGCCCTCCTATGTGCCCAATGGATTTAAGAGTGGCCCAGAATCCAGACAGCTTGACCTGTAAAAAATAATGAGAAAATTAAACAATCAATAAGTGTGGCCGAACATAAAGTTGATATCTATTTGATAACCACCTACCAATTCGTCTAATAACGGATTCATGTAGATCAGCCTGTGCGGCTCCAGTTGCTGCACCAATCCGAAATTAATGAGATGAGAAAAATTTTGCACCAAGCCCCAATTCAGTCAAACACTTTGCTGAAACAGCCCTGAACTGAAACTGAGACAAAGGGGACATATCCTCGTGTACCAGAAAAAAGGAATCATTGCCAATGGGCCTGATAGCTAAATATTGTAAAACTGCCGTAACAGGGCAAATAATCTTATCAGACACTGCACCAATATGCACATAAAAACCTATTCCAGCCTGGTCCGTCTTAGACTTCTCAATAAAAATAGACAAAACAGAACCGCGCACACTAACGTGCCGCAGGGCCAGACCAGAATGAGAGAGTTTAGAACGTGGCAACAATTTGCCAATACGCAAGGCTCCAAAAAATAATAAAACAAAAGCTGTAGAAAATAGCGATGCCTCAAAGGAAGAAAAACAAACCAGATGGGTAACTTCACATAATCTCACCCAAAAGTCAGGAGATACAGGACAACGACCATCAGGCAAATGACCTATAGATTTGTAACCTTTCAAAAGCTGCCTAATTAAGAAATACTCAGAAATTGACTTAGCCAAGCCGATACATAGCTCTTCCATGTTGCTGTAGTCACAGATTGACTCAACAAATCCAACGCTAGGATCAAATTAGTCCCCATAGGTGGTCCGGACAAGGAGTCCCGAAAACATCGGCTGATGGCACCAAATTCCGAAACTGATCCATCTGAAAATGTGACAAAGAATCAGCAATCTTGTTAAATCAATACCCGGGATATGCACAGCCTTAAGCCAGATATTCAACTTCAAACAAATCAGAACTAAATGACTTAAAAGTTTAATCACCAAAGGACATTTAGAAGACAAGCAATTAACCGCAAATATTACGTCCTTATTATCCGTATGCAAACGGATACGCTTATCTCAAAAATTCTGACCCCAAAAGCACTAATGCCACCACAACTGGAAACAATTCCAACAAAACCAAATTAGACAATGCAGCATTCGCAACCCAAGATTCATGCCATGCAGCTACGCACCAGTGACCGTCCCAAAAAGCACCAAAACCAGAACTACCTGCAGCATCTGTAAATAGATTCAAATGTACTGCGTCTATAAAATCATTTTGCCACAAAGACCTACCATTAAAATCCTGCAAAAAACTCAACCAAACTAAAAGGTCATCTTTGACATCCTTGCATAAAGATACATGGAAACAAGGATTGCGCAATCCCGCAATACGACCAGATAGCTGTCTGCAAAAAAACTCGCCCCATAGGCATGATTCTGCAACAAAATGCTAATAAACCTAACAACGATTGAACTTCTCTAACAGTAACACTATGACACAATAAAAAATTCCTAATTAACAAAACAGCTTTTACAATCTTCTCTTCCGGTAAACGAAACTCCCTACACATTAATCAATAACTAGCCCTAAATATTCAATACAGCTAGAAGGAAACACCGTCTTCTCAGAAGCTAAGGGAACAAACACAAGAAAATTCTGACAACAAATCTGGACAAACAGATGAGTCAGCTGGGCCAACAAATAAAAAATTATCCAGATAATGCACCATGCCTCCTTTCATGGAGCGCACTACAACAATCCATTCCAGAAAGGTAGAAAAACCCTCAAAATAAAAACAAGAAATAGAACACCCCATGGGTAAACATTTATCAAAATAAAAAGCGCCCTCAAAACAAAAGCATAATGAATTAAATGCAGCAGGATGAATTGGAAGGAGCCTAAAAGCAGACTGAATATCAGCCTTAGCCATCAAGGCCCCCTTACCAAATGATTTAACAACCGAAACCCCCATATCAAATGTGGAATAACAAACACGCAACAGGGATTTATCCATCTCATCATTCAGAGATTTACCAAACGGATAAGATAAATTATGTATAATCTGAAAAGAGTTAGGCTCCTTCTTTGGTACTACCCCCAGAGGAGATAAACGAAAATCCTCAAAAGGCGGCACCAAAAAAGGACCAGAAATCCTGCCAGCATCAATTTCTTTCTGTATTTTAAATTAAACCACTTCTGGGAAACGTTGCACAGACGGTAAATTACTCACCATCGTCTAGCCTTATCCCGAAAATGGAGTCAGAATGAAGCCGTTTGAAAAACCAGCCATCAACAAATCAGCTATCTGCCGATTTGGAAACTTGCTTAACCAAGGCAGCATTCCCGCTAAGGAAATTCCTTCACCGTCGCAACTTCGCCTTCTTAAAACATCTGGAAAGAGGTTGACTCCCGCTGCAAAAGGCACATTCATGCTTATACTTACAACTCGCACTCCATTTGCACTGCGACTCATTGTAAGCAAAGCAAAGACCACATTTCAACAAACCCCCAGCAGGGGAAGGCTTCTGGGTTAACGCCGGTGACTCTTGGGGAACCAAAAGATTTAGCCAGAGGCCAACATCCTTTGTACCCCCAATTCAACTGAGGATAAACTGCCAATTTCTGCCGGAAATTCTCATCATACTGAAACCAACCAAAGCCACCAAAGCTTTTGTAAGCTTCCAGTACAATGTCCACGTGCTGGAACAAGCCCGAACACTTCTCAGGATATTTCTCGCCAACCACGCTGGCTAAAATGCAAAATGCCTAAAGCCAATTATTAAAAGAACGAGGAACAGGACGACTGCTATCCTCCTCAGTTCTCTCTTCTCTGTCACCCAGTTTTGAAACAAATTCCATGAATGCAGGCAAGAGAGATAAAATATCAACATATTCTGAATTCCATATTTTTTCCTTAACTGATGCAGAAAGATGAAAACCAAGAGGAGAGATAGAACAGGGAAGAACTTCTTTCAAACAACTCTTAGGCCTCTTTCACATGGGCGTCGCGCGTGAGGGCCAGATAGGATGCGAGTGCGTCGCGGGAAAATGCACGATTTTTCCACGCAAGTGCAAAGCGTTTTTAGTGCGTTTTGCACGCGCTTAAGAAAACTCGGCATGTTTGGTACCCAAACCCGAACCCAGACTTCACAGAAGTTCGGGTTTGGGTTAGGTGTTGTGTAGATTTTATTATTTTCCCTTATAACCATGAAAATAATAGCATTCTTAATACAGAATGCTTAGTAAAATAGGGATGGAGGGGTTAAAAAATAAAAATTAAATTCACCTCATTCACTTGTTCGCGCAGCCCGGATTCTCTTCTTTCATCTTTGATGACCTGGGAGGAAAAGACCCTTTGGTGACATCACTGCACTCATCACATGGTCCATCACATGGTCCATCACTATGGTGATGGATCATGTGATGAGCGCAGTGAAGTCACCAAAGGTCCTTTTCTCCCAGGTCATCAAAGAAGAAGAAAGAAGAGAAGCCAGGCTGCACGAACAAGTGGATGAGGTGAGTTTAATATTTTTTTTTTAACCCCTCCATCCCTATTTTACTAAGCATTCTGTATTAAGAATGCTATTATTTTCCCTTATAACCATGTTATAAGGGAAAATAATAAAAATCGGGTCCCCATCCCGATCGTCACCTAGCAACCATGCATGAAAATCACACCGCATCCACACTTGCTTGCGGATGCTTGTGATTTTCACACAGCCCCATTCACTTCTATGGGGCCTGCGTTGCGTGAAAAACGCACAATATAGAGCATGCTGCAATGTTCACACAATGCACAAGTGATGCGTGAAAATCACCGCTCATGTGCACAGCCCCATAGAAATGAATGGGTCCGGATTCAGTGCCGATGCAATGCGTTCACGCATTGCACCCGCGCGGAAAACTCGCCCATGTGAAAGAGGCCTTAGACAGACCCTTAGGGTCCATTCACACATTCGTATGTGTTTTGCGGATCTGCAAATTGCAGATCCGCAAAACACGGACACCGGCATTTTGCGGAACGCACATAGTCGACACTCTCATAGAAAATGCCTTTTCTTGTCTGCAATTGCGGACAAGAATAGGACATGTTCTATTTTTTTGTGGAACGGAAGTGCGGATCCGCAAATGCGGATGCGGACAGCACATTACGGCCCCATTGAAAATTAATGGGTCCGCACCTGTTCTGAAAAATTGCGGAACGGATGCGGACCCATTTTGCGGACATGTGAATGGACCCTTAGACCCGTCAATCACGGGCAAACACTGCAGAACCAATAACGGCTCCACAATGCTGTCCGCATCACCGTCCTTCCCCCCCTCCTGCGGCAAGCCACGCAGACGACACATCAGTGATGACAGGATCACCTAACGCTGACTGGGGTGGGGGGGTTAGGGGGAAGACAAATGGAATAGAGCTTGAAGAGAGGACAGGACAGTGGACAAAGAGGACAGAACAGGGGCCAGGACACTCGCCTGACTGTAGACCTGGTCCAGGCCAAGGTGCAGCAGCTGCGATGGCTCCAGGAGATCCAGTAGGAGGGGTTCCAGCCGGCCTGACAGACTACACTTGCCAAGCAAATTGTAATCCAGGTGCATGTCCCTCAACTCCTTGCGACACCAAGCCTGGCATCTGAAGGGAGGACGATGGCACCTGCGCCAACCCGGCGTGCTGCTGCCCAGTTCCCGACGATCCATCCAGACGTCCGGCTCGTTTGAACGCAGCGCTGGAGCATCTGACGTCATCTCTGAGCGGCCGCGCATGCGCGGAAGGCGACTGGGATAACCTGCGCCGCCGTCAGCATGAACTTCTGGACCGGAGGGGACCGCCAGACACACGAGAGGCTCTAGGGGGGAAGTGATGGGAGATGTCTTGACCCGAAAAAGGAAATCCCGAATCCAGGACGGAGCACCATCTTCCGCAGCACGGCTGGTAAGTTCTGCCAGAAGGACAGCCATCTCCAGGAGTGGCGCGTGGGTCCAGGCTTCACGGGCTGCCACGGACAAAAGGCAAGCCAGCCCGCGGAGCCAGGACAATTATAGCCCCACTCCTGAACCCCCACTACCAATCAGGCACTTGTTCCCAGGGTTCTCTACGCGAAACCATGCAACCAGACAGGCTCTATATTTTAGCCAATTACGGCCATCACTGGGCAGAATATCCACTCTGCCCAGCGACCACCGCAAAAACGGCCGGAAATTTTCCCTCCAAAACCCATACTAAAAATAGTATCTCAATCACTGGACAGAAATCAACCTCTGCCCAGTGAAGGAGAACCTTAACATGGGACAATGCTTATATGGCCATGTGGATTCCTCCTTAATGTCCGGGATCCGGCCAGACAGCACGAAATTGGCATTTGGGTGGGAGAGGCACCATTTCAGTTTTCGCCTCAGGCAGCAGAAAGGATAGGAGCACCCCTGAACCCACCGCCATACCACGTTGCAAGCAGGGGAGGGGAATAAAATAAACATTAGCCTGCATTACTTACTATTATTACTGGATGGTTAGGGTCACTTTATATGCAATGGTGGCAGCAAGTAAAAAAGATGGAGGAACATCAACGACAGAGGTGGAGGATGAGAACCACACAGCATCACAATCACAGGAATGATACAGAATTTCTAATAAGTGACAACCAGTTCTGAAAGGCACAAATTGTGCTCAGAGCAGTTGCCAGTTCCCTTCCACTGTCGCTCATACACCAAACATAACTCAGCAGGGGGCAGCATTGATCACAGAAGAATGCTTCCCCCTTCCCCCCTCTGGTTTTCGGTGACCATACAGCTATTCTACATGGCATTGGCCATACTATTATGACAGAATTCCTTCCAGAATTACCCCAAAAATTGTGTCTGATGAATGAGATCAGAGACAAATACTCTATAGCCATCATGTCATTTTTATTATATTTCAATTTAGGGTAAAAGCAGCTTATATGGTTCTGTAGTGGCAGCAGAGTTTTTGTAGGTTTCAGTCTTTCCTGAAGAGGTGCGTTTTCAGGTTGCTTTTGAAAGTTTGGATGTTGGGGGAGAGTCTGATGTACTGTGAAAAATCCTGTAGACGATTGTGTGAGGATCACACTAGAGAAGAGCTGAGAAGAGAATCTTCTGA
This sequence comes from Bufo bufo, assembly GCF_905171765.1. NCBI lineage: Eukaryota > Metazoa > Chordata > Amphibia > Anura > Bufonidae > Bufo > Bufo bufo. The sequence goes on along the minus strand of NC_053389.1, from coordinate 239,763,772 downwards.
GTATCCGAGATTACCGTACTTGTGGTCAAAAATGGAGGGAGGGGACAGATTGTAGACGGCCTTGTAAGGCATTGTTAGTATTTCCAACTGAATACTCTGGGCAGTGCCAGTGAAAAGACTGGCAAAGGGGAGAAGCAGTGGAGAAACGAGGGGGGAGGTGGATTAACTCTTACACACATCATTACATAACTGTACTTGTAAGTGCCTGGAGCGGGCTCACGCCACCCAGCCATAACAACCAGGATCAGAGACAACACTCGTCCAAAAATGGTACCAAAAAAAGGTTTTAGAAGTAGTAAAACATAAAAACTACATAAATTTGGTATCACTGGCTGTAATCATACTGAGTAGCAGAATAAGGTCATCATGTCATTTTTTTGAACAGAGAGAATCCCTAAAAGCAAACCCCTCCCCCAGAAAATGTCCCATTTTGCAATGCAATCTATGGTAAATTAAACAGTGCCATTAAAATACAACTTGTGTCGCAAAAAAAAACAAGCATTCATACGGCTAAGTGATCAAAATACGAAATAAATGATGGCTCTTGGAAGGCAAAGACAAAAAATAAATAAAAATAGGCTGTGTCCCGAAAGATTTAATGGGGCAGGATGGATTGGAGGGCCACCAAAGAGGGAATGGTGAATCGGCAATGTTTTTTCCATTACGCCATTAGCCGTATGGGATAAATATTTTTATATTTTAATAGTTACAGGCATTTTACCATGAGGCGATGGCTATGATGTTTATTTTTTAATTGTTCTTTTATTTTTATTTAAAAAAAATTATTTTTTTATTCTTTTTAATATCTGTAAAAAAATAATTCTTTCTTTTACACTTTTTAATAGTTCTGCTAGGGAACATGAAATATCATACATTCGGCATCTGAGGGGTTAATTGTGTGCGATCAACATTATCATCGATTGCATACATTAAAGGGTTATTCCTATCACAAACAATAGGGGCATATCTCTAGGGTATGCCCCCATTGTCTGATAGGTGTGGGTCACTGAGCTTACCTTACACTACAAAATGAATCTTAAAGGCATATTATCTTTTTCTGCTTCTGTGAACACAAAATATAACAGTTATATGACATCCAAAACATGATGTCACAGTAAATAACTCTGCTTTTGTCTTTAACACATAAACATAGGAACTGTAGGCTTCTGTCACCCCACTAAACTCATTTTTTTTTTTGTGTGCTTATAATCCCTATCCTGCCATATTGCCATACATTATGTTATTAATAATTTTCGTTCAGTAGATTTAGCAAAAAACTTACTTTTATGATATGCTAATTACCTTTCTACCAGCAAGTAGGGCGTCTACTTGCTGGTAGCAGCCGCAGAAAACCGCCCCCTCCTTCTGTTGATTGACAGGGCCAGCCGCGATCTCCTCCTCCGGCCAGCCCTGTCAGCATTTCAAAAATCGTGCTCATGTGTTGATTCGGCGCAGGCGCTCTGAGATAAGGAGGCTCGCCTGGTCAGCACTCCCTCAGTGCGCCTGCGCCGATGACGTCTTCTCTTTCAGTGACGTCATCGGCGCAGGCGCACTGAGGGAGTGCTGAGGAGGCGAGCCTCCTTATCTCAGAGCGCCTGCGCCGAATCAACACAGGCGCGCGATTTTTGAAATGCTGACAGGGCTGGCCGGAGGAGGAGATCGCGGCTGGCCCTGTCAATCAACAGAAGGAGGGGGCAGTTTTCTGCGGCTGCTACCAGCAAGTAGACGCCCTACTTGCTAGTAGAAAAGTAATTAGCATATCATAAAAGTAAGTTTTTTGCTAAATCTACTGAACGAAAATTATTAATAACATAATGTATGGCAATATGGCAGGATAGGGATTATAAGTACACAAAAAAAATTGTTTAGTGGGGTGACAGAAGCCCTTTAAGGTTATTAGCAGGTTTAGCTGTATACACATATAAGGCTATACTAGCAACCTAGGACAGGTCTTAGCTGGCCAGCTACAGTATCGCCTGTCCTCAGGACAGCGATACAGATAGATGTGCTGCGGCGAGGCAGTGGAGGGAGAGGCGTCTCCCTTCCCCGTTCCTCTGATAGGCTGCAGGCACTAAGCCTGCAGCCTATCAGAGGCCGGTGCAGGCGGCGCGATGACGTCATCACGCCGCCTGAGCCGTACAGCGCTGGACACAGGCCAGAAGAGGCCTGCATCGCATCGCTGCCAGCTTGATGGAGGTAAGTATGTGTTAAATTTTTTTATATGGTACTACTTACTGGCACATGATTGGGGGGCATCTATGGGGGCACTTTTTACTGGAACATGGTTGGGGGGCATCTATGGGGGCACTTGTTACTGGCACATGATTTGGGGGCATATATGGGGGTACTTGTTACTGGCACATAATTGGGGGGCATTTATGGGGGAATTTGTTACTGGCACATGATTGGGGGCATCTATGGGGGCACTTGTTACTGGCACATGATTGGGGGCATCTATGGGGGCACTTGTTACTGGCACATGATTGCAGGCATCTATGGGGGCACTTGTTACTGGCACATGATTAGGGGCATCTATGTGGGCACTTGTTATTGGCACATGATTGGGGCATCTATGGGGGTACTTGTTATTGGCACATGATTGGGGGGCATCTATGGGGGTACTTGTTACTGGCACATGATTTGGGGGCATCTATGGAGGTGTTTGTTACTGGCACATGACGGGTGCATCTATGGGGGCATTTGTTACTGGCACATTATTGGCGGGCATCTATGGGGCACATCTTACTGGCACATTATTGGTGGCACTTTATACTGCCACATTATTGGGTGGCACTATGGGGCACATCTTACTGGCACATTATTGGGGGCACTATGGGGGCATCTACTGAGGCCACAAAGAAGGGGTATTTTATATGGGGGAAGGAGGGAGAGGAACACTATGGGGCTTTTACTGAGGCCACAAAGAAGGGGTATTTTATATGGGGGGCTCTGTATAGGGGCATTTTATACTGGGGCACATTATGGTGAGTACTATGGGGAAGGGGAGAGAGGAGTACTATGGGCTCATCTATGGGGGGCACTAAGAAGGGGTATTTTATACTTGCAAATTATGGGGGACACTGAGGGCATCTACTGGGGCACTATATATGGGGCATTTTATACTGGTACATTATGGGGGGCACTAGGAAGAAGGGGGAGAGGAGCACTCTGGGGGCTTTTACTGTGGGTACTATATAGGGGTATTTTATACTGGCAAATTATGGGGGCACTATGTGGACATTAACTCAACTGGGGGCATTAAAATTGGGTATTTTTTGCACTGGCACATTATAATGAGAATTATTACTACTGGGGGGGCATTATGATGGGTTTTATTACTACTGGGGGTCTATGGGGAACATGATTATTAGTATGGGCACTATGGGAGCATTATTACCTCTGGGGCACAGTGGGGACATGTTGGGGGCACTCTAGAAGCACTATTACTACCATGTGTGCTCTAGCAGAGAATTATTCCTATTGGTGGGACTTTTGGGAGCACTATTACTGTAGGGGCACCTTGGTACAGTATCAGCTTACCACAATTATTTTTGGGGGACGTTATGTTTACACTATTAGTGTCAGGGGCACTATTTGCTGGGCGCAGTTATTTTAGGGCACTGTGTGCCAATAATTATTGAAGGGCACTCTCTACATGGTACTACTATTATCAGGGGGTTTATCTGTTTCTGCAGTATAGTATTGGGGAGCACAGTGGCACAGTATTGGGGGTGGTAGGATGATTTGTCCAGAAGATGGGAGGATGATGGAAAAGTAGTAAACTAAGATTTTGTTTGTCAAACTGCAGAGACGAGAAATAGCTGAAAAATGGTGGTCTGGTCTGAAGGGAGAAGATGAGGAAAGAGAACATCTACATCCAAGAGACGTCACTGGGTGTAAGAGGTATGTGGCGCTGTATTACCCTGTATGTAGGGGTGGATGGAGGGGTTAGTAATACAGTACTATCTGCCCATTGTAAAAATAAATAAAAGTAATCTGCAAAATACTATATATTTGTGTCAGAAGTTGTGCTTTTTTAATTTTTAGAATACTGATACAGGCATTTTATTTGATACTTTTGTGCTGATTCTTTTTTTTCCCCCTCTATATTAAGGGACACTATAGTCACCAGAACCACAACAGCTAAACGTAGTAGTTCTGGTGTCTAGCATGTCTCTGCAAGCTTTTTAATGTAAACACTGCCTTTTCAGAAAAAAAGTCAGTATTTGCATTACTGGCCACTCATCATCATTAAGGTTTACTACTTTACGAGGTGCGTGGATTATTATATTTTTTTGTGTGTGTGTTGTGGTGGAGGGCGTGATTGCATGCTAGGGTGTGGGAAGGCGGGATCCAGGGGGCCCAAGTAAATTCTTGCCCAGGGTCCAATCCAGGGCCGTTTCTTGGACCGGGCAGGCCGGGTGGCCGCCCGGGGTGCTGTCAGAAGGAAGGCGCCAGCAGGGCACAGCAGGAGATGAGCGCTGCGCTTCCATTGTGGAAGCGCTCACTCATCTCCATAGTCATCTGTATCGCCTTTCTCAGGACGGAGATACAAATGTCTGTGCTGCGGCAGGGGGGGAGAGGTGTGTCCCCTCCCTGTTCCTCTGATAGGCTGCCAGCACTAGGCCGGCAGCCTATCAGAGGCCGGTGCAGGCGGCGCGATGACGTCATCGCACCGCCTGAGCCAGCGAGGGACACAGGCCGGAAGAGGCCTGCATCGCATTGCTGGAGGAGGTAAGTATAATATTTTATATATATATATATATACAGGGAGTGCAGAATTATTAGGCAAGTTGTATTTTTGAGGATTAATTTTATTATTGAACAACAACCATGTTCTCAATGAACCCAAAAAACTCATTAATATCAAAGCTGAATATTTTTGGAAGTAGTTTTTAGTTTGTTTTTAGTTTTAGCTATTTTAGGGGGATATCTGTGTGTGCAGGTGACTATTATTGTGCATAATTATTAGGCAACTTAACAAAAAACAAATATATACCCATTTCAATTATTTATTTTTACCAGTGAAACCCATATAACATCTCAACATTCACAAATATACATTTCTGACATTCAAAAACAAAACAAAAACAAATCAGTGACCAATATAGCCACCTTTCTTTGCAAGGACACTCAAAAGCCTGCCATCCATGGATTCTGTCAGTGTTTTGATCTGTTCACCATCAACATTGCGTGCAGCAGCAACCACAGCCTCCCAGACACTGTTCAGAGAGGTGTACTGTTTTCCCTCCTTGTAAATCTCACATTTGATGATGGACCACAGGTTCTCAATGGGGTTCAGATCAGGTGAACAAGGAGGCCATGTCATTAGATTTTCTTCTTTTATACCATTTCTTGCCAGCCACGCTGTGGAGTACTTGGACGCGTGTGATGGAGCATTGTCCTGCATGAAAATCATGTTTTTCTTGAAGGATGCAGACTTCTTCCTGTACCACTGCTTGAAGAAGGTGTCTTCCAGAAACTGGCAGTAGGACTGGGAGTTGAGCTTGACTCCATCCTTAACCCGAAAAGGCCCCACAAGCTCATCTTTGATGATACCAGCCCAAACCAGTACTCCACCTCCACCTTGCTGGCGTCTGAGTCGGACTGGAGCTCTCTGCCCTTTACCAATCCAGCCACGGGCCCATCCATCTGGCCCATCAAGACTCACTCTCATTTCATCAGTCCATAAAACCTTAGAAAAATCAGTCTTGAGATATTTCTTGGCCCAGTCTTGACGTTTCAGCTTGTGTGTCTTGTTCAGTGGTGGTCGTCTTTCAGCCTTTCTTACCTTGGCCATGTCTCTGAGTATTGCACACCTTGTGCTTCTGGGCACTCCAGTGATGTTGCAGCTCTGAAATATGGCCAAACTGGTGGCAAGTGGCATCTTGGCAGCTGCACGCTTGACTTTTCTCAGTTCATGGGCAGTTATTTTGCGCCTTGGTTTTTCCACACGCTTCTTGCGACCCTGTTGACTATTTTGAATGAAACACTTGATTGTTCGATGATCACGCTTCAGAAGCTTTGCAATTTTAAGAGTGCTGCATCCCTCTGCAAGATATCTCACTATTTTTTACTTTTCTGAGCCTGTCAAGTCCTTCTTTTGACCCATTTTGCCAAAGGAAAGGAAGTTGCCTAATAATTATGCACACCTAATATAGGGTGTTGATGTCATTAGACCACACCCCTTCTCATTACAGAAATGCACATCACCTAATATGCTTAATTGGTAGTAGGCTTTCGAGCCTATACAGCTTGGAGTAAGACAACATGCATAAAGAGGATGATATGGTCAAAATACTCATTTGCCTAATAATTCTGCACGCAGTGTATATATATATATATATATATATATATATGTAAAAATTACAATACTGGCATATAAGGGGGGCTGCTGGCACATAAGGGGGGCTACTGGCACAGACATAAGGGGGACTACTGGCACATAAGGGGGACTACTGGCACATGATAGGTGGGCTACTGGCACATAAGGGGGACTACTGGCACATGATAGGGGGGGCTACTGGCACATAAGGGGGACTACTGGCACATAAGGGGGGCTACTGGCACATAAGGGGGGCTACTGGCACATAATAGGGGGACTACTGGTACATAAGGGGGACTACTGGCACATGATAGGGGGGCTACTGGCACATAAGGGGGGCTACTGGCACATGATAGGGGGGACTACTGGTACATAAGGGGGACTACTGGCACATAAGGGGGACTACTGGCACATAAGGGGGACTACTGGCACATGATAGGGGGGACTACTGGCACATAAGGGGGACTACTGGCGCATAAGGGGGACTACTGGCACATTAGGGGGACTACTGGCACATGATAGGTGGGCTACTGGCACATAAGGGGGACTACTGTCACATGATGGGGGGGGCTACTGGCACATAAGGGGGACTACTGGCACATAAGGGGGGCTACTGGCACATGACAGGGGGGACTACTGGCACATGATAGGGGGGCTACTGGCACATAAGGGGGGCTACTGGCACATGATAGGGGGGACTACTGGTACATAAGGGGGACTACTGGCACATAAGGGGACTACTGGCACATAAGGGAGACTACTGGCACATAAGGGGGACTACTGGCACATGATAGGGGGGACTACTGGCACATAAGGGGGACTACTGGCGCATAAGGGGGACTACTGGCACATTAGCGGGCTACTGGCACATAAGGGGGGGGGGGCGACTGGCACGTAAGGGGGCTACCGGCACATGATAGGGGGGCACTCTGGCTACTGGCACATGATGGTGGGGGGGCTACTGGCACATTAGCGGGCTACTGGCACATAAGGGGGGCTACTGGCACATAAGGGGAGCTACTGGCACATAAGGGGGGCTGCTGGCACATAAGGGGGGCTACTGGCACATAAGGGGGACTACTGGCACATAAGGGGGGCAACTGGCACATAAGGGGGGCTACTGGCACATGATAGGAGGCTACTGGCATATAAGGGGGGCTACAGGCACATAAGGGGGGCTACTGGCACATGATAGTGGGGGGGCGACTGGCACGTAAGGGGGCTACCGGCACATGATAGGGGGGCACTCTGGCTACTGGCACATGATGGTGGGGGGGGCTCTTATTACTGGCACATGATTGGGGGCATCTATGGGGGCACATCTTACTGGCACATGATTAGGGGGCATCTATGGGGGCACATCTTACTGGCACATGATTGGGGGGCATCTATTGGGGCACTTATTACTGGCACATTTTTGGTGGCACTATAGGGGCATTTACTGAGGATAAAAAGAAGGGGTATTTTATATGGGGGCTCTGTATAGGGGCATTTTATACTGGGACACATTATGGTTGGTACTATGGGGAAGGGGGGAGAGGAGCACTATGGGGTCATCTGAGAAGGGATATTTTATATTGGCACATTATGGGAACATTAGCTCAACTGGGGGCATTACAAGGGGGTATGTTTTGCACTTTATAAGGAGAATTATTTCTACTGAAGGGGCATTATGGTGGGCTTTATTACTCCCCCATGGTATGACACCCTAGTAGCAGCACCAGCCTCTCCCTGCTCTGCTATCCCCTGCCCTTTCTCCAAATCCTTATTATGAAATCTTTCTCATAAGGCCTCATGCACACGACCGTTGTGTGCATCCGATTCCGTTGTTCCGTTTTCCGTGATTTTCTGCGGACCCATTGACTTTCAATGGGTCTGTTGAAAACTCGGAAAATGCACCGTTGTTCATCTGCGTCCGTGATCCGTGTTTTCTGTCCGTCAAAAAAATAGGACCTGTCCTATTTTTTTGACGGACAACGGTTCACGGACCCATTCAAGTCAATGGGTCCGTGAAAAAACACAGATGCACACAAGATTGTCATCCGTGATCCGTGTCCGTAGGCTACTTTCACACTGACGGATCCGCAGACTTAGTGAAAACTCAGATCCGACAGTATATTCTAACACAGAGGCGTTCCCATAGTGATGGGGACGCTTCAAGTTAGAATATACTAAGAACTGTGTACATGACTGCCCCCTGCTGCCTGGCAGTACCCGATCTCTTACAGGGGGCTGTGATCCGCACAATTAACCTCTCAGGTGCCGCACCTGAGGGGTTAATTGTGCGTATCATAGCCCCCTGTAAGAGATCAGGTGCTGCCAGGCAGGAGGGGCAGACCCCCCTTCCTCCCCAGTTTTAAATTCATTGGTGGCCAGTGCGGCCCCCCTCCCTCCCTCCCTCCCTCCCTCCCCTGTATTAAATTCATTGGTGGCCAGTGCAGCCCCCCTCCCTCCCTCTCCTGTATTACATTCATTGGTGGCCAGTGCGGCCCCCCTCCCTTCCTCCCCTGTATTACATTCATTGGTGGCCAGTGCGGCCCCCCCTCCCTCCCTCCCCTGTATTACATTTATTGGTGGCCAGTGCGGCCCCCCTCCCTCCGTCCCCTGTATTACATTCATTGGTGGCCAGTGCGGCCCCCCCTCCCCTGTATTAAATTCATTGGTGGCCAGTGCGGCCTCCCCTCTCCCCCCTCCTAATTAAAATCCCCCCCCCATCATTGGTGGCAGCGGAGAGTTCCGATCGGAGTCCCAGTTTAATTGCTGGGACTCCGATCGGTAACCATGGCAACCAGGACGCTACTGCAGTCGTGGCTGCCATGGTTACTTAGCAATTTTAGAAGCATTATTCTTACCTGCGCTGTCTGTGACCGGCCGGGCGCTCCTCCTACTGGTAAGTGACAGGTCTGTGCCGCACTGGCCACCAATGAATGTAATACAGGGGAGAGAATATACTGTCGGATCTGAGTTTTCACGATATAACTCAAATCCGATGGTATATTTTAACATAGAGGCGTTCCGATGGTGATGGGGACGCTTCAAGTTAAAATATACCATCGGATTGGAGAAAACTCTGATCCGATGGTATAATAGGGACTCCTGACTTTACATTGAAAGTCAATGGGGGACGGATCCGTTTGCAATTGCACCATATTGTGTCAAACTCAAACGGATCCGTCCCCATTGACTTGCATTGTAAGTCAAGACGGATCCGTTTGGCTCCGCACGGCCAAGCGGACACCAAAACGACTTTTTTTTTACTTTCCTTCATGTCCGTGGATCCTCTAAAAATCAAGGAAGACCCACGGAAGAAAAAACGGACACGGATCACGGAACTACGGAACCCGTTTTTGTGGACCGCAAAAAAAACGGTTGTGTGCCTGAGGCCTTAGGATAAAGCACAGCATCATCTCCACCGAGACCGCGGCCAAAGTGTTGAAGTGGTGTCCGAGATCCCCAAGGGCCAAGCCAAGTAATTGTAAGTTTTCATGTGGAGTATGTTTATGTTATACACATATAGTCTACACTGTGCCACACAATATACAGTATACTTCTACACTGTGCCACACAATATACAGTATACCGCTACACTGTGCCACACAATATACAGTATACTTCTACACTGTGTAGGGGTTATAATGTTTATTGTACAGCATGGCACAGAGGTTATATTGTCCGGCATGGTGTAACCTCCATAAGTTTTATGTACAGTAATCCGCCTTGCCATCTATGCTTTGAATCTGGTTTTATATGTTACTTGGTTTTTGTACATTTACTTGCGTGTGCTAGTTGAGACCTTCTAGCACACGCAAGTAAATTAGTTATTAGTTAGTTATTAAATGCTAACATGACAGTTTTTTGGTTTTGCACATTATTGATGATTGTACTTCATATAAATCACAGAAAAAAATGCACCAAACGGATATGTCACTGACTATACTGGCTAGTCATAAATGCAGATATTAAAAGCTGAGACTTTTGCCCATATATTCCTGTCAGGAAAATATCGGAGCCCATCATGCACCACGTCACGGTCGCTCAGCATGGCAAGGGTCCTACTGTAGTGTACGGGGACTGTAAAGCCCGTCACTACAAAGGTGTCACTTGGTGTGCTGTCGTCCCCCCTTATTTATGGGGAAGTTGGTATATGTCATTTTTATAAATTGTCATGTAATGTAATGTTATGTATTTCCCTGTTACTATTATACTTGCATGTACAGGCCTGCTAGGGGTGTCATTCCAGCTTCTAGTCACTAGAGGGAGCTAGAGAGCCCTAGTTTATATAAGGCCCAGTCAGGGAAGTGAAAGGGTGTCTAGTCTAAGTGTCTGTCTAAAGCTGCAGCCTGCAGTCTGAAGCTGGAGCTTAGACTATGTCAGAGACAAGTCCAGGCCTGAAGCCTGCGGACCAGGAGAGGGTATTGCAGTCCCTGTAACCGGGTTCCGAATCCAACGAGAAGGTTCCCCTCCTGAATATATATATATGCAGAAGCAGGAAGACCACTGTTCAGAAGCTTCTAGAGTCTGAGGAAAGAGGGAGAGAGACAGAGGCAAAAGCTCAGGAAAGCAAGAGGTACTCAAGATAACAGAGGAGGTACTTTATAAAGCTAAAACCAAGGATATACGCCAAAATTAAGGTATTGGGCCTTGGAGAAGATTTGCTATGTTCCAGGATCAGTCAGAGATAGAGTGCAAGCTCCTGTACTGCAAGTCCTGTGTGTTTAACACTCTGTAGTCACCTTGCTCAATCTGTATTGCCTGCATCAACCGTATTGAAAAATCGACTGTATGCAAAGGAACTGCGCTTCCGTTTATGTCTCTATGAAAACTACTAAAGTTGGAGTTCTGTTTTAACATCACGGTGTTCCTCATTTATTCCTGCTATCAGCAAACGGCGTGCCACCGTTTAATTGGCACTGGCGTCACGAACATTTTCCTACCATCACCTGCCCTTGCAGAGAGTCAGCCGTCTCAGGTTAGTGTCATTGCACTACTACACCCAGAAACTCTATTACACACAACTTGAGTACGCTGCACCTCTCTTTTGGCGTCACGAACAGGATACGCACGCTTTCTAGTGCAAGAAGCGTGAACTTTGTGCCTTATACAGTTGCCCTGTGACCAAAGTGACAAATTGCCTGTTTTATTAAAGTGGACTTTGTGGACTGAAAAACATACCCAAAGTGTGCCTAAAACCTCCAAAAAGCGCTGTGCAGTGTTGCGCTATCAAGAGGAAGAAAATCGCCACACCGGAGTGTGGTTTTATGGACTTTTTACCATCCTGCTTGCTGTCAGTGAATAGACAGCGTTTCTACCAAAGATGGCCGCTGAGGCTACTGAAATAGCTGCTGCGTCATCTTCATCCCGAAAAAGCGGGAAAAATTGGCGCCTTTCTGAGGAAATAGCGGGAAGGAGTTCAAGGTCAGGCGCCACTGCTTATCTGGACATTTGCATGTCTGCCAGCATGGACACCGCCTTCCATATACTGGAATACCTGGGGGGCGGCCTCCCAGTGCAAGGGGAGGAGCTGGCTGATTTAATTGATGCGACCCTATCGCTCTCCAGAGAAGGATCGAGCATGTTGGAAAGTGAACAGAGCGTTGCTGCAACGTCCGCACCTGAGATTTCAAAAATGAGTGCTATTGGTGTAGAGCCAGAGGAGGCTCCACCGGCCTACTCTCCGGGACCGGAGAAACCCGCCTGCCGCCCAAGGGAGAAAGAACCAGAGCCCTGCTATGGCTCGTGGAGAGACTTCTTTCAGCCCTCTTTCAAATGGTCCTCACTCATGGCGGAGATCCGGGAGGCCGCAATAAAGCGAAATACCAAGACCAAGATCTACTATGAAGAGTTGACCAAGACAATTCATGAACGACACACCAACACCCAACCCCGCCTGGAAAGGAGAAAGGGAGTGGTGGTGTCCTTTGACAAAACCCGTGGCTACGGGTTCATCCAAGATTACCTGACTGGCAGAGACCTATATGTTAACCGAAGGTCTGTCAAGAGAGACTACCTCCCTTCCTATCAGCACAGCCTCCGCGAGGGAGAGGAAGTGGAGTTCACCCCTGCTGAGAGCCTGAGAGGCCTTTATGCCACTGCCGTGACCCGTCCCAAGCGAGAACCTGAGGACTGGGAGGCAGAGGAAGAAGACTACTCTGGCTGCGAGCGGGAACCGGAACGCTCTCCAGAGCCGGCCCATCACGCCTTCCAGGAGCGGAGCTCCTTCATTGGGCCTAACGTCTTCTGGCAGCCAACCGTGTTGGAAAAATGGGTGAGCCCTTACCCTTCCCCCGAGCTGCCTCGTCGGGAGAAGACCATGCAAGAGATGGAAAATCTAAAGGGACTTCGAAATACCTGTGAGAACATCCGGAGGGGTCGGAGACCCGATGCATCACCAGAACCTGCAGAGGCCGAGTCCGCGCCATCGGTGACTGTACCTGCGCCGGCGGCGCCAGCAGATGACCGCGACTCTGACACGGAGAGCATCGGTGAGCAGATTGTCCGGCTGGAGGAGAAGTTGCGGGAGCTGCGCAAGATCGCGACCGCCAGGATCCAGACGCCGCCGGAGAAGGACGAGGTAAGGGTGCCTGTCACCACCCGTAGAGTACCTTCTGCTGCCACCGCTCCGCCAGTGCCCCAAAGAAGACCCCCTGTTGCTGTGAATTGCTGCACAGAGCCCACCGGACCTCTTGCGGCGGCAGTATCCACTCCAATCCATCCCACCATTATCATGCCGGGACCGGTACGGTCCACCCAAGGGTTTACCCCTAGGCCCATGGGGCCAATACCTATTAGGGGCCCCTTTACTCTGCAGCTTCCCCCTAACACCGTTATGTGGGCCCATCCTCCTGTAGAGGACTACTACAGGCCATATTTGCCAGCAGGGTCAAGTGATTATGAGATGCCTCTGTAAACCAGCCTGCTAGGCCTTTTGATTTATTTCATCAATGAATGAGGGTATTAACCCTTCCAGGACAGGAGTCCTATGTTCCTGGTCGTTTGTGGCGACTGCCAGTTCATCTACGGCTCAGTGGTAGGTGTTGACCACTGAAGTAATAAAGCCAACAAAGCCAAGTTTGTTTCCAGGACCTTCTGCCTGCTTTTGCTACCCCCACGCCAAGTTGTGCCTGTTCCTTAGTTGCACCTTTTACCCTTCACCCCCTTTTCAGGTTGATCAGGGGTATTACAGCACTTGTTTTATATTCTACAATTTTATTGTGCAACTTCATACTAAGGAACCGTGCCCGGAGACAGACTCAAAAGGACCTGAGCCTCTGAGATTTTTGCTCTTTTAAAAGGAAATGTGCCCAGAGATGGACTCCACCGCATGAGAGCCTCTGTGATTTATTAGGAAAATAACCTGGGTACGGACTCATGTTTGTTCTTTGAGCCTCCAAGAACTTTTATACTGTTTTATCTATTGTGCTGTTCTATTATGGACTTATTCATTGTCATGGACTATCCTGGTTATAATGTTACGCTGTGCCAGGTCAGCGCCCCAGTTCCATTCACTATCCTGAGAGAAGAGAACGACGCCCCTTGTCACCACCCTTCATCTTTGCCAATTGGACCTGATATGAATGTAAATGCAGATGAATTACATGTATGTATGCCTGCATGTCTCTTTTTTCTGTTTCAGGTAGAGATTCCAGTTGGGCGAGCCCTGATGGAGTACGAGGCCGTACTCAGCTTAAAGCAGTGGGGTATGTAGTGTACGGGGACTGTAAAGCCCGTCACTACAAAGGTGTCACTTGGTGTGCTGTCGTCCCCCCTTATTTATGGGGAAGTTGGTATATGTCATTTTTATAAATTGTTATGTAATGTAATGTTATGTATTTCCCTGTTACTATTATACTTGCATGTACAGGCCTGCTAGGGGTGTCATTCCAGCTTCTAGTCACTAGAGGGAGCTAGAGAGCCCTAGTTTATATAAGGCCCAGTCAGGGAAGTGAAAGGGTGTCTAGTCTAAGTGTCTGTCTAAAGCTGCAGCCTGCAGTCTGAAGCTGGAGCTTAGACTATGTCAGAGACAAGTCCAGGCCTGAAGCCTGCGGACCAGGAGAGGGTATTGCAGTCCCTGTAACCGGGTTCCGAATCCAACGAGAAGGTTCCCCTCCTGAATATATATATATGCAGAAGCAGGAAGACCACTGTTCAGAAGCTTCTAGAGTCTGAGGAAAGAGGGAGAGAGACAGAGGCAAAAGCGCAGGAAAGCAAGAGGTACTCAAGATAACAGAGGAGGTACTTTATAAAGCTAAAACCAAGGATATACGCCAGAGTTAAGGTATTGGGCCTTGGAGAAGATTTGCTATGTTCCAGGATCAGTCAGAGATAGAGTGCAAGCTCCTGTACTGCAAGTCCTGTGTGTTTAACACTCTGTAGTCACCTTGCTCAATCTGTATTGCCTGCATCAACCGTATTGAAAAATCGACTGTATGCAAAGGAACTGCGCTTCCGTTAATGTCTCTATGAAAACTACTAAAGTTGGAGTTCTGTTTTAACATCACGGTGTTCCTCATTTATTCCTGCTATCAGCAAACGGCGTGCCACCGCTTAATTGGCACTGGCGTCACGAACATTTTCCTACCATCACCTGCCCTTGCAGAGAGTCAGCCGTCTCAGGTTAGTGTCATTGCACTACTACACCCAGAAACTCTATTACACACAACTTGAGTACGCTGCACTACCACTACGCTAACTATGGTGTGAACAAGGTCTGAAGGTGATGAAATCCAGCTCACAGCCAAGCTTCCACACAACCGCATAGCAGGACAACTAATGCAATGTGAATAAAGCAAGACTGTAAGCCACACCCATATCAGACCCTGTGATGGAGGTTACCAGGTGCAAAGGAGTGTTTAAATGCCAGGTAAAGGCACATACACTACATATAAAACTAAATCACAGAAATATTGTGGCAAATATTGGGGAACTGCTCAAACCCCAAACACTGTAGCGTGTTTTTCATTGGGGGAGCATGATGGGTTCCGATATTTTCCTGACAGGAATATATTGGCAAAAGTCTCAGCTTTTAATATCTGCATTTATGACTAGCCAGTATAGTCAGTGGCATATCCGTTTGGTGCATTTTTTTCTGTGATTTATATGATTATATTTTCATCCGCACAATGCTCCGTTTTGTGTAGGATGCCTTTGTGGTGCATGTGGACCGCGCCGACATCCTCCATTGTATGCATTTTTTGCTGGGGATAGTCGTTTGCTGCGGTCCACATGCGGTGGGACTGCTCCCCCAATGAAAAACACGCTACAGTGTTTGGGGTTTGAGCAGTTCCCCCATATTTGCCACGATATTTCTGTGATTTTGATTGTATTTCATGACTACTCTTCTAAGGGTATTGCCTTCCTTTATACTGCAGTTCTCCTGTACCACTCTGCCTGCGACTTTTAGCAGTTTAAGCAGTAATTTATGATTTTCTTTTGCTCTCAATAAATCTTGTGTTAAGCATAAAAAAAAAAAAAATTGATATATATACACTGCTCAAAAAAATAAAGGGAACACTTAACTCCTTAAGGACACAGCCTTATTACACCTTAGGACCAGGCCATTTTTTGTAAATCTGACCAGTGTCACTTTAAGTGCTGATAACTTTAAAACGCTTTGACTTATCCAGGCCGTTCTGAGATTGTTTTTTCGTCACATATTTTACTTCATGACACTGGTAAAATGAAGTAAAAAAAAATAATTTTTTTTGCACCAAAAAATACCTAATTTAACAAAAATTTGGAAAAATTTGCAAATTTCAAAGTTTCAGTTTCTCTACTTCTGTAATACATAGTAATACCCCTAAAAAATTGTGATGACTTTACATTCCCTATATGTCTACTTCATGTATGAATTATTTTGGGAATGATATTTTATTTTTTGGGGATGTTACAAGGCTTAGAAGTTTAGAAGCAAATCTTGAAATTTTTCTGAAATTTACAAAAACCCAATTTTTAGGGACCACTACAGCTCTGAAGTCACTTTGCGAGGCTTACATAATAGAAACCACCCAAAAATGACCCCATTCTATAAACTACACCCCTCAAGGTATTCAAAACTGATTTTACAAACTTTGTTAACCCTTTAGGTGTTGCACAAGAGTTATTGGCAAATGGGGATGAAATTTTAAATTTTAACCCATTTTTTCCACTAACAAAGCAAGGGTTAACAGCCAAACAAGACTATCTTTATTGCCCTGACTCTGCCGTTTACAGAAAAACCCCATATGTGGCCATAAACTACTGTACGGCCACACAGCGGGGCGTAGAGTGAAAGGTGCGCCATATGGTTTTTGGAAGGCAGGTTTTGCTGGACTGGTTTTTTGACACCATGTCCCATTTGAAGCCCCCCTGATGCAACCCTAGAGTAGAAACTCCATAAAAGTGACCCCATCTAAGAAACTACACCCCTCAAGGTATTCAAAACTGATTTTACAAACTTTGTTAACCCTTTAGGTGTTGCACAATATTTAATGGAAAATAGAGATACAATTTCAAAATTTCACCTTTTTGGCAGATTTTCCATTTTAATATTTTTTTTCCAGTTACAAAGCAAGGGTTAACAGCCAAACAAAACTCATTATTTATGGCCCTGATTCTGTAGTTTACAGAAACACCCCATATGTGGTCGTAAACTGCTGTACGGGCACACGTCAGGGCGCAGAAGGAAAGGAATGTCATACGGTTTTTGGAAGGCAGATTTTGCTGGACTGTTTTTTTTTACACCATGTCCCATTTGAAGCCCCCCTGACAGTGGCGTACCTCATATAGAGGCAGACCACGCAGCTGCTATGGGGCCCCTGGGGGAAGGGGGCCCGCAGTGGAGGATAGGCCCCGCCCACTAATTACACTTGTATGGCTACCTGAGAAAGTAAGAGGTGGAGAAGGACCTTTGGTGATGTCATCAACCATGTGACCAGTGCAGGAAGCCAATGAATAGCAGAGCAGCAGAAGTCTAAAGGACCTTTGGTGATGTCATCATCATGTGACCAGTGCAGAGGACTGGTGAAAGACCTGTGGCATATCACTGTGAGGGGGCGGAGCTTCTGTGTGGTGCCTGAAGGAGAGGTTAGTGGTGTTCTGGGATAACATAACATCCTAGAAAAGCTGGGAGTTGTAGTTTTGTCGTATTATATGTTTCTCAATGTAATTTAAACGTATGCCCTAGTACAGGCTGGTAATGCTGGGAGTTGTAGTTCTCTCCTCTTATACCCCCTCTTTGGAATGTATACTGATGACCCATAATAAGTCTGGCCATACTGGGGGTTATAGTTATTTCTTTTTAAAGCTCTTACCTGGTACAACTAGATGATGTCCTATAATCTGGACATGCTGAGAGTTGTAGTTCTCTTTTCTTAGGCTGGATTCTCATCACAGTTTAGTTTTCCGTTTTGCATGCAGGACTTTTTTCTGTCTAAAATAACGGATCTCCGACAGAAATGGCATAAACGGATGCCAAATGTGCAGAACTGATGCTTGAAATACAGGATCATTTTTTTCCCTTTATTTTTCTGTTTATCTGACGGATCAGAAGAACTGAAAACTAAACGGTGATATGAACCCGGCCTTATACTCTGTGTAATATCTACTTGTATCTGATCATAACAGCCTGGACATGCTGGAAATTGTAGTTCTCTCCACTTTCACCTCTCCCTGTGTTGCTCCCTAATTTCCAATAATAATCTGGTGATGATGAGACTTGTAGTTCCCTTGTCACTATTATAATGTTCTGCAGCAGCTGAGGTGTATATTACTTGTTCACTTCTGTGCTGGTGACGGTCGCTGTTCTGCCGTCATAGGAGCACAACAACGAAAATCACTGCAGTTCCGGATCTGGCACTTCATGGACGACAACACCTGACGGATCCCGCTGACTATGATGAGATCTGTCAGGTTTCCATCTTCCAGGCTATAAAATTGTGTCCAGCATTTATGACCTGATCCACGAATGAGGCCCCAACACAGATGTGAACGAAGCTTTATATGTTCTGCAGCAGCTGAGGTATGCATTAGGAGGTTCTGACAGTTCATAAGGCAAGGGGGGCTATGGTGGCACTGGTATACTATTATGCCAGCACCACCATAGCACCCCCAATGAGCTGTGCCTGTGTGCTGCTTATAGTGGACAGTGCCCTCAGACAATGAATAGGGACAATCAAAAGCGGGTTTTTTCCCGGTATTGAGACCCTATGACGGATCTCAATACCGGAAAATAGAAACGCAAGTGTGAAAGTAGCTCCTAATGTCTACACGGCTGCAACTGCTGGGGGTATGGCAGGGGAGAAGCCAGGGCAGGTGGTGGGATGGGCCAGTGGACGGAGTTAGTGGGGCCCCATTAAGATTCTTGCTATGGGGCCCAATGATTTCTATGTACGCCCCTGCCCCCTGATGCACCCCTAGAGTAGAAACTCCATAAAAGTGACCCCATCTAAGAAACTACACCCCTCAAGGTATTCAAAACTGATTTTACAAACTTTGTTAACCCTTTAGGTGTTGTACAAGATTTAATGAAAAATAGAGATACAATTTCAAAATTTCACTTTTTTGGCAGATTTTCCATTTTAATATTTTTTTTCCAGTTACAAAGCAAGGGTTAACAGCCAAACAAAACTCATTATTTATGGCCTTGATTCTGTAGTTTACAGAAACACCCCATATGTGGTCGTAAACTGCTGTACGGGCACACGGCAGGGCGCAGAAGGAAAGGAATGCCATACGGTTTTTGGAAGGCAGATTTTGCTGGACTGTTTTTTTTTACACCATGTCCCATTTGAAGCTCCCCTGATGCACCCCTAGAGTAGAAACTCCATAAAAGTGACCCCATCTAAGAAACTACACCCCTCAAGGTATTCAAAACTGATTTTACAAACTTTGTTAACCCTTTAGGTGTTGCACAAGATTTAATGGAAAATAGAGATACAATTTCAAAATTTCACTTTTTTGGCAGATTTTCCATTTTAATATTTTTTTTCCAGTTACAAAGCAAGGGTTAACAGCCAAACAAAACTCATTATTTATGGCCCTGATTCTGTAGTTTACAGAAACACCCCATATGTGGTCGTAAACTGCTGTACGGGCACACGGCAGGGCGCAGAAGGAAAGGAATGCCATACGGTTTTTGGAAGGCAGATTTTGCTGGACTGGTTTTTTTGACACCATGTCCCATTTGAAGCCCCCCTGATGCACCCCTAGAGTAGAAACTTCAAAAAAGTGACCCCATTTTAGAAACTACAGGATAGGGTGTCAGTTTCGTTGGTACGAGTTTAGGGTACATATGATTTTTGGTTGCTCTATGTTACACTTTTTGTGCGGCAAGGTAACAAGAAATAGCTTTTTTGGCACCGTTTTTTTTTTTGTTATTTACAACATTCATCTGAAAGGTTGGATCATGTGGTAATTTTATAGAGCAGGTTGTCACGGACGCGGCGATACCTAATGTGTATACAATTTCTTTTTATTTATGTAAGTTTTACACAATGAATTAATTTTTAAAACAAAAAAAAGTTTTAGTGTCTCCATAGTCTAAGAGCCATAATTTTTTCAGTTTTTGGGCGATTATCTTAAGTAGGGTCTCATTTTTTGCGGGATGAGATGACGGTTTGATTGGCACTATCTTGGGGTGCATATGACTTTTTGATTGCTTGCTATTACACTTTTTGTGACGTAAGATGACAAAAAATAGCTTTTTTTACACCGTTTTTATTTTTATTTATTTACGGTGGTCATCTGAGGGGTTAGGTCATGTGATATTTTTATAGAGCCGGTCGATACGGATGCAGAAATACCTAATATGTATACTTTTTTTATTTATGTAAGTTTTACACAATGATTTCATTTTTGAAACCAAAAAAAATCATGTTTTAGTGTTTCCATAGTCTAAGAGCCATAGTTGTTTCAGTTTTGGGGCGATTATCTTGGGTAGGGTATGATTTTTGCGGGATGAGATTTTACGGTTTGATTGTTACAATTTTGGCGTACATACGACTTTTTTGATCACTTTTATTACCTTTTTTGGGAAGTAAGGTGGGCAAAATTTCAATTTCATCATAGTTTTTTATTTAATTTTTTTATGGCGTTCACCGTTCGGGTAAAGTAACATGACCGTTTTATAGATAAGGTCGTTACGGACACGGCGATACCAAACATGTGTAGGGAATTTTATTTTTTTCATTTTTAATCAGTGATAAATGTGTTTTTTGATTTTTACTTTATTTTCACTTTTTTTCTGACCCAGACCCACTTGGTTCTTGAAGATCCAGTGGGTCTGATGTCTGTATAATACAGTACAGTACAATATATAGTGTACTGTACTGTATTTTACACTTTGTCTGAACAGATCTATGCCTTTTTAGCACAGATCTGTTCAGCACCATGGACAGCAGGATGCCTGAGACGGCGTCCTGTTGCCATGGGAACCTTCCCCGTCTGCTCAGTACTGGTCAGAACTTCGCAGACGGGGAAGGGTAAGGACGGGGCTGTCGGGGGGCTGTCTGGGGGCTCTCTCCCTCTCCATCGGGGGGCTGCAAAGGCACAGCAGCCCCCCGATGGGAGAGGGAGGGAGCTCCCTGAGCTGTTAACCTTTTCCATACAGCGGTCTGTACGGACCGCGGTATGGAAAGAGTTAAACGGCTGACATCGCATCGCAGATGTCAGCTGTTTATACCAGGGTGTCAGCAATGTGCTGGCACCCTGGTATACCCACTGTACACCAACGATTATTTAAGGGGAGGCGGGCGGGGGATCGCGATCCCGCCTCCCGCACCGCCCGCACCCCTCCCCCTGCACCTCCCACCGGGCTAAAATCACTCAGGGGTGCAGGGGGGGGGGATACAGATAAACTTTAGGAATACTAAAGTTTCTGAGAAATCGCAGCAAACCGCAGGTCTGAATTGACCTGCGGTTTGCCGCGATCGCCGACATGGGGGGGGGTCACGGGACCCCCCCGCTCATTTAGCCTAGGTGCCTGCTCAATGATTTGAGCAGGCACCGGGTTCCGATCATTGCCAGCCGCACGGCAGTGATCGAAAATACACAGGGCGTACATGTACGCCCTGTGTCCTTAAGTACCAGGGCACAAGGGCGTACCTGTACGCCCTATGTCCTTAAGGGGTTAAACAACACAATGTAACTCCAAGTCAATCACACTTCTGTGAAATCAAACTGTCCACTTAGGAAGCAACACTGAGTGACAATCAATTTCACATGCTGTTGTGCAAATGGGATAGACAACAGGTGGAAATTATAGGCAATTAGCAAGACACCCCCAATAAAGGAGTGGTTCTGCAGGTGGTGACCACAGACCACTTCTCAGTTCCTATGCTTCCTGGCTGATGTTTTGGTCACTTTTGAATGCTGGCGGTGCTTTCACTCTAGTGGTAGCATGAGACGGAGTCTACAACCCACACAAGTGGCTCAGGTAGTGCAGCTTATCCAGGGTGGCACATCAATGCGAGCTGTGGCAAGAAGGTTTGCTGTGTCTGTCAGCGTAGTGTCCAGAGCATGGAGGCACTACCAGGAGACAGGCCAGTACATCAGGAGACGTGGAGGAGGCCGTAGGAGGGCAACAACCCAGCAGCAGGACCGCTACCTCCGCCTTTGTGCAAGGAGGAACAGGAGGAGCACTGCCAGAGCCCTGCAAAATTACCTCCAGCAGGCCACAAATGTGCATGTGTCTGCTCAAACAGTCAGAAACAGACTCCATGAGGGTGATATGAGGGCCCGACGTCCACAGGTGGGGGTTGAGCTTACAGCCCAACACCATGCCGGACGTTTGGCATTTGCCAGAGAACACCAAGATTGGCAAATTCGCCACAGATGAAAGCAGGTTCACACTGAGCACATGTGACAGACGTGACAGAGTCTGGAGACGCCGTAGAGAACGTTCTGCTGCCTGCAACATCCTCCAGCATGACCGGTTTGGCATTGGGTCAGTAATGGTGTGGGGTGGCATTTCTTTGGAGGGCCGCACAGCCCTCCATGTGCTCGCCAGAGGTAGCCTGACTGCCATTAGGTACCGAGATGAGATCCTCAGACCCCTTGTGAGACCATATGCTGGTGCGGTTGGCCCTGGGTTCCTCCTAATGCAAGACAATGCTAGACCTCATGTGGCTGGAGTGTGTCAGCAGTTCCTGCAAGACGAAGGCATTGATGCTATGGACTGGCCCGCCCGTTCCCCAGACCTGAATCCAATTGAGCACATCTGGGACATCATGTTTCGCTCTAACCACCAACAGACTGTCCAGGAGTTGGCAGATGCTTTAGTCCAGGTCTGGGAGGAGATCCCTCAGGAGATTCTCCGCCACCTCATCAGGAGCATGCACAGGCGTTGTAGGGAGGTCATACAGGCACGTGGAGGCCACACACACTACTGAGCCTCATTTTGACTTGTTTTAAGGACATTACATCAAAGTTGGATCAGCCTGTAGTGTGTTTTTCCACTTTAATTTTGAGTGTGACTCAAAATCCAGACCTCCATGGGTTGAAAAATTTGATTTCCATTTTTTTTATTTTTGTGTGATTTTGTTGTCAGCACATTCAACTATGTAAAGAACAAAGTATTTCAGAAGAATATTTTATTAATTCAGATCTAGGTTGTGTTATTTTTGTGTTCCCTTTATTTTTTGAGCAGTGTATATATATATATATATATATATATATTTATATATATATCTATGGTGAGACGGTTGCAAGTACTCTTCTGATATGATTTCATCGAGCAGTTTTGATGGGGGGGGGGGGTTACACTCGCCCTGAGAGAAATTTTACCTAGAAACTGCACTGGTCCAATCAATATTAAAGAAGGCCCTGATCTTAGCTTCCTCACATTTCTATCATCATCTTACAACCTGGAGTCCCCACAGTGTTATCCTGCTGCTCGCTGTGCCCCCCATAACCCCAAATACTATCCTGAAGAAAAATGTGTGCCCCCATAGTAATAGTGCTCCTCATAGTCCCACCAATAGTAATTCCCTTCTAAAATGCCCTTATTAGTAATACTGCCACCTACAGTGCCCCCAACAGTGAAAATGCTCCCCAAGAATGCCCCTACAGTGCCCCCAACCGTGATAACGCTCCCCAAGAGTGCCCCCATTAGTAGAATAAACAGTATTAATAATACCCTCACAGAGCCCCCAGTAGAAATAAGGCCCCTTATTGTTCCCCCAGAGGTAATAAAGCTCTTTACAGACCCCCTCAGTAGTAATAAGGTCCCCATAGTGCTCTTAATAGAAATAAGCCAGATCTATGTCCCT
This sequence comes from Bufo bufo, assembly GCF_905171765.1. Classification (NCBI taxonomy): domain Eukaryota; kingdom Metazoa; phylum Chordata; class Amphibia; order Anura; family Bufonidae; genus Bufo; species Bufo bufo. Next base: position 239,740,204 of record NC_053389.1, on the reverse strand, counting down.
CCTACAGATCCCCCAGTAGTAATAAGAACACCTATAATGTCCCCTGTATTTATAATACCCCTATAGTGCCCCCAGTATTATACTACCCCTACTGTTATAATGGTCAAACTCAAGTGCCCCCAGTATTTATAATGCCCCCTGCAATGCCCCATGTAGTTATATTCCTCCCTCCACCATACAGTGCCATGTAAATAACATCACATCATCTCTCCTGCCCCCTCCAAAATACAGTCCCATGTAAATAATATCACTCCCTCCCTTCAGCTCCTCTAATATATAGTCCCATGTAAATAACACTATTTCCCTCCCTCTGCCATAGAGTCCCATGTAAATAACATCATACCATAAGAGATGGCCTTGTGGTTCGCCCGGCGGTTGTTTCGCAGCGAACTTTGCTCGTTCGCGGTTCGCCGAACATGCGAACATTTGGCAATGTCTGCCGGTGCCATATTCTTTTGCATTGTGCCGAACTTTGACCCATAACACATCCATCAGGGGGGACAGGACAGCCATTTGAGACGTTTCAGCACATGGACACACCCCGTACCCTATAAATAAACCCAGTCTGGCAGCCATTTTACATTCAGTTTTTTGGCAGTGTAGGGAGAGGTTGCTGTGTGGAGCAGGGACAGACTGTTAGGGACACTAAACGCTAGCTAATAGGGCCACAAAAGTTTTTTTAAGGACTGATATAGGTGTGCTATCGATAGGTGTGACATACTGAGGGGTGTGATTTACTTATAATATACTTTCTAACATAGAAAGTATAACCTAGTGCATTTGTATTGTGCAGCAGTTGTGTGCGGTTCTGCTGCGGTACTGCAGCTAGATAGAGGGACAAGCACTATTGGAATAGCTAATTGCAACTGGAGTGATATACCTGTTGCCCCCCCCCCCCCCCCCCAAAAAAAAAAAAACTGATTGAGGGGGGTAATATACCTATAATATACAGTACAGACCAAAAGTTTGGACACACCTTCTCATTCAAAGAGTTTTCTTTATTTTCATGACTATGAAGGCATCAAAACTATGAATTAACACATGTGGAATTATATACATAACAAACAAGTGTGAAACAACTGAAAATATGTCATATTCTAGGTTCTTCAAAGTAGCCACCTTTTGCTTGGATTACTGCTTTGCACACTCTTGGCATTCAATTGATGAGCTTCAAGAGGTAGTCCCCTGAAATGGTCTTCCAACAGTCTTGAAGGAGTTCCCAGAGATGCTTAGCACTTGTTGGCCCTTTTGCCTTCACTCTGCGGTCCAGCTCACCCCAAACCATCTCGATTGGGTTCAGGTCCGGTGACTGTGGAGGCCAGGTCATCTGGCGCAGTACCCAATCACTCTCCTTCATGGTCAAATAGCCCTTACTTTCAAAGTTTTCCCAATTTTTCGGCTGACTGACTGACCTTCATTTCTTAAAGTAATGATGGCCACTCATTTTTCTTTACTTAGCTGCTTTTTTCTTGCCATAATACAAATTCTAACAGTCTATTCAGTAGGACTATCAGCTGTGTATCCACCTGACTTCTCCTCAACGGAACTGATGGTCCCAACCCCATTTATAAGGCAAGAAATCCCACTTATTAAACTTGACAGGGCACACCTGTGAAGTGAAAACCATTTCAGGGGACTACCTCTTGAAGCTCATCAAGAGAATGCCAAGAGTGTGCAAAGCAGTAATCCAAGCAAAAGGTGGCTACTTTGAAGAACCTAGAATATGACATATTTTCAGTTGTTTCACACTTGTTTGTTATGTATATAATTCCACATGTGTTAATTCATAGTTTTGATGCCTTCAGTGTGAATCTACTATTTTCATAGACATGAAAATAAAGAAAACTCTTTGAATGAGAAGGTGTGTCCAAACTTTTGGTCTGTACTGTACCTTCTAACATAGAAAGTATATTATAGTGCATTTGTATTGTGCAGCAGTTGTGTGCCGTTCTGCTGAAATATTGCAGCTAGATAGAGGGACAAACGCTATTGGAATAACTAATTGCAACTGGTGTGATATACCTGTTGCCACAAAAAAAAAAACGATTAAGGGGTGCGATATACCTGAGGCCTGCGATACACCAGCTTCCACCAAATACTCATTAAGAGGTTCTATATACCCGTTTCCACAAAATACTGATAGAGAGGATTGATATACCGGCTTCCATCAAATATTGATTGAGGCCTGCGATACAACAGCTTCCACCAAATATTGATTAAGGGGTTTGATATACCAGCTTCCAGCAAATGCTCATTAAGGGGTTCTATTGTCACGGCTGAGGATGGGGAAAACCCTCAGCCGTGCGGTATCAGGAGATGTAAGGTCGCTACTTGGCCAGTAACACAGAATTAGGGAGCAGGTCACCTCCTAGAGCTTCCCTAATCTGACCCTGACTCCTAGCTGCATGAGCCGCCCTTGAAGGTAGGAGGGCTCATGCTCAGGAACCTTGGATCCCTTCTGACCCTCCGTCGATCCCTGTACTAGGAGCTGGGTAGACAGCCCGTTCCTCCTGGACACGGAGTAACAGGAGTCTAAAATGGCCAAGCTACAAAGGGGAACAGAAACAGAGATATGGCAATGACAGGTAAGTGAGACTAGTACCACACTTACCTGCCACAGACACACAACCTGGAACCCACGTGCAAGTGCTGCTGTCCGCAAACAACACAAAGGACACCGCACACACAGACATCACACGGGAACCCAGGAAACCATATTCTGCAATAAATAAAGACCAAACAAACATCTTCTAAACACCATACATAAACCTATGACCACAAGGGTGGCCCCCACTGGCAGATGGAATACACAGGCGGCTGTTCCAGCTAACCATGGCTGAAGGACCCCTCAGACAAGTGATATTCACTGAGGCTTTATAGGGCCAAGTAGCCACACCCACAGTCAGACACACCCAGTGCACACACACACTAGGGAGGAGGTTAACCTTTCCAACACCAGGCAAGGGAAGACGGACTCTTAAAGGGGAATACACACATAAGCAAACACACTTCACCTGTTGCCGCGGGCAACGGCATGCATGGCAAACATGTCCTGGGGATCAGCCATAGGGCTGAGACACTGTCACCACATGCACACGACACCACACGTTGCCACGGGCAACCAAGTGAAGGAAAGTGTCACAAAACAAACCACTGGCCGTGACATCTATATACCTGTTTCCACAAAACACTGATAAAGAGGATTGATATACCAGCTTCCACCAAATATTGATTAAGGGGTTTGATATACCAGATTCCAGCAAATACTCATTAAGGGGTTCTATATACCTGTTTCCACAAAATACTGAGCGAGGGGATTGATATGCCGTCTTCCACCAAATACTTTTTAAGGGGCTCTATATACCTGTTTCCAAAAAATACTGATAGAGGGGATTGATATACCAGCTTCCACCTAATATAGATTGAGGCCTGCGATACACCAGCTTCCAACAAATATTGATTAAGGGGTTTGATATACCGGCTTCCAGCAAATACTCATTAAGGGGCTCTATATACCTGTTTCCACAAAATACTGATAGAGGGGATTGATATACCGGTTTTCACCAAATATTGATTGAGGCCTGCGATACACCAGCTTCCCCCAAATATTGATTAAGGGGTTTGATATACCGGCTTCCAGCAAATACTCATTAAGGGGTTCTATATACCTGTTTCCACAAAATACTGAGAGAGGGGATTGATATACCGGTTTTCACCAAATATTGATTGAGGCCTGCGATACACCGGCTTCCACCAAATATTGATTAAGGGGTTTGAAATACCTGCTTCCAGCAAATACTCATTAAGGGGTTCTATATACCTGTTTCCACAAAATACTGATAGAAGGGATTGATATAACAGCTTCCACCAAATATTGCTTAAGGTGTTTGATATATCAGATTCCGGCAAATACTCATTAAGGGGTTCTATATACCTGTTTCTGTTGAGGAAGGGTTGAGACGTATGCATATATCCATGCATGCCTGCAAACACGTGCGGGCATGTATGGTATATATATGCATACATTAACCACCGCATCATGGGGTGATGTGCGCAGATGTGCCCAGCATCTGCGCACGTCTGCCCATGGTGATCCCCAGGGGCTCATGGTGGCCCTTGTGGGAAATATGTGGTCCCTGGAAGCTGTGCCCCCTTATAATCCCCCTTATATTAGTATATATATGTGCCCCCTTATATGTGTCCCCTTATAGTTAGTATATATTTCCTGTATGACCGTGTATATATTGGCCCTGTATGGCAAGTGGGGACATATGCATGTCCCCTGTATGTGATGCCCCAGATATATGCGAGGGTGTGTGTATATATAGATATGTGTGTATGTATTTGCACACGTATCTATGTATATACACTTATGTCAGCATGACAGTATGTATGTGGGCTTATTGCTGCCCATTCATACCCCCGGTTTTGTATGTGTTTATAGATGTGCCCCAAGCATCTGTGGATATATATATATATATATATATATATATGGGCCTATAACTGCCCATGTATGCCCCAGGTTTATAATGAGTATATATGTGTATATAGATGCGCCCCAAGTATCTATTTACATATATATACTTAAATGCCCCCCAGAGGGACAGCGTTTAGCCAGTTCCTGCAGATGGCTGGTGACTTCAAAGGCTAAGCAGTTGCCTTTTGTTGATTTTATCAGCCTAGTTACTTATGTTTGGGACATGGCTGGGTGTGTGGTGTTGCTAGCCTCAGGGGGCCAACTGGCAGCCCTGAGTGCAGGTATACGTCACAGTGACACTATGATGTCACATCCCTGAAGAAGGAGGAGGGGGGCTGCTTTTGTGCTATAAAGCCCCCAGCAGGGCAAACATGCTGGCTCTTGCAACCAGACTAGACACATGGGAGAGTGCAGCTCCATTATGACTGCCTGGAAGAGGCCTACTAACGCTGGAAGGATTAAGTATATCCCCTGACCCCCGACCGCTATATCTCTCCCCTGGTTAACCCATACCCCTGGTCCTGTAACCCCTATATTTGTGTCCCTGATGTGCACCTTGGGCCCTGCCTTATAACCCTTGCCCCTGATGTGTACCCTGGGCCCTGATTTACCCTTGCCGTGTTACTGGACACCCTGATCCCCCAAACCCTTGCCTTATTGTATCCTTGTTTGTACCCCTGATCCTGTGCCACTGGTTCCCCTGATTGTATTTGTGGTTCAGTTACACCCCCCTGATGACCCCCACTGTATCTCCACCGTGTAACCCTTTCCCTACCCTGATTAACCCCTGGTGGTAACCCCTGCCACACCCCCCCCCCCCCCTCACTGTACACTTGCAGGGTATTTACCCTTGCATGGCTGTACAGTTCTGATATTATCCCCATTGTTAACCCTTTGTGTTTGTGGTCGGTTTACACCCCTGTAAGGCCACCATTAACCCTCGTCGTACCCCGTAGGGACAGTGAATAGTCAGGTGGGGTGGGCTGTTATTACTTGTATGTGTGAATTGTCTAGTTAGTTTATGGGTGGAATATGGGAATGTGTAGTGTAGTTTAGGATTGTATATTTAGTGCTGTATTGCAGTGTACTGCGTGCGTAGTGTATTGTTAGTATTGTGTGCGTAGTGTATTGTTAGTGTATTGCGTGGTGTAATAAATACCGTTATATTTGTACCCTTTTGTGTAGCGTGTACTTGTTAGCGGTAGCGAGTTAGTAAGGCGCATGCAGCTAGCATAGCGATCAGTGAAGAGCATAGCGAAAGTATTGTTATTATATAAAGGCATAAATAGGCGGAGTTATCACTAGATGGCTCCTCCTATTTATGAATATTAATTATTGATATTTGCATAAATATTGGTGATTAATATTCCCCCTTTACAGTTTCCACAAAATACTGATAGAGTTGATTGATATACCGGCTTCCACCAAATATAGATTGAGGCCTGCGATACACCAGCTTTCACCAAATATTGATTAAAGGGTTTTATATACCAGCTTCCAGCAAATGGTCAATAAGGGGTTCTATATACTTGTTTCCAGAAAACACTGATAAAGAGGATTGATATTCCAGCTTCCACCAAATATAGATTGAGGCCTGCGATACAACAGCTTCCACCAAATATTGATTAAGGGGTTTGATATACCAGCTTCCAGCAAATACTCATTAAGAGGTTCTATATACCTTTTTCCACAAAATACTGATAGAGTTGATTGATATACCGGCTTCCACCAAATAGTGATTGAGGCCTGAGATAAACCAACTTCCACCAAATATTGATTACGGGGTTTGATATACCAGCTTCTAGAAAATACTCATTAAGGGGTTCTATATACCTGTTTCCACAAAATACTGATAGAGGGGATTGATATACTGGCTTCCACTAAATATAGACTGAGGCCTGCGATACACCAGCTTCCACCAAATATTGATTAAGGGGTTTGATATACCAGCTTCCAACAAATACTCATTAAGGGGTTCTACGTATATACCTGTTTCCACAAAATACTGATTGAGGGGATTGATATACTGGCTTCCACTAAATATAGATTGAGGCCTGCGATACACCAGCTTCCACCAAATATTGATTAAGGGGTTTGATATACCAGCTTCCAACAAATACTCATTAAGGGGTTCTACGTATATACCTGTTTCCACAAAATACTGATTGAGGGGATTGATATACCGGCTTTCACCAAATACTTTTTAAGGGGCTCTATATACCTGTTTCCAAAAAATACTGATAGAGGGGATTGATATACCAGCTTCCACCAAATATAGATTGAGGCCTGCGATACACCGGCTTCCACCAAATATTGATTAAGGGGATTGATATACCGGCTTCCACCAAATACTCATTAAGGGGTTCTATATACCTGTTTCCACAAAATACTGATAGAGGGGATTGATATAACAGCTTCCACCAAATATTGATTGAGGTCTGCGATACAACAGCTTCCACCAAATATTGATTAAAGAGTTTGATATACCAGATTCCAGCAAATCCTCATTAAGGGGTTATATATACATGTTTCCACAAAATACTGATGGAGGGGATTGATATACTATCTTCCACCAAATATTGATTGAGGCCTGTGATACAACAGCTTCCACCAAATATTGATTAACGGGTTTGATATACCGGTTTCCAGCAAATACTCATTAAGGGGTTCTATATACCTGTTTCCACAAAATACCGATAGAGGGGATTGATATACCGGCTTCCACCAAATATAGATTGAGGCCTGCGATACACCGGCTTCCACCAAATATTGATTAAGGGGTTTGATATACCACAATATTGATTGAGGCCTGCGATATACCTGCTTCTATAAATACTGCTCTTCTATGGGGACTTTGTCACAGGGTCATTTTGAAAATGACAGGCAGAAGAAGAGGCAGGCCATTCCGCAGGGGTGGTAGGGGTCGGAGCCTAAGTGGGAAGTTGGAGAAGGTGCATGCGATTGAGTCAAAGGATGCACCAGAGTTGGTTGAGTGGCTCACTCAGCCTTCCGCTTCTGCACCCTCCTCACTCTGCTGTTTGCACCCCCAAAGACACCACCACCACCACTACCACCACCATAGCCCCTCCACTCGAGTCAGAGAAATAATTTTCCCATTCATTCCCAGACCGTACAGATGCGCAGCCATTCTTGGCATCGGATCAGGAAGAGGAGGTAGCAACGGCCGTTACCCAGCGGTCTGACGACAGTACCCAGGTCATCATAAGGACGGAGGTCCCTGCTGTTGCTGCCTACTCCGAGATCTCTAATGTAAGTGGTGGTGAAGGTGACGATGATGACGTGTCGATGTGTAACAGCCCAGAGTTGTGTTACTACACGCCTCTACCCTGCTGCTATCTTCTAGGAGCCTTTATACTGTCATCAGATGTAATTTACATTTTGTCCTCCACAAATGTGCATACAAAACTATGTTAAATACAATTGTTCATGGTTACCAGTAGGTGGCAGCAACCCATTGGCAAGTATGGTTTAGTGTTTAGTGTATCTGAGCTGGAATGGGAGCAACACCGTCAGAACCCACAAAGACACACTCGGGGCGCTCCACGTCCTGCCTCTTCTCCTTCTCCTCCCATTTGTCCTACACTTCACCTTCCACCGTGCCGTCGTCGCGTTCATCTGGCAAAAGGCAGGCTTCCGTTGCCCAAATGTTCGAATGTAAAAAGTTGATGACGCCGGATAACCTTCTTGCCCAATGGCTGACCGCTGGCTTGTCGGAAACTGCCATATAAACTGGTGGATTCGGAGGCCTTTAGAATTTTTTTTGCCATTGGCACACCACAATGGAAGGTCCCCAGAAGGAAATATTTCTCCCAGAAGGGCATCCCAGAGCTATATGACCATGTTCAGTGGAAAGTAAATGTATCTCTGGCACACAGTGTCGGTGCCAAGATACATCTGACCACAGACACGTGGTCTAGCAAACACGGGCAGGGAAGGTACATAACTTTTACTGCCCACTGAGTGAACCTTCTGATGGCTGTCAAGCATGCAACCCGTGGCACCGTGTGGATTTAGTGTTACCCCCACGGATTGCACACAGACCTGCCTCTTCTTCTCCTCCTACTCCATCCTCCATCTCCTCCTTGGCTGACTCCTCCTTTTACACTGCTAACGTTTCTTCCGCCGCACCCCCCAAGCTTAACAGAACCTATTCAACGTGCCAGGTGAGACGTTGCTATGCTGTGCTGCGGCTGTTGTGCCTAGAAGCCAAGAGCCACACCGGTCCTGCACTGCTTTCAGCTCTGTGGTCACAGGCTGATCAGTGGCTAACCCTGCTCAATTTGACAGTTGGTAAAGTGGTGTGCGACAACAGTGCGTGCTGAAACAGGGCAAAATGACACACGTGCCATGCATAGCACACGTCCTGAACTTAGTCGTGCAGCGATTCGTTGCCATATATAGCTCGGGGTCCAGAACATCTTGCGGCAGGCCAGGAAAATCTCTAGCCATTTTAGATCTTACACGGCCATGGCTCACCTTGCTGACATTCAATGGCTACACCACCTGCCCGTCAGACGTCTGATTTGTGACAGCCCGACCTGCTGGAACTCCACCTTGTATATGCTTGATAGGCTGCTCCAGCAGCAACGTGCCATTACCGACAACCTGTGTGAACTCTGCAGCAGGACAGGTTCTGAGGAGCTCGGTTTCTATTCACCGTGCCAGTGGCTGCTCATGCGTGATGCATGCAGACTTCTGTGGCCATTTGATGAGATCACCAAACTGGTCAGTCGCAGCCAGGGCACCATCAGTGACATCGTACCTTACGCCTTTTTTCTGGAGCCTGCATTGTGTTGTGTCATTGATCAAGCCGTCGAGGAGCAGGAGCTGGAAGATGAGGAAGTCGCTATGCTGAATGAATTCCCAGGGGGGGCTACTCCATCTGAGACAAGTCAGCAGGAGTCTGAAGAGGAGTCAAAGGAGGATGGTGGCTGGGGGGAAGAGGAGGAGGAGATAGAAGAGCAGGCTTTAAACTTTTCGGGGATCCCTGGGGTTGTCCATGGCTGGAGGAAGGAGACCGAGGACGACATTCTCCTGGGCAATGAGCAGGAGCCAGTGCGCTCCACCGCTTCCAATTCAGTGAAAATGGGGCCTTCATGCTCCAGTGTTTGAAGAGGGACCCCATATAAAAAGTATAAAGGGCAAGGACTAGTACTGGGTTGCAACGTACTTAGACCCCCGGTACAAACAAAAAATTGCAGACATGTAACCAGCATCATAGAGGGCTGTCAGAATGCAGCATTTCCAGGCCTTGCTGCGAGAGATGCTGCATTCTGCTGTTGCGGGCGCGCGCAGAGGAATTTCCACCCACAGCGAAACAGGTGCGGGTACCAATGCTACCGTGCCTGCAAGAAGAGGGCGGTTTGAAGATGTATTGGTCACTTTAAGTATGAGATCATTCTTGCAGCCAACCCATCGACAGCCGCCCTCCGGATCCAGCCTCACAGTACGCCTAGACCGATAGGTGTCCGACTACATCGGGTTAACGGCCGATGTGGATGCTCTGAGAAGCAAATAACCCCTGGACTACTGGGTTTGCAGGCTTTACCTGTGGCCAGAGCTGCCACAATTTGCCATGGAACTCTTGGCTTGCCCCTGGTCGAGTGTCCTGTCCGAAAGGACGTTCAGCGCAGCAGGGGGGATCGTGACCGATAAGCGCACTCGCCTAGTTTACTACAGGACTACCTCACATTTCTAAAAATTAATGAGGAATGGATCTCGGAGGAATTCAACACCTGTGATGACCACATTTAATTGAATTTCCTCATGCCAGCCCACACATATACACCATACCCCAGAACAAAAAATGGTCCTTGTCTAATGTAAATCCAACGGCATAAAAGGCCTTTTTGTTTCTGTGAATGCCTAATGTTTGGGGCCTGTACTCCACTGGCCTGCATTAAAATTGTTATCCAATGACCATCTAATATACACTGCTCAAAAAAATAAAGGGAACACCTAAACAACACAATGTAACTCCAAGTCAATCACACTTCTGTGAAATCAAACTGTCCACTTAGGAAGCAACACTGAGTGACAATCAATTTCACATGCTGTTGTGCAAATGGGATAGACAACAGGTGGAAATTATAGGCAATTAGCAAGACACCCCCCAATAAAGGAGTGGTTCTGCAGGTGGTGACATAGAAACATAGAATGTGTCGGCAGATAAGAACCATTTGGCCCATCTAGTCTGCCCAATATACTGAATACTATGGATAGCCCCCGGCCCTATCTTATATGAAGGATGGCCTTATGCCTATCCCATGCATGCTTAAACCCCTTCACTGTATTTGCAGCTACCACTTCTGCAGGAAGGCTATTCCATGCATCCACTACTCTCTCAGTAAAGTAATACTTCCTTATATTACTTTTAAACCTTTGCCCCTCTAATTTAAAACTGTGTCCTCTTGTGGTAGTTTTTCTTCTTTTAAATATGCTCTCTTCCTTTACCGAGTTGATTCCCTTTATGTATTTAAAAGTTTCTATCATATCCCCTCTGTCTCTTCTTTCTTCCAAGCTATACATATTAGGGTCCTTTAACCTTTCCTGGTAAGTTTTATCCTGCAATCCATGTACTAGTTTAGTAGCTCTTCTCTGAACTCTCTCTAGAGTATCTATATCCTTCTGGAGATATGGCCTCCAGTACTGCGCACAATACTCCAAGTGAGGTCTCACCAGTGTTCTGTACAGCGGCATAAGCACTTCACTCTTTCTACTGCTTATACCTCTCCCTATACATCCAAGCATTCTGCTGGCATTTCGTGCTGCTCTATTACATTGTCTTCCCACCTTTAAGTCTTCTGAAATAATTACTCCTAAATCCCTTTCCTCAGATACTGAGGTCAGGACTGTGTCAAATATTCTATATTCTGCCCTTGGGTTTTTACGCCCCAGGTGCATTATCTTGCACTTTAACCACAGACACTTCTCAGTTCCTATGCTTCCTGGCTGATGTTTTGGTCACTTTTGAATGCTGGCGGTGCTTTCACTCTAGTGGTAGCATGAGACGGAGTCTACAACCGCAAATTTTTAAGGCTTTTGACCTCACAGTACTTGTCAACGTTTTAGACTTTACATTTGCTAACTAGTGGTCCCTAGGGACCTATTTACGTTTTTGGATCCAGTACTGTTTTATCTTTTAAAACTTCACTTTTATTTCATTGTTTTAATAAATACAGTCCTTTTATTCAAATATTTTTATTTTGTTACTATGTTACAGACGTGTTTAAAACTATCAGTGATGCGGAATAGCTCTGGATTCTTTACTCTTATTGATATATATTCTTATGTTGGTGCATAGCATTTACTGCGAGCTTCTTAATAAGTGGCTCTTTTTTTTCATTCATGTGTGGCAACTATTTAGAACAGGGGGAGGGAGGGGAAGGGGAGAGGGGGACTGAGGGAGAGGGGAGGTGGAGGGGATATTATCTATTACCCTCACTGAAGGAGACGATGTGTTAGGGGAGCGTCACGATTTATTGACTATTACCATTCCCTTAGGTATAGGGACATGTATTATACTATTAGACTGATGGTAACAACTATTCGTTTTCTTATTGAGACATTCCTCCTCTCACTTCTTATCAATCACTCTCTATCTCCTATGCGCGTTCCTCCTCTCACTTCTCACTTCATGTCAAACTGTCTCCATCTCCTATGTACTCCTAGTAGCCTCTACCTCCTATACTGACTGCATCTATTCAGGTCTAAGCCCTATGGTTCGCTGCTGCTATAGCGTTTTCTTTATTATCACTGTTAGTGGAGCTTTTCCGCATGTCACTGCCTAAAAAGCACTAAATCTCACACGCCCTGCATCCCGACATGTTTCGCTGTTACACAGCGTCTTCAGGGGATGATGCAGGTGTGAGTGTTGGGGGCGGGGTCCAGCCTTTGAAGGCTCGCTTCAGGTCACATGCTTTCAGCCTCCAATCACTTGCTGGTACATCATGCCCATATGTTTCTTTTATTCACACCCTCTTTTTTAATTGGCTCCGCTTAGTCATGTGCTGGTGACTCACAGACATGCATCACGTCACTGGGATCGTGGTGCACGGCATTATAATTTATTCACGCCCTCTTTTTTTTCCATTCGGCTCCGGTCCATCATGTGATCATGACACGTCACTGGGATCATCTTTAACTGCGTTACCGCGAGACCTCCGCTATTCTCGCGCATGCGCGAGGACATATATATTTCTGTCATAGGATTTGTTAACTACCCGATCTGCGCATGCCTGCGAACTTAGGCTTTCACAGTTCGTTTCTATTCTATCGCGTTATCGACGCAGGCGCGGACTCTTAGCTGGATTACCCTGGCCTTTCATCGTTTCTGTGGTACTTCATTCTTTATACTGGTACTGTATGCAGTTTCTGTTCAGCACTTGTCTTCTGCCAAAATCTTCATGTACCCACATTTCCCTAATTATATTTTATAGGTTTGGGTTTTATCTCCAGTTGGTCCTCCTATTTTCTATCTTTGGTGATCTTTACCTAATGACATATATGATGGTGTATACGTATTAATACATATACACCTTGTATGTGTACCATCTTTTACACCGGAGTTACATTTTACTTTCATTTCTTTGATGTTTGACATTCTTTTCTTTCTAGGGGGTGTTTATATTATATATATATTTATTTTTAATTTTTCTTTCTTTTTAAACCAGTTCACTGACCTCTTGGACCCCATGGTCACCATTTCACTTTCATGGTAGGCATATGCATGTCTGTACCTATATCTATACCTCTATACGCTCGTCATTGTGGGGATTCATTTTTTTGCGGGGATGGAGATATAGGGAGTTTTTAATGTCTAATTTTTCGATGTTTACTTTAAAGTATATAATAATTCAGCATTTATTTTCATTTCACTAATCACTCTTATCCACAACACCTTTATATTTTAGGGCCATACCTCCTCATGTATACCCCCATCTCCAACGACTGCCCCCACCTCATGATGAGCCTCCAAAGTGGACCTCCCACGGTCTAGACCACATCATCCGTTCTCATGGTAAGTATTTCCATATTGTTAATCGTTATTTTAGGTGTTTTTTAGAAAAATTATTTTTCGAGTTCTTTTTTATTTCTTTTTTCAGATTTTACATTTTTCACTTTTCATTTCTTCTTTAAGCATATAAGTGTCTTTTTACTTTTATGTGTTTTTTAGAAAAATAATTTTTCTAGTTCTTTTTTATTTCTTTTTTCCGGATTTTACATTTTTCACTTTTCATTTCTTCTTTAAGCATATAAGTGTCTTTTTACTTCACTCGGATGATCTTCCTTTGCCCCTCTAGCTAGTCTATTTACATAGCCTTATTCTTGATACTCTAAAGATACTTTATATCTATTATTATTCATTATTTTTACTTTTTTTCTTTTTACTGCTAGATTGCTTTATAAGAACGGTTGGAAGGTAAACCCTTCATTTATTCCTATTGGTGACAGGGATTTCAGCCGGTAGATCCACTTGGCCTCTTCCTGCTGTAGTTGATTGTCCACATCTCCTTGTCTAGGGCCCAATTTAACCTTCTGGATACCCCAGATTTCTAGGCCTGCTAGATTTCCCTTGTGATATTTGTTTATATGTCTCACTAGGGGTGTATCATCATCGGTGTTAAGGGTACTTAGATGTTTCGAAATCCTCCTCCTCAATTCCTGTATCGTTTTTCCAACGTAGATTTTGGGACATCTACATTGTATCGCGTAGACTACGCCAGTACTTTTACAATTGATGTACTCCCTGATGGTGTACTTCTTCCCATCATGTGGGTTTGTGAACTCTTTCTTTGGCACCATGAATTTACAAAATACACATCCCCCACAAGGGTATGACCCCTGTGTGGATAACCAGTTCTTTTTTGTGCACGTTTTTTTCTGGAAATGGCTATGAACCATGAGGTCTTTTAAATTTTGTCCTCTCCTGTATGTCACCGATGGATTAAAAGGCAACACCTCCTTTAGGTCTTTATCTGAGGTCAAAATATGCCAGTATTTTTTAAGTATCCCGTATATTCTCTGATGTTGATAATCGAACGTGCCTATACATCTTATTGTTTTGTCATTTTTTGGTACCTTTCTTTTGAACAGACTCTCCCTCTGGGAATGGTAATAGTCAATAAATCGTGACGCTTCCCTAACACATCGTCTCCTTCAGTGAGGGTAATAGATAATATCCCCTCCACCTCCCCTCTCCCTCAGTCCCCCTCTCCCCTTCCCCTCCCTCCCCCTGTTCTAAATAGTTGCCACACATGAATGGAAAAAAAGAGCCACTTATTAAGAAGCTCGCAGTAAATGCTATGCACCAACATAAGAATATATTTCAATAAGAGTAAAGAATCCAGAGCTATTCCGCATCACTAATAGTTTTAAACGCGTCTGTAACATAGTAACAAAATAAAAATATTTGAATAAAAGGACTGTATTTATTAAAACAATGAAATAAAAGTGAAGTTTTAAAAGATAAAACAGTACTGGATCCAAAAACGTAAATAGGTCCCTAGGGACCACTAGTTAGCAAATGTGGAGTCTACAACCCACACAAGTGGCTCAGGTAGTGCAGCTTATCCAGGATGGCACATCAATGCGAGCTGTGGCAAGAAGGTTTGCTGTGTCTGTCAGCGTAGTGTCCAGAGCATGGAGGCGCTACCAGGAGACAGGCCAGTACATCAGGAGACGTGGAGGAGGCCGTAGGAGGGCAACAACCCAGCAGCAGGACCGCTACCTCCGCCTTTGTGCAAGGAGGAACAGGAGGAGCACTGCCAGAGCCCTGTAAAATGACCTCCAGCAGGCCACAAATGTGCATTTGTCTGCTCAAACGGTCAGAAACAGACTCCATGAGGGTGATATGAGGGCCCGACGTCCACAGGTGGGGGTTGAGCCTACAGCCCAACACCGTGCAGGACGTTTGGCATTTGCCAGAGAACACCAAGATTGGCAAATTCGCCACTGGCGCCCTGTGCTCTTCACAGATGAAAGCAGGTTCACACTGAGCACATGTGACAGACGTGACAGAGTCTGGAGACGCCATGGAGAACGTTCTGCTGCCTGCAACATCCTCCAGCATGACCGGTTTGGCATTGGGTAAGTAATGGTGTGGGTGGCATTTCTTTGGAGGGCCGCACAGCCCTCCATGTGCTCGCCAGAGGTAGCCTGACTGCCATTAGGTACCGAGATGAGATCCTCAGACCCCTTGTGAGACCATATGCTGGTGCGGTTGGCCCTGGGTTCCTCCTAATGCAAGACAATGCTAGACCTCATGTGGCTGGAGTGTGTCAGCAGTTCCTGCAAGACGAAGGCATTGATGCTATGGACTGGCCCGCCCGTTCCCCAGACCTGAATCCAATTGAGCACATCTGGGACATCATGTCTCGCTCTATCCACCAACGTCACATTGCACCACAGACTGTCCAGGAGTTGGCAGATACTTTAGTCCAGGTCTGGGAGGAGATCCCTCAGGAGACCGTCCGCCACCTCATCAGGAGCATGCACAGGCGTTCTAGGGAGGTCATACAGGCACATGGAGGCCACACACACTACTGAGCCTCATTTTGACTTGTTTTAAGGACATCACATCAAAGTTGGATCAGCCTGTAGTGTGTTTTTCCACTTCCAGTCTAATATACCTTTAGCCCCATAATCACTTGATCTTTTCTGTACGGTGAATGCATAATTTTTGGGGCCTGTAATCTAACTGGCCAACAGTAAAATTGATAAATGGTGATCGCCTAATGTACCTCCAGCCACATAATCACTTGATCTTTTCTGTACGGTGAATGCCTAATTGTTATGGCCTCTGAGGAATTCAACAGCTGTGACGACCACATGTTATCGAATTTTACCTATTATCATTTGGGTTTTATTCAAGAGGGGAGATTTCGTTAGCCATGTTTTTAATCCAATTTTATATTTTTAGTTCTTTTAAACATATGAATTTGACATGTATTTGTACTGGACTACAGTAAAATCATTATCCAATGACCGTCTAATATACCTCCAGCCACATAATCACTTGATCTTTTCTGTTCGGTGAATGCACAATGTTTGGGGCCTGTACTCCACTGGCCTGCAGTTAAATTGTTATCCACTGACCGTCTAATATATCTCCAGCCACATAATCACTTGATCGTTTCTGTCCGGTGAATGCCTAATGTTTAGGGCCTGTACTCCAATGGCCTGCAGTAAAATTATTATACGGTGACTGCCTAAGGTACCTCCAGCCACATAATCACTTGTTCTTTTTTGTACGGTGAATGCCTAATGTTTGGGGCCTGTACTCCACTCACCTGCAGTAAAATTGTTATCCACTGACTATCTAATATACCTCCAGCCACTTAATCACTTTATCTTTTCTGTCTGGTGAATGCCTAGTGTTTAAGGCCTGTACTCCACTGGCCTGCAGTAAAATTGTTATCCACTGACCGTCTAATATACCTCCAGCCACTTAATCACTTGATCTTTTCTGCCTGGTGAATGCCTAGTGTTTAGGGCCTGTACTCCACTGGCCTGCAGTAAAATTGTTATCCACTAACCGTCTAATATACCTCCACCCACATAATCACTTGATCTTTTCTGTACGGTGAATGCATAATGTTTGGGGCCTGTACTTCACTGGCCTGCAGTAAAATTGATATCCGAAGACCGTCTAATATACCTACAGCCACATATTCACTTGATCTTTTCTGTCCGGTGTATGCCTAATGTTTGGGGCCTGTACTCCACTGACTTGCGTTAAAATTGATATCCAATGACCATCTAATATACTTCCAGCCACATAATCACTTGATCTGTTCTGTACGGTGAAGGCATCATTTTTGGGGCCTGTAATCTAACTGGCCAACAGTAAAATTGTTATACGATGACCGTCTAATGTACCTCCAGCAACATAATCAATGGTTCTTTTCTGTACGGTAAATGCCTAATTGTTGGGGCCTTGGAGGAATTCAACACCTGTTCGAACACGGGTTATCGAATTTTACCTATTATCATTTGGGGTTTATTCAAGAGGAGGAATTTCGTTGGCCAAGTTTTTAATACAATTTTATATTTTTAGTTCTTTTAAACATATGTATTTGACATGTATTTGTACTGGCCTACAGTAAAATTGTTGTCCAATGACAGTGTAATATACCTCCAGCAACATAATCACTTGATCTTTTCTGTACGGTGAATGCCTAATTGTTGGGGCCTTGGAGGAATTCAACACCTGTTCGAACACGGGTTATCGAATTTTACCTATTATCATTTGGGGTTTATTCAAGAGGAGGAATTTCGTTGGCCAAGTTTTTAATACAATTTTATATTTTTAGTTCTTTTAAACATATGTATTTGACATGTATTTGTACTGGCCTACAGTAAAATTGTTGTCCAATGACAGTGTAATATACCTCCAGCCACATAATCACTTGATCTTTTCTCTCCGGTGAATGCCTAATGTTTGGGGCCGGTACTTCACTGGCCTGCAGTAAAATTGATATCCACTTGTGATCACCGCCTCTGCTTGGTCTATTAACCCTCTCCACTCCTTGTACTGACATGCTATCTGTATTACCATTATGAGCCGCAGCGAAATGCAAGCTTGCGGCGGAAACATTTTTTACCTTAGCATGGTGTACATCAGAGATGTGACGGCAAATTCGAACTTTTAAGCAGTTTGATGTGCACCCGACGTACTGTAGATTACACAGAGAACATGTGATGCAATATACCACATATGTGGTGTTGCAATTAATGTATTGCTGAATGGTGTGAGTGGTATGATTGCTTGTAGACAGAATATGCGGGCCCATTCTCATATGTGAGCAACATGTGCATTTTTTATGTCCACATTTAAAATTACCTATGTGTCTCAGCCAGGTAGGCTGGGTCCCAGGTTTATCCTGGTAAAGAGAGGGGCTCACCATATTGGCTAAAGTAGCAGCACGTCGGGCAACACATTTAACACCGCTTTTTACAACATCACCCCAAACTTGGTCATATTTGAGAAGATGAAAATGTCTTTTGACAATGTTACATATTTGTGAGTATTCACAGCTATAACTCGTGGAAAAAATCACTTGCTTCTCTTTATGACCAAGTTTGGGCTTATTGTTTGGGAAAATTAGATTGTCCCGAGACATAGTGGAGACCATATTTTTGGATCGGTTTAAAAGTCTGCTGGGATAATTCCTCGCTAGGAGACGGGTGGTAACAGTATTCATTTCTTCAATACGGGTTTCACTAGAGGAGCAGTTGCGCAAAGCGCGAATATATTCACCCCTGGGGATATTGTGGACAGTATGTGCAGGGTGACAGGATCCCGCATGCAGGATGGTGTTTCCCGCGGTTACTTTTCTATACGTGCGACTCTGTACACGGCCAACCCCCACGTCCCCCACCAAACACAAGTCCAAAAAGGATATTAGGGTCTTGTGCGAATTTAGAGAAAAACGTAAGTTGCAATTGTTGGCATTGAGAAAGGATCCGAATGATGGTACGGCCGCCACATCGCCCGACCAAACAAAGAGCAGGTCATCGATGTAGCGACCGTACCACCGGACGGATCCACTCCATGGGTTGGGATCAGAGAAAAGAAAATGGTGTTCCCACCATGCCATATAAATGTTTGCAAGCGATGGTGAGAAACGGGCCCCCATAGAGACTCCTCTGCATTGGAGAAAAAACCTCCCATTTTAACATAAAATAATTGTGCTGCATAAGAAATAATACAACTTTGCAGAGGAAATCTCTAAAGGGTAACGAGAAATTGGAATAAAGACTCAGAAACCAACCCAAGGATATAATGGCGAGATCCTGGGGGATAGCCGTGTACAAAGAAGCGACATCAGCAGAGATCCAAGAAAGATCAGAGGACCACTGGAAGGAATGGAAGGCCTGTAAGACTGAAGCAGTGTCCCGCAGAAAACCAGGAATACACTGTACCAGTGGCTGCAGCATACTGTCCACCCAAGATGACAGATTCTCTGAAAAAGACCCAATACCCGAAACTATAGGGCGCATGGGAGGGGGAAATCCCTCTTTATGTATCTTGGGGAGGGAATGGAAGATGGGGACCACTGGATAAGAGACAAAAATATAGTCAAATTGTTTTTGGTCCAAGTATCCACTATCCAGTCCCTCCTCTAAGATACTCCTCAAAAGGGTTTGGAAAGGAGCGGTGGGATCCTGTTTCAACTCGGTATAAGTGGCGGAATCAGAGAGCATAAGCTCATTTTGTGCAGCATACACGAGTCTATCCAGGATAACCACCGCTCCCCCCTTATCAGCCTTTCTCACAATTATGTCAGACATACTTTTCAATTCTTTTAACGCTCTCCGTTCACTGGCCATAAGATTATTTTTACTGTCATTTGTATCCCTGCTCTGAAACACCCTATCAAGTTCAACCAAATCCCGTTCTACATTATCCTGGAATTGATCAAGAGCGGGGGTGCGTGACTGAATGGGATAAAAATCTCTGTTATAGGTGCGAAAATTATTCGCAAAGTCACTATGCACCTGCGGCTCTGGATCAATCCCAGAGAGAAAACGCATAGTCTGCATAGAGGCAATGTGTGATAATTCCTGAAAGGAAAAAGAAGACATCTGATCAACAGAAAAATTTGACTGAGTTGTATCAACCTCTGCAGAACCTATACCAACATTATCTATATCAGAAAAGTGCTTTTTAATGGTAAGATTGCGTGCAAAACGGTTGACATCAAGTAAGGTGCGATATACATCAAAGTGCACTGTGGGAGAAAAAGATAAACCTTTGGCAAGTACATTAATTTTCAATTGTGAGAAGACCTTAGCTGATAGGTTAATGACTTGAATGTTGTTTAAGTCTTTCTGTGGCGTGACGGATAGCGACCTCCTCCTTGCATGCTTCCGCCCTGCACAGCGTTTTTTGCCGGCCTTATAGTAGCATTTGTATTGGGATTGGTGTCATGTGCAGTGCCCAAATGATTGGCAGAGGATAACACAGATGATTCTGGGGCGGAATCAGAAGATTCAGCGTCAGTGGAGCTAAAAGCCACTTTGTTACCTCTATTCTTTTTATGGTACTGACGTCGTTTCATAATAGAGCGAGGTGTATAGGTACGCATATCAGTCCAATTATACACATTATTAGACCTATAATCCTGCAAGTCACGATTGTATTTTTCTTGTTTGATGTGAATCAAACTGTCCTCCATTGTATTTAAACTCTTTTGGAGTTTCTGATCCAGTTCTATGAATGTCTCGGTGTTAGCCAGAGGGGTTATCAATTCCTGTGTAACCTTAATTTCCTCACGCAAAGTGGATAGTGATTGTTCCTCATAAGAAATAATAAGTTCCATAAGTTTAAATGAACAGTCAGATAAAATGAGTTGCCACTTGCTAGTGAAGTCATCAGAGTAGACGGTAGTGGGTATTTTTCGTAGGCGCAAGCCGCGCGGTATCATCTGTTTGTCCAAATATTTGGTTAGGCTTGTAAGATCCCACCAGGTTCTCATCTCCTTGGTGAGCAGTTTTTCCAAGGATAGCATTTGGATCTTCAGATTCAGAGTATCCTGCGTTTCTTTGTTATCCACATCAAATATAGTATTCATTTTTAGCAATCTATCTTGGCAATCGTCAATAGCTTTAAGTGAAGAATGCTGCATTTTTATCCCATTCAGTCACGCACCCCCGCTCTTGATCAATTCCAGGATAATGTAGAACGGGATTTGGTTGAACTTGATAGGGTGTTTCAGAGCAGGGATACAAATGACAGTAAAAATAATCTTATGGCCAGTGAACGCAGAGCGTAAAAAGAATTGAAAAGTATGTCTGACATAATTGTGAGAAAGGCTGATAAGGGGGGAGCAGTGGTTATCCTGGATAGACTCGTGTATGCTGCACAAAATGAGCTTATGCTCTCTGATTCCGCCACTTATACCGAGTTGAAACAGGATCCCACCGCTCCTTTCCAAACCCTTTTGAGGAGTATCTTAGAGGAGGGACTGGATAGTGGATACTTGGACCAAAAACAATTTGACTATATTTTTGTCTCTTATCCAGTGGTCCCCATCTTCCATTCCCTCCCCAAGATACATAAAGAGGGATTTCCCCCCTCCCATGCGCCCTATAGTTTCGGGTATTGGGTCTTTTTCAGAGAATCTGTCATCTTGGGTGGACAGTATGCTGCAGCCACTGGTACAGTGTATTCCTGGTTTTCTGCGGGACACTGCTTCAGTCTTACAGGCCTTCCATTCCTTCCAGTGGTCCTCTGATCTTTCTTGGATCTCTGCTGATGTCGCTTCTTTGTACACGGCTATCCCCCAGGATCTCGCCATTATATCCTTGGGTTGGTTTCTGAGTCTTTATTCCAATTTCTCGTTACCCTTTAGAGATTTCCTCTGCAAAGTTGTATTATTTCTTATGCAGCACAATTATTTTATGTTTAATGGGAGGTTTTTTCTCCAATGCAGAGGAGTCTCTATGGGGGCCCGTTTCTCACCATCGCTTGCAAACATTTATATGGCATGGTGGGAACACCATTTTCTTTTCTCTGATTCCAACCCATGGAGTGGATCCGTCCGGTGGTACGGTCGCTACATCGATGACCTGCTCTTTGTTTGGTCGGGCGATGTGGCGGCCGTACCATCATTCGGATCCTTTCTCAATGCCAACAATTGCAACTTACGTTTTTCTCTAAATTCGCACAAGACCCTAATATCCTTTTTGGACTTGTGTTTGGTGGGGGACGTGGGGGTTGGCCGTGTACAGAGTCGCACGTATAGAAAAGTAACCGCGGGAAACACCATCCTGCATGCGGGATCCTGTCACCCTGCACATACTGTCCACAATATCCCCAGGGGTGAATATATTCGCGCTTTGCGCAACTGCTCCTCTAGTGAAACCTGTATTGAAGAAATGAATACTGTTACCACCCGTCTCCTAGCGAGGAATTATCCCAGCAGACTTTTAAACCGATCCAAAAATATGGTCTCCACTATGTCTCGGGACAATCTAATTTTCCCAAACAATAAGCCCAAACTTGGTCATAAAGAGAAGCAAGTGATTTTTTCCACGAGTTATAGCTGTGAATACTCACAAATATGTAACATTGTCAAAAGACATTTTCATCTTCTCAAATATGACCAAGTTTGGGGTGATGTTGTAAAAAGCGGTGTTAAATGTGTTGCCCGACGTGCTGCTACTTTAGCCAATATGGTGAGCCCCTCTCTTTACCAGGATAAACCTGGGACCCAGCCTACCTGGCTGAGACACATAGGTAATTTTAAATGTGGACATAAAAAATGCACATGTTGCTCACATATGAGAATGGGCCCGCATATTCTGTCTACAAGCAATCATACCACTCACACCATTCAGCAATACATTAATTGCAACACCACATATGTGGTATATTGCATCACATGTTCTCTGTGTAATCTACAGTACGTCGGGTGCACATCAAACTGCTTAAAAGTTCGAATTTGCCGTCACATCTCTGATGTACCCCATGCTAAGGTAAAAAATGTTTCCGCCGCAAGCTTGCATTTCGCTGCGGCTCATAATGGTAATACAGATAGCATGTCAGTACAAGGAGTGGAGAGGGTTAATAGACCAAGCAGAGGCGGTGATCACAAGAAAAAGTTGCTCAATCGTGAGTGCTTTTGGATTTTCAAATTAGGCTCACGGATACCGTCAGGTTTGAACAGGCGTCATGATACTATTCTACATTACTAATATTTTTTATTTCTCTTTTATTGCATTTTGTAAATTTTATCTTACTTTCTATGTCTTTTTTGGCATGTTGTAATTGTTATGCACTTTTTCTGTGGAGGATGTCATCAGGAGGTGTGTCCTGTACCTGATTGTGATCACCTGTTCTCAGTGGTTCACTATTTAGTCTCGACTTCACCTCCTACTGATGCACATCATGACTAAGGATCCACATCTACAGTGATCCGAAACCGGTCGATTTTCTGCATTGCTGTATGTTGGTTTTTATCTGCACGGGATTAAATAAAGCCTCAAGTATTTTTCAGTGAAGCTGGACCGTCTTTCTTTTTATTGGGATCCGTTGTGCGCCTAAGGTTCAGGGCGAGGTCCGGGCTCCTGGCTTCCTGTGGATGAGCGCGACATCTCCTAGTGTTGCTCCAAAGACTGTCTAATATACCTCCACCCACATAATCACTTGATCTTTTCTGTACGGTGAATGCCTAATGTTTGGGGCCTGTACTCCACTGGTCTGCAGTAAAATTGTTATCCACTGACCGCCTAATGTACCTCCACCCACATAATCACTTGATCTTTTCTGTACGGTGAATGCCTAATGTTTGGGGCCTGTACTCCACTGGTCTGCAGTAAAATTGTTATCCAATGACAGTCTAATATACCTCCAGACACATAATTACTTGATCTGTTCTGTACGGTGAATGCATAATTTTTGGGGCCTGTAATCTAACTGGCCAACAGTAAAATTGTTATACGATGACCGCCTAATGTACCTCCAGAAACATAATTACTTGTTCTTTTCTGTCCGGTGAATGCCTAATGTTTGGGGTCTGTCCTCCCCTGGCCTGCAATAAAATTGTTATCCAATGACCGTCTAATATACCTCCAGCTGCATAATCACTTGATGTATTTTGTACAGTGAATGCATAATTTTTAGGGCCTGTACTCCACTGGCCTGCAGTAAAATTGTTATCCAATGACTGCCTAATATACCTCCAGCCACATAATCACTTGATCTTTTCTGTACGGTGAATGCCTAATTGTTGGGGCCTCGGAGGAATTCAACACCTGTTCGACCACGTGTTATCAAATTTCACCTATTATCATTTGGGGTTTATTCAAGAGGAGGGATTTCGTTAGTCAAGTTTTTAATACAATTTTATATTTTTAGTTCTTTTAAACATATGTATTTGACATGTATTTGTACTGGCCTAGAGTAAAATTGTTGTCCAATGACCGTCTAATATACCTCCAGCCACATAATCACTTGAGCTTTTCTGTCCGGTGAATGCCTAATGTTTGGGGCCTGTACACCACTGGCCTGCAGTAAAATTGATATCCAATGACTGTCTAATATACCTTTAGCCCCATAATCACTTGATCTTTAATGTATGGTGAATGCATAATTTTTGGGGCCTGTAATCTAACTGGCCAACAGTAAAATTGTTAAATGGTGATCGCCTAATGTACCTCCAGCCACATAATCACTTGTTATTTTCTGTACGGTGAATGCCTAATGTTTGGGGCCTGTACTCCACTGGCCTGCAGTAAAATTGTTATCCAATGACCGTCTAATATACCTCCAGCCACATAATCACTTGATCTTTTCTGTACGGTGAATGCCTAATGTTTGGGGCCTGTACTCCAGTGGGCTACAGTAAAATTTTTATCCATTGACCGCATAATGTACCTCAAGCCACATAATCACTTGTTATTTTATGTCAGGAGAATGCCTAATTTTTAGGGCCCGTACTCCCG
The DNA here is from genome assembly GCF_905171765.1 of Bufo bufo. Lineage (NCBI taxonomy): Eukaryota > Metazoa > Chordata > Amphibia > Anura > Bufonidae > Bufo > Bufo bufo. Next base: position 239,715,255 of record NC_053389.1, on the reverse strand, counting down.
TGGCCTAAAATGACATTTTTCTAGGCACATTTTTGAGAATTTCCCTTTAAAACACATAAAAATGGCCCCTGATTAAAATACATATTTTTTGTGGGAATTTTTGTCATTGATCCCCCTCTAGTATGTCACTGTCCATGTTGTGGGACTATTTGTGCACTTCTAGTAAGTATTTGGTGGCTGCAAATATGACCTGAAGGTTTTCCAGGTTCGCCTGCCATTAAAGTGAATGGGGCCCGCCGCGATTTTGCGGTTCGCGAACATTTGATCGCGTTCACGAGATCGCGAATCGTCCCAGCCGATGTTCGTCCATCACTACACACCATCTCTCCAGTCCCCTCCAAAATACAGTCCCATGTAGATAACATCACCTCCTCCCCAGCCGCCTTCAATATAAAGTCCTAAGTAAATAATATCACCCCCTTCCCAGCGGCCTCCAAAATGAAATCCTATGTAAACATCACCCCCTCAACATTCACACCCATGTAAATAACATCATTCCCCCCACCCGCCACCTTCAACATACAGTCCCATGTAAATAACATCGCCCCCTCAACATGACGATATGCCCCATTGTCTGTGATGGGAATACCCCTTTAACCCCGGGTTTCTGCTGTTTAAGGCAGACAGAGGCAACGGTGCTCACTGCGCTTCCGAGCAGACACCATATTTAAATACCAGACTCTCATCGTAAATTTACGTTGGGCAGTCAGGAAGGGGTTGCGCTTCCTCTAATGTCAATCTTTTGTTAGAAATATGAGGTAAATTCCTTGGCAGAGATAAAGGATGTGGTAGGGGGCACCAAGGGACAGAGTAGGGACCTAAATATATACCCAAGAATATTCGTGAACTGGAGGCCATTGCATGAGGAATGGGCTAAGATTCCTCAGGAAGGCTGCTAGGAGCTGATGTCTGGATATGAATCATGTTTGCAGTAGGTCATAAGAGCAAAAGGGTGCTCTACTAAGTACTTAAGATGCTTGTCATTAAGGGGTTAAGTCTTTTTTTCAAACTGCAGTAGCTGTGGCATTTTGTGGTAATTTTGGAGAATATAAAAAAATTTCTTGTTATGATTATTGCAAACAGCAGAAAGTTTGCAAATTGACTAATAAACCTAATTTGCAATGAGGGCTGAATCTTCTTGATTACATCTGTAATCTCATGATTATTGTGGATAAAAATAACAGTGAAAGAGCTGTTCCAGATTTATCGATTATTTGGTTATTTATTGCTTAAAGGGCTTCTGTCAGCCCACTAAACCGTTTTTTTTTTTTTGGCTTAATAATAACCCCTACACTGCGATTTACCCATACATAAGTAAAATAACAATTTTGGTTCAGTAGAATTTGCTAAAACCCTATTTTTATAATATGTAAATTACCTTGCTACCAGCAAGTAGGGCGGCTACTTGCTGGTAGCAGCCGCATCCTCCGATGGTAATGACGCCCCCTCTGCTTGTTGATTGACAGGGCCAGCGGACGGGATCTTTCTCCGCTGGCCCTGCCTGTTTTCATTCAATATCTGGCGCCTGCGCCGCGGCCGTACCTATCTTCAATCGGCGCAGGCGCACTGAGAGGCGGCCTCTCACTCGGCCGCTTCATCCTCAATGCGCCTGCGCCGGGTGTAGATGTGACGTCATCGGCGCAGGCGCATTGAGGATGAAGCGCCGAGTGAGTGGCCGCCTCTCAGTGCGCCTGCGCCGATTGAAGATAGGTACGGCCGCGGCGCAGGCGCCAGATATTGAATGAAAACAGGCAGGGCCAGCGGAGAAAGATCCCGTCCGCTGGCGCTGTCAATCAACAAGCAGAGGGGGCGTCATTACCATCGGAGAATGCGGCTGCTACCAGCAAGTAGCCGCCCTACTTGCTGGTAGCAAGGTAATTTACATATTATAAAAATAGGGTTTTAGCAAATTCTACTGAACCAAAATTGTTATTTTACTTATGTATGGGTAAATCGCAGTGTAGGGGTTATTATTAAGCCAAAAAAAAAAAAAACGGTTTAGTGGGCTGACAGAAGCCCTTTAAGATGCTAGAAGATCAGAAATAAAATAATGTGTGTGTCACCTTACATGTACATAAAAGACGCACCCGATTACTTCATATATGGGGGGTTCATATAATAACAATTGTTCAACACTATTGAATCTTGAGTTCAAAGCAGCCAATCCAGGATCGGTCATGTACTCCGCCGACTTCAGTATCCGTTCCCTACTGTAGCCAGATGTTGTGGTCTTCAAGGCAGTTTTTTATTTTTTGGAAATGATAGGGGTTCTGATTTGTGTTGATCGAACACCTCGGGATGCTCAGGTGCTCTACCGAGCACCCGAGCACAATGGAAGTCAATGGGAGAGCCCGAGCATTAAACCAGGCACCCCCTGCTCTGAAGAGGGAAGGGTGTCTGGTTCATAGGAAAAGGTCAGAAATTGATGGAAATACCACCAAAATGGTTCGGGAACAGCATGGGGAGGATGCATCTTGGACTCCCAGGTCACTGCTGGGCACGATGTTGTCCAAGTAGTACGTCACTTTTACAGACTGACAATAATACGATTTTAGAGGAAAAATTGTTAGTAAACATTCTTTCCTGTATATTTACTTGTATATAAAGTGCAAGTGCTGCCAAAAATTACAAGGAAGAGGCACTCCGATACAACCTGTATATCACATAATGGAGGGCCTCATTCACAATGTGGTACAATTGTTCAGGTAGTGGGACTCCTACACTCATAAAGCCTATGCACTAAGTGAAAGGGCTTCCAAAAATTACAAGGAACCGGCACTCCAATACACCCTTTATTACACATAAAGGAGGGCATCATACACCCTTGAAAAAGTATAATTGATGGCCTGCTGGTGACACTCAAAAACATTAGGAGCAAAGGCCTGCTGGTGACCCTCTAAAACATTACGGGCGAGAGCCTGCTGCTGATCTAAGCATTAATAAAATTATGGGCGAGTGCCTGCTGCTGATCTGAGCATTGAAAAAATTATGGGCGAGTGCCTGCTGCTGAGCTAACCATTGAAAAAATTATGGGCGAGGGCCTGCTGGTGAGCTGACCCTGTAAAACATTATAGTTGAGGACCTGCAGGTGAGTTGACCCTCAAAAAACATTATATGCAAAGGCCTACTGGTGAGCTGACCCTCTAAAAAGATTGTAGGTGAGATCCTGCTGGTGAGCTAACCCTGTAAAACATTATGGTTGAGGGCCTGCTGGTGAGCTGACCCAGTAAAACATTGCCTACTGGTGAGATGACCCTCTAAAAAGATTGTAGGTGAGATCCTGCTGGTGAGCTAACCCTGTAAAACATTATGGTTGAGGGCCTGCTGGTGAGCTGACCCTCAAAAAAATTATATGCAAGGGCCTGCTGGTGAGGGCCTGCTGGTGAGCTGACCCTGTAGGTGGGGGCCTGCTGGTGAGCTGACCCTGTAGGTGAGGGCCTGCTGGTGAGCTGACCCTGTAAAACATTACATGCGAGGGCCTGCAGGTGAGCTGACCCTCTAAAACATTAGATGCGAGGGCCTGCAGATGAGCTGACCCTCTACAACATTAGGAGCGAGGGCAGACTAATAAGCATGTTGATATGATGGAAGAGGAGGAGGAGGACGACAAGAAAAGGAAGATTAAACCATATACCCTTTTTTGTGGTGGAAGGGATGCATGGGAATACAGTGTATTCAGTACATTATAAAAAAACACATTTAAAGTGCCTTTATGTTCAGCCGCTTTCCTCTGGTGGAGTAGAGAAATCAGGAGCAATCCAGGCCTTGTTCATTTTTATAAGAGTCAACCTGTCAGCATTTTCAGTTGACAGGCGGATGCGCTTATAAGTTATTATGCCCCCAGCAGCACTAAATACCCGCTCTGACAAAATGCTGGTGGCAGGGCAGGCCAGCACCTCCAAGGCATAGAGCGCCAGTTCATGCCGCGTGTCCAGCTTGGACACCCAGTATTTTTAAGTCACAGAGGGATCATTGAGGATGCTCACGTGGTCTGCTACGTACTCCTTCACCATCTTCCAAAAATGTTCCCTCCTTGTGACACTAGGCCGCACATCAGGGCGAGGGTGCTGGCGGGGTGTCATGAAACTGTCCCAGGCTTTGGAGAGTGTTGCCCTGCCTCTGTTGGAACTGCTGTGTGTTCCCCTCGTCTCCCCTCATCGGTTGCCCAAGGAACTACATACTCTGCTGCCAGCTGGAAATTTTTGGAGCAATTTTTCCACAAAGTATTGCACCATTTTGCTCATCCTCTCCACCACAGGAATGAAAGATGATAAGTTCTCTTTGTAGCAGGGGTCAAGAAGGGTGAACAACCAGTAATTGGTGTTGTCCAAAATGCGTAAAACGTGTGGGTTACGGGAAAGGCAGCGTAACATAAAGTCAGCCATGTGTGCCAGAGTCCCAACAGGCAAGACTTTGCTGTCGTCATCAGGAGGATGACTCTTAATCTCCTCATCCTCTTCCTCCTCTTCTGCCCATCCCCGTTGAACAGATGGAATAAACCTGCTGTGGGTACTACCCTCTGTAGCAGAGGCAACCGTCTCCTGCTCCTCCTCCTCCGCCTCATCATCAACCAATTTGCGCTGAGAAGACGAACTGAGGGTGGTCTGGCTATCACCCTGTGTAATGTCTTCCCCCATTTCCACCTCTTCCACATGCAAAGCGTCGGCCTTAATTGTGAGCAGCAAGCATTTGAGTAGACACAGAAGTGGGATGGTGACGCTGATAATAGCGTTATCGCCGCTCACCATCTGTGTTGATTCCTCAACGTTTCTTAAAACCTAACATAGGTCAGACATCCATGCCTACTCCTCGCTTGTGAAGAGTGGAAGCTGACTGGAAAGGCGACGACCATGTTGCAGCTGGTATTCCACTACTGCCCTCTGCTCCTCACAAAGCTTGGCCAACATGTAGAACGTTGAGTTCCAGTGCGTGCTCACGTCGCACAACAGTCTGTGAGCTGGCAATTGTAAGCGCTTCTGCAGCGTTGACAGACCGGCGGAAGCTCTCGATGACTTGCGGAAATGGGCACACACGTGGTGCACCTTCACCAGTAGTTTAGGCAAATTGAGGTAGGTTTTGAGAAACCGCTGAACCACTGAGTTGAATACGTGGGCTAGGTATGGGATGTGTGTGAGCTTGCCGAGCTCCAAAGCCGCCACCAAGTTACAGCCATTATCAGACACAACCATGCCTGGTTCAGTCTGCCAGCTCAGTCTGGTCTCTTATCCCCTGACACAGCTCTGCGGCAGTGTGTTGTTTGTAAACAGATCAGCTTAAGCGCGGCCTGTTGACGCTTCCCCACTGCAGTGCTACACTGCTTCCAGCTACCGACTGATGGCTGACTGGTGCTGCGAGAGGATAATTCTGAGGTGGAAGTTGAGGAGAAGGCGAAGAAGTGGGGGTTGGAGCCACTAACGTAGGTGGTGGCGAAAACCCTGATGAAATTATGGCCCGCAATCATTGGCGTCGGTAACACCTGTGCTATCCCAAGGATACGACTCGCTCCCGGCCTCCACACTGTTCACCCAGGGTGCCGTCAAGGAAATGTAGCGTCCCTGGCCGAAAGCACTTGTCCATGTGTCAGTGGTTAAATTGACCTTCCTAGTAACTGCGTTGGTCAGGGCATGGGGGATGTTAAGGGACACATGTTGGTGTAAGGTGGGCACGGCACACCGTGAAAAATAGTGGCGGCTGGGGACTGCGTAATGAGGGACGGCATGCCGACATCAGGCTATGGAAGGCCTCAGTGTCCACAAGCCTAAATGGAAACATTTCCAGGGCCAGTAATTTGGAAAGTTGCGCATTTAGTGCTATGGCCTGTGGGTATTTGCGCTTGCGTTCAAATGCCTGGGGTAAGTACATTTGTATGCTGCGCTGGGACACGGAAGTGGATGTGGTCGCTGATGGTGCTTGCGAAGGTCTAGGTGCAGGGCGGGAGGCATCCAGGCCTGCGCCTTCGACAGGGGATTGGCCAGCACATAACACAGGGGAAGAGGAGGCAGTGGTGTGACCCACAGACACAGATTGTGGACCCAGGCATTCGGCCCACCTATTACGGTGCTTTGATGCCATGTGGCAGATCATGCTGGTGGTGGTGAGGTTGCTAGTGTTCACGCCCCTGCTAATTTTTGTATGGCACAGGTTGCAAATTACAATTCTTTTGTCGTCCGCACTTTCCTCAAAAAAGCGCCAGACTGTGGAACACCCCTACCCCTTGGCAAGAGAGATTTCCCAAAGGGTGTGCCCCGGGGAACAGTTGCAGGCCTGTTTGGTGTGGACCGCCTTCTCCCTTTTAACAACTTTCAGCCTGTTGCGGTGCTGCGGATCCCTCCCCCTCTGTACTGCTGTCCTCGCTCGGCTTTCAACCTTCTCAGGTTGGGTTAGTGACTTCATCGTCCACCACCTCCTCTTCCACTTCCTCACTCTGCTCATCCTCCTGACTTGCTCACCAACAACAACCTCAGTTATTGATAACTTTGTCTCATCCTCATCATCAACCTCTTGAGACACTAATTGCCATTCCCCACTGTCATCTTGTTGTGACTGTGGATGCTCAAGAGTTTGGGAATGAGGGCACAAGATTTCATGTCCCTCTTCAAGCGGGCTTGTCGGGAGACCCAAATGAAGGAATGGCGCTGAAAAGAGCTCCTCAGAATATCCGAGTGTGGGATCACTTGTTTGGCAAGACTCTCCATGGTGGGAGGAAGGAGGATCAGAGTGAGGATTGTGTTGACCAGACTCTTGGCTACTGAGACTGGACTTGGTGAAAGATAGGGTGGTGCTTAACTGACTGGAAGCATTATCTGCTGCAATCCAACCGACCACCTGGTCGCACTGGTCTGACTTTGAGAGCGTTGTCCTGCGCCGCCCTGCAAACTGGGACATGAAGCTAGGTATCGTGGATGATTGTTTTTCTTGTGCTCCGGCAGCAGGCACAGTTTCAACACGCCCAGGGCCACGGCCTCTGCATGCACCATCAGCATCACAGCCACTTCCCTGTGCCTTCTTCATAATAAATTTTATATATGCTTGAAAGTATGTCACGCGTACAGTAGCGTAGGATTTGTAAGTGTATGCGCAAAAAAAAGAAAAAATTTATTTGGGATGTGGAAACGTCACACATATATATACCGCAGATAATGTCGCTGATGTCAGCAGCGGCTGAAAAAATAAAAATTACAGGGAATGTCACAGGTATTTGGGATGTGGAAACGTTACACAGGAGAAATACTGCAGATAATGTCGCTGATGTCACCAGCGGCTAATAAAAAATTACAGGGAATGTCACAGGTATTTGGGATGTGGGAATGTTACACAGGAGATGTACCCCAGGTAATGTCACTGTCCGCAGCAGACACCGTCTATGGAAAAAGTAAACTGGATGTCAGATATTTTTTGGATGTGAACACGTTACACAGGAGATGTAGCGCAGTTAATGTCACTGTCCACAGCGGACACCGTCTACGGAAAAAGTACACTGGATGTCACAGATATTTTTGGGATGCGCACACGTTACACAGGAGATGTAGCGCAGATAATGTCGCTGTCTGCAGCGGCCAAACTATTGCACGCTATTTAGCGCAGGATGCGCTAAAAATAGATATTGCTGCCACACACAATAGTCCTTAAAAAGAGTTTTGGGTCTGTAAAGTTTTAGCAATTTAGCGCAGGTTCCGCTAAAAATATATATTGCTGCTGCCACACACAGCAATAGTCCTTAAAAGGACTTTTGGGTCTCTGGCAAGTTTTTCAACTTAAAATAAAAATATTTCACTCTCTACACTATCTTTCCCTTCTTCAGCACAGCTCTTCCTGACTAACACTGAGCCGAACAGGTGTCATCGGGTGCTATATAGCACCCGAAGACGCGTTCCGGCCAGCCAATCACTGTAATGCCAGTAACCAACATGGCTACGGCATTACAATGAAGGGCAGTACTTATATATCACTGAGGGCAATATCCTAAAACATAACTTTTATTATGATAAGAGCAGTACTTACCTGCACGTTTATTGGCTAACAAACGTGCGGGAGAGGAGACTCGAGCATTGCGCTCCAGCACATGCGGTATTTGGCCGAATACCGCCATGTGCCGAGCATCGAGATGCTCGAGCCAAACTGATGTTCGGCCGAGCATGCTTGATTAACACTAGTTCTGATCTTATTTCCTATAATGATCTTTTTGTGCAAGAACAGAAATTTTCTGTACGTTAACAAAATATATAATTTAAGCATAAAATCACATATGCAGATAAGATGGAGTAGTTAATAGATTTATTTCACATGATATAATATGGTATATAGTATATAATGTAGTTGTCATGCTTTGTCAGGTAAGGTAGTCTCCAACCAATTGCTATAAACTCTCTGATCCTGCTTGCACAATATAGGAAAAAGGACTAGCCTATGTGCGCTCCCATGGTCCCGGCCACCAGAGAGGTGAATGCTTTTTCCTATAGTGTGCAAGCACAACCACCACTGATGGATTGCAGGGTGGTCTGTAGCCATGGAAATGAGCAGTGTATAATGTGACGGAAAATTGAATCCAGCCAACAAAGGAAGCAATATGGACAATCACAATACATTAGTAAGTGGCTTGTAGTCACTAAGGGGTTAATTATGTCACTAAGGGGATTTACTTCAGACACATATTAAAAATCTACAATTAAAAAAAGTTACACTTTTGGGAGGGTGTTCCAATTTGAATGAGACTGCAAGGAGGTTCACAGGTTCAAGGGAAGGTTAGAATCAGGAACAAAGGTAAGGTCCAAAGCAGAAAACAAGTGCTAAACCATAAACAAGTCATAATCAGGACCAGAGGGTAAAGTCAGATCAAACAAGGACAAACAAAAAGTCAATACCAAGCCGGGGACAATACCAGAAGAGTGGATCCGAAGCCAAATCAAAGGTCCAAAAACAAAGTCAAAACAGCTAAGGGTCAGAAGTCCACAGCATATCTAAGATAGCTAGTGAGGTGGAAGGACCAATCTCAGGCAACTGCCCACAACAGTAGCATGGGATGCCAGCTCTGAATCTGATTGGCCCTGTGTCCACGTGACCCCGCCATGATATCAGACCCACTATCACCCAGATACCCAGGGACCGAGCCCTTCGTGGGAACATGGACTGGTAAGTACATTACAACAGTAAAATGTGATATAACAATGTGATAAAATGTGTTGTAACAATAAAATGTGATATGATCTAATAATGTAATTTAGTGTGGTGTGATATAATATGATGTAATATAGTATGATATGACATAGTGTGATGTGATATAATATAGCGTAGTGATATAATATGATGCAATATAGTGTGACAAAATATGATGTAATGTAGTGTGATGTGTTATAATGTGCTGTAATATAGTGTGATATGATGTAATATAGTGTGATATATATCTACTGAGAGAGAATCGGTACTATATGATATCCATTAAAATAGTTTTTTATTATTTATTAAATGACATAAAAGACATATACATAAAAGACATTTACAAAAACATGAATGCAGAGACCATACAGAGTGCCATAAAAGACAGCCCACATTAACATCACTTGAAATCGGTACACATTTGCTAAATAGTTAATTATCTTGCTGTAGGAAAGCTGTGTGAAAACGCCCAGGTCAGCTTACAATATAGAGGCTGGCTCTGGCTGTGCTCACAGCTGTCTAAGCCTAAAGTGCATCTAGCATAGATATAATCAGGGTGTGGATAACATTTTTATACTATGGCCGACACTTAATAACCTATAAGGTGCATCATCTAGTGCTACCATGTGTATACAGGCAGGCCGGTCAAAGTCTCTGTTTCTTACCCTGTGTTCAGTGGTGTATAGATGTGGATTGGCTCTGTTTGGCGTGCTCCTCTACGCACGTTTCGCTTTATTGCTTCATCAGGAGGGGATGTTATAATATGATGTAATATATTGTGATGTGTTATAATGTGCTGTAATATAGTGTGATATGTTGTAATATATTGTGATGTGTTATAATAGGATGAAATATAGTATGATATGTTATAATGTTATGTAATATAGTGTGATATGTTATGTAATATAGTGTGGTGTGTTATATGATGTAATATAGTGTGATATGTTATAATATGATGTAATATAGTGTGATATGTTATAATATGATGTAATATAGTGTGATATGTTATGTAATATAGTGTGGTGTGTTATAATATGATGTAATATAGTGTGATATGTTATGTAATATAGTGTGATATGTTATGTAATATAGTGTGATATGTTATGTAATATAGTGTAAAATGTTATGTAATATAGTGTGGTGTGTTATAATGTGATGTGATATAGTATGATGTTGTTACGGATCCACTGATTACGAATCAAGATGGATCAGTGGGCCAAACCATAAGGGTCCATTCACATGTCCGCATAATGGGTCTGCACCCGTTCAGCAATTTTGCGGAACAGGTGCGGACCCATTAATTTTCAATGGGGCCGCAAAAGATTGCGACAGCACACAGTGTGCTGTCCGCATCCGCACTTCCATTCTGCAGCCCCGCAAAAAAATAAAACATGTTATATTCTTGTCCGCAGCCATGGACAAGAAAAGGCATTTCTATCATAGTGCCGGCCATGTGCGGTCCACAAAATGTGGAATACACATGGGCGGTGTCATTCCATTCCACAAAATGCCTTAATCTGTGGACCGCAAAACAGGCAACAGTCGTGTAAATGAACACAGACAGGGTAAGGTCAGACATGACAATGGACAAAAATCAGACATACAAACAGGACTGGCAGGGACATGACAAAGACCAGAGTAACAGAACGACAGACTTAGATACAGGAATTATTGATGTTGCTCAGCCAAGGGGTGGGATACATAGACAGAACATAGAGCTGACCATGGGTGCACAGAAAGGGAAAGAGGAACTAACTTCTACATGTCACACAGAACACACAGCAAGCAAGAGGCAATTAACAAAATGAGGGGAAAAAGCACTCCCCACTGCTGAGCACTCCCCACTGCTGAAGTGAAATCCTTTATTCTTCATATAAAAGCGATAGGCAGGAGCAAATCTGCAAGTACACGGACATGAAAGCGGCGACGGCCGTTTTGCGCAAATTTGCGCTTCGTCTGGCCTCTGACCTCACTGCGCTGGTGTGCGTCAGTGCCTTTTAACCGCCTCTGGACCGCCTAACGCAGGATCGCGTTCCGGAGGCGGCAGCCGTGCGCACAGTCACGCATATATGCGTCATCTCGCGAGACGCAAGATTTCCTGTGAACGCGCGCACACAGGCGCGCGCGTTCACAGGATCAGAAGGTAAGCGAGTGGATCTCCAGCCTGCCAGCGGCGATTGTTCGCTGGCAGGCTGGAGATGCAATTTTTTTAACCCCTAACAGGTATATTAGACGCTGTTTTGATAACAGCGTCTAATATACCTGCTACCTGGTCCTCTGGTGGTCCCTTTTGTTTGGATCGACCACCAGAGGACACAGGTAGCTCAGTAATAAGTAGCACCAAGCACCACACTACACTACACCCCCACCTGTCACTTATTAACCCCTTATTAACCCCTGATCACCCCATATAGACTCCCTGATCACCCCCCTGTCATTGATCACCCCCCTGTAAGGCTCCATTCAGACGTCCGTATGATTTTTACGGATCCACTGATACATGGATCGGATCCGCAAAACACATACGGACGTCTGAATGGAGCCTTACAGGGGGGTGATCAATGACAGGGGGTGATCACCCCATATAGACTCCCTGATCACCCCCCTGTCATTGATCACCCCCCTGTCATTGATCACCCCCCTGTAAGGCTGCATTCAGACGTCCGTATGTGTTTTGCGGATCCGATCCATGTATCAGTGGATCCGTAAAAATCATACGGACGTCTGAATGGAGCCTTACAGGGGGGTGATCACCCCATATAGACTCCCTGATCACCCCCCTGTCATTGATCACCCCCCTTGTAAGGCTCCATTCAGACGTCCGTATGATTTTTACGGATCCACTGATACATGGATCGGATCCGCAAAACACATACGGATGTCTGAATGGAGCCTTACAGGGGGGTGATCAATGACAGGGGGTGATCACCCCATATAGACTCCCTGATCACCCCCCTGTCACTGATCACCACCCTGTCATTGATCACCCCCCTGTAAGGCTGCATTCAGATGTCTGTATGTTTTTTACGGATCCACGGATACATGGATCGGATCCGCAAAACACATACGGACATCTGAATGGAGCCTTACAGGGGGGTGATCAATGACAGGGGGTTGATCACCCCATATAGACTCCCTGATCACCCCCCTGTCATTGATCACCCCCCTGTAAGGCTCCATTCAGATGTCCGTATGTGTTTTGCGGAATTTTTATTTTTTTTCTTACAAAGTCTCATATTCCACTAACTTGTGTCAAAAAATAAAATCTCACATGAACTCACCATACCCCTCACGTAATCCAAATGCGTAAATTTTTTTAGACATTTATATTCCAGAATTCTTCTCACGCTTTAGGGCCCCTAGATTGCCAGGGCAGTATAAATACCCCACATGTGACCCCATTTCGGAAAGAAGACACCCCAAGGTATTCCGTGAGGGGCATGGCGAGTTCATAGAATTTTTTTTTTTTTGGCACAAGTTATTAGCGGAAATTGATTTTTTTATATATTTTTTCCTCACAAAGTCTCCCTTTCCGCTAACTTGGTAAACACACCCCACAAATGACACCATTTCGGAAAGTAGACACCCCAAGGTATTCGCTGAGGGGCATATTGAGTCCATGAAAGATTGAAATTTTTGTCCCAAGTTAGCGGAAAGGGAGACTTTGTGAGAAAAAATAAATAAATATCAATTTCCGCTAACTTATTGTTCTACATGTCTTTGATAAAATTTCCGCTAATGGGTATATGTAAAATGACACCCCAAAACACATTGCCCAACTTCTCCTGAGTACGGCGATACCAGATGTGTGACACTTTTTTGCAGCCTAGGTGGGCAAAGGGGCCCACATTCCAAAGAGCACCTTTCGGATTTCACCGGCCATTTTTTACAGATTTTGATTTCAAACTACTTCTCACGCATTCGGGCCCCTAAAATGCCAGGGCAGTATAACTACCCCACAAGTGACCCCATTTTGGAAAGAAGACACCCCCAAGTTAGTGGAATATGTCACAAGTTAGTGGAATATGAGACTTTGTAAGAAAAAAAAAAATCATAATTTTCCGCTAACTTGTGACAAAAAACAAAAAAAATTCTAGGAACTCGCCATGCCCCTCATGGAATACCTTCGGGTGTCTTCTTTCCAAAATGGGGTCACTTGTGGGGTAGTTATACTGCCTTGGCATTCTAGGGGCCCTAATGTGTGGTAAGTAGTTTGAAATCAAAATCTGTAAAAAATGACCTGTGAAATCCTAAAGGTGCTCTTTGGAATGTGGGCCCCTTTGCCCACCTAGGCTGCAAAAAAGTGTCACACATCTGGTATCGCCGTACTCAGGAGAAGTTTGGCAATGTGTTTTGGGGTGTCATTTTACATATACCCATGCTGGGTGAGATAAATATCTTGGTCAAATGCCAACTTTGTATAAAAAAAATGGGAAAAGTTGTCTTTTGCCAAGATATTTCTCTCACCCAGCATGGGTATATGTAAAATGACACCCCAAAACACATTGCCCAACTTCTACGGCGATACCAGATGTGTGACGCTTTTTTGCAACCTAGGTGGGCAAAGGGGCCCACATTCCAAAGAGCACCTTTCGGATTTCACCGGCCATTTTTTACAGATTTTGATTTCAAACTACTTTGCACGCATTTGGGCCCCTAAAATGCCAGGGCAGTATAACTACCCCACAAGTGACCCCATTTTGGAAAGAAGACACCCCAAGGTATTTCGTGATGGGCATAGTGAGTTCATGGAAATTTTTATTTTTTGTCACAAGTTAGTGGAATATGAGACTTTGTAAGAAAATAAAAAATCATCATTTTCCGCTAACTTGTGACAAAAAATAAAAAGTTCTATGAACTCACTATGCCCATCAGCGAATACCTTAGGGTGTCTACTTTCCGAAATGGGGTCATTTGTGGGTTTTTTCTACTGTTTGGGCATTGTAGAACCTCAGGAAACATGACAGGTGCTCAGAAAGTCAGAGCTGCTTCAAAAAGCGGAAATTCACATTTTTGTACCATAGTTTGTAAACGCTATAACTTTTACCCAAACCATTTTTTTTTTTTACCCAAACATTTTTTTTTTATCAAAGACATGTAGAACACTAAATTAAGAGAAAAATTTATATATGGATGTCGTTTTTTTGCAAAATTTTACAACTGAAAGTGAAAAATGTAATTTTTTTGTAAAAAAATCGTTAAATTTCGATTAATAACAAAAAAAGTAAAAATGTCAGCAGCAATGAAATACCACCAAATGAAAGCTCTATTAGTGAGAAGAAAAGGAGGTAAAATTCATTTGGGTGGTAAGTTGCATGACCGAGCAATAAACTGTTAAAATAGTGTAGGTCAGAAGTGTAAAAAGTGGCCTGGTCATTAAGGGTGTTTAAGCTAGGGGGGCTGAGGTGGTTAAACACTGCGTCTAGTTGTCAGGACGACACTGACGCTCACAAGTTACTTAAAATTGCAATATGCAAACATGCAGAATATACAATAGAGTTGAGCAAGGGCAGTATAGGTAAATCAAATAAATACACTCAGGTCGTTTTTGTCGTTAAGTCCAAGGGGACCGAGTGCGGCTTTCTTCATGATCCACCTGGCTTCTCTCCTCAGGAGTGCCCGGTGTCTATCACCCCCGCAGGGCATGCTAGGCTCCAGTTCTATACCTGAGAAAGTTAGGCAGCACAGATTGCCTCCATGTAAATCACGGACGTGCTCTGGTGCAGCCTTTCCCAGTTCTCAAGGAGTTAAGATGTTCCCTAAACCTCTCAAAAAGAGGGCGTATCGTCTTCCCAATGTAGAAGGCCCCACACTTACATTTAATCAAATAAACGACATAGGTACGTCTACTTGTCATAAATTGTGCAGCAGTATGTGAGACCCCTCCAAACATCAGGTACTTCAGCTGGCTGTTGAAACCACAAAAAGAGCAGAAACCACACTTAGAGTTGCCAATAGGCTTACTATTGGTTAACCAATTGCTGGCTGGCTTTGCCTATATTCTACTTCTGACTAACTTCTCTTTAATAGTGTGGCATCTTCTGAATGCTATTATGGGTCTGCTCTCAGTGAGGTTCGACAGACCAGTCTCATCTTTCAATATGTCCCAATTTTCATTGATAATGCGTTTAATCAATTCAGCCGCAGGACTATACTTAATTGTGAACACAAACCTGTTTTCATTTCTATGTGCTTTACATTTTCCTCTATATAGAAGTTCCTCCTGTGAAAATGACCCTGCTTTTATCCTGGCATTTTCTATCTCCTTTTCAACATAACCTCGGCATAACAACCTATTTTTCAGTTCCTGAGATTGTCTAATGTAGCCCTCTTGCGTGCTATTGGTTCGTCTAAGACAGATAAATTGACCATATGGGACCAACTTCTTGATATTTTTATGATGGAAGCTATTAAAATGTAAAAGGGAATTGGTGGCTGACGGTTTACGATAGCAAGCTGTATGCAAATTATCCCCTTGAACAGATACCAAAACATCTAAAAATTCCAGGGAGGTATTCCCGAAATGTAAAGAAAACTTCATGTTCATGCTGTTGCTATCCAAGTAAGCCACAAAATTCTTACATTGATTTTCTGTACCAGACCAAATGAAAATGTCATCGACATATCTTAGAAAGAGTTGAATATACTGCGTAAAAGGGTTGTCCAGGGAGAACACATACTTATCCTCAAACACCGCTAAAAATAAATTGGCGTACGTGCATGATACAGGGGTACCCATCCCCGTACTAACTTTTTGCCTGTACCATTGCTTGCCAAACTTGAAGGTGTTGTTTTTGAGGATAAACATGAGTGCCTCCCTGACAAATTCAATGTAAGTAACACTTTTGTCAGTTTTGTTAAGCACCCTACCTACAGCCTCCACACCAGCACTATGAGGTATGCGGGTATAAAGGCTCTCCACGTCGAGGGACACCAGGCTGAGTCCCTCCTGCCAACCAAAACCTTTGATGGCGCGGAGGAAATCACTGGTGTCCCCCAGATATGTGGGAGCACTAGAAAGTAGAGGTCTAAGTAGCCAGTCAAGATATTTAGAAAGAGGCTCAGTAAGTGACCCAATACTCGCCACAATCGGGCGGCCAGGTGGTGATGTAAGGGATTTATGTACCTTAGGAACAAAGTACCAGGTGGGTTTCCTGGGGTGCCGGGGTATAAGCTTATCTAACATGGCTTCAGAAATAAAATCAGCAATGACATACTTATGCAGAAGTACTTTCAATTCAGACAACATGGCAGCTAAGGAAACCTGCCCTAACTTCTCATATGTGATGATTTTCCCCAATTGTCTATTTGCTTCTTGCATATAGTATGTTCGGGTTAGTAACACTACATTGCCCCCATTGTCCACATGCTTGACAACGACATCCTCCATTCTGCCAATCCACTTTAAGGCAGTTCTCTCACCAACAGAGAGATTGTCTCGTGCTTGAGGGTACACAAGGACCTTAACTCCTTAAGGACACAGCCTTATTTCCCCTTAAGGACCAGGCCATTTTTTGCAAATCTGACCAGTGTCACTTTAAGTGGTGATAACTTTAAAACGCTTTGACTTATCCAGGCCATTCTGAGATAGTTTTTTCGTCACATATTGTACTTCATGACACTGGTAAAATGGAGTAAAAAAATAAATCTTTTTTATTTATAAAAAAATAAAAAATTTGCCAAAAATTTGCAAATTTCCAAGTTTTAATTTTTCTACTTCTATAATACATAGTAATAACTACAAAAATAGTTATTACTTTACATTCCCCATATGTCTACTTCATGTTAGGATCATTTTGGGAATGACATTTTATTTTTGGGGGACGTTACAAGGCTTAGAAATTTAGAAGTAAATCTTGAAATTTCTCAGAAATTTTCAAAAACCAACTTTTTAAAGACCAGTTCAGGTCTGAAGTCACTTTGTGAGGCTTACATAATAGAAACCACCCAAAAATGTAGAAACAACACCCCTCAAAGTATTCAAAACTGATTTTACAAATGTCGTTAACCCTGGTTTTTTGACACCATGTCTCATTTGAAGCCCCCCTGATGCCCCCCTAGAGTAGAAACTCCATAAAAGTGACCCCATCTAAGAAACTACACCCCTCAAGGTATTCAAAACTGATTTTACAAACGTTGTTAACCCTTTAGGTGTTCCACAAGAATTAATGGAAGATAGAGATACAATTTCAAAATTTCACTTTTTTGGCAGATTTTCCATTTTAATATTTTTTTTCCAGTTACAGCCAAACAAAACTCAATATTTATGGCCCTGATTCTTTAGTTTACAGAAACACCCCATATGTGGTCGTAAACTGCTGTACGGGCACATGGCAGGGCGCAGAAGGAAGGGAATGCCATACGGTTTTTGGAAGGCAGATTTTGCTGGACTGGTTTTTTGACACCATATCCCATTTGAAGCACCCCTGATGCACCCCTAGACTGTCTTGTGTAGGGGCTCGTTTTTTTTGGGATGAGATGACGGTTTGATTGGCACTATTTTGGGGTGCGTATGACTTATTGATTGCTTGCTATTACATTTTTTGTGATGTAAGGTTACAAAAAATTGCTTTTTTTACACCGTTTTAGGGGTTAGGTCATGTGATATTTTTATAGAGCAGGTTATTACGGACACGGCGATACAAATATGTATGCTTTTTTTTTTTATTTATGTAAGTTTTACACAATGATTTCCTTTTTGAAAGAAAAAAAAAATCATGTTTTAGTGTCTCCATAGTCTGAGAGCCATAGTTTTTTCAGTTTTTGGGCGATTATCTTGGGTAGGAAACGATTTTTGCGGGATGAAATGACGGTTTGATTGGCACTATTTTGGGGTGCGTATGACTTCTTGATCGCTTGCTATTACACTTTTTGTGATGTAAGGTGACAAAAAATGGCTTTTTTTACACCGTTTTTTTTTTTTACGGTGTTCATCTGAGGGGTTAGGTCATGTGATATTTTTATAGAGCAGGTAATTAAGGACGCGGCGATACCTAATATGTATACTTTTTTTTATTTACTTAAGTTTTACACAATAACAGCTTTTTTAAAACAAAAAAAATGATGTTTTAGTGTCTCCATATTCTGAGCCAGAGTTTTTTTTTTTTTGGACGATTGTCTTAGGTAGGGGCTAATTGTTTGCGGGATGAGGTGACGTTTAGATTGGTAATATTTTGGTGGGCATACGCCTTTTTGATCGCTTGCTGTTGTACTTTTTGTGATGTAAGGTGACAAAAAAATTGCTTATTTAGCACAGTTTTTATTTTTTACGGTGTTCATCTGAGGGGTTAGGTCATGTGATATGTTAATAGAGCCGGTCGATATGGACGCGGCAATACCTAATATGTCAACTTTTTTTTTTTCCTATTTTTTACCAATTTTTTTTACTTTATTTGGGTGAAATGGCGTTTTTATTTTTTTTACTTGAAACTTTTAATTTTTTGGGGGGAAAACTTTATTTTTTCAAATTTTTTTTCACTTTATTTTTTGTCCCACATTGGAACTTCAACTTTTGGGGGTCTGAACCCTTATACAATGTCGGATACAGGACTCATATCAGGTTCATTTGCATATGGATCAAAACGGTTTTTTAACACAATAAAAGCACAGAGAGCTATGGGGACTGGGTATTGCGGATGTGCTAGCGGCCATCTAGCAGCCCATGTCCCCAGCTCTATGCACAAAATCCTGGTGACAGGTTCCCTTTAAACTCCTTCACTGTATTTGCGGCTACCACTTCTGCAGGAAGGCTATTCCATGCATCCACTACTCTCTCAGTAAAGTAATACTTCCTGATATTACTTTTAAACCGTTGCCCTTCTAATTTAAAACTATGTCCTCTTGTAGGAGTTTTTCTTCTTTTAAATATTCTCTCCTCTTTTACCTTGTTGATTCCCTTTATGTATTTAAAAGTTTCTATCATATCCCCTCTGTCTCGTCTTTCTTCCAAGCTATACATGTTAAGGTCCTTTAATCTTTCGTAAAGTTTAGTAGTTCTTCTCTGAACTCTCTCCAAGGTATCAATATCCTTCTGGAGATATGGTCTCCAGTACTGCGCACAATACTCCAAATGAGGTCTCACTAGTGCTCTGTAGAGCGGCATGAGCACCTCCCTCTTTCTACTAGTAATTCCTCTCCCTATACACCCAAGCATTCTGTTAGCATTTCCTGCTGCTCTATGACATTGTCTGCCTACCTTTAAGTCTTCTGAAATAATAACCCCTAAATCCCTTTCCTCAGATACTGAGGTTAGGACTGTATCACTGATTTTATATTCTGCTCAGAAGGCCTTACCATCGAGGCCTTCTGCAATTTTGCTGATAAAGATATTAAACAATATGGGTCCCAGAACAGATCCCTGAGGTGCCCCACTGGTAACAAGACCTTGGTCTGAATATACTCCATTGACTACAACCCTCTGTTGCCTGTTCCTCAGCCACTGCCTAATCCATTCAACAATATGGGAGTCCAAGCCCAAAGACTGCAATTTATTGATAAGCCTTCTGTGTGGGACAGTATCAAAAGCCTTACTAAAGTCTAGATAAGCTATGTCTACTGCACCTCCTCCATCATGACGTACTGGTACGTCATATGTCCCTAAGAGGTTAATGTGAGCTATAAACTGTACCACTCAATTGAAAAACAAACTGAAATCTTTTAGGTGGAGGGACGAAAACAAAAAAAATAATAATAATGTGGTTGCATAAGTGTGCACACCCTTTTATAACTGGGGATGTAGCTGTGTTCAGAATTAAGCAATCACATTCAAAAGCATGTTAAATAGGAGTCAGCATACACCTGCCATCATTTAAAAAGAGCCTCTGATTAACCCCAAATAAAGTTCATCTGCTCTAGTTGGTCTTTCCTGAAATGTTCTTAGTCGCATCCCACAGCAAAAGCCATGGTCCACAGAGAGCTTCCAAAGCATCAGAGGGATCTCATTGTTAAAAGGTATCAGTCAGGAGAAGGGTATAAAAGAATTTCCAAGGCATTAGATATACCATGGAACACAGTGAAGACAGTCATCATCAAGTGGAGACAATATGGCACAACAGTGACATTACCAAGAACTGGACATCCCTCCAAAATTGATGAAAAGACGAGAAGAAAACTGGTCTGGGAGGCTACCAAGAGGCCTACAGCAACATTAAAGGAGCTGCAGGAATATCTGGCAAGTACTCAGGGCCGGGCCGACACAGAGGCTGGGGAGGCTCCAGCCTCAGGGCGCAGCCTGGGGTGGGCGGAAAAACAAACCTCTTTTTTTTTTTTTTATCACTTACTTGCTGCCGGGCGCCCTCCCCTCCTCTCCTCTCCCCTCCCCTGCCCGGCCCCCGGCAGCGTGCCCTGTCTATCCCTGCAGAGCTGAACATATGAGGATCCCTCAGCTCCGCGCCCCCCCTCCCAGTATACCAGACAGTAGGGGCTCTACGCCCTGCAGCTCAGTGTAGATGCGAGATCCTTCTAAGCTACAGGACCTTTGATGATGTCATGACCATGTGACCAGTCATGTGGGTGGGAGGAGCCAGGCTGTGGACTGGTAGCGCCTTTATGATCCTCATCTGCTTCTGACTTTGGCTTGAACTGTTGAACATATGAGGTTAGCACCCTAGCACTTACAATTCCGGGTACTTAGGGGTTAATGCAGGGATGATGTGTATGGCCTCATTCACACATTGCAGATTTAGTCAAATCTGCAAACAAGATGTACAGTGAGGCTGTAGCATAGCTGTGTGTGTCTGCCTACCCAGAGCAGCTGTGTGTGGGGTGCATGTAGCAGAGCTGAGGGTGCTTCATGTGTATAATGCAGCAAAGATAGGTGTATAGTGTGAATCCAGAACAGTAGTGTGTGTGGTGTATGTAGCAGAGCTGTGTGTGTCTGCCTACCCAGAGCAGCTGTGTGTGGGGTGCATGTAGCAGAGCTGAGGGTGCTTCATGTGTATAATGCAGCAAAGATAGATGTATAGTGTAAATCCAGAACAGTAGTGTGTGTGGTGTATGTAGCAGAGCTGTATGAGACAGAGGAATGTATAATGTGCACAGCGGAGCTGTGTATGTAAAATGTGCAACACAGTGATATATAATGTGCCACCCAGAGCTGTGTGTGTGTGCGCATGTAGCAGAGTTGTGTATGTAAAATGTGCAAAAACCCTGATGCTCTCAAAAAGAGCAAGCAATATAAAACATTGTAGTTTGATACCTTTTACCCCTTAAAGACCGGCCCCATTTTCATTTGTACATTAGCCATAACCTTTTTATTTTTCCATTCACAGTTATATGAGGGCTTATTTTGTGTGGGACAAGATGCATTTTTTAAATGTCGCCAATTAGTTTACCATGTCTTGTATCAGAAAGCAGGAAAAAAATATATTTGTGGGTTAAAAAAAAAAACACACACACAATTCCGCCAAGATTTTTGAGGTTTTCACATCACAGCGTTCACTAAAAATGCCGTCTTTATTCTGCGGCTCAATACGATACTAAACTTGTATGGTTTTTATTTTGTTTAATTACTTTAAAAAAAATTACTTTTTCTATATTTCGGTCTATGTGAGGGCTTGTTTTTGTTTAACGATCAGTAGTTTTCTGGGGGAGGGGGGGTGCCCATACAAAAATTTGCTGTGGGGCCCAGTCACTTCTAGTTACGCCCCTGAGCAGGAGGCTGCCGATTGGCCAGTATCAGCTAGCTGCCCTGCCATTGGTCCATCCTTTCACACCCCCTTCTCTCTGGAGCTGAACACAGCAGGAGGGTGTGAACTTTGAAGACAGGAAGCCTGCGTTCTCACAGTGGATCATGTGACCAGTGACGTCACAGACCTCCTTCTAACAAATCCATTCTAGCATCTACCCAGCATGTATGGCAGGACTCTGCTGAGCAAAGACCATGTGCCCAGGTGAGGTGACCACAGAAGTGCCCTGGCATCTGTCTGCTGCTGGAAGCTCAATGTGGAGCTTTATGAATGTAAAAACTAATAGCCAAGAGGCTAAAGAAACCCTGCTTGTCGGCTTCTGACCCTAATCATAACACATAATGTTAATTTGATTCCAATCTACTCTAACACCTAAGGCTACTTTCACACGAGCGTTCGGAGCGGATCCGTCTGATGTTTCATCAGACGGATCCGCTCCGATAATGCAGACGTTTGCATCCGTTCAGAACGGATCCGTCTGCATTATTACTTAGAAAATTTTCGAAGTCAGAAAGTAGCCTGAGCGGATCCGTCCAGACTTTACATTGAAAGTCAATGGGGAACGGATCCGCTTGAAGATTGAGCCATATGGTGTCATCTTCAAGCGGATCCGTCCCCATTGACTTCCATTATAAGTCTGGACGGATCCGCTCGCCTCCGCACGGCCAGGCGGACACCCGAACGCTGCAAGCAGCGTTCAGGTGTCCGCTCACTGAGCGGAGGCTGAGCGCTGGCAGGCGGATGCATTCTCAGCGGATCGGCGTCCACTCAGAATGCATTGGGGCCAGACGGATGCGTTCGGGGCCGCTCGTGAGCCCCTTCAAACGGTGCGCACGAGCGGACACCTGAACGCAGGTGTGAAAGTAGCCTAAAGGGATTTTTTTTAAAGCCTGCTGTTTCTCTAGATGACCTTATGCTGATAGTAGTGTTAATAGAGTCTCAAAGGTCTGTAAAAATAGGGTAACTGCTTATATAGACCCTTGAGACTCTATTACCACTGCTATCAACATAATGTCACCTAGAGAAAGAGCAAGTTTTTTAAATTATCTTTTTTCCCTTTAGGTGTTAAAACATAACTTATTTGATTTCTTGAACACCTAAAGGAAATCAAATAAAAAACCTGCTGTGTCTCTAGATGACCTTATGTCGATAGCAGTGGTAATAGAGTCTGAAAGGTCTTTAGAAGCAGTTACCCTATTTTTACAGACCTTTGAGGCTCTATTAACACTACTATCAACATAAGGTCACCTAGAGACACAGCAGGTTTTTAAAAAGATTTTTCCTTTAGGTGTTACAGCAATCAAATGAAAGTTATGTTTTAACACCTAAAGGAAAAACATAATTAAAAAAAGATGCTGTTTCTCTAAATGACCTGATGTTGATAGTAGTGTTAATAGAGTCTCAAAGGTTTGTAAAAATAATGTACCTGCTTCTATAGACCTTTGAGACTCTATTACCACGACTTTTAGCATAAGATCATCTGGAGAAACATCAGGTTTTAAAAAAATAAATAAAATTTCTTTAGGTGTTAGAGCAATCAAATGGAGGGGGAGAAATGTGACATGGGTGAGGATGGGGTTACATGATGGGCCGGAGACAATGTCTGTAGTCTGTCTGTGCCATGGACGGGGAGAAATATGACATGGAGGGCTGATGGCTGACATGGGGGTCTGATCTGAGGCATTGGGGCTGTGCCAGTGAGCTGAGGCCTAATTAACATTGCGGGTCTGACCTGAGGTGGAATGAAAAATATTGTTTCCTATTATCCTCCTCTAAAACCTAGGTGCGTCTTATGGGACGAACCTACATTTTGGCGCATCCCCCTTCCCCCAGGTGAGCTGAAGGGGAAGGGGGGGTCGGGGACGCCAAAATGTAGGTTCGCTTGTGTTGGTAAAAAACCTTGCACCGGCTCTGGGCGCAGGCAAGCGGGGGGGGGGGGGGGGGCGCACTTGGGCAGCTCAGCCTCTGTTGGTGGTGGACCTTGTCCCAGCCCTGCAAGTACTGGCTGTGTGGTACATGTGACAACAATCTCCCGTATTCTTCATATGTCTGGGCTATGGGGTAGAGTCGCCAGACGAAAGCCTTTTCTTACAAAGAAAAACATCCAAGCCAGGCTACATTTTGCAAAAACACATCTGAAGCCTCCCAAAAGCATGTGGGAAAAGGTGTTATGGTCTGATGAAACCAAGGTTGAACTTTTTGGCCATAAATCCAAAAGATATTTTTGGCGCAAAAACAACACTGCACATCACCAAAAGAACACCATCCCCACAGTGAAGCATGGTGGTGGCAGCATCATGCCAAGGGGCTGTTTTTCTTCAGCTGGAACTGGGCCCTTAGTTAAGCTAAAGGGGATTATGAACAGTTTCAAATACCAGTCAATATTGGCACAAAACCTTCAGGCTTCTGCTATAAAGCTGAACATGAAGAGGAACTTCATCTTTCAGCATGACGACGACCCACAGCATACATCCAAATCAAGAAAGGAATGTATTCACCAGAAGAAGATTAAAGTTTTGGAATGGCCCAGCCAGAGCCCAGACCTGAATCCGATTGAAAATCTGTGGGGTGATCTGAATAGGGCTGTGCACAGGGGATGCCCTCACAATCTGACAGATTTGGAGTGTTTTTGCAAAGAAGAGTGGGCAAATCTTGCCAAGTCAAAATGCTGATAGACTCATACCCAAAAAGACTGAGTGCTGTAATAAAATCAAAAGGTGCTTGAACAAAGTATTAGCACACTTATGCAGCCATATTATTTTATTTTTATATTTTTTCTTCCCTCTACCTAAAAGATTTCAGTTTGTTTCTCAATTGAGTTGTACAGTTTATAAGTCACATAAACCACCTCCCGACCGCCTAACGCAGGGATGCGTCCTGCGGGCGGCCGGGTTATTCCTCGTTGACGCATCGGCGCGTCATCTCACGAGATTTCCTGTGAACGCGCGCACACAGGAGCGCGCGTTCACAGGATCGGAAGGTAAACGAGCTGATCTACAGCCTGCCAGCGGCGATCATTCGCTGGCAGGCTGTAGATGCGATTTTTTTAACCCCTGAATGGTATATCAGACGCTGTTTTGTTACCAGCGTCTGATATACCTGCTACCTGGTCCTCTGGTGGTCCCTTTTGCTTGGATCGACTACCAGAGGACACAGGCAGCTCTGTAAGTAGCACCAATCACCACACTACACTACACCCCCTCTGTCACTTATTAACCCCTGATCACCCCATATAGACTCCCTGATTACCCCCCTGTCATTGATCACCCCCCTGTAAGGCTCCATTCAGACGTCCGTATGTGTTTTGCGGATCCACGGATCCGCAAAACACGGACACCGCGGATACGCAAAACACGGACACCGGCAATGTGCTTTCCGCATTTTGCGGATCCGCACATTGCCAGAACTATATAGAAAATGCCTTTTCTTGTCCGCAATTGCGGACAAGAATAGGACATGTTCTATAGGCTCTACAAAAAACGCAGTGTTCGCCCGATCAGGCCTGATCTTGTGCGCACACTTGCGTTCAGTCCGCCCCACCGCAGTGCTAGAATTATTATTTTTTCTGATCACTGCAAAAACACTGTAAAATCGATGCAGGGCTATAAAGATCACTTTTGAGGGGCATGGCGAGTTCATAGAAGATTTTTTTTTTTTGGCACAAGTTAGCGGAAATTAGCGGATTTTTTATTTTTATTTTTTTCTTACAAAGTCTTATATTCCACTAACTTGTGACAAAAAATTTAATTTCACATGAACTCACCATACCCCTCACGGAATCCAAATGCGTAAAATTTTTTAGACATTTATATTCCAGACTTCTTCCAACGCTTTAGGGCCCCTAAAATGCCAGGGCAGTATAAATACCCCACATGTGTAAAAATACACCCCAAAACACATTGCCCTACTTCTCCTGAGTACAGCGATACCACATGTGTGAGACTTTTTTGCAGCCTAGGTGCACAAAGGGGCCCAAATTTCAATGAGTATCTTTACGATTTCACAAGGCATTTTTTACGCATTTGGATTCCAAACTACTTCTCAGGCTTTAGGTCCCCTAAAATGCCAGGGCAGTATAAATACCCCACAAGTGACCCCATTTTGGAAAGAAGACACCCCAAGGTATTTCGTGAGGGGCATGGCGACTTCATGTAAAATTTTATTTTTTGTCACAAGTTAGTGGAATATAATTTTCCGCTAACTTGTGCCAAAAAAAAAAATATTCTAGGAACTCGCCATGCCCCTCACGGAATACATTGGGGTGTCTTTTTTCCAAAATGTGGTCACTTGTGGGGTATTTATACTGCCCTGGCATTTTAGGGGCCCTAAAGCATGAGAAGTAGTTTGGAATCCAAATGCGTAAAAAATGCCCTGTTAAATTCTAAAGATACTCATTGGAATTTGGGCCCCTTTGTGCACCTAGGCTGCAA
The DNA here is from genome assembly GCF_905171765.1 of Bufo bufo. Classification (NCBI taxonomy): domain Eukaryota; kingdom Metazoa; phylum Chordata; class Amphibia; order Anura; family Bufonidae; genus Bufo; species Bufo bufo. The sequence goes on along the minus strand of NC_053389.1, from coordinate 239,688,986 downwards.
AAAAGTGTCACACATGTGGTATCGCCGTTCTCAGGAGAAGTAGGGCAATGTGTTTTGGTGTGTGAGAAATATCTCTGTAAAATGACAACTTTGTATAAAAAAATGGGAAAAGTTGTCTTTTACAGAGATATTTATCTCACCCAGCATGGGTATATGTAAAAATACACCCCAAAACACCTTTCCCTACTTCTTCTGAGTACGGCGATACCACATGTGTGACACTTTTTTGCAGCCTAAGTGCGCAAAGGGGCCCAAATTCCAATGAGTACTTTTAGGATTTCACAGGGCATTTTTACGCATTTGGATTCCAAACTACTTCTCACACTTTAGGACCCCTAAAATGCCAGGGCAGTATAAATACCCCACAAGTGACCCCATTTTAGAAAGAAGACACCCCAAGGTATTCCGTGAGGGGTATGGTGAGTTCATGTAAAATTTTATTTTTTGTCACAAGTTAGTGGAATATGAGACTTTGTAAGAAGAAAAAAATAATAATAATCATTTTCCGCTAACTTGTGACAAAAAATAAAAACTTCCATGAACTCACTATGCCCATCAGCGAATACCTTAGGGTGTCTACTTTCCGAAATGGTGTCATTTGTGGGGTGTTTCTACTGTCTGGGCATTGTAGAACCTCAGGAAACATGACAGGTGCTCAGAAAGTCAAAGTGCGTAAATTCACATTTTTGCACCATAGTTTGTAAACGCTATAACTTTTACCCAAACCAATAAATATACACTTATTGCATATTTTTTTTTAATCAAAGACATGTAGAACAATAAATTTAGAGAGAAATTTATATAGAAATGTAGTTTTATTTGAAAAATTTTACAACAGAAAGTGAAAGATTTCATTTTTTTGAAAACATTTTGGTCAATTTTGATTAATATCAAAAAAAGTTAAAATGTCAGCAGCAATGAAATACCACCAAATGAAAGCTCTATTAGTGAGAAGAAAAGGATGTAAAATTCATTTGGGTGGTAAGTTGTATGACCGAGCAATAAACCGTGAAATTAGTGTAGTGCAGAATTGTAAAAAGTGGTCTGGTCATTAAGGGGGTTTAAGCTAGGGGGGCTAAGGTGGTTAAAGGTGGAAAAAGTTCTGAATTGATTCATCTTTGTCTCATTTTTTACATCACGGAAACCTGACATTTTAACAGGGGTGTGTAGACTTTTTATATCCACTGTGTTTACCGTGCACTATTGTAATAGCGATCTCTCGTACTCATACTGTGAAGGAGATCGCTGGATCTATGCTTTATATGACAGATAATCTCCAGTGGTATATTCTGCAGATGATTACACCACTGACATCTCTAGAGATCTGCAGAACATTACTCTGCTCGCTCAACCTTCTGACAGATACATAGTGATATATTCTGTAGATTATTAGGCCACTGACTGACTGCTCTAGATACTGCAAAACATTACAACTTAGGCTCCATTTACACATCCGCAAATCCATTCTGCATTTTGCGGAACGGAATTGCGGACCCATTTATTTCTATGGGGCCGCACGACGTGTGGCACCGATCCGGAATTGCGGACCCGCACTTCCGATCCTGAAAAGAATAGAACATGTCCTATTCTTGTCCGCAATAGCGGGCAAGAATAGGCATATTCTCTTAGTGCCGGCAATGTTCAGTCCACAAATTGCGGAACGCACATTGCCGCTGTCCGTGTTTTGCGGATCCGCAAAACACACATGGATGTGTGAATGGATCCTAATATAACAAAGGGCACATGAAAAAGCAGCAGAACATTGCTCTGGCCCTTCTAGCTCCTGACAGATATATAGCAATGTATTCTGCAGATGATTACTCCAGTGATATCACTGATATTCCCTGTCTGCCGTGTAATGGGTTGTTGGAGATATCCCTGCGTTTGGCGTAAGTGTCTTCGTGGTTCACCTACAGCCAACATCATTTCCCTGAGGGCCCTGTGGCGGCTGCTGAACTAGTTTCTAAAATTGAGTGGTTTATAATGAATTCACAGATTTAAAGGGGAAACTCGGCTCCACAATGACCAAGATGAGCAGAGCATTTCTGTGATCCAGTGTTTGATATGACTGTGTTTCTAGGAAAACTGGGTGACAACTGTTTAAAGGGTTAGCCAGCCTAGGAACAAACCACTCATATGGGCCACACCTTCTCGACTGCTTCCGGCCCCCACAGGAAGTGGCTTGGTCTCATAACCGCTGCAGCCAATCACAAGCAGATGTGACCGCTGAGGCGTGTCATTGGCCGCAGCCACTTTCTGCGGGACCAGAAGCAGCCAGAAACGGAGCAACATTGAGGGCACATCAGGACCAAAAGAGTTGTCAGCTCCTAGGCCGGACAACCCTTTTTGAAATGATCTATAATGGACAGCAAAATGTAAGAAATGTCTAAATACCACACGGCAAATTCCAGTAATTCAGCACCTAATTTAGTGTGTAACCTTTGCGCAGAATTTGTAGAGTGTCCGGTAATCCAGACTCCCAAATAATCCGGTATTATTCTTGTCAGAATGAAGGAATTTACAGCCCATACATCCAGTCTGAGGTCTGGTCCTGCCCTTCCTCCTCACTCTTCAGCCAAAGACAACGTAAGACAGTAAGTTCCTGACTGGAGCAGAATTTAGCGTATCTCAGATTTCAGCGAGTTCCTGGCGGGTGAAGGACTCCGAGACAATCCTCTCTTCCTCCCTCAGTCTCAATGGACAAATATGTGCCATGCACCACTGGAGGCTGGCCAAGATTCCTCTTTTCATTGAGATGTTCTGAGTCGCAGCTGCAGTCAATTAAGCGGCTACGTTGCTTGTCCAGCACTTACCGGTACTGACCACCATCATGAACTGACCGATGATGTAACAACAGTCCTAAGGTCCACCAGTAGAATTGATTCTGAGGGTCCATCCTATAGGTACAGGCAAATACTATCTGTTCTTTTAGGCCTCTTTCACACGGGCGAGTTTTCCGCGCAGGTGCAATGCGTGAGTTGAACGCATTGCACCCGCACTGAATCCAGACCCATTCATTTCTATGGGGCTGTGCACATGAGCGGTGATTTTCACGCATCACTTATGCATTGCGTGAAAATCGCAGCATGCTCCATATTGTGCGTTTATCACGCATCGCAGGCCCCATAGAAGTGAATGGGGCTGCGTGAAAATCGCAAGCATCCGCAAGCAAGTGCGGATGCGGTGCGATTTTCACGCACGGTTGCTAGGAGACAATCGGGATGGAGACCCGATCATTATTATTTTCCCTTATAACATGGTTATAAGGGAAAATAATAGCATTCTGAATACAGAATGCATAGTACAATAGGGCTGGAGGGGTTAAAAAATAAATAAATAATAATTTAACTCACCTTAATCCACTTGATCGCGCAGCCGGCATCTCTTCTGTCTTCTTCTTTGCTGTGTACAGGAAAAGGACCTGTGGTGACGTCACTCCGGTCATCACATGGTCCATCACATGATCCATCACCATGGTACTATGCATTCTGTATTAAGAATGCTATTATTTTCCCTTATAACCATGTTATAAGGGAAAATAATACAATCTACACAACCCCGATCCTAAACCTGAACTTCTGTGAAGAAGTTCGGGTTTGGGTACCAAACATGCTGTTTTTTCTCACGCGCGTGCAAAACGCATTACAATGTTTTGCACTCGTGCGGAAAAATCACGCATGTTCCCGCAACGCACCCGCACCTTTTCCTGCAACGCCCGTGTGAAACCAGCCTTAGGCCTTCAGGATGAAGATTTTTATTTGTTTTCCTGTTATTTATTTTTTCGTTTTTGTTATACCAATATGATTCTGCTGGCAATAATACAGACTATAACTCAGGATCAGTACAACTGTACTGGATAAGTAATGTAATGTATGTACACAGTGATTCTTCCAGCAGAATAGTGAGTGCAGCTCTGGAGTATAATACAGAATGTAACTCAGGATCAGTACAGGATAAGTGATGTAATGTATGTACACAGTGACTCCACCAGCAGAATAGTGAGTACAGCTCTGGAGTATAATACAGGATGTAACTCAGGATCAGTACAGGATAAGTAATGTATGTACACAGTGACTCCACCAGCAGAATAGTGAGTACAGCTCTGGAGTATAATACAGGATGTAACTCAGGATCAGTACAGGATAAGTAATGTATGTACACAGTGACACCACCAGCAGAATAGTGAGTGCAGCTCTGGAGTATAATACAGGATGTAACTCAGGATCAGTACAGGATAAGTAATGTATGCACACAGTGCTTCCACCAGTAGAATAGTGAGTGCAGCTCTGAAGTATAATACAGGATGTAACTCAGGATCAGTACAGGATAAGTAATGTATGCACACAGTGCTTCCACCAGTAGAATAGTGAGTGCAGCTCTGTAGTATAATACAGGATATAACTCAGGATAAGAAATGTATGTACACAGTGCAAAAAATAAAATCATTGTGTCATTCTCTTCAGTAAGGTCTTATAATATTATTTCCGGTTTATCTAACTCTCCCACGAGTGACAACAATTATTATCACAGTCACCCAGCTTTCCACAGGCCTGTAGTGAAATAAAACTTTGCATGCAATATACCGTTACCTTCTCACTGGTATTCTAGGTCATGAATCAGCGGGCTCAAGTTGAGCAGAACTATAGGTCCCTCATTCATAAGGCAGCGTGGGGAACTGTGGGAGGACACAGGGAATATAAATAAGATCCTGTAACTATGAACAGTAACGATGCTGCACCCGTGGAAGCGTTGGTTTGGTTTATAATACGACGGTCCCAAAGAGGTTTCTTTTTTTTTTAATGAATCACTGGTAATACATTTCAGGGTTGACAATGAATTCACATTTTAATATTCACAATGCCATAGCACTTGGTTACACCTAAATCCAGCTGAAGATTTCTGTGATTATTGCAGAATGGACGCAAGTTTCTACAATTACGTCTGGTAAGAAGAGCGCCGGAATATATTGTCATGCTGCGCATAACACAAATCTCGTGCAGTAATCAAGACCTACTGTATATGCTTCACCTGCATCTGGAGGAATATGAACCTGATAGGAGACCCCTTTGCCAGGTCGCTTCACGCTCCAGCTGTATTAGTGCTGCAGACTGGCAGAACTGATGGCAATCTGTCCTCATTAGTGCCAAAACACCATGTAAAATACCGCCAACATGAAGCGAACCTTAGGAAGTCAAGTCCACTGCGAAGAAATTGTTATAATGTATCAGTGCATTTAAAGAGACAAATGTAGCAAAACCTGTCAGACGCTGTGTGCTACAGGGAACATACAAAATAATCGCATTAGCAATGCACATTTGCCCCTCACAGCATCCGAGCAGATTTAATAGGCCGCACGCAGGGGAAGGAATCTATGTGCAGCTTAATAAATCCCTGAAATTCTTCACATGTTATTCCCATTCACAACTGCCACATACATAGAACATACATGCTGAGAAGGCGGATGCAGACGTGCAGTGCCCAATCCTGACAAGACCGCAAGCACAAAACCGACACTGAACAAGAAGAAGAACTACAGCACCGACGGCATCATGCAGCGCGGCACTCGCTCTTACACTCAATCACCCTTTCGTCCTTGTTCCTGGCTATGCAAAAGGCCTAAAAATGATCAGCTGGTTTGGTCTGACGCCCGGTTAAGGCATTGCAAATCATTGCAAGTCTCTGGCTTCTGTACAGGAAATAAAAAAGCTGGTGTCGGACGGTCGTATCTTCGCTTTTAAAAAAACAAAACTCTACATTCATTTCTAAAACAATCTAATCAGCAGCCCAAAAAAATCATTAGAAAATCAAATCCTTCCCATGGAGTTCTGTACAAGCTTGGGAAATGGGGATTTGGCACTAGTTGTTGCATTCAGTGCGGACTATCATATGGGACATATCCAGGAGTCCCCAAGTCTTGCTCCACAATCATCTCATAGTCACTTTCATTGAGGTTCTTCAGAGTTACATTGTCCCAGCTGCATCCTCAAGATTCCCGATTTGTGAAGTAACCAAAGCTGCAGGAACTCCTCGGGCATGGAGTGGAAGCCACTGAGTGGCGGGACATCGTCATAGTAATGGTGCCTGATAGGATTCCACTTCAGGTCTATTTGGAAAGGCCAGAAACCATAGACCGTGACCTCTTCACATAGGCTCAAGGCGGCACTGACCATGAAGAGGCCGGTGGATAGGCGCTTGGAGTGGACGCCCTTGTTCTTCCAGAATTTCCCGACGTTCCGTAAGAAGTTAGGGTTGGCGAACAGTACAGTTTGATTGGCGCTGAAGTCAGTCAGGGTGTAGTAGACTCTCAGGGAGGGCTCTGTACCGTGGCGCATGGAGAATGCTGGCATGTACACGTAGCTTGACTTGTAGACCTTTAGACTCTCCACAAAAGATTTCCGTGACCACAGCAAGTTCTGGAACCTGGAGGAAAGATGGAAAGAGATCAGAGATGATGCAACTGGCCTCTCTCAACTCCTGTGTTCCAAAAGATGTGACATACATGGGCATAAAAAAGTGGAGTTCTCCTGATCTGAACTGATTGCGAGATTGAGGGTGCCATTCTCCCAAATGAATAGGAGGGCGACACTGTACTTTGCCATCTCCGGCAGACCCATAGAGAAAAAAAGGAATGGCAGCATGCATGCATGACCTGCTGCTCCATTCATTCAGGGAAAGGGGCACTTCATTCTCTTGATCAGTGGAGGTCTCAATGATCAGATGCTAGATCTCCTATATTGTGTACAGGGCATAAGTTAATATCTTGCTTAGGACAACACCATTCTTGTGTTCTATTAGGACGTATAACTGTAAGAGCCCCCTCCTGGAACCTGTATGATAAAATCTACACGTCTGTGTGAACCTTTTCTATCCTTTCTCTTCACTACAGAAACCTTTATCTGAATTCTTTATCTCTGTGAGTCTCTTAGCACAGATAAGAGCAAACAGCACAATGACCCCGTGACCTCTGCGACAAGATCACCCCGAAACCTTGCACCCTGTATCTCATGTCACCTTCCTGCTCTCAGCTGATCATTGCGATAGAGAGCAACGTGTACAGAAAGCTAAGTAACTCTCCCTGAAGGTCTCATTGTCTCATGAGAGTTTAATGGACGCCGCAGACTTCAGGATGAACAGATAGTGGAGGCCACATACCTCAAGATGAGCAGATAGTGGAGGCTGCAGAGTTCAACATGAACAGATAGTGGAGGCTGTAGAGCTGAAGATGAACATATAGTGGAGGCTGCAGAGCTCAAGATGAACGGATAATGGAGGCTGTAGAGCTGAAAATGAACAGATAATGAGGCTGCAGAGCTCAAGATGAACAGAAAGTGGAGGCTGCAGAGCTCAAGATGAACGGATAATGGAGGCTGTAGAGCTGAAAATGAACAGATAATGAGGCTGCAGAGCTCAAGATGAATAAATAGCGGAGGCTGCAGAGCTCAGCATGAAAAGATAGTGGAGGCTGCAGAGCTCAAGATGAACAGATAGCGGAGGCTGCAGAGCTCAAGATGAACAGATAGTGGAGGCTGCAGAGCTCAGCATGAACAGATAGCAGAGGCTGCAGAGCTCAGCACGAACAGATAGCGGAGGCTGCAGAGCTCAGCATGAACAGATAGCGGAGGCTGCAGAGCTCAGCACGAACAGATAGTGGAGGCTGCAGAGCTCAAGATGAACATATAGTGGAGGCTGTAGAGCTCAAGATGAACAAATAGCGGAGGCTGCACAGCTCAAGATGAACAAATAGCGGAGGCTGCAGAGCTCAGCATGAAAAGATAGTGGAGGCTGCAGAGCTCAAGATGAACAGATAATGTAGGTTGCAGAGCTGAAGATGAACAGATAGCGGAGGCTGCAGAGCTCAAGATGAACAGATAGCGGAGGCTGCAGAGCTCAAGATGAACAGATAGCGGAGGCTGCAGAGCTGAAGATGAACAAATAGCGGAGGCTGCAGAGTTCAGCATGAACAGATAATGTAGGTTGCAGAGCTCAGCACAAACAGATAGTGGAGGCTGCAGAGCTCAAGATGAACAGATAGCGGAGGCTGCAGAGGTCAGCATGAACAGATAGTGGCGGCTGCAGAGCTCAAGATAAACAGATAGCGGATGCTGCAGAGCTCAAGATGAACAGATAGCGGAGGCTGCAGAGCTCAAGAAGAACAGATAGCGGAGGCTGCAGAGCTCAAGATGAACAGATAGCGGAGGTTGCAGAGCTCAAGATGAACAGATAGCGGAGGCTGCAGAGTTCAGAATAAACAGATAGCGGATGCTGCAGAGCTCAAGATGAACAGATAGTGGAGGTTGCAGAGCTCAAGATGAACAGAAAGTGGAGGCTGCAGAGCTCAAGATGAAAAGATAATGTAGGTTGCAGAGTTCAAGAAGAACAGATAGCGGAGGCTGCAGAGCTCAAGATGAACAGATAGCGGGGGCTGCAGAGCTGAAGATGAACAAATAGCAGAGGCTGCAGAGTTCAGCATGAACAGATAATGTAGGTTGCAGAGCTCAGCACAAACAGATAGTGGAGGCTGCAGAGCTCAAGATGAACAGATAGCGGAGGCTGCAGAGCTCAAGATGAACAGATAGCGGAGGCTGCAGAGGTCAGCATGAACAGATAGTGGAGGCTGCAGAGCTCAAGATAAACAGATAGCGGATGCTGCAGAGCTCAAGAAGAACAGATAGCGGAGGCTGCAGAGCTCAAGATGAACAGATAGCGGAGGTTGCAGAGCTCAAGATGAACAGATAGCGGAGGCTGCAGAGTTCAGAATAAACAGATAGCGGAGGCTGCAGAGCTCAGCATGAACAGATAGTGGAGGCTGTAGAGCTCAACTTGAACAGATAGCAGAGGCTGCAGAGCTCAAGAAGAACAGATAATGGAGCCTGCAGAGTTCAGCATGAACAGATAGCGGAGGCTGTAGAGCTGAAGATGAACAGATAGCGGAGGCTGCAGAGTTCAGAATAAACAGATAGCGGATGCTGCAGAGCTCAAACTGAACAGATAGCGGAGGCTGCAGAGCTCAAGATGAACAGATAGCGGAGGCTGCAGAGCTCAAGATGAACAGAAAGTGGAGGCTGCAGAGCTCAAGATGAAAAGATAATGTAGGTTGCAGGGCTCAAGATGAACAGATAACGGAGGCTGCAGGGCTCAAGATGAACAGAAAGTGGAGGCTGCAGAGCTCAGCCTGAATAGATAGTGGAGGCAGATATATACTTTATAACAACCCACTGATTCACCAATAATAATGCTCCAATGCTACAGTGGAGGTGAGGACAGAAGACATACAGTAGGGTGCAGACAGAATAACTAAAGTAGGGGTGCAGGTAGAGGATGTACAGTGCAGACTAAAGACATACATTAGGGGTGGAGGCAGAAGCTGTACAATACCTGACTAAAGATGTAGAGAAGGGGTGCAGACTGATGATGGACATTGGGATGCAGACTGATGATGGACAGTAGGGGTGCAGGCAGAAGACATACAGTAGGGGTGCCCTCAGAAGACACACAGTGGTGGCTCTTTGTGTCATTACTGAGCTTTATGCACTTGATGTCCAATGTTGGAGGTCAAATCCTTTATGTCCTGCCAACACATGGACAATGGCATTATCCCCTGAGATTTAAGGCTTCCACCTCTCCAGTTTCCATCTCCTTCTGTGACCATTTCCTGACCCCAGAAAAGATCCATTCTTCCTACATCTTACTACTCCATTCCAGCTCTACCCATACTTCCTCTGTACCCTTTAGTACTGACAACTAAAGAGAAACCTCTCTATTCCTTCCGCAACAGACACTGTGCTCTGGTGACTAAAGAGACTTCCAGAGGATGCGGACAACTTAGACATCCTATTGCCCTCTGACCCTTCTCTGATTAGGAATGTCACTGAATGACTACTCCACAGAGAAGAGGAAACCACCAATTGAGGATCCAGGGCTACAGTCACTGACATCCACCCTTGCACTTTGGGGGAGGGGTGACAAGAAGTGACAGCCTCTACCTTTTATCTATGATAGATGGGTTCACAGTTACAAGCTGTGTCTTTGTTCCCACATCAAGACTATAGTCGCTGGTCAGAGGAGGCAGGTTACATCTGAGGAGAAAGTAGAGAAAACAGATTATTATGGCATATACAGAGATACCCCACAGATGCCCAGGTTATACCAGCAAGCAAACAATCACTTCATAGCTGACACAGAGGATGAGATATAACTTATACTAGCTGCACATATAGAATTATACCTGTATCACTGAAAAAGCACAATTAAAACATACATTTTGATCTACTTAATACTAAAAATCACACTCTCTTAACTAATACTAGAGCCCTGACAACAAATGAGTAAACATAAAATATAATGGTGTCCGGGTGGGTAAACCGTTATCATGGCCAGAGAAAGGGGGGAGGGGACACTTTCCCTAATATAACTGTAGAGGGAAGTGCATATATTGGGTATATATATATATATATATATATATATATAAGTGACAAAGCAGGACATAGGACTTTTCAAAAGTTAAGTAGATACAGTACTTTTAACCAGTGGCGTAGCTATAGGGGTCGCATCGGTCGCACTTGCAACCGGGCCCCCCAGGAAAGATGGAGTAAAGCCCTGGAGTGGAGTGCTCTGACGGGGCCTGGCATAAAGTACAGCGACAATGCCGGGCCCCGTCTGAGCGCTCTTCAAACATGTACTGTATAATATGAGCCCCGGGGGGGGGGAGGTTGGCGCAGAGGCAAAGGGGGGCGCGCGCACTCACACGCACAGTTCTTGTCACTGCCGGCCGGGCTGTATCCAGAGTGAAGCAGGGCTCCAGCGCTCCCCCTGCTGGCCGCACATCGCGCTGCTGGCTGTTGGAGGAGCGCTGAAAGACCGGGAATGAGTGTGGGAGCACATCATCAAGGACTCAGGTAAGCATGTGTTTTTTTGTTTTTTTCCCCCCTAAAGCTGCAGACTGGGGGAGTGGGGGAAGGAAGGCACTGATAATGATGCCCCCTGTGCAGTGTGTGGTTCCCTCCCTGGTACTGATGATGATGATGGTGCTACTACTGTGAGGGGGCACATATTTGGCTACAACTACTGTGAGGGGGCACATATCTGGGAATATCTTCAGTGAGGGGGCACATATCTGGCTACAACTACTGTGAGGGGGCACATATCTGGGCATCGCTACTATAAAGGGACACATATCTGGTATAACTACTGTGAGGGGCACATATCTGGGCATAACTACTGTGAGGGGCACATATCTGGGCATAACTACTTTGAGGGGGAACATATCTGGGCATCGCTACTATGAAGGGACACATATCTGGTATAACTACTGTGAGAGGGCACATATCTGGATAGAACTACTGTGAGGGGGCACATATCTGGGCATAACTACTGTGAGGGGACGCAAAAGTGGGCATAACTACTGTGACAGGAACAAAGGTGGGCATAACTGCTGTGAGGGGCCACAAGGACATAACTTTTGTGAAGGGGCCACAAGGTGGGCATTAGTACTGTGAGTGGCCACAATGTGGGCGTTAGTACTGTGTAGCAGCATTTAGGGGAAATGTCCTAGATTACCCTGCTATACATTGGCATGGCTCGGTCTTACAGGACCAGCACAGCGCCCCCTGCTGGTGATTTCACAGGGGCAGTCACCATCCCTTCCTTATGTGATTATTCTTTTTTTCTCTATCACTGCAGAGACCTTGTTTTGGATCCAGTGGACATCACTCCGACGCCAGCGACACCCTGGATGAGGTAGGACCAGATTTTATTAGGACTGGGTGAGTGTAGCCTTGCATTGGGCTTAGTGTAAAAACAAATTGCAGCCTCTTTGTAAAAATTGGGGGAGGGGGGGGGGGGAAGTCGCAGAATTGCATTCTTTCCATAACATGGAGAGGATGGAATTTCTGCTAAAGATATGTAAACTGATTCCTACATATCATCCAGACGTAGATCCTCTCACTTCCTGCGATATTTTTGAGGGACATTACAAGAAACTTTCTGTCCCTCCAGAATATTGCTTGGAACTGTTCAAGCTATGGTTGCCTACACATCTTTTTCAAAGATATGAGGTCATTGTTTCATAATGAGGAAGACAGACTTTCCATCCTCATGAAATTGGTAATAGGGCATAGGGACGTCACCCCAGAGGTCCTAAGAAACTTCAGCCCTACCATCCATGATGAGCCCTGGTCGCATTGTGGAAGGTTTGAAGCTATGTATAGGAAGGTGAGAAAGGATCATGGTGTAGGAGCCCCACAAGGCATGATACGTATGTTTGTGGAGAAGTTTCCATATCTTGATATCACAATTCGTTTGAATGCAGCTAAGGAGACGTCACTGATGGAGGCAGCAATGGTAATAGAGCAGGTCAGGCAGGATTTGCTAAAGAGTCACAAATCTATAAAAATCAGGAAGTAGGTAGCATTTAATAAAAAAAAAATGCAAGATGGCTGCACGTTAAAGGGTATGGCAGCCAACAAAATATCTGTGTATTTCGAGTGCTCTTCAACGAAGAAAGTGGGAGAATATACGTGTTGCCATTGTCTGCAATATGGACACATAAAATGACGATGTAAGGCGGGCCGGCTTTCAACCACACATACAATTGCAAGGACAGAGCTACACATGAAACAGGGCTGCAAAAAAGACACCACTACAACAGATATCCCTACTGGGAATCTGTTATAATAGATTTGTGGTGGGGATCTCTAAAGATCTGGCCATAATATGTAACTCGGGGGTACCCCATATACTGGCCAGAGTCTGCAATCAATGTAACCCATAATAGCCCCCAGTGTATGATGACATGGTCACCAACACAGGGGGGGGGGGGGGGGGGGGATTAGGTTTACTGTTGCAGAACCTTTTGTTTCTTTGTCCTCGGCAGTGTAATGTAAATGTGATAGAGTTATACTTGTCTTTAATCTCTACACACAGGTACAGTATCTGTTGGGGGAGCTGTTAGGAATTTGTGACCCTCTTTATTATAGAGGCTATTGCCTGAGGTCACTGCAGTATCCAGAGGTGTGGGCCTCAGTGGGTAAGGCCATACAGCTCATAAGAGGTGACATTGTCCCTCAAGCATGAGTAGACAACGGATTTTTGCCAATTGGCAATACTGTTGGTTTATAAATGATTGTTGTGAAACCTTTTATAACTTCTTTTATAACTTCTTGTACAATGGGACAGTTCATTCTGGGAGTGGAAAGATTTTGCCTTTCATGTTGGGCACGTACCTTAACCACTTCCCATCTGGGCCATTTGCCCCCTTCCTGACCAGGCCAAATTTTGCAAAACTGACATATCTCACTTTATGTGGTAATAACTTTGGAACGCCTTTATTTATCCAAGTCATTCAGAGATTGTTTTCTCGTGACACATTGTACTTCATGATAGTCATAAATTTGAGTCAAAATATTTCACCTTTATTTATCAAAAAATCCCAAATTTACCCAAAAATTTGAAAAATTCGCAATTTTCTAAATTTCAATTTCTCTGCTTTTAAAACAGAAAGTGATACCTCATAAAATATTTATTATTTAACATTCCCCATATGTCTACTTTATGTTGGCATCATTTTGGAAATGTCATTTTATTTTTTTAGGACGTTAGAAGGCTTAGAAGTTTAGAAGCAATTCTTCAAATTTTTAAGAAAATTGCCAAAACCCACTTTTTAAGGACCAGTTCAGGTCTGAAGTCACTTTGTGGGGCCTACATAGTGGATACCCCCATAAATGACCCCATTGTAGAAACTACACCCCTCAAGGTATTCAAAACCGATTTTACAAACTTTGTTAACCCTTTAGGCATTCCACAAGAATTAAAGGAAAATGGAGATCAAATTTAAAAATTTCACTTTTTTGGCAGATTTTCCATTTTAATCAATTTTTTTCTTTAACACATCGATGGTTAACAGCCAAACAAAACTCAATATTTATTACCCAGATTCTGCGGTTTACAGAAACACCCCACATGTGGTCATAAACTGCTGTATGGGCACACGGCAGGGCGCAGAAGAAAAGGAACTCCACATGGTTTTTAGATGCCATGTCCCATTTGAAGCCCCCTGATGCACCCTTACAGTAGAAACTCCCAAGAAGTGACCCCATTTTGGAAACTAGGGGATCAGGTGCCAGTTTTATTAGTACTATTTTTGGGTACATATGATTTTTTGATCATTCATTATAACACTTTATGGGGCAAGGTGACCAAAAAATTGGTTGTTTTAGCACAGTTTCTATTTGTTTATTTTTACAGCGTTCACCTGAGGGGTTCAGTCAAGTGACATTTTTATAGAGCAGATTGTTACGGACGTGGCGATACCTAATATGTATACTTTTTCTCATTTATTAAAGTTTTACACAATAATAGCATTTTTGAAACAAAAAAATTATGTTTTAATGTGTCCATGTTCTGAGAGCTATAGTTTTTTTTATTTTTTGAGAGATTTTCTTATGTAGGGGCTCATTTTTTGCGGGATGAGGTGACGGTTTTATTGGTACTATTTTGTGGGACATACGCATTTTTGATCACTTGGTGTTGCACCTTTTGTGATGCAAGGTGACAAAAATTGCTTGTTTTGACACATTTTTTTCTTTTTTTTTTTTTACGGTGTTCACCCGAGGGGTTAGGTCATGTGATATTTTTATAGAGCTGGTTTTTACGGACGCGGCAATACCTAATATGTATACTTTTTTTTATTTGTTTCACTTTAACACAATAATAGCATTTTTGAAACCAAAAAAATGATGTTTTAGTGTCTCCATGTTCTAAGAGCTATAGTTTTTTTATTTTTTGAGAGATTTTCTTATGTAGGGGCTCATTTTTTGCGGGATGAGGTGACGGTTTTATTGGTACTATTTTGTGGGACATACGCGTTTTTGATCACTTGGTGTTGCACCTTTTGTGATGCAAGGTGACAAAAATTGCTTGTTTTGACAGTTTTTTTTTATTTATTTTTTTAGGGTGTTCACCCGAGGGGTTAGGTCATGTGATATTTTTATAGAGCTGGTTTTTACGGACGCGGCAATACCAAATATGTCTATTTTATTTTAATTTTTTTCTATTTTTAATTTTTTTTTTTTATTCCTAACTTGGGAACTTTTTTTTTTTTTACATGTGAAACTTTATTTTATTTTTTCAACCCTTTATTTTTTTTATTTTTTTTTACACTTTTCGTCCCCCATAAGGTCATACAAGACCTCTGGGGGACATTTGCTTCACTTTTTCTTTTTTTTTTCACAGTTGATTTCTCCTGTAACTGGGGCTGACATAGTAGCCCCAGTTACAGGACAAATGCACCCCTATAGAGGCTGTACAGCAGCAATCCAGCGCTGTACAGTCTCAGTGCAGGGCTGATCGAGGTCTCTGAGAGACCTCACACAGCTCCTGCACACTCCGGTCACGGCGGTCACATGACCGGCGGGCCGGAACAGGAAGCGCAAAACGTGCTGTCAGAAATAGACGTCCACCCATAGGACGTTTATAGTCTATGGGCGGACGTGAAGCGGTTAAAAAAACGGACAAAGTCTGGTTGTGTGAGGCAGCCCTTGCCTATATCTGTAGGCAAATTTTTCGGTGCCAAGGTCTGTTGCTCCTTAAACTTGGCTCAGAGTATCATCATAAGGGCATGTCATTGAATCACTCCAGGGTGAACCCTGTACTGTCAGCTTCTAAATTAGGTCCCTAAGTGGTATGGAGAAATGGCAGTCTATCTCCCTGTCTGTCACTGGCACTTATAAGTAGGCGTTTAGTCAGGCCAAAACTGACTGGTCCCATCAACAGTAGTAACTAACTACCATGGAGGCATAGCGTGTAATTTGGGTGCTAGCCCACAAAGTCCGCGGCACAGCCAATAGGTTGTGGGGCATAGCTCTCCCTATTGGGGATTTTTTTCCTCATTGTAAACACCCCCACACATAGACCAGGCTTCCAACATAGTGTGTTGGTATACCGACAACAGGGGGATATGTTACAGGAAAATATGGCTCTCAGCCAGAACCTCAGCCTGATGGCCACACAAATATGCCTAATAATTCGATATAGTGTATATTGATATCCAGTGGTATTCACCCATTCAGTGATATCAGTATGGCCAGTAGCCATATGGTCATTGAGTCCCTTGTTAGCAAATCAAAGGCAGAAAGGGCACATTGTAAAAGCAGTTGGACAACATTCTCTTGGCCAGCAGATATTTGGGTGGTTACAGAGTGGAGTCCATGGTGGGGGCTGGGACACAGGAACATATACTGTAGGTGACATGAAACTTGGGAGTCTCTCTCTCTCTTCCTGGACCCCCCTGGACCAAATTCACTTCAGGAGCAAGCTAAGTTATATATAAGCTTATGTGTGTATGTATATAAGTAGAATATCCCAGTAGACTGCAATTGTATTATAGATGTGTAGATTATATATGCTATTTATGCATGAGTCTCTATATGTACATGTACTAATGGTCAGGTACTGGATGTGAGTTGGTTAGAAGTGTAGATCCAGGGTACATTGGAGGACTTTGGATATACTGTATATACATACACATTATTAGCCACATTGCTGAACATCCAGGGAGGGCAGAAACGGAGGCAGATGTCTGTGGTGGTGTCCTCTATGTATTATGTTATTTGTAGTGTCTGTATCTTTATGTATATTGTCCATTGCTTTGTCATCTCTATGTTATCAGTAAACTATTTTTATATATAAGTATCTGCGAGGGTTGTATGTTACTCCTGGGGTGTTAGAAGTGTTAGGCGCCTTTCACACGAGCGAGTTTTCCGCGCGAATGCGTTGCGGGAGGTGAACGCATTGCATCCGCACGGAATCCTGACCCATTCATTTCTATGGGGCTGTTCACATGAGGAGTGATTTTCACGCATCACTTGTCCGTTGCGTGAAAATCGCAGCATGCTCCTCTTTGTGCGTTTTTCACGTAACGCAAGCCCCATAGAAATGAATGGGGTTGCGTGAAAATCGCAAGCATCCGCAAGCAAGTGCGGATGCGGTGCGATTTTCACGCATGGTTGCTAGGAGACGATCGGGATAGAGACCCGATCATTATTATTTCCCCTTGTAACATGGTTATAAGGGAAAATAATAGCATTCTGAATACAGAATGCATAGTAAAACAGCGCTGGAGGGGTTAAAAAAAATAAAAAATCATTTAACTCACCTTAATCTACTGGATCACAATGCCGGCATCTTCTTCTGTCCCCTTGGTGAATCACCATGGTAAAAGATCATGTGACGTACCATGTGATGACCGGAGTGACGTCATCAAAGGTCCTTTACCTATAATTAATGCTCACCACAGGTCCTATTCAGTAAAGGGGACAGAAGGAGATGCCGGGCCGCGATCAATTGGACTAAGGTGAGTTAAATGATTTTTTATTTTTTTTTAACCCCTCCAGCGCTGTTTTACTATGCATTCTGTATTCAGAATGCTATTATTTTCCCTTATAACCAGGTTATAAGGGAAAATAATACAATCTACAGAACACCGATCCCAAGCCCGATCTTCTGTGAAGAAGTTCGGGTTTGGGTACCAAACATGTGCGATTTTTCTCACGCGAGTGCAAAACGCATTACAATGTTTTGCACTCGCGCTGAAAAATCGCGGGTGTTCCCGCAACGCACCCGCACATTTTCCCGCAACGCCCGTGTGAAAGGGGCCTTAATATAGTGGGACCGCACTGCTCCTTGTTCACACAAGGCGTTTTTCCAGGAATGCAGGTAATCACTTTCTCTGGCTCAAGACAGACACCCTTCAGTTGGATAGTGGTGTGCTTCAACCCAGATTGAAGCTCAGCAAATCTATGCTGGATCGTTAAAGGCTTTTCTGCAAGATGTCATAAATCACACAATAGTGAGAGTACCTCCGGCACAGTAAAAACTTTCTGTTTTATTATACTCACAGACGTAAAAAGGTTATTCAGCATATCAATATGATAGTATTCTTTCCGCACAGCCCGACCCGGGTTTCACATAAAGCTTCGTCAGCGGCGAGAATCTACCATGCCTAGGGTAGGCGGCTATTTAACCCCCTTCCCCCCACATGGCACACCTGATGATTGCATTACTAATCTAATTGCTCCAGGGATTTCTCCAAAGTGCTCATTTTCCAAATAAAATACATAAAGAATAAATAAATAAAATGCGAATAAAATACACTCCATCAAACATTAAACTTTCACCCAAAAAAAATGTAAAAATTATTTTTTCTCAAAACTTTTAAAAAAATTATTTTTCAAAAATTGGAATATATATTTTTTTTCTCTTTTTCACAAAAAAATTCCACAAAAAACCGCGATGGTTTTTTCATGCTGACTCTCCCCTTTGGGAGCTATAGTCTAAACACGGCTAGATCAACCAATGACTGACTACAAAAGTGCTTCATTCATGAATTCACTCGTCCAGGTGAGTGCCCTCTCCTTCTGGACAATTCCTTATTCCACTACTCCGGCACAATACAATGTCAATACCCTAAATATACCTAAACCAGGCATGGCTTGAGATCGAATTCTATATTCATCCCTTTAGGTTGAAGGGTGCCTAATCTGTATATCCATTCGATCTCTCTTCTATTTATTCGCATGACTGGGTCACCACCCCGCCAATGGGGTTTAACTAATTCTACTCCTATGAACTTCAAACCTCTAGGGTTCTTCTCATGGTGCTCCTTAAAATGCATAGAGACACTATGGGTGGTTAGACCTTTTTTAATATTACGGATGTGTTCCTGTATTCTAACTTCCAGTTTTCTGAGGGTTCTTCCCACGTACTGGAGGCCACAAGGGCACTCCAGTACGTATATCACCCCTTCATTCTTACAGGACAGGCCCCCTTTCACTTTAAACTCCTGTCCATTTACTGTGGACTTTACTACCCCCACATGCTGCATTCTCTCTCTCAGGGTTCTATTCTTGCAGCCGCACCATGTGGATTTCTGCGTATCTTTCTTTTTGGGGACAGTCGAAATCGCGCTATGTACTAAGCATGTATTCAGATTAGGGGCCTTCTTATATATTATTTCTGGCCTCCTTGGTATCTCTTTCCCCAAAATGGGGTCATTCTTCAATATTGCCCAGTTCCTTTTAATTACATTTTTCAAAAACCCTGTATTGACATTATATTGTGTCATGAACATGAAGCGGAAATCCCTTTCCTTCTTATACCTTTTTCCACAGTCACCCTCTGTTGTGTAGACCTCCAAATTTTTACGGCACTCTTCCAACTCCTGAGAGAGAGAATGCAGCATGTGGGGGTATTAAAGTCCACAGTAAATGGACGTTTGTGGAATTTTTTTGTGAAAAAGAGAAAAAACGAAAAATGTAAATAAAAAAATTTTTTTTTTTTAAGTTTTGAGGAAAAAAAATTAACTTTTTTTTTTGCGTGAAAGTTTAATGTTTGATAGAGTGTATTTTATTTGCATTTTATTTATTTATTCTTTATGTATTTTATTTGGAAAATGAGCACTTTGGAGAAATCCCTGGAGCAATTAGATTAGTAATGCAATCAACAGGTGTGCCATGTGGGGGGAAGGGGGTTAAATAGCCGCCTACCCTAGGCATGGTAGATTCTCGCCCCTGATGAAGCTTTATGTGAAACCCGGGTCGGGCTGTGCGGAAAGAATACTATCATATTGATATGCTGAATAACCTTTTTACGTCTGTGAGTATAATAAAACAGAAAGTTTTTACTGTGCCGGAGGTACTCTCACTATTGTGTGATTTATGACATCTTGCAGAAAAGCCTTTACCGATCCAGCATAGATTTGCTGAGCTCCAATCTGGGTTGAAGCACACCACTATCCAACTGAAGGGTGTCTGTCTTGAGCCAGAGAAAGTGATTACCTGCATTCCTGGAAAAACGCCTTGTGTGAACAAGGAGCAGCGCGGTCCCACTATATTAACACTTTGCATTTGTGAAGAACCCACTTCATTTCGGGAGACCAGCAGCACAAGTACCGTTGAAACCTAGTGACTCATTTTATTTCATTTTATTGGGGTGTAAGAAGGACTGGAAGAGGTGTACTAATACACAAAGTAATCAAGTTATATATGAAACAAAAGCAACAGTCTAGGAATAGAATGGAAGGGACGGAATACGGAGATAGATATAAATCTCTAATTTCCCGATAAGCAAAACCTCCCTTCATCAATAACCATAAAATACCCCTAGGCCCGAAGTAACACCCCAGTAGTGGGTGTCCTTCGTCCTCTAACCTATCCCTAGACATCTTGATACACCCTACATGTTAGCCCAAAACAAAGATGGGTACAATGCCAAAACTTAAGAACACCAATAATACCAGCCCCTGGGTGGGTGTGGGGGGGGGGGAGCATACTGTGTTTTTTTTCTGTCTAGGGCCTTATGCATACGGCCGTTGCCCGTCAGGTCTGCAATATATGGGCAGCGGCCATGTGCACCCCACATTACGGATGCGCATTACTTGAATGGGTCCGCAATCCGGAAGGTCTGGTGCGGAACGGAGGCACTGTATGTTCGAGAAGCTGACGGGAGGACACGTTCACACTGCCACTATTAATTCTGTTATTCTACTCTTTTAGATGAACAGAACAACAAAAATAGCAATAGTGCCGGGCACATAACTGACAGGAACGGAGCTGAACAGACTCCATTGGCTATGATTGAGTCCATTCAGTTTCTTTTCAGCAATTTGTCTTTTTAACAGTCCTACATACAAGGCTTTTTTGTCTGGTCTTTTTGACAGAATCATCAACAGAGGTCCCGAACATAGCCTCCAACGCAGATGGAGGTCCTTATGTATTATGTATTTGAATTACTGCAAATTTAGTACTCCTCCTCGGCTAAAAATAGTCCTCAAAAATGGTAAGAGGAGTATTTTTACTCTTCTGGAAAAAATGTAGTGCGACCTCTGAACATACATACAGAAGATGCCCAGCATGCTCCATATCACTATATACAAGAATATGTGTAACTTCTACCAGCTGTACATATATTATTATATACAGAAGATACCCAGGTTATACCAGTATGCTCCATATCACCATATACAAGCAGATGTATGACTTATACCAGCTGTACATATATATAATTATATACAGAAGATACCCAGGTTATACCAGTATGCTCCATATCACTGTATACAAGAAGATGTATGACTTATACCAGCTGTACATATATAGTTATATACAGAAGATACCCAGGTTATACCAGTATGCTCCATATCACCATATACAAGCAGATGTATGACTTATACCAGCTGTACATATATATAATTATATACAGAAGATGCCCAGGTTATACCAGTATGCTCCATATCACTGTATACAAGAAGATGTATGACTTATACCAGCTGTACATATATAGTTATATACAGAAGATGCTCAGGTTATGCCAGCATGGTCCATATCATTATATACAAGAACATCTATAACTTATACCAGCTGCACATATATAATTATATACAGAAGATCCCCAGGTTATACCAGCATGGTCCATATCACTATATACAAGAAGATGTATAACCTATACCAGCTGTACATATATAATTATATACATATCACTGTATACAAGAAGATGTATGACTTATACCAGCTGTACATATATATAATTATATACAGAAGATACCCAGGTTATACCAGTATGCTCCATATCACTGTATACAAGAAGATGTATGACTTATACCAGCTGTACATATATAGTTATATACAGAAGATACCCAGGTTATACCAGTATGCTCCATATCACCATATACAAGCAGATGTATGACTTATACCAGCTGTACATATATATAATTATATACAGAAGATGCCCAGGTTATACCAGTATGCTCCATATCACTGTATACAAGAAGATGTATGACTTATACCAGCTGTACATATATAGTTATATACAGAAGATGCTCAGGTTATGCCAGCATGGTCCATATCATTATATACAAGAACATCTATAACTTATACCAGCTGCACATATATAATTATATACAGAAGATCCCCAGGTTATACCAGCATGGTCCATATCACTATATACAAGAAGATGTATAACCTATACCAGCTGTACATATATAATTATATACATATCACTGTATACAAGAAGATGTATGACTTATACCAGCTGTACATATATAATTATATACAGAAGATGCCCAGGTTATACCAGTATGCTCCATATCACTATATACAAGAAGATGTATAACCTATACCAGCTGTACATATATAATTATATACATATCACTGTATACAAGAAGATGTATAACTTATACCAGCTGTACATATATAATTATATACAGAAGATGCCCAGGTTATACCAGCATGCTCCATATCACTGTATACAAGAAGATGTATAACTTATACCAGCTGTACATATATAATTATATACAGAAGATACCCAGGTTACACCAGCATGCACCATATCACTATATACAAGAAGATGTATAACTTATACCAGCTGTACATATATAATTATATACAGAAGATGCCCAGGTTATACCAGCATGCACCATATCACTATATACAAGAAGATGTATAGCTTATACCAGCTGCACATATATAATTATATACAGAAGATGCCCAGGTTATACCAGCATGCACCATATCACTATATACAAGCAGATGTTTAACTTTTACCAGCTGCACATATATAATTATATACAGAAGATACCCAGGTTATACCAGCACGGTCCATATCACTATGTACAATAAGATGTATAACTTATACCAGCTGTACATATATAATTATATGACAGGGTTATACTAGTATGCTGTATATCACTGTATATAAAAAGAGGAGATGCACAGGTTATATCAGCAAGGCACATTTCATGCACACATTAGGTGACACCTGGGCATTACTGGAATCTCCAGGAGGTCTAAGGTCTCACTTACCGAATAACAAAATCGGCCTCATCGATTTGCTTGCCGCACCTGCTCCCCTTCAGTATCCCACCATTCCCCACCACAGAGCAGCGCTTCAAAGGGAGCTTGAACGGAGTATCCTAGCAACAGAGAGGAACCACTATTGTCAGTGACACACTGCTGCAGCAGGGGGCGACGTTTGGGAACAGTTAACCTGGCAGAGAGAAGTGGTTGCAGCGGGGTCTATTCATCACTTTTTGAGAATCTGTCCGCATTACCCAGCACAGAAGACGCACAATCCACACCGATAAAACGAGATATGCAGGGATATTACATGTAGTAACTAACAAGGCTGATTTTAGATACCCAGATAGATATGAGATACATAGATAGATAATAGGGTGATATGAAATAGATACATTGATTGATAATAGATAGATAGATAGATATGAGTTAGATAGATAGATAGATATGAGTTAGATAGATAGATATTAGACAGTGTTCTTTTATTCACACAAGTGGTTGTGACATGAGCCAAGTTTGAAAAGGCTGTAATGATGATCTTAAATGTCACAACTACTTGGTGAATAAAATGACACTGTTTGTTCACCGTGTTTGTGGGAGTGCTACCAATTTTTATTTTTATTAGAATAGTAGTCGAGCCAACTTCCCTGTTGCGTTACACCTTTTTTTTTTTTATTATTCTGCTACATATGTTACAGCTGTCTTTTTTGCTAGATTAAAAGTCAGATTGATAAACATAGACCGGCTCGGACTGGCTGTCACGGGCGTTCCCGCAACAGGTGGCAGGAAATCGGTGAGACTGGCAACACATGGTTTGATCGGACAGGATTTCCTTGTTGATCAATAGGCGCCTGTGTTGTTTCTGGTAATGGCCAAGCTCTTGTCTCAGGTGTTGCTTAGGTGGTAATTTGACTTTCGTTATTTATGGTTGCTTCAGCCCACAATGTTGTGTGGTTTATAGCTTCAGTTTCAGTTGTGGATTGCTGGTGTGTCGATCTCGGCGGAGTTCTTGGCGCTTCCATAGCCCCTTAAGTTAAGTCTTTCCTTTTCCCTTTTTGTATTTTGTTTGGGTTTTTTGTTTTGCCTTTCCCTATTGTTTGTATTAGGCCTGAAGGAAACTCTTGTTCGTCCTTCCTTTTGGAGAAACAGGTAGTCTTGTCCCTGCCATTAGTACCAGGGTTCTATAGGGCGAGATAGGACTCCAGGTATTCCTGTGTATAAACACACCTACCTCTGGGGTCTGTTCATACTGGTAGTCAGTCAGGATTTTGGCTAGCGTTCTACTAGGAGGTGTCCATCTTCTTTCCCTAATTCTCAGGCCTGATTCACTGTTATGCTCGGTGTAGTGTTTCCCTCCCACACTGAAGTGTGACACTAGCCCACCGGGGAGGCAGAGGATTCCTCGGTAGGCTCGCTCCTGGTCTCCTGTGCCCGGAGATAAGACGGAGGTGTAATTATTTCTCTTGTTTCTCAGGAGAGAGAATTATTGTAGCCACTAGGTGGCAGTATCGCACAGCGATGCAGCCTCCTACTGGTGTAAATTGTACAGGAGGCTGCAGGGCTGTATCTTCCAAACTTCCTGGCTGCTGGCCGTGAAGGAGGAGAGAACATGTCTGGCCATCCTCCTGCCCTCCCTGCTGTCAGGTGTGTGACAGTAGTGAGCTGTAGGAGACTGTAAGGGGGAAATAGGGGATTTGTTTATAGCAGAAACAGATCTATGAATGTGTGTTGCTCTCTGCAGAGTTCAGAGTGGCATTGGGGGGACTCTATTCTAGGTCCCCCCAATACCTCTGCTTTAGGTGCACCCTCATAAGTGCCCCAGCAAAAGATGCCCACACTTTAAATGCACCCCTAATATTGCATATTTTCCAGTTGCCCCCTAATACCTCTGCTCCAGGATCACCACTATTACCCTGCCTCAGGCGACCCTAATGCCTCTGCTTTAAGTGCACCCCATTAGTGATCCAGCTCCAGATGCCCCCACTCTAAATGCACCGCTAATATTGCCTCTTCTCCAGGATCCTCACTATTACCCTGCCTCAGGTGACCCTAATGCCTCAGTTTCAGTTATGACCCTCCGTTTGTGCCCTTTGCTCACGTTGCTCCTCTAGCACCTTTGCTTGGGCTTTGTTATGACCTGCAAAGGGGGTTGGACTTATGCCCGAAAAATTCTGCACAGTGCGTCACCTTCTCCAGTATTGACACGAATGGTTTACATTGTGGTAGTGATGATATTCTGTATTTAAAGGCATCACTGCTGCCATGTAAAGAGATACTGGCAGAGTGATGGAGGATTTAAAGGGGTTGTCCAAGTTTTCAAGTTATCCTCTCCACACCATAGGGCATAACTATATGATTAATGGGGTCCAATTCTGCTAACCCCACTGATTCCAGGAATGGGTCCTGTTTCCCCTTTTTATGGTGTGGCAGGCCACACATATGCTCTGCGTCTCCATTTATTCTCTTTGGGACCACTGGAAAAAGCCAGCGCTGTACTCCGCCATATCCAGCGACCCCATAGAGAATGGATGGAGAGGCAGGGCATATGCTCGACCTGCCACTCAATCAAGAAGGGGGATCAGTGGGGGCTCCAGCGTTCAGACCCCCACGGATCACTTAGTTATCCCCGATCCTGTGGATAGAGGATAACTAGAAAAGTGGACACAGGCCCTTTAACAGGCGAGCATTTCTATTTAGTTTGACACATATTTTGGGCCAGATTTTGAATTTGAATTTATTTTTATTTTTTTACACCCAAAGATAACCTTTAAGGATAGCGAATGTGAAAAGGTCCAACAGCTATGAAATGACAGGTGATAAGTGTCTGATTGATGGGGGTCTGACTGCTGGGACCCCCATGATCAAGGGAGCGTGGTCTTAAGACCCTTGTGTACATAGATTGGTGGTAATGTAATTGAATGTCTCAGGACCCCTTTTTTCATGATCAGTGGGTTTTCCAGCAGTCAGACCCCAGCAATCTGATATTTATCACCTATCCTGTAGATAGGCAATAGGTCATTATGGTAGGACAACCCTTTAAAATATACTGTAGATTATGTACAATATGAGGAGGTTAAGATTTGGTAAATTTCATGCCAGACATTTATGACTTAAGTGCAGGATATCTATATATGTGGAAATTCTGCCACATGTATGTTTGTGCATTTTGCTGTGAATGTCTGTCACCATACTTCATCTTATGAGCACTAAGTGCTCATAAACATGACCGTTGGATCTTTTACAGTCTGCAAATTGCGTATATATGCAAAACATGGATACCAGGTGTGTGTATTCCACATTATGCGGAACAGAACAGCCGGCCTCTAATAGAACAGTCCTATCCTTGTCTGTAATGCCGACAATAACAGGACATGTTCTATCATTTTGCAGAACGGCCATGCGGACATACAGACACGGAATACACACTCATTTTTTTTTTGCGGCCCCATTGAAGTGAAGTGAACGGTACAGACATGGAAAAAAAATAAGTTAGTGTGCAGGAGCCCTAAGGTGGGCCCCCAGAATCAGTTACACTGGTGGGCCCTAAGTACCCCAGTCCGACACTGGACACAGACATATGATAGAGATAGATAGATATGAGAGATACATATGAGATATAGACACTGTCGGACTGGGGTACCTAGGGCCCACCATTGTAACTGATTTTGGGGGCCCACCTTAGGGCTCATGCACACAAACGTATTTTCTTTCCGTGTCTGTACCATTTTTTTATTTTTTTTTGTGGCCTGTATGTGAAACCATTCACTTCAATGGGGCCGCAAAGAACATAAATTACTCCATGTGTATTCATGTCTGTATGTCCGCATAATTATAGAATATGTCCTATTATTGTCGACATTATAGACAAGGATAGGACTGTTCTATTAGAGGCCGGCTGTTCTGTCCCGCATAATGTGGAATGCAATTTGCGGACAGCAAAACATACAACAATCGTATTCAATGAGCACTTTCAATGATAACAGAAATATTAAAGATGAAGTATGATGACAGACATTCACAGCAAAATGCACAAACATACAAGTGGCAGAATTTAGGCTACTTTCACATTTGCAGTAGCAGGGTCCGGCAGGATGTTACGGTGGGGGAACAGCCTGCCTCATCCGTGCTAACGCTAGCCCATAGTGCTGCCGGAAATCCGCTGTAGTTTTTGTCTGGCCACCTCTCGGAATGTTTGCCCTGCTGCGGGCGGACCTCGGACCCGCCCCTATTATAGTGAATGGGGCTAGAGCGGACCTCTGGCGGCATGGTGAGCTAGCGTAAGCACGGATCTGGAAGGCTGTTCCCCCACTGGAATAGCCTGCCGGACCCTGCTACCGCAAGTGTGAAAGTAGCCTTACACATACAGTTGCAAGAAAAAGTATGTGAACCCTTTGGAATGATATGGATTTCTGCACAAATTGGTCATAAAATGTGATCTGATCTTCATCTAAGTCACAACAATAGACAATCACAGTCTGCTTAAACTAATAACATACAAAGAATTAAATCTTACCAAGTTTTTATTGAACACACCATGTAAACATTCACAGTGCAGGTGGAAAAAGTATGTGAATCCTTGGATTTAATAACTGGTTGAACCTCCTTTGGCAGCAATAACTTCAACCAAACGTTTTCCTGCAGATCAGACGTGCACAACGGTCAGTAATTCTTGACCATTCCTCTTTACAGAACTGCAGAATATTCTTGGGATGTCTGGTGTCTCGCTTCTAGGTGCTATGGGGGCGTCTTTTCAGCACCTAGAGGCTCCGTCTACTCACTATTTCTGCCGCCCACCGCGTCCCTCCAGCCCGCCCCGCTCCTCTTGATTGACAGCCAACTTCGCTCCATCTCGAATTTCAGCACCTGTGCCGTGCGCTTCTGTGTTCAGCGCAGGCGCAGTGACTATCGAACCGCTCCCTGCGCCGGCATCTTCACTGCGGTCCGACAGTCACTGCGCCTGCGCCGAATACAGAAGCGCACGGCGCAGGTGCTGGAATTCGAGATGGAGCGAGGTTGGCTGTCAATCAAAAGGAGCGGAGCGGGCTGGAGGGAAGCGGTGGGCGGCAGAAATGGTGAGTAGACGGAGCCTCTAGGTGCTGAAAAGACGCCCCCATAGCACCTAGAGGATCATTTGCATATCAATAAAAGTATGTTTTTAAGCTTAACGGCAGCAGACAAAGGTGATACAAGAGCACTGTTAGGTAGTGCAGACACTAGCAGATCGCTAGTGTCAGTCAGCGAAAAATCTCAAAATCTTGTGGTAGAAACCCTTTAAGTTCTCCTGCAAAATGTCTTGATAAACTTGGGAATTCATTTTTCCTTCGATGATAGCAATCCGTCCAGGCCCTGAAGCAGCAAAGCAGCCCCAAACCATGATGCCCCCACCACCATACTTCACAGTTGGGATGTGGTTTTGATGTTGGTTTGCTGTGCCTCTTTTTCTCCACACATAGTGTTGTGTGTTTCTTCCAAACAACTCAACTTTGGTTTCATCTGTCCACAGAATATTTTGCCAGTACTGCTGTGGAACATCCAGGTGCTCTTGTGCAAACTGTAAACGTGCAGCAATGTTTTTTTTGGACAGCAATGGCTTCCTCTGTGGTGTCCTCCCATGAAATCCATTCTTGTTTAGTGTTTTACGTATCGTAGATTCGCTAACAGGGATGTTAGCATATGCCAGAGACTTTTGTAAGTCTTTAGCTGACCCTCTAGGATTCTTCTTCACCTCATTGAGCAGTCTGCGCTGTGCTCTTGCAGTCAACTTTACAGGACGGCCACTCCTAGGGAGGGTAGCTTTCTTCATTTATAGACAATTTGTCTTACCGTGTACTGATGAACAGCAAGGCTTTTGGAGATACTTTTATAACCCTTTCCAGCTTTATGCAAGTTAACAATTCTTAATCGTAGGTCTTCTGAGAGCTCTTTTGTGCAAGGCATCATTCACATCAGGCAATGCTTCTTGTGAAAAGCAAACCCAGAACTGGTGTGTGTTTTTTATAGGGCAGGGCAGCTGTAACCAACACCTCCAATCTCATCTCATTGATTGGACTCCAGTTGGCTGACACCTCACTCCAATTAGCTCTTGGAGATGTCATTAGTGTAGGGGTTCACATACTTTTTCCACCTGCACTGTGAATGTTTACATGGTGTGTTCAATAAAAACATGGTAACATTTAATTATTTGTGTGTTATTAGTTTAAGCAGACTGTGATTGTCTATTGTTGTGACTTAGATGAAGATCAGATCACATTTTATGACCAATTTGTGCAGAAATCCATATCATTCCAAAGGGTTCACATACTTTTTCTTGCAACTGTATATGGATATCCTGCTCTTAAGGCCTCATGCACACGACCATTTTTTTTTTTGCGGTCCGCAAAACGGATTTCCGTTGTTCCGTGATCTGTGACCGTTTTTTCTTCCGTGGGTCTTCCTTGATTTTTAGAGGATCCACGGACATGAAAAGTGAAAAGAAAAACTAAGTCAAGTTTGCATTGAAAATGATAGGAAAAACGGACACGGATCACGGACGCGGATGACTATCTTGTGTGCATCCGTGATTTTTCACGGACCCATTGACTTGAATGGGTCCGTGAACCGTTGTCCGTGAAAAAAATAGGACAGGTCCTATTTTTTTCACGGACTGGAAAAACGGATCACGGACGCGGAAGCCAAACGGTGCATTTTCAGATTTTTCCACGGACCCATTGAAAGTCAATGGGTCCGTGAAAAAAAACGGAAAACGGAACAACGGCCGCGGATGCACACAACGGTTGTGTGCATGAGGCCTAAGTCAGTCAGAAACAAGACACATGCAGTTCCTATCACACATAGGAAACACGCAATGCACGCACCGAGAAAGTTTTTGCCTAACCCTATTAAGTGTAGCACACCTAAAGGGGCTGCCTCACTTCAACAAATGGCATTTATTATGTAGAGAAAGTTAATACAAGGCACTTACTAATTGATTCTCCATATTAGCTCTTTTCCATCACATTATACACAGCACGTGTCCATGGTTTTGACCACTCTGCAATCCACTTGCACACTATAGGTAAAGGTGTTGGCCTATGCGCACTTCCAGCCTTTCCCTATAGTGTGTAAGCACGGCCACCACTGCTGGAATGCAGGGTGGGGATACGTGCTGTGTATAATGTGATGGAAAGGAGGGAATATGGATAATAGCAATACATTAGTAAGTGCCTTATATTAACTTTCTCTACATGATAAATGCCATTTACTGAAGTGACATCTAATTACATTACCGCTAATCTACGTACAAAAGGGTCTTAAGACCACGTTCCCGTGATCAAGGGGGTCCCAGCAGTCAGACCCCCACCAATC
This sequence comes from Bufo bufo, assembly GCF_905171765.1. NCBI lineage: Eukaryota > Metazoa > Chordata > Amphibia > Anura > Bufonidae > Bufo > Bufo bufo. Next base: position 239,658,801 of record NC_053389.1, on the reverse strand, counting down.
AGACACTTATAACCTGTCGTGTCATAGCTGTTGGACCTTTTCACATTCCCTATCCTTAAGGCCCCTTTCACACGGGCGACAATTCCGTGCGGGTGCAATGCGTGAGGTGAATGCATTGCACCCGCACTGAATCTGGACCAATTCACTTCAATGGGGCTGCTCAGATTTCCACGCAACGCAGGCCACATAGAAATTAATGGGGATGCGTGAAAATCGCAAGCAGCCGCAAGCAAGTGCGGATGCAATGTGATTTTCATATATGGTTGCTGGGAAATGATGTTAGTAAATTGATAAAATTTAATTTAATGTATTATTTTCCCTTATAACATAGTTATAAGGGAAAATAATAGCATTCTTATTACAGAATGCTTACTAAAATGTTGCTTGAGGGGTTAAAAAAAATAAAAAAAATTAACTCACCTCGCAGCCGGCATCGTCTTCTTTCAGGACCTGCAAAAGGACCTTTGATGACATAATCGCGCTCACCACATTGTGAGCGCAGTGACGTCAGCGCAGGTCCTGCTGAATGAAGATAGAAGGATAGAGGATGAGGTGGGGGTCTGAACGCTGGAGCTCCCACTGATCCCCCTTATTGATTGAGTGGCAGGTCGAGCATATGCCCTGCCTCTCCATCCATTCTCTAGTCTATGGGGTCGCTGGAGATGGCGGAGTACAGCGCTGTCTATTTCCAATGCTCCCAAAGAGAATGAATGTTGCAGCAGGGCATTTTGTGTGGCCTGTCACACCATCAAAAAGGGGATCAGTGGGGGGGGGGGGGGGGTCGCAGAATCGGACCCCACTAATCATATAGTTATGCCCTACAGTGTAGAGAGGTTAACTTAAAAACCTGGACAACCCCTTTAAATCCTCCACCACCAGTATCTCTTTACATGGCAGCAGTGATGCCTGTAAATATGGAATATCATCACTACCGCCTTGTAAACCATTTGTGTCAATACTGGAGAATGTGACGCACTGTGCAGAATTTTTCGGGCATAAGTCCAACCCCCTTTGCAAGTCATAACATTTAACAAAGCCCAAGCAAAGGTGCTAGAGGAGCAACGTGAGCAAAGGGCACAAACGGAGGGTCATAACTGAAACAGAAGCATTAGGGTCACCTGAGGCAGGGTAATAGTGAGGATCCTGGAGCAGGGGTAACTGGAGAAGAGGCAATATTAGTGGCGCATTTAGAGTGGGGGCATCTGGAGCTGGGGCACTTAAGGGGGTGCACCTAAACCAGAGGCATTGGGGGGACCTAGGGCAGAGTCCCCCCAATGCCACTCTGAAATCTGCAGAGAGCAGCACACCTACACAGATCTGTATCTGCTATAAACAAATCCCCTATTTCCCCCTTAGGCTGGGTTCAGACCTGAGCGTATTTGATATGCGCGTTTAACGCGCGTTTTTGTCGCGCGTTTTTATGCGCGTTTTTTGCAATAGTAAACGCGCGTTTGACGCGCGTTTGTGTGATTGACTGCAGTGTCCTATGGCCACAAACGCGAGTCAAAACGCCCCAAAGAAGCTCAAGAACTTGTTTGAGCGTAGGGCGTTTTTCAGGGCGTTTTTCAGCGCGTTTAAACGCGCTGTAAAACGCTCAAGTGAGAACCAGGGCCATAGGGAAGCATTAGTTTTCATGTGTTGAGCGTTTTACAGCGCGTTTGAACGCGCTGTAAAACGCTCAAGTGTGAACCCAGCCTTACAGTCTCCTACAGCTCACTACTGTCACACACCTGAGAAATCAGCCCAGCACCGCAGAGGAGTCCTTCTCTCCAGCAGCCACAGTTTTCTGACAGCAGGGAGGGCAGAAGGAGGCAGTCACCATCTCTCCTCCTTCACAGCCAGCAGCCCCAGAAGTCTAGAAGATAATGCTGGGCCTCCTGTATAATGTACACCAGTAGGAAGCTGCATTAGGGTCATTCACACGTCTGCAATTTTTTTCCAGATCCGTTCCGGATTTTGCGGACCCATTTATTTTCAATGGGGCTGGAATGGATGCTATGTGCTGTCCGCATCCCCATTTCCGGATCCGCAATGCCGTTCCTGAAAAAAAATAGAACATGTCCTATTCTTGTCCGCAACTGCGGACTAGAAAAGGCATTTTCTATTATAGTGGCAGCGATGTGCAGTCCGCAAAATGCGGAACGCACATTGACTATGTCCATGTTTTGCGGATCCGCAAAACACCTATGGACGTGTGAATGGACCCTTACTGTGCGATCTTGCCACCTAGTAGTTACAATAATTATCTCTCCTGAGAAAGGAGAAAAAATTACTCCTCCATCTTATCTCGGGCGCAGGAGACTGGGGGCCCACCGAGGAATCCCCTGCCTCCCCGGTGGGCCAGTTCGAGCCTAGATATAGATACATGAGATAGATACATGAGATAGATAGATACATGAGATAGATAGATACATGAGATAGATAGATACATGAGATAGATAGATACATGAGATAGATAGATACATGAGATAGATAGATACATGAGATAGATAGATAGATAGATAGATGAGATAGATAGATGGTAATTGAAGTGAAATAACACGGATGCTGGTCGCATTATCAGGGAGCTCGGGAACACAGTTGTCTGTCACCAGCCATTGAGATTGTGTAGCGCACACAGCAGATGGGGCACACAATGTATTTACATATGTGCATATTAACAAGCTCATTACAATATATGGAAATAAAAAAGACTGAATTATACATATATGAACAGGTGGATTTCTCTGCTGAAATGAGAAGCTGACCGTTTTGTGAGTCGTTGCCTGATATATCTTCTACCCACTTAGTTTACGGGGAAGCTGGGTGACAACCAATTTAGCCGCCATTACAATAGTATTTACAGCCTTCTGGGCAGTTTTTTTTTTTGGCCAAAGCCAGAAGTGGGTTCGAAGGAAAAGCTGCTGGATCCACTTCTGGCTTTAGAGAAAAAGCTGTATCAAAAGCTGTCACACAAAGCTCGGACGGAGTGCGACACCACCCTCGGACGGAGTGCGACACCACCCCTTTGGATCCCACCCTGTCTTTCTGGGCCCCTGAACAGCAGATCTTGACAACTATGTCATTTTACATCCAGGCAGAGTGAGTCAGGGAAGGTTGTTTAATGACCACCCAGCTTTCCCAGATGCAGATATTACCTGAGGTGAATAGTTAACATGATACCAGGATTTCCTGGGAGATTGTGGGTAAAATGGCCATTCATTCTGTTTCTTAGTTAAGCGAACCACAAACATCTGAAACAGTCGTCTGCATTAATCGGCATGGGAATGACGGCGGAGGTTGTGCTGACCTGCGGGAAGAGGCTGTACGTGGCGTTGTCGATGATAAGTGAATACAAGAACTCCCCATCAAACCACAGGTTCTCGCCCACAGGGGTGTTTACTTTAGTCATGGAGAAGAGGTGACTGGGGTCACAGCAATCATCCAACTGTTTCCTGAAAGAGAAAGGGAAAATTAATATCAATGAAGGGAGAAACGTAGGACACCATGTACCTGCATCATGTCTTACACATTACTCACATCCAGAGCTGCGTTCACAATTCTGCTGTTACATCATGTCTTATAAGCTCACGGCTGTGTAGTTTATGGGGATTTTCTGTACCAAAATCTGCATTATTTACAGATAATGGGGCATTTCACATGAACCCCTTCCCTCGTATGCATTTTGGGCCTAAGTAACCAAGCAATGTTTTTCATCTTTTAATCGTTGCGTTCCAAGAACTATAACTTTTTTATTTTTACGTCGATGGGGTCTTTAGTTTTTAGTGGCACCATTTTGGGGTACACAAAATCATTGATTAGCACCACCATTGTCTTTTTACATTTTAACATTTTGTGACGTTCATCTTGAGGCATTAACTAACACGCTAACTTTACTCTAGGTCCGTATGATTACAGCAATACCAAACACATAGGGGGTCATTTATCAAACTGGTGTAAAGGAAAACTGTCTTAGTTGCCTATAGCAAGCAATTAGATTCCACTTTTCATTTTCCAAGGGAGCTGTGAAAAATGAAAGGTGGAATCGGATTGGTTGCTATGGGTAACTAAGACAGTTTTCCTTTACACCACTTTTGATAAATCTCCCCCATAGTCTTTTTTTTTTTTTTAACTAACACTTTATTTCATCCTTATTTGTACAGTTTATTAGGGCTTATGCACACTACAGTGGTTTTCGTCCACATTCGGTCTATTTTTTGCGGACCCATTCACTCCAATGAGACCGCAAAAGATGAGGACAGCACACTGTGTGCTTTCTGCATTCGTACGTCCGTTTTACAGTCCCGCAAAAAAAAATATATATATATATATATATATACACTGCTCAAAAAAATAAAGGGAACACTTAAACAACACAATGTAACTCCAAGTCAATCACACTTCTGTGAAATCAAACTGTCCACTTAGGAAGCAACACTGAGTGACAATCAATTTCACATGCTGTTGTGCAAATGGGATAGACAACAGGTGGAAATTATGGGCAATTAGCAAGACACCCCCAATAAAGGAGTGGTTCTGCAGGTGGTGGCCACAGACCACTTCTCAGTTCCTATGCTTCCTGGCTGATGTTTTGGTCACTTTTGAATGCTGGCGGTGCTTTCACTCTAGTGGTAGCATGAGACGGAGTCTACAACCCACACAAGTGGCTCAGGTAGTGCAGCTTATCCAGGATGGCACATCAATGCGAGCTGTGGCAAGAAGGTTTGCTGTGTCTGTCAGTGTAGTGTCCAGAGCATGGAGGCGCTACCAGGAGACAGGCCAGTACATCAGGAGATGTGGAGGAGGCCGTAGGAGGGCAACAACCCAGCAGCAGGACCGCTACCTCCGCCTTTGTGCAAGGAGGAACAGGAGGAGCACTGCCAGAGCCCTGTAAAATGACCTCCAGCAGGCCACAAATGTGCATGTGTCTGCTCAAACGGTCAGAAACAGACTCCATGAGGGTGATATGAGGCCCCGACGTCCACAGGTGGGGGTTGTGCTTACAGCCCAACACCGTGCAGGACGTTTGGCATTTGCCAGAGAACACCAAGATTGTCAAATTCGCCACTGGCGCCCTGTGCTCTTCACAGATGAAAGCAGGTTCACACTGAGCACTTGTGACAGACGTGACAGAGTCTGGAGACGCCGTGGAGAACGTTCTGCTGCCTGCAACATCCTCCAGCATGACCGGTTTGGCATTGGGTCAGTAATGGCGTGGGGTGGCATTTCTTTGGAGGGCCGCATAGCCCTCCATGTGCTCGCCACAGGTAGCCTGACTGCCATTAGGTACCGAGATGAGATCCTCAGACCCCTTGTGAGACCATATGCTGGTGCGGTTGGCCCTGGGTTCCTCCTAATGCAAGACAATGCTAGACCTCATGTGGCTGGAGTGTGTCAGCAGTTCCTGCAAGACGAGGCATTGATGCTATGGACTAGCCCGCCCGTTCCCCAGACCTGAATCCAATTGAGCACATCTGGGACATCACGTCTCGCTCTATCCACCAATGTCAAGTTGCACCACAGACTGTCCAGGAGTTGGCAGATGCTTTAGTCCAGGTCTGGGAGGAGATCCCTCAGGAGACCATCCGCCACCTCATCAGGAGCATGCACAGGCGTGGTAGGGAGGTCATACAGGCACGTGGAGGCCACACACACTACTGAGCCTCATTTTGACTTGTTTAAGGACATTACATCAAAGTTGGATCAGCCTGTAGTGTGTTTTTCCACTTTAATTTTGAGTGTGACTCCAAATCCAGACCTCCATGGGTTAAAAAATTTGATTTCCATTTTTTTATTTTTGTGTGATTCTGTTGTCAGCACATTCAACTATGTAAAGAACAAAGTATTTCAGAAGAATATTTAATTAATTCAGATCTAGGATGTGTTATTTTTGTGTTCCCTTTATTTTTTTGAGCAGTGTATATAGAACATGTCCCATTCTTGTCCATTTTGAGACAAGGATAAGACAGTTCTACAGAGGGCAGGACGTTCTGTTCCAAAAAATTCAGAACGTACATGGCCGGTATCCGTGTTTCGTAGATGTGCAATTTGCGGACAGCAAAAGCGCCCACCCGCCAGAACCTGGAGCTGCTGATTTCATTAAAGTCCTGGGAAACAAACAGGGTTTTGGTAAAATGATAAGAAATGACACAGGAAGGAGTGAGAGGATTTCCGGCCGTAGATTTTTATGTCATCTGAATCTGATTGTTGGAGGTGTAACCACTAGGAAGGGGTGCGCCGCACGCAGAAGAAGTAACCAGTGCTCAGTCATGCTCTATGTCTGAATAGGGTTGCCACCTTTCCCAACAAAAAATACTGGCCATGTTAAGCCACACCCCCAAAGGGGGTGTGACTGGGGGCGTGGCTTAACACTGGGTGTTAACGCTATGTCATAATGTGGCTCTCATTATTCATAGTGCCCCCAGAATTAATAATGCCCCCATTAGTGCCCCCAGTAATAGTAATGCCCCCATTAGTACCCCCTAGAATTAATAATGCCTCTAAGTGCCCCCCCCCGAATTAATAATGCCCTTATTAGCGCGCCCCCCCCCCCCCCCAGAATTAATAATGCCCCCAGTAATAGTAATGGATGAGGTGAATTCTTTTTTTATTCGTCTTCTTCTTAACATAAGTGGGGGAGGGGCGGGAGTTAAAGGCTGTACTAATGAGCGCCCCACAATGGAACCGCTACTTAGTAACAGTCCTTATAGGTAAATACCAGCTATTCATAATGCCGGTAGAAAAAAATTGGCCGGTGAGTTACAGGCTGGGTGGCAATCCCATGTCTGATATTCCACCTCTGAGAGATTTCAGGCCTTGGTGACACCATTATCAGTAGTGCTGTGACAGAGGGAGGTGCCTGTGATTCCCTTGCTCCCCAGCCCCATCTTCTGACTATCATGTAGGTATGGTGGGTAATATAGGACAGGAAAATGCGGCGTCCCTGTCGAGGATAATGATGCCTCAGCCGCTACCAGACCAGGTCTCTTATTTTTATACATTCCAGGATATAAATAGCTTTGATGGACAAGCTGCTCCTGCTGCCGGCGCTTATTGGTGGCAGATTCTGTGTTTTGCAGGTCCCTGCGTACATCGAGTACTTGCTGTTCAATCTGTCATGTCACAGACTCTCCACACAGCAGGCTGTTCATTCCGTATGATTCCAGCTTCATTATAACCTGGCGCCTCATTGCAACGTTCTGGTGCCTCATGTGTCATATACATGAAAATCGGGCATTCCTCTCACAGACTTAGATCTCATTTCTCCAACCTGAAGTCTAATTACAGGTTTATCTCCACACTGCAAATAGATATATCACTGTAACATCTGCCGCTGCAATCACGTCCTATCCAACAGTCATTTTAAAGGCCCACTAATCCCAGCCATCTGCTCTGTGATTTCATATCCAGGAAGAAGTACTTAATGCAAAATTTATAAACAACGACTGGGGAGGAGGCCGCCTCCTATTTACATCCGTGCAGGTCGTGACTCGTGACTACGTTAACCAGACTAACATGAACCTCATACAGGAACTCTTCTCTCCATTATTATGTCAGAGAAACTATGGAACCACAGGGAGCAAACTCAGAAATGGCTACCAGTCTACTCTGGTTCTTCACCAAGGTCCGCTGCTATGGACCCAGGTTATGTATGTCAAGTAAGGTAGCAGAAAACTGGTGTGAGCTCACTAGATGCGAACCTAAGGGAATGAACAGGATGCAAATAGTTGACAAATAGTGCCAAAACAACAGACGAGGGGTTAATCCAGAAAATAGCTACTGGCAGAATATCAGTAGAATCAGTAGAAGCCAAATCAGCAGATGAGAGGTTCATTCAGGAAACAAGCCACAGTCAGATTACCAGAAGTTCAAATGTAATAGTAATGAGAAGCACAATGGACAGCAATGAGCACAAGGCTTAAAGCGGTTGTCCAGCCTTTTAAGTGACGGTCTAGGACAGGGATCAGCAACCTCCGGCACTTCAGCTGTTGTGAAACTACGACTCCCAGCATGCTCCATTCTCTCCTTTGAGAGCAGCCAAGGAGGTGTGCATGCTGGGAGTTGTAGTTTCACCACAGCTGGAGTGCCGAAGGTTGCTGATCCCTGGTCTAGGATAAGCTATCACTAGTTGATTGGCGGGGTACGGCACACAGCACCTCCGCCAATCAGCTGTTCGGGTTGAGGTTTTTTCAGTAGCTGATCTGAAAAACGCTTGGGATGTGACATGCCACTTCATGGAAGCAGGTTTAATTGTGGATTTCATAAAAGTCAATTGGGAATCTGGGATGCAGAAAAACCTCAACCAAAAACTCTTCTAAAACATCTCTAAAATCACCTTTTCCAATGTGAACATACCCTGAGGATGAATGAATTTTAAAAAGAACCATGTGCTGTCTGTTTTTCCGGTAGGCTCATTTATTTGAATGAATACAGTTTGCAGGAAAAAACGGGCAAAAAAAACCCACAATGCAATTTTTTTCTGAAGATATCCATGTAAACGAATTGTCCTATCTCGAGATTTATGGTATACCGCTAGGGTATGCCACAAATATCAAATAGGGGCAGGTCTCATAGCGGTCAACGGCGAGGTGGTCACGCTTGTGCAACTTGTTCCCCATTTACTGCTATGGGGCTTCTGAAAATACCCGAGCTTCTGGGCATCTGTTCTGGAGATAGGAGCAGGTCCCAGAGATGGGACCTCACCTAGCAGACGTTTGTGACGTATCCTTGTGATGATAAAATCCCTTTAACTGAATGGGTCAGTATACTGTCTGGGGCCACGAGGTGGTATTTGCTGCGCAACTTCCAATTTAATGACTGTTAATGGGGGTCACAATGTCACAGTAACAAGCGTCAATCGCGAAGAATGCAACACTGTTGGACTTGTGATTGCAGGTCGCACGTTGAGTGTGACTTTGTCGTAATGGACCACAATGCAAGTCGCATGTGACATCTTTTCAAACTGGAAGTGATTTTACAGCCAAATCACACCTCTTAAACCATTGCGTGACGGCACGTTGCACACAAGTGTCGTTGGTTGCGTGTCGGAGACTTGCTGTCGTGCAACACATGTCACCGTACAGCCCCAGCCTTAGCCCCCATTCACACAACTGTATTTTTACTCCCCATCTGATCGACATTTTTGCTGATTGAATGTGGACCCAAAAAATGTGGACAACTGTCCGCATCCATTTGTCTTTTCCGCTGCCCCGCAAAAAAGATATAACACGTCCTATTCTTGTCTATTTTTCAGACAAGAATAGGCATTATTACAATGGGTCCGCAAAAAAAAAATGGATGCAACACGGATGTTATCCATATTTTTTGCGGATCCGCATTATGCGGACTGCAAAATAAATCCAGTCGTGTGAATGCACCCTTAGGGCCTATCCACATGACGGTATTTTTTTGTCCGCAAAATTGCATATCAGGTGCGGACCTATTCACTCCAGTTCCGCGGCCCTGCAAAAAAGATAGAGCACGTCCTATTGTCTGTTTTTGTGGACACGAATAGGCATTTCTATTATAGGAAAGGACACTCCCTCACGCAAAATGTAGAACGCACACAGCCCGGTATCCGTGTTCTGTGAATCCGGAATCTGAGATCTGCAAAAACGGATATGGTATTGTGAATGAGCCCTTAAGACAGAACCCAGAATGGAAACATTGCCCAAGTGAAATTATCCTAAGGGTGTAGTCACACATGTCATCATCCTCCGCAGAACTCCCAGGGTCCGCCTCTGATTCCTGTGGTGGATCTGCACGACGACTAACCTCATTCAATGGGTATAAGGCTAGGGCTACACGACGACATGTGTCACGCGACATAAAATTATAGTCTAGGGTGTCGCACTGCAAAATGATGCGACTGCGACAGGCGCAGAAAAATCCATCTTGGAGTGCGACAAATGTCGTTGTGTATCCTTAGCCTAATACGTGTAGGGTTAATTTTGAGTGGAATCAGGGAGAATAACCCGCATGCTACTGATTCACACCGATTTTTTTTTCCCCACAGGGTAGTAAAAAACCTGTGCATATTTATTTTCTCTGGTGCGTGTGAATATGGGGTTGCAGAAACCACCTTCACATTCATAGAATGCAGATTGTTAGCGGTTTTGAATTCAGCACAGAATCGGCGCCAAAAACCTCATCGTATCCTAAATGTGTGAACAGGGCCTTAGGTATTACAAAAAAGCAGAGAATAAGGTACGACCTCTTTTTTTAATCCACTCCTAGTTTCGACTTCCAAAAATGCATGCAGAAACCTGACCGTGTGAATGTACCCTAAGGCTGGGTTCAGACCTGAGCGTCTTTGATATGCACGTTTAACGCGCGTTTTTGACGAGCGTTTTTGACGAGCGTTTTTTGCAATAGTAAACGCGCGTTTGACGCGCGTTTGTGTGATTGACTGCAATGTCCTATGGCCACAAACGCGCGTCAAAACGCCCCAAAGAAGCTCAAGTACTTGTTTGAGCGTAGGGCGTTTTACAGCGCGTTTTTCAGCGCTGTAAAACGCTCAAGTGAGAACCAGGGCCATAGGGAAGCATTGGTTTTCATGTGTTGAGCGTTTTACAGCGCGTTTGAACGCGCTGTAAAACGCTCAAGTGTGAACCCAGCCTTAGGCTCAATTCACACCTGAGCGTTCTGAAAGGAGCGCTCTGTATGCGCGATTGTACGGACGTTTACAAGCGCGCATACAGAGACAAGTGTGCACACAGTGTCGCGCGTTCCCGAAAGTCTATGTACGGGAACGCGCGACAAGCGCCCAAAAAAACGCTCCTGTACTTGTGTGAGCGTCGGGCGTTTTACAGCGCGATCGTACGCGCTGTAAAACGCCCAGGTGAGAACCATTCCCATAGGGAAGCATTGGTTTCTCCTTGTTGAGCGTTTTACAGCGCGTAGGAACGCGCTGTAAAACGCTCAGGTGTGAATTGAGCCTAAAGGAAGTTGCCACATCTCATTATTGTACCCTACCACGTTGGTTTTAAGGTGTCTGACCCTTTGGTACCCCGGAGATAAGCAGCACCTATAGTGCCCACCAACTGCTTACCCTTTGTAGGAAACAAATGAGTGATCTAAGGGTGCAGGTTCACTAACAGAAGGCCAGTCACTGACATTTTGAACCCACGGACCCTACAGATTACACTGAAAACAAATGATTGAGACGGAACCCTATGGACCTTTATAAATAAGGGGGATGGGACTCTACAGGGGGTTAGGCAGGGCGATCCTAATAGAATTGTATTTTCTGTATAAGGTGGTGGAGATCCGCACTGGAATAAGATGAATGCGGCGCATTGTGTCCCGGACTAAGCTTCACTGATCACTGAGGAAGAAGAAGACCATCTCTGTTCTATCAGCTCACAGACCAGTAAGCACAAACTGCATGTGGAAGGGAGCCAAATCATTAGCCTGGGGGTGGGGAACAGGTCTCCCATAAAGAGGGGGCCAGATGTGACATAAGGAGGGGGACAGGTCTCACATAAAGGGGGCTGGGAGTCTGACATAAGTAGGAGGATGGTCTCATAAGTGCCCCAGCTCCAGATGCCCCCACTCTAAATGCACCCCTGATATTGCATCTTTTCCAGTTGCCCCCTAATACCTCTGCTCCAGGATCACCACTATTACCCTGCCTCAGGCGACCCTAATGTTTCTGCTTTAGGTGCACTCCCATTAGTGCCCCAGCTCCAGATGCCCCCACTCTAAATGCACCCCTGATATTGCCTCTTCTCCAGTTACCTCTGCTTCAGGATCACCACTATTACCCTGTCTCAGGCGACCCTAATGCCTCTGCCTTAGGTGCACCCCCATTAGTGCCCCAGCTCCAGATGCCCCCACTCTAAATGCACCCCTGATATTGTATCGTTTCCAGTTACCCCCTAATACCTCTGCTTCAGGATCACCACTATTACCTTGCCTCAGGCGACCCTAATGTTTCTGCTTTAGGTGCACCCCCATTAGTGCCCCAGCTCCAGATGCCGCCACTCTAAATGCACCGCTAATATTGCCTCTTCTCCAGTTACCCCTGCTCCAGGATCCCAACTATTACCCTGCCTCAGGTGACCCTAATGCCTCTGTTTCAGCTCACGTTGCTCCTCTAGCACCTTTGCTTGGGCTTTGTTAAAGGTTGTGACCTGCAAAAAGGTTGGACTTATACCCGAAAAATTCTGCACAGTGCATCACATTGTCCAGTATTGACATGTATGGTTTACAAGGTGGTAGTGATGATATTCCATATTTACAAGCATCACTGCTGCCATGTAAAGAGATACTGGTGGTGGAGTGGTGCAGGATTTAAAGGGGTTATTCAGATTTTCAAGTTATCCTCTCCACACCATAGGGCATAACTATATAATTAGTGGGGCCCAATTCTGCGACCCCCACTGATCTCAGGAACGGGTCCTGTTCCCCCTTTTTGATGGTGTGACAGGCCACACATATGCCCTGCTTCTTCATTTATTCTCTTTGGGACCATTGGAAATAGCCAGCGCTGTTTTCTGCCATTTCCAGCGACCCCATAGAGAATGGATAGAGAGGCAGGGCATGTGCTCGACCTGCCACTCAATCAAGAAGGGGGATCAGTGGGGGCTCCAGCGTTCAGACCCCCACAGATCACTTAGTTATCCCCGATCCTGTGGATAGAGGATAACTAGAAAAGTGGACACAGGCCCTTTAACAGGCGAGCATTTCTATTTTAGGTTTACACATATTTTGGGCCAGATTTTTTATTTTTATTTTATTTATTTTTTACACCCAAAGAAAACCTTTAAGGATAGGGAATGTGAAAAGGTGAAACAGCTATGACACAACAGGTGATAAGTGTCTGATTGGTGGGGGTCTGACTGCTGGGACCCCCAGGATAAAGGGAACGTGGTCTTAAGACCCTTGTGTACATAGATTGGAAGTAATGTAATTGAATGTCTCAGGACCCCTTTTTTCATGATCAGTGGGTGCTCCAGCAGTCAGACCCCAGCAATCTGATATTTATCACCTATCCTGTAGATAGGCAATAGGTCATTATGGTAGGACAACCCTTTTAATTATAGTGTAGATTATGTACAATATGAGGAGGGTAAGATTTCGTAAATTTCATGCCAGACATTTTAGCTTAAAGGGGCTAAAGGGTTTGTCTCACTTCAGTAAATGGCATTTATCATTCAGTTAATACAAGGCACTTACTAATGTATTGTGATTGTCCATATTGCCTCCTTTCCATCACATTATACACAGCACGTATCCGTGGTTATTACCACCGTGTAATCCAGCAGTGTTGGGCATGCTTACATAATATAGGGGAAGGCTGGAAGTGCGCATAGGCCACCACCTTTACCTATAGTGTGCAAGCACGGCCACCACTGCTGGATTACACGGTGGTAATAACCACGTATACGTGCTGTGTATAATGTGATGGAAAAGAGTCAATATGGACAATCACAATACATTGTAGTAAGTGCCTTGTATTAACTTTCTCTTCATAAAGGCCAATATCTGAAGTTAGACAACCCCTTAAGTGTGCTGCACTTGTGTGCATTGCGTGTTTCCTATGTGTGTGTGTGCTATATATGTTCTATGTATCAGTGGTGTATGTGCAGTATGTGACATATGCATCAGTGGCATGTGACCCATGTATAAGTGTCTGGTGTCCCACATCTGTCCAATGAGTGATTGGTGTGCGCTGCATGTGTCTTGTTTCTGACTGACTTAAGTGCAGGATATCCATATATGTGGAAGTTCTGCCACATGTATGTTTGTGCATTTTGCTGTGAATGTCTGTCATCATACTTCATCTTTAATATTTCTGTTAACACTGTAATTGCTCATGAACACGACCATTGGATGTTTTGCAGGCTGCAAATTGCGGAAAACATGGATCTCTTCCTCTTGTGCAGTCAGTGTATAGTCTCTTCCTCTTGTGCAGTCAGTATATAGTCTCTTCCTCTTGTGCAGTCAGTATATAGTCTCTTCCTCTTGTGCAGTCACTATATACAATTTCTTCCTCTTGTGCAGTCACTATATACAGTCCCATCCTCTTGTTCAATCACTATATAGTTTCTTCCTCGTGTACAGTCACTATACACAGTCTCTTCCTCTTGTGCAGTCACTACGTACAGTCTCTTCCTCTTGTGCAGTCACTACATACAGTCTCTTCCTCTTGTGCAGTCACTATATAGTCTCTTCCTCTTGTGCAGTCACTATACAGTCTCTTCTTCTTGTGTACTCACTATATACATTCTCTTCCTCTTGTGCCATCACTATATAGTCTCTTCCTCTTGTGCACTCACTATATACAGATTCTTCCTCTTGTGCACTCACTATATAGTCTCTTCCTCTTGTGCACTCACTATATACAGATTCTTCCTCTTGTGCAGTCACTATATAGTCTCTTCCTCTTGTGCCATCACTATATAGTCTCTTTCTCTTGTGCCATCACTATATAGTCTCTTCCTCTTGTGTAGTCACTATATAGTCTCTTCCTCTTGTGCCATCACTATATAGTCTCTTCCTCTTGTGCCATCACTATATAGTCTCTTCCTCTTGTGCACTCACTATATACAGTCTCTTCCTCTTGTGCCATCACTATATAGTCTCTTCCTCTTGTGCCATCACTATATAGTCTCTTCCTCTTGTGCACTCACTATATACAGTCTCTTCCTCTTGTGCCATCACTATATAGTCTCTTCCTCTTGTGCACTCACTATATAGTCTCTTCCTCTTGTGCACTCACTATATACAGTCTCTTCCTCTTGTGCACTCCCTATATACAGATTCTTCCTCTTGTGCAGTCACTATATACAGTTTCTTCCTCTTGTGCAATCACTATATACAGTTTCTTCCTCTTGTGCAATTTGAGTGGAATAAGAAGAGACAACAAAGAAAAAGAGGCCCACAACGAAGAACAAGGAGTGATTATTGGACCACTGACTCTGACTCGAGTGCCTCCAATGATTTACATGGCTCAAGTGAGCAAGTATCGAAGAATGACCCTTTAGAAGTAAGATCAGAAGAGGGGGCAGAAAAAGAAATAAGAAATGTCAGGAAGTCAGTGCGCAAGAAGAAGCAAGTTTCGTGGAGACAGTAAATCTGGACTCTAATAGATCTCAGGAGAATATAGTTATTAATCTCACTAGGTACGAGCTGGCGCCGGACTGTGTCTCGGTTCTTAACAAAGGGCTGGGATAAAGTCTACTGGAGCAGTTCGAGGCAGTGGGATTTGAAATTGATTTATATAGATCTATTCGTAAGTTATGTTTTACAAAAATGTTTAATAACACATCCACACAAACCAAACCTTAAAGGGTTTCTACCACCACATTTTGACCTAATTAGCTGTCTGACTCTAGCGATCTGCTAGTGTCTGCTCTACCTAACCATGCTATTGTAATTCCTTTCTCTGCAGCGGTTACCCTAAAAAACGTAGTTTTATTGGTATGCAAATGAGCCTCTAGGTGCTATGGGGGCGTCTTTTCAGCACTCACCATTTCTGCCGCCCAGCGCGCTCCAGCCCGCACCTCTACTCTAGATTGACAGACTACTTCTCTCCATCTCGGGCGAATTCTCGCGCCTGCACCGTGTGCTTCTGTATTCGGCGCAGGCGCAGTGACCGTCTCCCTGCGCCGGCATCTTCACTGCGCCTGCGCCGATTACGGCACAGGGAGCAGTCCAACAGTCACTGCGCCTGCGCCGAATACAGAAGCACACGGCGCAGGCGCGAGTAGGCTATCAATCTAGAGCAGAGGGGTGGGCTGGAGCGCGCTGGGCGGCAGAAATGGTGAGTGGACGGAGCCTCTAGGTGCTGAAAAGACGCCCCCATAGCACCTAGAGGCTCATTTGCATACCAATAAAACTACGTTTTTTAGGGTAACCGCTGCAGAGAAAGGAATTACAATAGCATGGTTAGGTTCAGCAGACACTAGCAGATCGTTTGTGTCTGACAGCTAATTAGGTCAAAATGTGGTGGTAGAAACCCTTTACCATACTGACTATTTGGGTTTCAATATCCATGAAAGGTTTGATGATACTGAGGTTGCATGCTTGGAATTGCTCACGGGTATGAACTTAGGTGAGGACATATCCGGTGATACCGGTACAGATAGGTTTAGTGGAGGGTTGAAATCTACCTACTGCCCACCCTTGTCCCCTGGAAGTAGTATAGATATTTTTTATAAGCGTGAACTCAGGGATGCCAAGGCTTTGGTATATCCTAGAGCGCAAAAAAACATTAGTAAGCAAGAAAGAGAAGCTTTACGATGGCTTAGCACTAATCAAGATATAATTATAAAACCAGCGGGCAAGGGTGGGAACGTAGTGTTGATGATGAGATAATATTATTTCCAGGAAGCGAACAGACAGTTGAGTGATACGACTGTATAGGAGAAACTGGTGGGGGATCCCACATCCACTATACACATGCAACTGAAAGAATTACTGCAGAGATATATATTGGCAGATTTCCTTCCTGACAGTGTTATTGATAAACTGATACCGGAACATCCCAAAAAACCGACTTGGTATTTCGTCCCTAAAGTTCATAAATCACTGACCCGACCCCCTGGCCACCCTATTGTGGCGGGGATCGGGTCGGTGACGGAACCACTATCTAAGTACATTGACTGGCTATTGAGACCACTTCTTAAAAAAGTCCCTACCTATCTGGGTGACACAGGCGACTTCCTCTTAGCCCTGAGGGATTTTCAGTGGCAGGAGGGGTTTAGCCTGTTTTCCCTGGATGCCGAAAGCTTGTATACCCGCAAACCGCACAAGGCAGGGGTGAAAGCTGTGATTGATATTTTGGGCAACACTGGAGGGAGTCTCTATTGCCAGTTTGTATTTGAATATTTGGATTTTGTACTCAGCAATAATGTATTCAAGCTTTGAACAATGGTTCAAACAAATATACGGTACAGCGATGGGTACGCCAGTATCGTGCACCTTCGCAAATTTGTACAGTCCTGATCAAAAGTTTAAGACCACTTGAAAAATGGCAAAAAATCATATTTAGCATGGCTGGATCTTAACAAGGTTCCAAGTAGAGCTTCAACATGCAACAAGAAGAAATGGGAGTGAGACAAAACATTTTTTGAGCATTTAATTTAATGAAAACAACGAATAAACTGAAACAGGCTGTTTTTCAGCTGATCAAAAGTTTAGGACCACATGCCTTTAAAAGGCCAAATCTGTGCAAAGATGTGGATTCATTGTCATTTTCTGTCAGGTAGTCACACGTTGTGATGGCAAAGGCAAAAAAATCAGCACTGAGCCGGAGGATCCAATTGGCTGTCCGTCAAGACACTGGACGATCCTCGACCCAAATTAAGGCCCTTACTGGTGCTGACTGCAGCCCCGTAACCATCAGACGGCATCTGAGACTGAAGGGCTTCAAAAACAAAAAAACGTCTTCAAAGACCTCATCTCCTTGAACGCCACAGAACTGCTCGTTTGGACTTTGCAAGAGAGCACCAAACATGGGACATTCAAAGGTGGAAGAAAGTTTTATTCTCTGATGAGAAAATTTTTTACCTTGATGGTCCTGATGGTTTCCAACGTTACTGGCATGACAAGCAGATCCCACCTGAGAAGTTTTCTACGCGCCACAGTGGAGGGGGCGCCATAAAAGTCTGGGGTGCTCCTTCAGTGGAACAATGGAGCTTCAGGAAGTGCAGGGGCGTCAAACGCTGGCTATGTCCAGATGTTGCAGAGAGCATTCCTCATGACTGAGGGCCCTCGTCTGTGTGGTAACGACTGGGTTTTTCAACAGGACAACGCTACAGTACACAATGCCCACAGGACAAGCGACTTCTTCCAGGAGAATAACATCACTCTTTTGGCCCATCCTGCGTGTTCCCCTGATCTAAATCCAATTGAGAACCTTTGGGGATGGATGGCAAGGGAAGTTTACAAAAATGGACAACAGTGCCAGACAGTAGATGGCCTTCGTGCGGCCGTCTTCACCACTTGGAGAAATGTTCCCACTCACCTAATGGAAACGCTTGCATCAAGCATGCCGAAACGAATTTTAGAAGTGATCAACAATAACGGCGGAGCTACTCATTACTGAGTTCATGTTTGGAATTTGGATTTCTGTTTTGGG
This sequence comes from Bufo bufo, assembly GCF_905171765.1. NCBI lineage: Eukaryota > Metazoa > Chordata > Amphibia > Anura > Bufonidae > Bufo > Bufo bufo. Next base: position 239,640,734 of record NC_053389.1, on the reverse strand, counting down.
GGGGTTTCGTTTTTTTTTGGAGGTATGGTCCTAAACTTTTGATCAGCTGAAAAACAGCCTGTTTCAGTTTATTCGTTGTTTTCATTAAATTGAATGCTCAAAAAATGTTTTGTCTCACTCCCATTTCTTCTTGTTGCATGTTGAAGCTCTACTTGGAACCCAGTTAAGATCCAGCCATGCGAAATATGATTTTTTGCCATTTTTCAAGTGGTCTTAAACTTTTGATCAGGACTGTACTTAGCGGTGTTTGAAGACAAATATGTACGAAAAATCCTTACTTACGTTATTTACAGCTGCTTCTCCGTTATGTGGATGACTTTTTTATTGTACGGTCTGGTACCCAGTCTCAGTGTAGGGAGTTTGTTTCTTTCTTGAATACCACCAATGAAATAAACATGACGTTTACTCTAAATTACGGTGGCATGGACCTGGAGTTTCTAGACGTTTTTGTCAAAGTTAGAGATGGGGTTCTCAGTACTGAGAGTTATCGCAAGCCCACCGCAACTAACTCTGTTCTGCATTATGATAGCTTCCACCATCCCAGTGTTAAAAAATCAGTGCCCTATGGTCAGTTCATTAGGTTAAAGAGAATTAATAGTACCAAGGAGGGATATATGGAACAAGCCCAAGATTTAAAAGAAAGATTACTTCAGAGGTTATCCGGAAAAAAAACATGGAGACAGCGATGACCAGGGCAGATCTATATATACAGGAGGAATTATTAAGGAAGGGTAGTACTAATAAGTGCAGAAAAAGGAGGAGGGGGAGGTTTGTGTTTGCCTTCAAGTTTAGCCCAGCAGCAGATTTGATTAAGCGTACTATCCAGAGTAATTGGGATATTTTGAGAAATGAGGAGAGTCTCAAGGAGTATGCCGAGAACAGACCTCTTACTACCTTCAGAAGATGCCACACAATTAAAGATAAGTTAGTTAGGAGTTGGTTTAGTGTAAAAAAGACAACTAATTGGTTAACGGAGAGAAAACTAATAGGTAATTACAGGTGCAGCAATTGTCTGTAGTGTAGATACAACTGGCAAAAGAAATTTCTGATGTTTGGGGGTATCCAACACAAGGTATCCCAATTTATCACATGTAGGAGCAGCTATGTGGTCTATGTAGTCTTATGCCACTGCGGTGCCTTTTATATAGGTAAAACAATAAGACCCCTTTTTGAAAGTTTTAGAGAACATTGTAACTCTGTCAAAACCGGAAAAGGATGCCCCAGGTTAATCGGTCATGTACGTGAGACCCATGGAGCCGATCCAAACTGCCTCACCATTGTTCGTATTGAACTTGTTTCACGGATGCAGCATGGCGGGGACATACACCGCCTACTATTACAGAGGGAGGCAAGGTGGATTATTCGGACCGCAGCTATGGGCGCCCTGGGCTTGAACGAAAGAAATGATCAAGTGTCTTCATATGATATAAATTGTTATTACGTGACAAGTGTTATCTGTTTTTAACCTGTTTAAGGAGCGTCATAGGTTACCAAGGTAACCGTGAGTGATGATGCTAAAAGAGGGCGCAGACTTGCACACAGGTCAGTGGCCTGAGGAAGCGTGGTAGCGCGAAACGGCCGTCGTCATTCAGCGTCCTGTGTAGGAATAGTCCGCCCCAGCCCTGATGTATGTACTCGGCTTGTATTCAGCATGATGCCAAGAATAAAGGAATGAACTTTACAGCAGTGAGTTCCGTCTGCTTTTTACTATCTATTCGTTTGGGATTTTACATGTCTACATGAATGGACTGAGCACCGCATTGCTGTATGTATGACAGGGTGCACGGAGAGCCATCAGCTACAGTGAGACATTTAGCAGTGCCGCTCCGTTTTCATTATTCTACTTCACTGCAATTTCTTCAATACAGTCTCTTCATTCTGTGCAGTCACTATATACAGTTTCTTCATTCTGTGCAGTCACTATATACAGTCTCGTCCTCCTGTACAGTCACTATATAGTCTCATCCTCTTGTACAGTCACTATATACAGTCTCATCCTCCTGTACAGTCACTATATACAGTCTCGTCCTCCTGTACAGTCACTATATACAGTCTCGTCCTCCTGTACAGTCACTATATACAGTCTCGTCCTCTTGTACAGTCACTATATACAGTCTCGTCCTCCTGTACAGTCACTATATAGTCTCATCCTCTTGTACAGTCACTATATACAGTCTCATCCTCCTGTACAGTCACTATATACAGTCTCGTCCTCCTGTACAGTCACTATATACAGTCTCGTCCTCCTGTACAGTCACTATATACAGTCTCGTCCTCTTGTACAGTCACTATATACAGTCTCGTCCTCCTGTACAGTCACTATATACAGTCTCGTCCTTCTGTACAGTCACTATATACAGTCTCGTCCTCCTGTACAGTCATTATATACAGTCTCATCCTCTTGTACAGTCACTATATACAGTCTCATCCTCCTGTACAGTCACTATATACAGTCTCGTCCTCCTGTACAGTCACTATATACAGTCTCGTCCTCCTGTACAGTCACTATATACAGTCTCATCCTCTTGTACAGTCACTATATACAGTCTCGTCCTCTTGTACAGTCACTATATAGTCTCGTCCTCCTGTACAGTCACTATATACAGTCTCGTCCTCTTGTGCAGTCAATATATACATTTTCTTCCTCCTGTACAGTCACTATATACAGTCTCATCCTCCTGTGCAGTCACTATATACAGTCTCGTCCTCTTGTGCAGTCAATATATACATTTATTTTCTTCCTCCTGTACAGTCACTATATACAGTCTCATCCTCCTGTGCAGTCACTATATAGTCTCTTCCTCTTGTGCAGAGACTATATAGTCTCTTCATTCTGTGCAGTCACTATATACAGTTTCTTCCTCTTGTGCAGTCACTATATACAGTCTCGTCCTCCTGTACAGCCACTATATACAGTCTCGTCCTCCTGTACAGTCACTATATACAGTCTCATCCTCCTGTGCAGTCACTATATAGTCTCTTCCTCTTGTGCAGAGACTATATAGTCTCTTCATTCTGTGCAGTCACTATATACAGTTTCTTCCTCTTGTGCAGTCACTATATACAGTCTCGTCCTCCTGTACAGCCACTATATACAGTCTCGTCCTCCTGTACAGTCAATATATACAGTCCCATCCTCTTGTGCAGTCAGTATATACATTTTTGCTTAGCCTTTTTCGGCGCTTTTCGTATCAGCGAGCTCCTCCCCCCGTCCAGGTTCCGCCCCGGGGGCATCGCCCCAGAGGATGTCTCTTTTTCTGAGTCCTCGATCCGTATCCGACAATCGAAAACCAACGTCTTTGGTCGCGGGTCCAGCGTATTGTTGTATCGGGTGCCAGGCCCAGCGTGTCCAGTCACGGCGGCGGGGGAATTCTGCGCATCGCGACCACCGTGCGCCGCTTTTTTATGCCCGCTCACCCGTTTCCAGTTTTGTTCTGTTTTCCGTCGTTGCCTTGTGTTCTTGGGTTTACCGGAGTCGGAATATGGCTCACATTCATTCAGGATTGGCACTGCGACAGAAGCCGCCAGGACGGGGTTGCCAAACTCTGAGGTTCAACGTATCGGTAGATGGAAATCAGACTGTTTTATGTCTTATGTTCGCCCTGATTTACTTTGATTGTTTCTTTGCAGATTCCCACCACCCTACGGTGTGTTTCCTGGGGCATTCATACATGTTTTGGGCCGGCCAAAGGGCGGAAGCCAGACCTGGCGGACGGAGCCTCGGTTTTAGGAACATCGACGTCCTGTGGCGTGGCATCAGGGGCCTTCGCTGGTCCCAGGTCCTTCTGGAAACTGTTCATATCAGTGCGGTAACTAACCCCCCGGTGATTTTGGTTATTCACGCTGGGGGTAATGACCTCTGCATGCTTAAGGTGGCGGAGCTCATTACCCTCATCAGGGCCAATTTGGAAAGGATCCCTGCCTTCTTCCCCGAGGTTATACTGGTGTGGTCTGAGATGGTCTCTAGGGTTACGTGGCAGGGTGTTAGGGATTCAGGGTCTATTGAGAGAGCCCGACGAACAGTCAATGCCAGGATTTCTCGGTTTGTCCGCTCACGGGGGGGCGTGGTTGTCCGACATCATCAGCTGGAAGGGGATTACCAACGCCTTATGCGTCCCGATGGTGTCCACCTGAACGAGATCGGTTTGGATATCTTCCTCTCTGGTCTTCAGGATGGAGCAAGCCCTGTTTTTGTTGGGTGGGGGTCGGAGCGCCGTTTAGAGGTACACGGGCTCCTCCGTGGAGGTCAAAAATTAATGTTAAGGATAACGGAGGAGAAAGCGGACTTGCCCACTGGGGGTTCAGTGGGGCATAGCGCTTCTCACACTTCGGGGAGCGGCCTATGGCCGTACGGAACAATGGTTGGTGTTTATAAGTTTAAAAAAAATAAAAAAAAGGAGATTTGAAATAAAGCTGTGACCGACCCTTCACCCACAAAAAAACTGGTTTGGTGTTTTATTGGTAAGCCAGGTGACAGGTGTTGAATGTGGGCCAGTTGTCTGCAGTTTACTTAACGACACAGCAGGTCGCGTAGGCGTTTTGGACTGCAGACGCTGACCTGGGCGCTTGGGAGTTAAATCCCCTGTCGCCTGCAGCTACCTTATTACAGTGGACATAGGGGTGTCAGTAGCTGAGAGTTCCAGTGTAGTTAGCAGCTCCTCCCCCCCCCCCCCCCCCTTTTCCTCAGTGCTCAGTTGGTAGGTCTGTCCCCTCCACTCAGAGTTAATAAAAAGGAGGGTCTCCCCTGGCTTGGTCTCTTTGATCCTGGACCCACTCATCAGGGAGCTTTTCCCTCCCACCCTCCCTCCCGTTTTATTGTTGTTCGTGAAATGTTCGCTTCAGATTCCCAGTTTCACTTTCTGTATAAGTCACAGCTGGAGGTCGAAAATTGACGTTAAGGATAACGGAGGATAAGGCGGACTTGCACAACGGGGGTTCAGTGGGGCATAGCGCTTCTCACACTCCGGGGAGCGGCCTATGGCCGTACGGAACAATGGTTGGTGTTTATAAATTTAAAAGAAAGAAAAAAAAGGAGATTTGAAATAAAGCTGTGACCGACCCTTCACCCACAAAAAACTGATTTGGTGTTTTATTGGTAAGCCAGGTGACAGGTGTTGAATGTGGCGTGCCAGTTTTCTGCAGTCTCTTCCTCGTGTGCAGTGACTATATACAGCCTCTTCCTCGTGTGCAGTGACTATATACAGCCTCTTCCTCGTGTGCAGTGACTATATACAGCCTCTTCCTCGTGTGCAGTGACTATATACAGCCTCTTCCTCGTGTGCAGTGACTATATACAGCCTCTTCCTCGTGTGCAGTCACTATATACAGCCTCTTCCTCATGTGCAGTGACTATATACAGCCTCTTCCTCGTGTGCAGTGACTATATACAGCCTCTTCCTCGTGTGCAGTGACTATATACAGCCTCTTCCTCGTGTGCAGTGACTATATACAGCCTCTTCCTCGTGTGCAGTGACTATATACAGCCTCTTCCTCGTGTGCAGTGACTATATACAGCCTCTTCCTCGTGTGCAGTGACTATATACAGCCTCTTCCTCGTGTGCAGTGACTATATACAGCCTCTTCCTCGTGTGCAGTGACTATATACAGCCTCTTCCTCGTGTGCAGTGACTATATACAACCTCTTCCTCGTGTGCAGTGACTATATACAGCCTCTTCCTCGTGTGCAGTGACTATATACAGCCTCTTCCTCGTGTGCAGTCACTATATACAGCCTCTTCCTCGTGTGCAGTGACTATATACAGCCTCTTCCTCGTGTGCAGTGACTATATACAGCCTCTTCCTCGTGTGCAGTGACTATATACAGCCTCTTCCTCGTGTGCAGTCACTATATACAGCCTCTTCCTCGTGTGCAGTCACTATATACAGCCTCCTTCTCGTGTGCAGTCACTATATACAGCCTCTTCCTCGTGAGCAGTCACTATATACAGCCTCTTCCTCGTGTGCAGTCACTATATACAGCCTCTTCCTCGTGTGCTGTGACTATATACAGTCTCTTCCTCGTGTGCAGTCACTATATACAGCCTCTTCCTCGTGTGCAGTCACTATATACAGCCTCTTCCTCGTGTGCTGTGACTATATACAGCCTCTTCCTCGTGTGCTGTGACTATATACAGCCTCTTCCTCGTGTGCTGTGACTATATACAGCCTCTTCCTCGTGTGCAGTCACTATATACAGCCTCTTCCTCGTGTGCAGTCACTATATACAGCCTCTTCCTCGTGTGCTGTGACTATATACAGTCTCTTCCTCGTGTGCAGTCACTATATGCAGCCTCTTCCTCGTGTGCAGTCACTATATACAGCCTCTTCCTCGTGTGATGTGACTATATACAGCCTCTTCCTCGTGTGCAGTCACTATATACAGCCTCTTCCTCGTGTGCAGTGACTATATACAGCCTCTTCCTCGTGTGCTGTGACTATATACAGCCTCTTCCTCGTGTGCAGTGACTATATACAGCCTCTTCCTCGTGTGCAGTCACTATATACAGCCTCTTCCTCGTGTGCTGTGACTATATACAGCCTCTTCCTCGTGTGCAGTCACTATATACAGCCTCTTCCTCGTGTGCAGTCACTATATACAGCCTCTTCCTCGTGTGCTGTGACTATATACAGCCTCTTCCTCGTGTGCAGTCACTATATACAGCCTCTTCCTCGTGTGCAGTGACTATATACAGCCTCTTCCTCGTGTGCAGTCACTATATACAGCCTCTTCCTCGTGTGCAGTGACTATATACAGTCTCTTCCTCTTGTATACAGTTTCTCCTTGTGTAAAGGCCTTTCCTTTTGAAGGCTCAGCTCCTTGTATTTCCATTTTTGGGACTGGAAATAGCAGTCCTAATGTCACTGTTGTCAGCTATATTAGCTTTCCTGAGGCTGATATCTTAAGTCACCCGACCACCTAGCGTTCTGTCCACTTCCTCCTTCCCTCTCCTCTTACTTGTGGTCAGTCAGAGACACCACCGTCACCAGTCTTCTCAATGAGTGGAGACATGCTTAACTGGCTGAGCATCTAGTCCCAGTAAAGCAGATAAAGGGGCTCGTTCACCGTATAACAGAGGCCACAGGTGGTCATCAGTCTTATGCAGCGTCCATGTGATGCTGAGGCCTCATTCCCACCCTTCTCTCTATTTAGACAAAAAAAAACATTACTTATTCATACATTTTACAACAAGATAAAATAAACATTAACCAGGAAAGCCTATGAGGAAGTCAAATTGGTGGTAGGACGATGACCTGCCATTATTACCATATTAGGCTACCTTCACATATGCGTTTTCAATTCCGCTATTGAGATCCGTCACCACTACCTACATGATATTGGCTTGTGGGCAGAACTAGGTATGCCAATGGGATTGTGTTTACATGGAGTTTACTGCCCGGTTTGTGCTTTTCTAGCTCTACCACTTTGGGATCAATAGATTATTTATTATTTTTCGGATCTCTTACATATCCTTCTTATTATGTACAGTATTTTTTCCCGCCATATTATTCTATATCAGGATTGATATCTTATTGTTACTGATCTGATTTACCATCCTGGGAGGGGGGGTTTGTGCTGCATCCCAGCACTTCTCACATTGACATTTTATTATAGTCATTATATCCCTTTTGTGTTGTATATGTCCTTGTTTTGGATTGAATAATAAAGATTTGTATTATATCTTTATGTGTGGTATTTTTTATTTGGAGTGGCTTAACAGTGACCTCACAGTACCCTGCTGCCTTAACAGTGACCTCCACAGCAGTTGCCCCTTTAATAGTGGCCCATGCCCCCTTAACAGTGACCTCCACAGTGCCCGCCGTTTTAACCAGGGCTGTGGAGTCGGAGTCGAGGAGTCGGAGTCGGGGGAAATTTTGGGTACCTGGAGTCGGAGTCGGCAAACAATGCACCGACTCCGACTCCGAATCCTACTAAATTTAGATTGGAATAAAAAAAAAAAAAAGCAAGTTTAAATGTCCCAATTCACAAAAAGTTATAATTAATGACTTCTCTACTGTAAGAATAAAGACCAATGCATGCAGTGCGTCACGTAACCGCAAAACGAACACGTTAAGTGACCGTGAAGAAGCATGCTTTTCATGTGCTTCACTATATGGCACGCAACGCACAATTAGGAGCTGCAATACTTATACTTTCCATAGTGTTGTGTTCTGCTTTTACAGGGAACACAGCCTCCATGTGTAACCTAGCCTCTCACTGATAAGGGATTAAATAAATATGTTTTTTGCAGGACTAGAGAGTGAGACACTTGTATAAGTGAAGGGAAAGGATAGCCAATAGTTCAAGACTGAAGCTGTAAACCATTGGAAAAACTGCTGTCATTTAGCTAAGGCTATAAAAACTTGTAAACTCAGATTTTTAGCTTAAACTTTAAACATGACTATGGGATTCTCCTAGGAAAATCATGTTTTAGAATAAATGCCCCTTCCTGGATCCTCCCACTGCCCTATCTTCAGCAGCAGATAAGCACACAAAGGAGAAAGCAGAAGCCCAACTACCTCTCTGCTAGAAGAGCTTAGAAGAACTTGGTGGAACAGCTTCTTGGATTCAACTGCATATTCGCATATTAATACAGAGGAGTCGGAGTCGGGGAGTCGGAGTCGGAAGTACATAAAACTGAGGAGTCGGAGTCGGAACATTTATCTACCGACTCCACAGCCCTGGTTTTAACAGTGACCTACACAGCGGCCTGCCCCCTTAACAATAACAGCCACAGTGCCCGCCCCTTTAACAGTGACCTCCACAGCGCTCGCCCCTTTAATGCTAGGGCTACACGTCAACATGTGTCCCGCGACATTTTGTCTTAACTATTTTTATAATGATAGGCTATGGTGTCGCACTGCGACATGTGACATGCAAGATGGATTTTTCTGTGACTGTCGCGTCGCAGCATGTCACATGTCACAGTGCAACATCATAGACTATCATTATAAAAATTGTCGCACGAAAACACATGTAGCAGTGTAGTTGTGCAGTATGTGTCGTGCGACTTATTGTCGAGCGACACGTCGCCGTGTAGCCCTAGCCTAAAGCTGACCTACAGCAGTGAAGAAAAATGGCTAGGTTGTTATGGAAACCTGGTGTAAAACTGTGTGCATGTGGAGACTAAGGGCCTGCGAGCTTCTATTGGCTAATAAGGTTCATGTGACCAGGCTTCTATTGGCTAATGCATTTTTTAGGAATATCTCACGCAGGGATGTCCTTTTGAACAGCTCACTCTCAGACAGCAGCACTGTGCTGTCTGAGCGCGAGCTGCAGTGAGAAAGTCACTGTCCCTCCCACCCCTGCAGCTGACCGAAGTTGATTTTTACCTTCATTTTTTCAATCCCTGTCGGCTGAAGAGGGGGAGGGGGTGTGTCCTAATCATATTGGGGGCGTGTATTATCGGGACCTGGGAACAGGGTTTTTAACCACTTCAGCCCCCCTACCTTAAACACCCTTAATGACCAGGCCACTTTTTACACTTCTGACCTACACTACTTTCACCGTTTATTGCTCGGTCATGCAACTTACCACCCAAATGAATTTTACCTCCTTTTCTTCTCACTAATAGAGCTTTCATTTGGTGGTATTTCATTGCTGCTGACATTTTTACTTTTTTTGTTATTAATCGAAATTTAACGATTTTTTTGCAAAAAAATGACATTTTTCACTTTCAAAGATGTGTGGACGAGCACTCTAACAGTTGGCACACATTTATTAATGATATAATATAATAAGCTAGCGATATAAAATAGATAAAACAATACAATAAAATGATACAATAAAATGCAAGTGTGCTAATACAACCACTATGGGGTAATGGGTATTGGTAGGTATTGTTCAATATCCAAACAATCTATCAATCCTATGACAAGGTAATAAAGATGGTATAGAGGCCTGGTGTAGTGGCCTAAGTGTCTATAGGAGTCCAATAAACCCTGATCGGATTGGGATAATACTCATGTAGTTCCACAGGTTCTGGCAAGCTGCCGCTATTCAGTGCGTTCAGTGATAGTCCCGTATCATACAGATTACTGTAATAGAGATACACTTGCCGGCTTTTCAGCCGCTTACCTCCCCTTCGTATGTGGCTTCAGTCCTGCGGTTTGCTCAGACTGGGTAAATGGGGCCCATAGGATACGGCGTCTCCCGTTGTTAGGTACAATAGCCGGGCTTGCCGACTATAATAGCGCTTACCTTTTCTTGTGGATAATGCACTTAGCTGATACAGTGCAGGTAAAGCGCATGGAACACCCCAGTTGGTATGCAGGGCCGGCGTCTAGCAATGTTCTGTTTGATGTCCGCGTTGAATGCTTGCGGAATGACGGGGTAGTGCTTGCGTCACTTCCTGTGGATACCGGTAGTGACGTATTCCTTGTATAGCGTCCGATAATTCCAGGCTGCAATTTTCGAATGTTAGATATTGTCGATGTCAAAGTCCTATTTGCATGGCCATGCAATTGAAGAAGTGTCGACAGGTATATGGCGTGAAAACCAGACGCGTTTCGGGAGTTGTCACTCTCCCTTCCTCAACCACTGAGGAAGGGAGAGTGACAACTCCCGAAACGCGTCTGGGTTTCACGCCATATACCTGTCGACACTTCTTCAATTGCATGGCCATGCAAATAGGACTTTGACATCGACAATATCTAACATTCGAAAATTGCAGCCTGGAATTATCGGACGCTATACAAGGAATACGTCACTACCGGTATCCACAGGAAGTGACGCAAGCACTACCCCGTCATTCCGCAAGCATTCAACGCGGACATCAAACAGAACATTGCTAGACGCCGGCCCTGCATACCAACTGGGGTGTTCCATGCACTTTACCTGCACTGTATCAGCTAAGTGCATTATCCACAAGAAAAGGTAAGCGCTATTATAGTCGGCAAGCCCGGCTATTGTACCTAACAACGGGAGACACCGTATCCTATGGGCCCCATTTACCCAGTCTGAGCAAACCGCAGGACTGAAGCCACATACGAAGGGGAGGTAAGCGGCTGAAAAGCCGGCAAGTGTATCTCTATTACAGTAATCTGTATGATACGGGACTATCACTGAACGCACTGAATAGCGGCAGCTTGCCAGAACCTGTGGAACTACCTGAGTATTATCCCAATCCGATCAGGGTTTATTGGACTCCTATAGACACTTAGGCCACTACACCAGGCCTCTATACCATCTTTATTACCTTGTCATAGGATTGATAGATTGTTTGGATATTGAACAATACCTACCAATACCCATTACCCCATAGTGGTTGTATTAGCACACTTGCATTTTATTGTATCATTTTATTGTATTGTTTTATCTATTTTATATCGCTAGCTTATTATATTATATCATTAATAAATGTGTGCCAACTGTTAGAGTGCTCGTCCACACATCTTTGCTATTTCTATTTTCTCCAGAGAGGTAGGGTGTCCTCTCCCTGGACTTTTAGCACCATATCATAGGCTATATAGGAGAGCAGCCACCACCTACTCCGTTTCTTTGATTATACAATTTTTCACTTTCAGTTGTAAAATTTTGCAAAAAAAAACGACATCCATATATAAATTTTTCTCTAAATTTATTGTTCTACATGTCTTTGATAAAAAAAAAATGTTTGGGTAAAAAAAAAAAAATGGTTTGGGTAAAAGTTATAGCGTTTACAAACTATGGTATAAAAATGTGAATTTCCGCTTTTTGAAGCAGCTCTGACTTTCTGAGCACCTGTCATGTTTCCTGAGGTTCTACAATGGCCAGACAGTACAAACACCCCACAAATGACCCCATTTCGGAAAGTAGACACCCTAAGGTATTTGCTGATGGGCATAGTGAGTTCATAGAACTTTTTATTTTTTGTCACAAGTTAGCGGAAAATGATGATTTTTTATTTATTTTTTCTTACAAAGTTTCATATTCCACTAACTTGTGACAAAAAAATAAAAACTTCTATGAACTCACTATGCCCATCAGCGAATACCTTGGGGTGTCTTCTTTCCAAAATGGGGTCACTTGTGGGGTAGTTATACTGACCTGGCATTCTAGGGGCCCTAATGTGTGGTAAGTAGTTTGAAATCAAAATCTGTAAAAAATGGCCGGTGAAATCCGAAAGGTGCTCTTTGGAATGTGGGCCCCTTTGCCCACCTAGGCTGCAAAAAAGTGTCACACATGTGGTATCTCCGTACTCAGGAGAAGTTAGGCAATGTGTTTTGGGGTGTCATTTTACATATACCCATGCTGGGTGAGATAAATATCTTGGTCAAATGCCAACTTTGTATAAAAAAATGGGAAAAGTTGTCTTTTGCCAAGATATTTCTCTCACCCAGCATGGGTATATGTAAAATGACACCCCAAAACACATTGCCCAACTTCTCCTGAGTACGGCGATACCACATGTGTGACGCTTTTTTGCAACCTAGGTGGGCAAAGGGGCCCACATTCCAAAGAGCACCTTTCGGATTTCACCGGCCATTTTTTACAGATTTTGATTTCAAACTACTTCGCACGCATTTGGGCCCCTAAAATGCCAGGGCAGTATAACTACCCCACAAGTGACCCCATTTTGGAAAGAAGACACCCCAAGGTATTCCGTGAGGGGCATAGTGAGTTCATGGAAGTTTTTATTTTTTGTCACAAGTTAGTGGAATATGAGACTTTGTAAGAAAAAAAAAGAAAAAGAAAAAATCATCATTTTCCGCTAACTTGTGACAAAAAATAAAAAATTCTAGGAACTCGCCATGCCCCTCACGGAATACCTTGGGGTGTCTTCTTTCCAAAATGGGGTCACTTGTGGGGTAGTTATACTGCCCTGGCATTCTAGGGGCTCCCCTAATGTGTGGTAAGTAGTTTGAAATCAAAATCTGTAAAAAATGACCTGTGAAATCCTAAAGGTGCTCTTTGGAATTTGGGCCCCTTTGCCCACCTAGGCTGCAAAAAAGTGTCACACATGTGGTATCGCCGTACTCAGGAGAAGTTGGGCAATGTGTTTTGGGGTGTCATTTTACATATACCCATGCAGGGTGAGATAAATATCTCAGCAAAAGACAACTTTTCCCATTTTTTTATACAAAGTTGGCATTTGACCGAGATATTTCTCTCACCCAGCATTGGTATATGTAAAATGACACCCCAAAACACATTCCCCAACTTCTCCTGTGTATGGCAATACCACATGTGTGACACTTTTTTGCAGCTTAGATGCGCAAAGGGGCCCACATTCCTTTTAGGACGGCATTTTTAGACATTTGGATCCCAGACTTCTTCTCACGCTTTAGGGCCCCTAAAATGCCAGGGCAGTATAAATACCCCACATGTGACCCCATTTTGGAAAGAAGACACCCCAAGGTATTCAATGAGGGGCATGGCGAGTTCATAGAATTTTTATTTTTTTTGCCACAAGTTCATGGACTCAATATGCCCCTCAGCGAATACCTTGGGGTGTCTACTTTCTAAAATGGGGTCACATGTGGGGTATTTATACTGCCCTGGCATTTTAGGGGCCCTAAAGCGTGAGAAGAAGTCTGGAATATAAATGTCTAAAAATTTTTACGCATTTGGATTCCGTGAGGGGTATGGTGAGTTCATGTGAGATTTTATTTTTTGACACAAGTTAGTGGAATATGAGACTTTGTAAGAAAAAATAAAATAAAAAAATTTCCGCTAACTTGGGCCAAAAAAATGTCTGAATGGAGCCTTACAGGGGGGTGATCAATGACAGGGGGGTGATCAGGGAGTCTATATGGGGTGATCACCCCCCTATCATTGATCACCCCCCTGTAAGGCTCCATTCAGATGTCCGTATGTGTTTTGCGGATCCGATCCATGTATCCGTGGATCCGTAAAAAACATACGGACGTCTGAATGGAGCCTGACAGGGGGGTGATCAATAACAGGAGGGTGATCAATGACAGGAGGGTGATCAGGGAGTCTATATGGGGTGATCACCCCCCTGTCATTGATCACCCCCCTGTAAGGCTCCATTTAGATGTCCGTATGTGTTTTGCGGATCCGATCCATGTATCCGTGGATCCATAAAAATCATATGGACGTCTGAATGGAGCCTTACAGGGGGGTGATCAATGACAGGGGGGTGATCAATGACAGGAGGGTGATCAGGGAGTCTATATGGGGTGATCACCCCCCTGTAAGGCTCCATTCAGATGTCCGTATGTGTTTTGCGGATCCGATCCATGTATCCGTGGATCCGTAAAAATCATATGGACGTCTGAATGGAGCCTTACAGGGGGGTGATCAATGACAGGGGGGTGATCAATGACAGGGGCGTGATCAGGGAGTCTATATGGGGTGATCACCCCCCTGTCATTGATCACCCCCCTGTAAGGCTCCATTCAGATGTCCGTATGTGTTTTGCGGATCCGATCCGTGGATCCGTAAAAATCATATGGACGTCTTCATGGAGCCTTACAGGGGGGTGATCAATGACAGGGGGGTAATCAATGACAGGGGGGTGATCAGGGAGTCTATATGGGGTGATCACCCCCCTGTCATTGATCACCCCCCTGTAAGGCTCCATTCAGATGTACGTATGTGTTTTGCGGATCCGATCCATGTATCTGTGGATCCGTAAAAATCATATGGACATCTGAATGGAGCCTTACAGGGGGGTGATCAATGACAGGGGGGTGATCAATGACAGGGGGGTGATCAATGACAGGGGGGTGATGAGGAGTCTATATGGGGTGATCAGGGGCTAATAAGGGGTTAATAAGTGACGGGGGGGGGGGGGTGTAGTGTAGTGGTGTTTTGTGCTACTTATTACTGAGCTGCCTGTGTCCTCTGGTGGTCGATCCAAGCAAAGGGGACCACCAAAGGAGCAGGTATATTAGACGCTGTTATCAAAACAGCGTCTAATATACCTGTTAGGGGTTAAAAAAATCGCATCTCCAGCCTGCCAGCGAATGATCGCCGCTGGCAGGGTGGAGATCCACTCGCTTACCTTCCGATCCTGTGAACGCGCGCGCCTGTGTGCGCGCGTTCACAGGAAATCTCGCGTCTCGCGAGAGGATGCGTATATGCGTCCAGGAGGAATGAATCGACCGCCTCCAGGACGCGTTCCTGCGTTCGGCGGTCCGGAGGCGGTTAAGTCCGTCTTTGTACTTGGACTTTCAGGCCACCCTACCTGCCCCCTGAACTGTGACCTCCATAGCACTCCACTCCCTTAACAGTGTCATCCACAGTGCCCTGCCCCTTTAAAGCTGACCTACAGCAGCGAGCTGGGTTGTTATGGAAACCGGGAGTAAAACTGTGTGTATGTGGAGACTAAGGGCCTGCGAGCTTTTATTGGCTGATAAGGGACATGTGACCATGTGTATGGCAGTTGGGATCCGAAGAGAAAGACTTGAAGGCTTGTATTGGCTAATGCAGGTCATATTTTGGGAATATCTCAGGAATGGTACGTCCTAGAGAGCTGTGACCCCCACAAGATTTCTTTCCAGGTAGCCAGGGATGTGTATACCAAGTTTCGTTGAAATCGATGGTTGCGTTTTTGAGTGATCACGGAACATACATACACATATATATACGCCCTTCTTTATATATATAGGTAATTATTACCAGAAAAAGAGAGCTTAAAAGTCTAAGTACAAAGTCACTCCAGTCACCATGGAATCTGCAGAAATGACTTCCTCCTCATTTTCTTATGAGTCAAACTTCATATCTCCATGTAATGTTAAAGTCCATAAGAATGTTAATTATCCATCAGGGATCTGGGAGAAAGGCTGGTGGTGACCAATGTGATCTGCCCATCAGGAATCTGTGAGAAAGGCTGGTAATGACCAATGTGATCTGGCCATCAGGGATGTGGGAGAAAGGCTGGTGATGATGACCAATGTGATCTGGCCATCAGGGATCTGGGAGAAAGGCTTGTGATGACCAATGTGATCTGGCCATCAGGAATTTGGGACAAAGGCTGGCAGTGACATATGTGATCTGGCCATCAGGAATTTGAGAGAAAGGCTGGTGATGACCAATGTAATCTGGCCATCAGGAATCTGGGAGAAAGGCTCGTGGTGACCAATGTGATCTTCCCATCAGGAATGTGGGAGAAAGGCTGGTAATGACCAATGTGATCTGGCCATCAGGAATGTGGGAGAAAGGCTGGCGGTGACCAATATGATCTGGCCATCAGGAATCTGGGAGAAAGGCTCGTGGTGACCAATGTGATCTTCCCATCAGGAATGTGGGAGAAAGGCTGGTGATGATGACCAATGTGATCTGGCCATCAGGGATCTGGGAGAAAGGCTGGTGATGACCAATGTGATCTGGCCATCAGGGATCTGGGAGAAAGGCTGGTGATGACCAATGTGATTTGGCCATCAGGAATTTGGGAGAAAGGCTGGCAGGGACCAATGTGATCTGGCCATCAGGAATTTGAGAGAAAGGCTGGCGGTGACCAATGTGATCTGGCCATCAGGGATTTGGGAGAAAGGCTGGTGGTGACCAATGTGATCTTCCCATCTGGAATCCGGGAGAGCTGAGTGACAAACATGATCTGCCATTCATAAGTCAGCCTCTGTGGGAAGTGACCTAAGATGATACTTACATGTCAATCAACTTTCTCCAACTCCTGAATAGTAAGGACATCTGCCCAGCAGTATGAGTACAAGAATAGGGATGCACCTGTACATAACTAGGGAGCAATAACCAAAAACCTTACATTCAGGACTTTTAGCTTAGCTAAACGGGCACAAGCAGGAGCCCATTTCGGTCAGATATTCCTGGCCTAGCACATTGTTACAGGGTACTGATGTGCTATGCCAGCATTTAGCCAACCTCTGGAGGCAGAGACAGAAGCAGCAATGTGTGCTCCTGTCCATACAACATTCGCTGCTGCTCCATTGATACAATGCAGAGTCCGTACACCGTACATCACTGACAGGCAGCCATGTGCGAGAATAGTGAATTCAAAGCACGGTTGAAATCAGGACTTTGGGTGGAAATTTCTTTAGTCAAAATAAATAATTTGTTTTAATAAAATAAATGAAATAAATAATAAAACAATTACGTCAAAATCAATTAATAAAGTATAGTACAAAACTTATTTTTAGGGCATTTGGGATATTTTTTTTAGAAAGTTGAATAAAAGCTTAATAACTCTTTAAAGGGGTTATTCACAAGTCAGAGTCCATTTTACACCTGTAAAAAAAAAAAAAAAAAGAAGTTTCATCTGTGATGGGTCCATTTTTGGCCGTCTATGTGTCATCTGAATTCCATGTGTACTGTTAGGCTAGAAAAGGGATTTCCACAGCATCTTCTACCAATGGTCAGTGAAAACGACTGAAAGAACAACATCTTCAACAACGTAGTGCTTTTCATCGACCCATAGACTTTAATGGGCCACAGGGTAGTGCATGCTACCTTTCTATTTCCACTGCACCCATGATCAGTAGAAAAACAAGGATTTATGGATAACCCCACTAAAATCAATGGACACGTGCTATCCTTGGAGAACTGATCTGTGAATAAGCCCTAAGGTGGAGCTCCCCATTAATGCAGCAGACATGACCCCACCTTCGGTATGTAATATTCCTAACGCACGGCATATAACTGACAACTCTGAAGACTACAGATGTGCCGCACTATCAGATACTGCGAACCAACAGATGTGTAAGCCATATACTCAGAACATGCACATACCTGCCCTCCAGCAGCGGCTAATCCAGAGAGGGGCTGATTATCCCCCAGCCCCCTCCGGTTCATATAGCGCTGGACTAAAGGAATTTTACTGTATTAATCTAACAATTGGAGGCAGGAGCTGTGATAACAGACATGAGGGAGAGATTGGCAGGTGGCAACCGCCTCAGTGGGCTGCCCATTTACAGAATGCAGGCTGCCATAAATGAGCTGGCAAAAGGAAGTGGCCAGGAATGCGCTTTTCCTGTTGCCCTTCATCCCAGAGAGGTTCTGCAGCAGCTGAGGCATGGATTACCTCATACTGGGAGAATATGAGGGCTCCATTCCAACGACATCTTTATATGATTATAACAAACAATCTGTTGTTGACAGGAAAACACTACAAGTGATATCATGGGATGTGATCGCTGTGGTGTTTTGACGCTCTCGCTGCAGCTTCGTGGGTTTGCCACATTTACCAAAATTGGGATTTATTTGAGTTCACCTTCAGGTGAGGATGTGATAAACAAGACAATGATGCATATGTGGAAATGTATTACCGACACTGGTCATTTATTCTCTGTGAATATGGAAGAGAGAGATGAAACTGTCTCAAAGAAAAAGTCTGCTGTCCAATCACAGCACAGCTTTTATTCCTCACAGCACTCTTGAAAAATGAAAGCTGCGCTGTGATTGGTTACTAGGAGCAACAAAGACAGCTCTTCCTTGAGACAGTTTCAGAAATCTGTCTCGATTGACGGGTGCTGGTCTCAGATTCCTCCAAGGAGAGGAGACAAAGACAAAATGCACAAAGGGTTAAAAGAGGAGCGTGACATCACCTCCGGTGTCTCTGGCTTCTATCTCAGTGTCCTGTTAATGAGGGGCCTGGGGGTCTGACAATGAAGGAGAAGGGAGGGGTCAGCTCTGTCTTTGTGTATGGTGACAGGGATGGGGCTGTGGTCTTTGTGCTGGGAGCAGTAATGGATGATACTGGCTAAAGGATGCAGACTGGGAACAGCACAAGTGATGAGGGGTCAACAGGGGAGTCAATGGTGGGAGTACAGGAGTGACAGTAACAAACCGGTGGTTAAGGACCTTACAGTGGGGTGGAAATATAGGGTGTGGATGTGACAATGGGGTGAGGTGACAATCATGTAGAAGAATATACGAGGGATACAAAGAGGTGTAAATGTTATATTCAGGTGACAAAGAGAAGGGGGTGCAGCGGTGACAATGTGGTGGCAGAGACATGCAGAAGAGTATTGTGGTGACAATAAGGTGGCAATATGAGTTAAAGTGGAGTGTGGATCACCATGAGGTGTTCGTGGGGCACATAGGCCCCTAGGGGTTACAGTGAGGGGTAACTGGGAATGCATGTAATGTGAGGTGGGCAGACAGGCGAGACAGAGCCCACAAGTGAAAGTGCTTGACACTGTTCATAGCAATAGGGGCTATGCGAGGAATGGCGGGTAGAAGGTTTGGGCATCCAGATCCTGTCTGTTCTGACTGACATCCAAAGCCAAATAGAGAAGAGGACATTACTGGAGTGAAACTTCAGAAAATGCCATTTCACTTCATGTCGCTGAATGAAACTGCATCCTCACCCCTAAAGATTTCCTGTCAACCAGGGGCGGATTGGCCATAGACCTTACAGGGAAATTTCCCGTTGGGCTGATGCCTAGGGGGCCACCGGGGCCCTCCTCATGGTCGGCCAGTGGAAGTTTTTGGGGATATATTTTGTGCTGCTGGCAGTATTTTATAATGGACTGTGGTATTTGGCTCTGTTGGGGTGGTATAATGTGCCACAATATGTTATTGCTGGTTCTGCCTTTCATCAATTTGGACCCGACTACAAAACAGGGCCCCTTTTAGTATTTTTTTCCAGGGCCACTTTAAGTTCTCAGTCCGCCCCTGCTGCCAACTCCAAAACTCATCATATAATCCTTGACATGCGTCCAAAAGTTTACTGACAATTGTATAAACCCTTACAGACATGAAAGGGAACTTACTGACACACAGAGTTCCTTGCTAACACATCAGGCCCTATGGTCACAGGGCAGAGGGTGGAGGACATGGCGGGTCTAATGCTACAAAGATGACCTTACTGGGGCATTATGCCACAAAGTGGATCTTACTTATCACTGTCACATAGGGGAACTTACTGACACTTGGTTCAGACCCATTAGTGTATTGTCCACAGCTGGCAGTCTAAGGCTACTTTCACACTAGCGTTTTGGCTTTCCGTTTCTGAGATCCGTTCAGGGCTCTCACAAGAGGTCCAAAACGGATCAGTTTTGCCCTAATGCATTCTGAATGGACAAGGATCCGCTCAGAATACATCAGTTTGGCTCCGTTCCGTCTCTGTTCCGCTTTGGAGGCGGACACCAAAACGCTGCTTGCAGAGCTTTTGGTGTCCGTCTGATGGAACTGAGCCAAACGGATCCGTCCTGACACACAATGTAAGTCAATGGGGACGGATCCGTTTTCACTGACACAATATGGCACAATAGAAAACGGATCCGTCAAGGCGGATCCGTCTTGGTTATGTTAAAGATAATACAAACGGATCTGTTCTGAACGGATGCAGATGGCTGTATTGTCTGAACGGATCCGTCCATGACGGATCCGCACAAAACGCAAGTGTAAAAGTGACCTAATGTGTATGGGGAGCTCCCGCCGCCCCCGGACAGATGATGTTGGGGGAGAGAACTGAATATTTTTCCCCGATCCTTTTGTTCTCCCAGGAGATAAGCCAGCACCAGAAGTGTCTTTCAGCCCATATGTGATCACAGTCCCCACTCCACCTATCCCTCTCTTTTGCGCCCCAATGTCCTCTTTCCATGGCTTACACCCCAATATCAGCCTAATATATGTGTATGGGGGAGTCAGGAGAGATGAATATGTATGGCCGGCTTTACTGACACACAGAGGACCTTACTAACACATGGGGAGAACTAGAGCACCTTTCTGAGAAGTAGGGGAATGTACTGACACACAGGGGAACTTACTGACACATGGTGGGTCTTACAGACACACAGAGGACCTTATAAACACTTGGGGAACTTACTGACACACAGAGTACCTCACTGCCACATCAGGGAACTTACGGACACATGGAAGGCCTTACGGGCACACAGAGGACCTTGCAGACTCATGGGAGACTTACTGACACACTGAGTCCTTTACTGCCACATCGGGGAACTTACTGACACATGGGAAACTTACTGACACACTGAGTACTTTACTGCCACATCAGCAACAAGCCGAGGAGTGCACTTACACATGGGGAGCACCTTTCAGACAGGTAGGGGACTGTACTGGCACATGGAGAAACTTACTGACATGCAGAAAACCTAAATGACACACTGAGTCCTACTGACGCTGGGCTGTTCAAGGATATGGCAGTCATGAGACAGAACGAGAGATGTGTATCAGTAAATATAAATTAGAAGCGTGGGGAACACCGGTGGCTTTGGACGATTTGGAATGGGATTCTGGGGTGCAGAGAAGTTATAGGAATTGAAGTGTGAGGGTAAAGTGGAGTGAGAGATATATACTGGAGATGGGGGTGCAGGAAGGGTGATGGTGGGGTGACACTGGGGTGGATGGCATAGGAGGGATGCTGGCCTGCCTGGCACTGTGTGGGTGACGATGGCAGTGGTGAAAAGGCTGATATTGGGGTGTAGGCCATGGAAAGAGGACACTGGGGAGCAGAAGAGAGGGGGAGGGATAGGTGGAGTGGGGGCTGTGATCACATAGAGCAGCATTCCCATACCTAGAGAAGAAGGTACATGTAGGCGGGGAGGGGGTCACATAGAGATAAATATGGGGGGGTCACATAGATAGAGCTATATATGTGCAGGGGGTGGGGGTCACCGGTACCTGAATCCCTGCACCGCGCTGTGGTTCCTCGTCCAGACCCGGCCGCGCCGCAGAACCTCCCGCACCAGCTCCTTCTCATCCGGCAGCCGCTCCACCGGGAAGATGTACAACCAGCAGAGCACGGACACTGCCAGGGCACCGGCGCCCACGGGGAAACGGGTGCGGGCGCATTTCCACCTCATCATCCTGCGGCTCCTGCTTCACCTGGGGGGGCCGTGCACCATGCCGAGGAGGACCGGGGGGCCCCGGGGCCCTTACCACCCTATACTGAATGCCCCGTAGATTCCAGCAGAATGAACTGCAGCATCCCCATCCTTGAAAGTGCAGAACAGAGAGCCGCTACCTCCTCCTCCTGAGCCCGAGGACTCCGCCCCCCTGCGCCTGGGAGCTCTGGCCCCTCCCCCCGTGCCCCAAATCTGCTGCTGGCGCCTCCATTGTGCTGCGGACCCCAAACCATACCCCACAGACCACCGCTGCCGGCCTGACAGTACATCTCTCTATACACCGGTCATATACAACATTACACAGCTCTATAAACCTGTGCTATATAATAGTACATGTCTCTATACACCTGAATATATAACATTATACAGCTCTATACACCTGTGCTATATAATAGTACCTTTCTCTATACACCTGAATATATAACATTATACAGCTCCATACACCTGTGCTATATAATAGTACATTTCTCTATACACCTGAATATATAACATTATACAGCTCCATACACCTGTGCTATATAATAGTACATTTCTCTATATACTGGTGATAACATTATACAGCTCCATACACCTGTGCTATATAATAGTACATTTCTCTATACACCTGAATATATAACATTATACATCTCCATACACCTGTGCTATATAATATTACATTTCTCTATACACCTGAATATATAACATTATACAGCTCCATACACCTGTGCTATATAATAGTACATTTCTCTATACACCTGAATATATAACATTATACAGCTCCATACACCTGTGCTATATAATAGTACATTTCTCTATATACTGGTGATAACATTATACAGCTCCATACACCTGTGCTATATAATAGTACATTTCTCTATACACCTGAATATATAACATTATACAGCTCCATACACCTGTGCTATATAATAGTACATTTCTCTATATACTGGTGATAACATTATACAGCTCCATACACCTGTGCTATATAATAGTACATTTCTCTATACACCTGAATATATAACATTATACAGCTCCATACACCTGTGCTATATAATAGTACATTTCTCTATACACCTGAATATATAACATTATACAGCTCCATACACCCGTGCTATATAATAGTACATCTCTCTATATACTGGTGATATATAACATTATACAGCTCCATACACCTGTGCTATATAATAGTACATTTCTCTATACACCTGAATATATAACATTATACAGCTCCATACACCCGTGCTATATAATAGTACATTTCTCTATACACCTGAATATATAACATTATACAGCTCCATACACCTGTGCTATATAATAGTACATCTCTCTATATACTGGTGATATATAACATTATACAGCTCCATACACCTGTGCTATATAATAGTACATTTCTCTATACACCTGAATATATAACATTATACAGCTCTATACACCTGTGCTATATAATAGTACATTTCTCTATACACCTGAATATATAACATTATACAGCTCTATACACCTGTGCTATATAATAGTACATTTCTCTATACACGTGAATATATAACATTATACAGCTCCATACACCTGTGCTATATAATAGTACATTTCTCTATACACCTGAATATATAACATTATACAGCTCCATACACCTGTGCTATATAATAGTACATTTCTCTATACACCTGAATATATAACATTATACAGCTCCATACACCTGTGCTATATAATATTACATTTCTCTGTACACCTGAATATATAACATTATACAGCTCCATACACCTGTGCTATATAATAGTACATCTCTCTATACACCGGTCATATACAACATTACACAGCTCTATAAACCTGTGCTATATAATAGTACCTTTCTCTATACACCTGAATATATAACATTATACAGCTCCATACACCTGTGCTATATAATAGTACATCTCTCTATACACCTGAATATATAACATTATACAGCTCTATATACCTGTGCTATATAATAGTACATCTCTCTATACACCTGAATATAAAACATTATACAGCTCCATACACCTGTGCTATATAATATTACATTTCTCTATACACCTGAATATATAACATTATACAGCTCCATACACCTGTGCTATATAATAGTACATTTCTCTATACACCTGAATATATAACATTATACAGCTCCATACACCTGTGCTATATAATAGTACATTTCTCTATACACCTGAATATATAACATTATACAGCTCCATACATCTGTGCTATATAATAGTACATTTCTCTATACACCTGAATATATAACATTATACAGCTCCATACACCTGTGCTATATAATAGTACATTTCTCTATATACTGGTGATAACATTATACAGCTCCATACACCTGTGCTATATAATAGTACATTTCTCTATACACCTGAATATATAACATTATACAGCTCCATACACCTGTGCTATATAATATTACATTTCTCTATACACCTGAATATATAATATTATACAGCTCCATACACCTGTGCTATATAACAGTACATCTCTCTATACACCTGAATATATAACATTATACAGCTCCATACACCCGTGCTATATAATAGTACATTTCTCTATACACCTGAATATATAACATTATACAGCTCCATACACCTGTGCTATATAATAGTACATTTCTCTATACACCTGAATATATAACATTATACAGCTCCATACACCTGTGCTATATAATATTACATTTCTCTGTACACCTGAATATATAACATTATACAGCTCCATACACCTGTGCTATATAATAGTACATCTCTCTATACACCTGAATATATAACATTATACAGCTCTATATACCTGTGCTATATAATAGTACATCTCTCTATACACCTGAATATAAAACATTATACAGCTCCATACACCTGTGCTATATAATATTACATTTCTCTATACACCTGAATATATAACATTATACAACTCCATACACCTGTGCTATATAATAGTACATTTCTCTATACACCTGAATATATAACATTATACAGCTCCATACACCTGTGCTATATAATAGTACATTTCTCTGTACACCTGAATATATAACATTATACAGCTCCATACACCTGTGCTATATAATATTACATTTTTCTGTACACCTGAATATATAACATTATACAGCTCTATACACCCGTGCTATATAATATTACATTTCTCTATACACCTGAATATATAACATTATACAGCTCCATACACCCGTGCTATATAATATTACATTTCTCTATACACCTGAATATATAACATTATACATCTCCATACACCTGTGCTATATAATATTACATTTCTCTATACACCTGAATATATAACATTATACAGCTCCATACACCTGTGCTATATAATATTGCATTTCTCTATACACCTGAATATATAACATTATACAGCTCCATACACCTGTGCTATATAATATTACATTTCTCTATACACCTGAATATATAACATTATACAGCTCCATACACCTGTGCTATATAATATTACATTTCTCTATACACCTGAATATATAACATTATACAGCTCCATACACCTGTGCTATATAATATTACATTTCTCTATGCACCTGAATATATAACATTATACAGCTCCATACACCTGTGCTATATAATAGTACATTTCTCTGTACACCTGAATATATAACATTATACAGCTCCATACACCTGTGCTATATAATAGTACATTTCTCTATACACCTGAATATATAACATTATACAGCTCCATACACCTGTGCTATATAATAGTACATCTCTCTATACACCTGAATATATAACATTATACAGCTCCATACACCTGTGCTATATAATAGTACATTTCTCTATATACTGGTGATAACATTATACAGCTCCATACACCTGTGCTATATAATAGTACATTTCTCTATACACCTGAATATATAACATTATACAGCTCCATACACCTGTGCTATATAATAGTACATTTCTCTATATACTGGTGATAACATTATACAGCTCCATACACCTGTGCTATATAATAGTACATCTCTCTATACACCTGAATATATAACATTATACAGCTCCATACACCCGTGCTATATAATAGTACATTTCTCTATACACCGGTCATATACAACATTATACAGCTCCATACACCTGTGCTATATAATATTACATTTCTCTATACACCTGAATATATAACATTATACAGCTCCATACACCCGTGCTATATAATAGTACATTTCTCTATACACCGGCCATATATAACATTATACAGCTCCATACACCTGTGCTATATAATAGCACATTTCTCTATACACCTGAATATATAACATTATACAGCTCCATACACCTGTGCTATATAATATTACATTTCTCTATACACCTGAATATATAACATTATACAGCTCCATACACCTGTGCTATATAATAGTACATTTCTCTATACACCGGTCATATACAACATTATACAGCTCTATACACCTGTGCTATATAATATTACATTTCTTTATACACCTGAATATATAACATTATACAGCTCCATACACCTGTGCTATATAATAGTACATTTCTCTATACACCTGCAATATATAACATTATACAGCTCCATACACCTGTGCTATATAATAGTACATTTCTCTATACACCTGAATATATAACATTATACAGCTCCATACACCTGTGCTATATAATATTACATTTCTCTATACACCTGAATATATAAAATTATACAGCTCCATACACCTGTGCTATATAATAGTACATTTCTCTATACACCTGAATATATAACATTATACAGCTCCATACACCTGTGCTATATAATAGTACATTTCTCTGTACACCTGAATATATAACATTATACAGCTCCATACACCTGTGCTATATAATATTACATTTCTCTATACACCTGAATATATAACATTATACAGCTCCATACACCTGTGCTATATAATAGTACAATTCTCTATACACCTGAATATATAATATTATACAGCTCCATACACCTGTGCTATATAATAGCACATTTCTCTATGCACCTGAATATATAATATTATACAGCTCCATACACCTGTGCTATATAATAGTACATTTCTCTATATACTGGTGATAACATTATACAGCTCCATACACCTGTGCTATATAATAGTACATTTCTCTATACACCTGAATATATAATAGTAAATTTCTCTATACACCTGAATATATAACATTATACAGTTCCATACACCTGTGCTATATAATAGTACATTTCTCTATACACCTGAATATATATTATTATACAGCTCCATACACCTGTGCTATATAATAGTACATCTCTCTATACACCGGTCATATACAACATTATACAGCTCCATACACCTGTGCTATATAATAGTACATTTCTCTATACACCTGTGCTATATAATATTACATTTCTCTATACACCTGAATATATAATATTACATTTCTCTATACACCTGAATATATAATATTATACAGCTCCATACACCTGTGCTATATAATAGTACATTTCTCTATACACCTGAATATATAACATTATACAGCTCCATACACCTGTGCTATATAATAGTACATTTCTCTATACACCTGAATATATAACATTATACAGCTCTATACACCTGTGCTATATAATAGTACATCTCTCTATATACTGGTGATATATAACATTATACAGCTCCATACACCTGTGCTATATAATAGTACATTTCTCTATACACCTGAATATATAACATTATACAGCTCTATACACCTGTGCTATATAATAGTACATTTCTCTTTACACCTGAATATATAACATTATACAGCTCTATACACCTGTGCTATATAATAGTACATCTCTCTATACACCTGAATATATAACATTACACAGTTCTATACACCTGTGCTATATAATAGTACATCTCTCTATATACTGGTGATAACATTATACAGCTCCATACACCTGTGCTATATAATAGTACATTTCTCTATACACCTGAATATATAATATTATACAGCTCCATACACCTGTGCTATATAATAGTAAATTTCTTTATACACCTGAATATATAACATTATACAGCTCCATACACCTGTGCTATATAATATTATACAGCTCTATACACCTGTGCTATATAATAGTACATTTCTCTATACACCTGAATATATAATATTATACAGCTCCATACACCCGTGCTATATAATAGTACATTTCTCTATACACCTGAATATATAATATTATACAGCTCCATACACCTGTGCTATATAATAGTACATTTCTCTATACACCTGAATACAGTGGGATGCGAAAGTTTGGGCAACCTTGTTAATCGTCATGATTTTCCTGTATAAATCGTTGGTTGTTACGATAACAAATGTCAGTTAAATATATCATATAGGAGACACACACAGTGATATTTGAGAAGTGAAATGAAGTTTATTGGATTTACAGAAGGTGTGCTATAATTGTTTAAACAAAATTAGTCAGGTGCATAAATTTGGGCACTGTTGTCATTTTATTGATTCCAAAACCTTTAGAACTAATTATTGGAACTCCAATTGGCTTGGTAAGCTCAGTGACCCCTGACCTACATACACAGGTGAATCCAATTATGAGAAAGAGTATTTAACCCCTTAAGGACATAGGACGTACCGGTACGCCCTATTTCCCGAGTCCTTAAGGACCAAGGACGTACCGGTACGTCCTGACTTAAAATCTGTATTCCGGCGCCCCAGGGGTTAATCGGAACGGGATTTCGGCTGAAATCATTCAGCCGGCATCCCGTAACAATGCAGGGGGGGGGGTCATTTGACCCCCCCGTATCGGCGATTGCAGCAAACCGCAGGTCAATTCAGACCTGCGGTTTGCTGCGCTTTTTGCAGTTTCTGATCCCCGCGGGCCCTGACCGCGGGGATCAGAAACTTTAGAGTGGCTAAAATCTATATTTTTCACCCCCCCCCTTCACCCCTGCACGATTTTATGCCGGCGGGTGGTGCGGGGGGGGTATCGCAGGCGGTGGGGGCGTTGCGGGAGGCGGGCGGTGCGGCAGGCGGGATCGCGATCCCCCGCCCGCCTCCCCATGAACGATCGTTGGCTTCTAGTGGGTTATACCAGGGTGCCAGCACATTGCTGGCACCCTGGTATAAACGGCTGACATCTGTGCAGATGTCAGCCGTTTAACCCTTTCCATACCGCGGTCCGTACGGACCGCTGTATGGAAAAAGTTAACTGTCATCGGTCAGGGAGCTCCCTCCCTATCCATCGGGGGGCTGCTGTCCCTTTGCAGCCCCCCGATGGAGAGGGAGAGAGACCCCCGACAGCCCCCAGAGAGCCCCCCTCAGCTTGTGCTTACCCTTCCCCGTCTGCGAAGTTCTGAGCAGACGGGGAAGGTTCCCATGGCAACAGGACGTCTGCTCAGGCGTCCTGCTGTCCATGGTGCTGAACAGATCTGTGCTAAAAGCATAGATCTGTTCAGTGTAAGTAAAATACAGTACAGAACAATATATATTGTATTGTACTGTATTATACAGACATCAGACCCACTGGATCTTCAAGAACCAAGTGGGTCTGGGTCACAAAAATGTAAAAAAAAAGTGAAAAAAGTTAAGATAAAAAAAAAAACATTTATCACTGAATAAAAATTAAAAAAATAAAATACACTACACATATTAGGTATCGCCGCGTCCGTAACGACCTGATCTATAAAACGGTCATGTTACTTTCCCCGCACGGTGAACGCCATAAAAATAAAAAAATAAAAACTATGAGAAAATTTAAATTTTGCCCACCTTACTTCCCAAAAAAGGTAATAAAAGTGATCAAAAAAGTTGCATGTACGCCAAAATAGTACCAATCAAACCGTCATCTCATCCCGCAAAAAATGAGACCCTACCCAAGATAATCGCCCAAAAACGGAAAAAACTATGGCTCTTAGACTATGGAAACACTAAAACATGATTTTTTTTGTTTCAAAAATGAAATCATTGTGTAAAACTTACATAAATAAAAAAAAAGTATACATATTAGGTATCGCCGCGTCCGTATCGACCGGCTCTATAAAAATATCACATGACCTAACCCCTCAGGTGACCACCGTAAAAAAATAAAAACAAAAACGGTGTAAAAAAAGCCATTTTTTGCCATCTTACATCACAAAAAGTGTAATAGCGAGCGATCAAAAAGTAATATGCACCCCAAAATAGTGCCAATCAAACCGTCATCTCATCCCGCAAAAAATGAGACCCTACTCAAGATAATCGCCCAAAAACTGAAAAAACTATGGCTCTTAGACTATGGAGACACTAAAACATTTTTTTGGTTTTAAAAATGAAGTTATTGTATAAAACTTACATAAATAAAAAAAATAGTATACATATTAGGTATCGCCGCGTCCGTGACAACCTGCTCTATAAAATTACCACATGATAAAACCTGTCAGATGAATGTTGTAAATAACAAAAAAAAAAACGTGCCAAAAAAGCTATTTCTTGTTACCTTGCTGCACAAAAAGTGTAATATAGAGCAACCAAAAATCATATGTACCCTAAACTAGTACCAACAAAACTGCCACCCTATCCCGTAGTTTCTAAAATGGAGTCACTTTTTTGGAGTTTCTACTCTAGGGGTGCATCAGGGGGGCTTCAAATGGGACATGGTGTCAAAAAACCAGTCCAGCAAAATCTGCCTTCCAAAAACCGTACTGCATTCCTTTCCTTCTGCGCCCTGCCGTGTGCCCGTACAGCGGTTTACGACCACATATGGGGTGTTTCTGTAAACTACAGAATAAGGGCCATAAATAATGAGTTTTGTTTGGCTGTTAACCCTTGCTTTGTAACTGGAAAAAAAATATTAAAATGGAAAATCCGCCAAAAATGTAAAATTTTGAAATTGTGTCTCTACAGGGAGTGCAGAATTATTAGGCAAGTTGTATTTTTGAGGATTAATTTTATTATTGAACAACAACCATGTTCTCAATGAACCCAAAAAACTCATTAATATCAAAGCTGAATATTTTTGGAAGTAGTTTTTAGTTTGTTTTTAGTTTTAGCTATTTTAGGGGGATATCTGTGTGTGCAGGTGACTATTACTGTGCATAATTATTAGGCAACTTAACAAAAAACAAATATATACCCATTTCAATTATTTATTTTTACTAGTGAAACCAATATAACATCTCAACATTCACAAATATACATTTCTGACATTCAAAAACAAAACAAAAACAAATCAGTGACCAATATAGCCACCTTTCTTTGCAAGGACACTCAAAAGCCTGCCATCCATGGATTCTGTCAGTGTTTTGATCTGTTCACCATCAACATTGCGTGCAGCAGCAACCACAGCCTCCCAGACACTGTTCAGAGAGGTGTACTGTTTTCCCTCCTTGTAAATCTCACATTTAATGATGGACCACAGGTTCTCAATGGGGTTCAGATCAGGTGAACAAGGAGGCCATGTCATTAGATTTTCTTCTTTTATACCCTTTCTTGCCAGCCACGCTGTGGAGTACTTGGACGCGTGTGATGGAGCATTGTCCTGCATGAAAATCATGTTTTTCTTGAAGGATGCAGACATCTTCCTGTACCACTGCTTGAAGAAGGTGTGTTCCAGAAACTGGCAGTAGGACTGGGAGTTGAGCTTGACTCCATCCTCAACCCGAAAAGGCCCCACAAGCTCATCTTTGATGATACCAGCCCAAACCAGTACTCCACCTCCACCTTGCTGGCGTCTGAGTCGGACTGGAGCTCTCTGCCCTTTACCAATCCAGCCACGGGCCCATCCATCTGGCCCATCAAGACTCACTCTCATTTCATCAGTCCATAAAACCTTAGAAAAATCAGTCTTGAGATATTTCTTGGCCCAGTCTTGACGTTTCAGCTTGTGTGTCTTGTTCAGTGGTGGTCGTCTTTCAGCCTTTCTTACCTTGGCCATGTCTCTGAGTATTGCACACCTTGTGCTTTTGGGCACTCCAGTGATGTTGCAGCTCTGAAATAGGGCCAAACTGGTGGCAAGTGGCATCTTGGCAGCTGCACGCTTGACTTTTCTCAGTTCATGGGCAGTTATTTTGCGCCTTGGTTTTTCCACACGCTTCTTGCGACCCTGTTGACTATTTTGAATGAAACGCTTGATTGTTCGATGATCACGCTTCAGAAGCTTTGCAATTTTAAGAGTGCTGCATCCCTCTGCAAGATATCTCACTATTTTTGACTTTTCTGAGCCTGTCAAGTCCTTCTTTTGACCTATTTTGCCAAAGGAAAGGAAGTTGCCTAATAATTATGCACACCTGATATAGGGTGTTGATGTCATTAGACCACACCCCTTCTCATTACAGAGATGCACATCACCTAATATGCTTAATTGGTAGTAGGCTTTCGAGCCTATACAGCTTGGAGTAAGACAACATGCATAAAGAGGATGATGTGGTCAAAATACTCATTTGCCTAATAATTCTGCACGCAGTGTATTTTCCATTAAATCTTGTGCAACACCTAAAGGGTTAACAAAGTTTGTAAAATCAGTTTTGAATAGCTTGAGGGGTGTAGTTTCTTAGATGGGGTCACTTTTAGGGAGTTTCTACTCTAGGGGTGCATCAGGGGGCTTCAAATGGGACAAGGTGTCAAAAAACCAGTCCAGCAAAACCTGCCTTCCAAAAACCAAACGGCGCACATTTCACTCTACGCCCCGCTGTGTGGCCATACAGTAGTTTACGGCCACATATGGGGTGTTTCTGTAAACAGCAGAGTCAGGGCAATAAAGATACAGTCTTGTTTGGCTGTTAACCCTTGCTCTGTTAGTGGAAAAAATGGGTTAAAATTGAAAATTAGGCAAAAAAATGAAATTCTCAAATTTCATCCCCATTTGCCAATAACTCTTGTGCAACACCTAAAGGGTTAACGACGTATGTAAAATCAGTTTTGAATACCTTGAGGGGTGTAGTTTCTTAGATGGGGTCACTTTTAGGGAGTTTCTCCTCTAGGGGTGCATCAGGGGGCTTCAAATGGGACATGGTGTCAAAAAACCAGTCCATAAAAACCAGCCTTCCAAAAACCATACGGCGCACCTTTCACTCTACGCCCCGCTGTGTGGCCGTACAGTAGTTTACGGCCACATATTGGGTGTTTCTGTAAACGGCAGAGTCAGGGCAATAAAGATACAATCTTGTTTGGCTGTTAACCCTTGCTTTGTTAGTGGAAAAAATGGGTTAAAATGAAAAATTAGACAAAAAAATGAAATTCTCAAATTTCCTCCCCATTTGCTAATAACTCTTGTGCAACACCTAAAGGGTTAACAATGTATGCAAAATCAGTTTTGAATACCTTGAGGGGTGTAGTTTCTTAGATGGGGTCATTTTTGGGTGGTTTCTATTATGTAAGCCTCGCAAAGTGACTTCAGACCTGAACTGGTCCCTAAAAATTGAGTTTTTGTAAATTTCTGAAAAATTTCAAGATTTGCTTCTAAACTTCTAAGCCTTGTAACATCCCCAAAAAATAAAATATCATTCCCAAAACAATTCAAACATGAAGTAGACATATGGGGAATGTAAAGTCATCACAATTTTTTGGGGTATTACTATGTATTACAGAAGTAGAGGAAACTGAAACTTTGAAATTTGCAAATTTTTCCAAATTTTTGGTAAATTAGGTATTTTTTTGTGCAAAAAAAAAAATTTTTTTGACTTCATTTTACCAGTGTCATGAAGTACAATATGTGACGAAAAAACAATCTCAGAACGGCCTGGATAAGTCAAAGCGTTTTAAAGTTATCAGCACTTAAAGTGACACTGGTCAGATTTGCAAAAAATGGCCTGGTCCTTAAGGTGAAAATGAGCCCGGTCCTTAAGGGGTTAAGGGGGTCAATTGTAAGTTTCCCTCCTCTTTTAATTTTCTCTGAAGAGTAGCAACATGGGGGTCTCAAAACAACTCTCAAATGACCTGAAGACAAAGATTGTTCACCATCATGGGGTTCAGATCAGGTGAACAAGGAGGCCATGTCATTAGATTTTCTTCTTTTATACCCTTTCTTGCCAGCCACGCTGTGGAGTACTTGGACGCGTGTGATGGAGCATTGTCCTGCATGAAAATCATGTTTTTCTTGAAGGATGCAGACATCTTCCTGTACCACTGCTTGAAGAAGGTGTGTTCCAGAAACTGGCAGTAGGACTGGGAGTTGAGCTTGACTCCATCCTCAACCCGAAAAGGCCCCACAAGCTCATCTTTGATGATACCAGCCCAAACCAGTACTCCACCTCCACCTTGCTGGCGTCTGAGTCGGACTGGAGCTCTCTGCCCTTTACCAATCCAGCCACGGACCCATCCATCTGGCCCATCAAGACTCACTCTCATTTCATCAGTCCATAAAACCTTAGAAAAATCAGTCTTGAGATATTTCTTGGCCCAGTCTTGACGTTTCAGCTTGTGTGTCTTGTTCAGTGGTGGTCGTCTTTCAGCCTTTCTTACCTTGGCCATGTCTCTGAGTATTGCACACCTTGTGCTTTTGGGCACTCCAGTGATGTTGCAGCTCTGAAATAGGGCCAAACTGGTGGCAAGTGGCATCTTGGCAGCTGCACGCTTGACTTTTCTCAGTTCATGGGCAGTTATTTTGCGCCTTGGTTTTTCCACACGCTTCTTGCGACCCTGTTGACTATTTTGAATGAAACGCTTGATTGTTCGATGATTCAGAAGCTTTGCTAGAAGAGAGGAGCTGGACGCTTACTTATACCGGGTCACGGAGCTCGGACACAAATACGGAGGTTGCGCTTTCTACGACTATCACCGGTTTTCGGCGAAGGCAGCTGCAGCCCTCGCCCAGTTCCGGCATATCACCAACTGGGCCTCTCTGGACATGGAGCTATTCTGCAGACACTTTGCAGGTCTCAGGTCACCTTTTTGCTCCAACTGCCAGTCAGTTCTGCATGCATCCGACTGGTGCCCAAACGCCCATGCCTCATCCCAGCCCAAACAGTTGCCCAGCACTTCTGCCCCCCAGAAGCCGGGTCCGCTCCTGGACAAATTAGGTCGCCCAATTGTGTTCCTGGGTAAAAACCAGTTGTGCAATAACTTCAATTCCAGCTTCTGCAACTACAGCAAATGCAAGGCGCTCCACATTTGTTCCACCTGCTTCCGGGCCCATCCCCAGTCCTCCTGCTCCCAGCGCTCGGCCAAAAGCTGACTAGCCAACATTAATGTCCCCCTTCTCGTCTCCCTCCTCAATACCCACCACGATCCCGCCTTCGTTGATTTCCTGCGTTCCGGTTTTTCAACAGGTTTCCACACCGGTCTTGTCACCCTGCCCCGGGATTCCTGGGAGACCCCCAATCTCATGTCGGCCATAGAGGACCCGGCCTCGGTGGATTCTCTTCTGCAGGTCGAGCTGCAGAAGGGTTTCATCATAGGCCCTTTTCCCACCCCTCCCTTCCAGGTCTACAGGGTGAGCCCTATCGGGCTGGTCTGCAAGAAAAATACCAATAAAAAACGCTTAATCTACGACTTGTCCAGCGTCCCGAGCCTTAACTCCCTGATACCATCAGAAGAATACTCCATGCACTACTCTTCCCTGGATGAAGCCATCCAACTCATCTTACAGGTCGGGGCAGGCGCTTGGCTCTCAAAAGCGGACATTTCGGACGCTTTCAAGCTCCTGCCAATCCAACCACACCTCTGGGGGTTTCACGGGATCAAATGGAGGGACCAGTACTTCTTCGCCACCCGCCTCACGTTCGGGTCAAAGAGCAGCCCCTGGCTCTTTGATCAGTTCGCCCAGGCCCTCCATTGGATCCTGGTAAACCACGGTAATTGTCCCAGAGTCATACACTACCTGGACGATTTCTTGCTGATCGAGCACCCCAACCACGTGCCCGACCGATTGGAAAGTCTCCTTAGCATTTTCTCCGCCTTACAGGTCCCAGTGGCGCCATCAAAGGTCGATGGCCCTAATACGGCCCTCACCTTCTTGGGTATCACGCTAGATACCTGCAGAATGGAAGCCAGACTCCCAGAGGACAAACTAGTGAGACTCCAATCATCCATTTCCGCTCACATAGGATCCAGAACCATGACCAAGGGCGACCTGCAGTCACTACTGGGTTCTCTCAACTTCGCAACCCGCATCATGCCACAAGGACGATCCTTCACAGCAAGACTCCTCCAATTGTTACCAACAGCCACAACCCAGGACTCGCTGATTCAACTGGACCGTGAAGCCCTGGCCGACCTAGACATGTGGAGGGTCTTTCTGGCGGCATGGAATGGCATCTCCATGTTTGTCCCTCGCTGGAGTCCCACCTGTCCGACCGTGTACTCCGAGGCGGCCGCGTCAGTCGGGTTCGGCGCCTTATTCGGCCACCAGTGGTTCGCCGATTCCTGGCCCTCTCAAATCCACTCAGACCCTCAAGCCATTCAGTCCTCTCCTCTCCTTGAGTTGTACCCCATCGTGGCAGCCGCACAAGTCTGGGGCGAAGAATGGAGTAACATGCCAGTACGTTTCATCACCGACAACCATACGGTCATCGACATCATCACTAAAGGCAGATCCAGCTCACCCAAAGTCATGCGCTTCCTACGCAAACTCACCTGGCTTGCCCTCAAACACAATTTTCATGTTTCTTGCACCCACATCCAGGGCATCAGGAACGTCGCAGCGGATGCCTTGTCTCGCCTAAATCTAACTCTCTTCTTCCAGGTCATGCCACAAGCCGAGAGAATCGAGATCCCCCCCCCCCCAGACTTCGGCTCCCTGATCCTGGACTAGACAGACACCTATCCATGGCTCAAAATCTCATCCGCAAGTCCCTGTCCGAAAACTCCACCAGGAATTACCAGTCAGGTTGGAAAGCTTTCCAGGTTTTTCGTCACCTTCACCCCAGGGGCAACGTAAGCGAAACCACTTTCATCATGGCTTTCCTGGCATACTGCCACAAGGATCTACACCTCTCTTTCAGCACCATCAGATCGTATCTGTCAGGGGTCCAACATCACCTCATGATCCGTCATCCAGACAGCAACCCAATCTTTTCTTCCCACGCCATCAAAGCCACAAAGCTCTCACAAACCCGTTCCCTCCAGGCGACCCATCTCAGGGGACCTGTTCAGGAAACTCTCATCCTCCCTAGACGGCAGTCCTTTTGGCCCTTTCAGGAGCTGCATTCTCAAAGCCGCCCTCTACTTAAGCTTTTACGGCTTTCTCCGGCCCGGGGAATTCGCCGGCACCTCTCCTCACAACACAGGCCCCACTCTAAACCAACTCACCCGTAGTCACGAGCATTTCACTTTCACCTTGCCAGTCTCCAAAACTTCACAAATCGGGCCCCCAGTGCGCATAAAATACTTCCCTACCTCCAACTCCTGGTGTCCCATGGCCGTCCTCAACAGGTTGCTAATCACCCTGGGCAACCGGGCTCCCGCCAGCCCTCTCCTTCCTTTCCCGTCACGGCCACTCACGTCCTCGCAGTTCGTCAAACACATTCGCAGCCTCGCGTCAGGGCTAGGGTTCAACCCCCAGGCCATCACGGGCCATTCATTCAGGATCGGAGCCACCTCCGCCACATCCAAACATGGGGTACCGGCCCACATCATACGCAAAATGGGTCGCTGGAAGTCCTCTTGTTTCTCACAATACATCCCGCATCCAAAAGCCAAAATCGCCGCAGCTTTCTCTGACTTGGTTCTGTAATTCCATCTTCCACAATAAAGAGTTGTTTCCTAACCTTTCCTACTTGTATTTTTGCCCCCTTTATTTGGCCTACCCTCATCACGTGGCAACAGGCACACCACCAGCCACTTTAGCTAGTTTAGGTTCAGTCACACTCATCAGGCTTCGCGCCGTAGCCAGGACCACAAATTCAGCAGGCTGAATCCAGCCTGCTTTTGTGGGAGGGGCGTAGGGGGCTTCTTAAGCTCCGCCGCCCAGCTCTCCTGGTGTACGTCCTCTCTCGCCCCTCCCTCCCGGCCCTTCTCCTTACATCTCCCAGGGTATGCCCCCTTTATTTGGCCTACCCACATCACGTGGCAACAGGCACACCACCAGCCACTTTAGCTAGTTTAGGTTCAGTCACACTCATCAGGCTTCGCGCCGTAGCCAGGACCACAAATAATATTATACAGCTCTATACACCTGGGCTATATAATAGTACATTTCTCTATACACCTGAATATATAACATTATACAGCTCCATACACCTATGCTATATAATAGTACCTTTCTCTATACACCGGTCATATATAACATTATACAGCTCCATAGACCTGTGCTATATAATAGTACATCTCTCTATATACTGGTGATATATAACATTATACAGCTCCATACACCTGTGCTATATAATAGTACATTTCTCTATACACCTGAATATATAATATTATACAGCTCCATACACCTGTGCTATATAATAGTACATTTCTCTATACACCTGAATATATAACATTATACAGCTCCATACACCCGTGCTATATAATAGTACATCTCTCTATACACCTGCAATATATAACATTATACAGCTCCATACACCTGTGCTATATAATAGTACATCTCTCTATACACCTGAATATATAATATTATACAGCTCCATACACCTGTGCTATATAATAGTACATTTCTCTATACACCTGAATATATAACATTATACAGCTCCATACACCTGTGCTATATAATAGTACATTTCTCTATACACCTGAATATATAACATTATACAGCTCCATACACCTGTGCTATATAATAGTACATTTCTCTATACACCTGAATATATAACATTATACAGCTCCATACACCTGTGCTATATAATAGTACATTTCTCTATATACTGGTGATAACATTATACAGCTCCATACACCTGTGCTATATAATAGTACATCTCTCTATACACCTGAATATATAACATTATACAGCTCCATACACCTGTGCTATATAATAGTACATTTCTCTATACACCTGAATATATAATATTATACAGCTCCATAAACCATTGCTATATAATAGTACATTTCTCTATACACCTGAATATATAACATTATACAGCTCCATACACCTGTGCTATATAATAGTACATCTCTCTATATACTGGTGATATATAACATTATACAGCTCCATACACCTGTGCTATATAATAGTACATTTCTCTATATACTGGTGATATATAACATTATACAGCTCCATACACCTGTGCTATATAATAGTACATTTCTCTATACACCTGAATATATATCATTATACAGCTCCATACACCCGTGCTATATACACTGCGTGCAGAATTATTAGGCAAATGAGTATTTTGACCACATCATCCTCTTTATGCATGTTGTCTTACTCCAAGCTGTATAAGCTCGAAAGCCTACTACCAATTAAGCATATTAGGTGATGTGCATCTCTGTAATGAGAAGGGGTGTGGTCTAATGACATCAACACCCTATATTAGGTGTGCATAATTATTAGGCAACTTCCTTTCCTTTGGCAAAATGGGTCAAAAGAAGGACTTGACAGGCTCAGAAAAGTCAAAAATAGTGAGATATCTTGCAGAGGGATGCAGCACTCTTAAAATTGCAATACTTCTGAAGCGTGATCATCGAACAATCAAGCGTTTCATTCAAAATAGTCAACAGGGTCGCAAGAAGCGTGTGGAAAAACCAAGGCGCAAAATAACTGCCCATGAACTGAGAAAAGTCAAGCGTGCAGCTGCCAAGATGCCACTTGCCACCAGTTTGGCCATATTTCAGAGCTGCAACATCACTGGAGTGCCCAAAAGCACAAGGTGTGCAATACTCAGAGACATGGCCAAGGTAAGAAAGGCTGAAAGACGACCACCACTGAACAAGACACACAAGCTGAAACGTCAAGACTGGGCCAAGAAATATCTCAAGACTGATTTTTCTAAGGTTTTATGGACTGATGAAATGAGAGTGAGTCTTGATGGGCCAGATGGATGGGCCCGTGGCTGGATTGGTAAAGGGCAGAGAGCTCCAATCCGACTCAGACGCCAGCAAGGTGGAGGTGGAGTACTGGTTTGGGCTGGTATCAACAAAGATGAGCTTGTGGGGCCTTTTCGGGTTGAGGATGGAGTCAAGCTCAACTCCCAGTCCTACTGCCAGTTTCTGGAAGACACCTTCTTCAAGCAGTGGTACAGGAAGAAGTCTGCATCCTTCAAGAAAAACATGATTTTCATGCAGGACAATGCTCCATCACACGCGTCCAAGTACTCCACAGCGTGGCAGGCAAGAAAGGGTATAAAAGAAGAAAATCTAATGACATGGCCTCCTTGTTCACCTGATCTGAACCCCATTGAGAACCTGTGGTCCATCATCAAATGTGAGATTTAAAAGGAGGGAAAACAGTACACCTCTCTGAACAGTGTCTGGGAGGCTGTGGTTGCTGCTGCACGCAATGTTGATGGTGAACAGATCAAAACACTGACAGAATCCATGGATGGCAGGCTTTTGAGTGTCCTTGCAAAGAAAGGTGGCTATATTGGTCACTGATTTGTTTTTGTTTTGTTTTTGAATGTCAGAAATGTATATTTGTGAATGTTGAGATGTTATATTGGTTTCACTGGTAAAAATAAATAATTGAAATGGGTATATATTTGTTTTTTGTTAAGTTGCCTAATAATTATGCACAGTAATAGTCACCTGCACACACAGATATCCCCCTAAAATAGCTAAAACTAAAAACAAACTAAAAATTACTTCCAAAAATATTCAGCTTTGATATTAATGAGTTTTTTGGGTTCATTGAGAACATGGTTGTTGTTCAATAATAAAATTAATCCTCAAAAATACAACTTGCCTAATAATTCTGCACTCCCTGTAATAGTACATTTCTCTATACACCTGAATATATAACATTATACAGCTCCATACACCTGTGCTATATAATAGTACATTTCTCTATACACCTGAATATATAACATTATACAGCTCCATACACCTGTGCTATATAATAGTACATTTCTCTATATACTGGTGATAACATTATACAGCTCCATACACCTGTGCTATATAATAGTACATTTCTCTATACACCTGAATATATAATATTATACAGCTCCATAAACCATTGCTATATAATAGTACATTTCTCTATACACCTGAATATATAACATTATACAGCTCCATACACCTGTGCTATATAATAGTACATCTCTCTATATACTGGTGATATATAACATTATACAGCTCCATACACCTGTGCTATATAATAGTACATTTCTCTATATACTGGTGATATATAACATTATACAGCTCCATACACCTGTGCTATATAATAGTACATTTCTCTATACACCTGAATATATAACATTATACAGCTCCATACACCTGTGCTATATAATAGTACATCTCTCTATACACCTGAATATATAACATTATACAGCTCCATACACCTGTGCTATATAATAGTACATTTCTCTATACACCTGAATATATAATATTATACAGCTCCATACACCTGTGCTATATAATAGTACATTTCTCTATACACCTGAATATATAACATTATACAGCTCCATACACCTGTGCTATATAATAGTACATTTCTCTATACACCTGAATATATAACATTATACAGCTCCATACACCCGTGCTATATAATAGTACATCTCTCTATATACTGGTGATATATAACATTATACAGCTCCATACACCTGTGCTATATAATAGTACATTTCTCTATACACCTGAATATATAACATTATACAGCTCCATACACCCGTGCTATATAATAGTACATTTCTCTATACACCGGCCATATATAACATTATACAGCTCCATACACCTGTGCTATATAATAGTACATTTCTCTATACACCTGAATATATAACATTATACAGCTCCATACACCTGTGCTATATAATAGTACATTTCTCTATACACCTGAATATATAACATTATACAGCTCCATACACCTGTGCTATATAATAGTACATTTCTCTATACACCTGTGATATATAACATTATACAGCTCTATACACCTGTGCTATATAATAGTACATTTCTCTATACACCTGAATATATAACATTATACAGCTCCATACACCTGTGCTATATAATAGTACATTTCTCTATACACCTGAATATATAACATTATACAGCTCTATACACCTGTGCTATATAATAGTACATTTCTCTATACACCTGAATATATAACATTATACAGCTCCATACACCTGTGCTATATAATAGTACATTTCTCTATACACCTGAATATATAACATTATACAGCTCTATACACCTGTGCTATATAATAGTACATTTCTCTATACACCTGAATATATAACATTATACAGCTCCATACACCTGTGCTATATAATAGTACATTTCTCTATACACCGGCCATATATAACATTATACAGCTCCGTACTCCTGTGCTATATAATAGTACATTTCTCTATACATCTGAATATATAACATTATACAGCTCTATACACCTGTGCTATATAATAGTACATTTCTCTATACACCTGAATATATAATATTATACAGCTCTATATACCTGTGCTATATAATAGTACATTTCTCTATACACCTGAATATATAACATTATACAGCTCCATACACCTGTGCTATATAATAGTACATTTCTCTATACACCTGAATATATAACATTATACAGCTCCATACACCTGTGCTATATAATAGTACATTTCTCTATACACCTGAATATATAACATTATACAGCTCCATACACCTGTGCTATATAATAGTACATTTCTCTATATACTGGTGATAACATTATACAGCTCCATACACCTGTGCTATATAATAGTACATCTCTCTATACACCTGAATATATAACATTATACAGCTCCATACACCTGTGCTATATAATAGTACATTTCTCTATACACCTGAATATATAATATTATACAGCTCCATACACCTGTGCTATATAATAGTACATTTCTCTATACACCTGAATATATAACATTATACAGCTCCATACACCTGTGCTATATAATAGTACATCTCTCTATATACTGGTGATATATAACATTATACAGCTCCATACACCTGTGCTATATAATAGTACATTTCTCTATATACTGGTGATATATAACATTATACAGCTCCATACACCTGTGCTATATAATAGTACATTTCTCTATACACCTGAATATATAACATTATACAGCTCCATACACCCGTGCTATATAATAGTACATTTCTCTATACACCTGAATATATAACATTATACAGCTCCATACACCTGTGCTATATAATAGTACATTTCTCTATACACCTGAATATATAACATTATACAGCTCCATACACCTGTGCTATATAATAGTACATTTCTCTATATACTGGTGATAACATTATACAGCTCCATACACCTGTGCTATATAATAGTACATCTCTCTATACACCTGAATATATAACATTATACAGCTCCATACACCTGTGCTATATAATAGTACATTTCTCTATACAGCTGAATATATAACATTATACAGCTCCATACACCTGTGCTATATAATAGTACATTTCTCTATACACCTGAATATATAACATTATACAGCTCCATACACCCGTGCTATATAATAGTACATTTCTCTATACACCTGAATATATAACATTATACAGCTCCATACACCTGTGCTATATAATAGTACATTTCTCTATACACCTGAATATATAACATTATACAGCTCCATACACCTGTGCTATATAATAGTACATTTCTCTATATACTGGTGATAACATTATACAGCTCCATACACCTGTGCTATATAATAGTACATCTCTCTATACACCTGAATATATAACATTATACAGCTCCATACACCTGTGCTATATAATAGTACATTTCTCTATACAGCTGAATATATAACATTATACAGCTCCATACACCTGTGCTATATAATAGTACATTTCTCTATACACCTGAATATATAACATTATACAGCTCCATACACCTGTGCTATATAATAGTACATTTCTCTATACACCTGAATATATAACATTATACAGCTCCATACACCTGTGCTATATAATAGTACATTTCTCTATACACCTGAATATATAACATTATACAGCTCCATACACCTGTGCTATATAATAGTACATTTCTCTATATACTGGTGATAACATTATACAGCTCCATACACCTGTGCTATATAATATTACATTTCTCTATACATCTGAATATATAATAT
Organism: Bufo bufo; assembly: GCF_905171765.1. Taxonomy (NCBI): domain Eukaryota; kingdom Metazoa; phylum Chordata; class Amphibia; order Anura; family Bufonidae; genus Bufo; species Bufo bufo. The sequence continues at coordinate 239,596,975 of NC_053389.1, read as the reverse complement.
TATACAGCTCCATACACCTGTGCTATATAATAGTACATTTCTCTATACACCTGAATATATAACATTATACAGCTCCATACACCTGTGCTATATAATAGTACATTTCTCTATACACCTGAATATATAACATTATACAGCTCCATACACCTGTGCTATATAATAGTACATTTCTCTATACACCTGAATATATAACATTATACAGCTCCATACACCTGTGCTATATAATAGTACATTTCTCTATATACTGGTGATAACATTATACAGCTCCATACACCTGTGCTATATAATATTACATTTCTCTATACACCTGAATATTTAACATTATACAGCTCCATACACCTGTGCTATATAATATTACATTTCTCTATATACTGGTGATATATAACATTATACAGCTCCATACACCTGTGCTATATAATAGTACATCTCTCTATACACCTGAATATATAGAATCGATGCTGATGACTGAATTAAGATTTATTGGTATAGCTGATCGCTTAGTTAATAAATACAATAAAATACAATACAATGGACTGAACTATCTAAAAGTCAATAGAATATCATTGGAATAGAATAATACATTAGAAGTACCTAAAACGAAATAGAATAGTGGTAATTGGACAATAAATATAGAATTAAATAAGGAATGGTAGAACATGGCTAGAAAACATCTGATTATAGTTTAAGGTAGTTTATAGGACAGTCGGGTTCCTAGCCAAAGAAATGGTATTTATAATGTTGATGATGCTGGGGCAAAATCTATGAATAATCCAAATTCAATAGAACAATGAAAGAGCAATGCTAGCGTTGCAGTGAGTGTAATATGCGGCGTCCCGCTTCTACTCACTGTTTGGTGATTGTTAGTGTAAATTACACTGCTGTAGCTCCGGTTCTCTGTGTCACCCAATAGCTGTTCCCAGGTTGTCTTCCGCCACCGGTTTAATACGGCTCCGGGCACCGCTCCGTACGATTCAAGAGCCGATGTCCTTCAAGCCTGTGTGTGCCTGCTTCCACGCTGGATTAAGTTTGCGGTCGCAAAATAAGGATGTGCTCGTTCTCTGGTTTTTGGGAGGTTCAAGCTCCTGATGACTCAGCGTGCCAGGTTCTCTTAGAAGATGTTCCGGTTATGTAGCGTCAGCCTGGAGAAAATTCAACACTTGGTGTGACAAGGGTTCAATTGGAGATAAGCTGGACCCCCCCCCAGCTTATCTCCAATTGAACCCTTGTCACACCAAGTGTTGAATTTTCTCCAGGAGGAGACAATCCCCTGAGGGATCTCCTCCCAGACCTGGACTAAAGCATCTGCCAACTCCTGGACAGTCTGTGGTGCAACGTGACGTTGGTGGATAGAGCGAGACATGATGTCCCAGATGTGCTCAATTGGATTCAGGTCTGGGGAACGGGCGGACCAGTCCATAGCATCAATGCCTTCGTCTTGCAGGAACTGCTGACACGCTCCAGCCACATGAGGTCTAGCATTGTCTTGCATTAGGAGGAACCCAGGGCCAACCGCACCAGCATATGGTCTCACAAGGGGTCTGAGGATCTCATCTCGGGACCTAATGGCAGTCAGGCTACCTCTGGCGAGCACATGGAGGGCTGTGCGGCCCTCCAAAGAAATGCCACCCCACACCATTACTGACCCAATGCCAAACCGGTCATGCTGGAGGATGTTGCAGGCAGCAGAACGTTCTCCACGGCGTCTCAAGACTCTGTCATGTCTGTCACATGTGCTCAGTGTGAACCTGCTTTCATCTGTGAAGAGCACAGGGTGCCAGTGGCGAATTTGCCAATCTTGGTGTTCTCTGGCAAATGCCAAACGTCCTGCACGGTGTTGGGCTGTAAGCACAACCCCCACCTGTGGACGTCGGGCCCTCATATCACCCTCATGGAGTCTGTTTCTGACCGTTTGAGCAGATACATGCACATTTGTGGCCTGCTGGAGGTCATTTTGCAGGGCTCTGGCAGTGCTCCTCCTGTTCCTCCTTGCACAAAGGCAGAGGTAGCAGTCCTGCTGCTGGGTTGTTGCCCTCCTACGGCCTCCTCCACGTCTCCTGATGTACTGGCCTGTCTCTTGGTGGCGCCTCCATGCTCTGGACACTACGCTGACAGACACAGCAAACGTTCTTGCCACAGCTCGCATTGATGTGCCATCCTGGATAAGCTGCACTACCTGAGCCACTTGTGTGGGTTATAGACTCAGTCTTATGCTACCACTAGAGTGAAAGCACCGCCAGCATTCAAAAGTGACCAAAACATCAGCCAGGAAGCATAGGAACTGAGAACTGGTCTGTGGTCACCATTTGCAGAACCACTCCTTTATTGGGGGTGTCTTGCTAATTGCCTATAATTTCCACCTGTTGTCTATCCTATTTGCACAACAGCATGTGAAATTGATTGTCACTCAGTGTTGCTTCCTAAGTGGACAGTTTGATTTCACAGAAGTGTGATTGACTTGGAGTTACATTGTGTTGTTTAAGTGTTCCCTTTATTTTTTTGAGCAGTGTATTACACATCTATATACATCGGAGATACATTATTTCATATTACACATGTCTATACATCAGTGATATTTAATATATTATCTGTATACACCAGAGATACATTATAAAATATTATATTACATATCACACCGGTGATACACTGTAATATTACATATCTCTCTATACAAAAGATATCAGCAAAAGACGAACGGCACAGGCGGACGCGATGACGTAAGGAAGGTGCGTCACGCCCTCCTCCTCCTGCTGTGCTCCCGGCGTCTCCCGCTCTCCGATTCAACCTCTGTCTCTAAGCTGCCGGATTGACTTGTGATGACCGTGTTTCTGACTGCGGCGTTTTGTCACACCGGCTCTCTCAGAGGCTGGTGAACCCGGTCTTAGGGCACTGTCACACTTGCCGGCATTGAGTTCCGTCCTAGGGGCTCAATACCGGAAAAAAACTGATCAGTTTTATCCCCATGCATTCTGAATGGAGAGCAATCCATTCAGGACGCATCAGGATGTTCTCAGTTCAGTCTTTTTGACTTTTCAGGACGGAGAAAATACCGCAGCATGCTCTGGTTTTATCTCCGTCCACAATTCCGGAACACTTGGCGGACGGATCCGACATTTTTTCTCATTGACATGCATTAATGCCGGATCCGGCCCCGAGTGTTCCGGCAAAACGGATCAGTTTTTGCGGTCTGCGCATGCTCAGACTGCAAAAAAATGTGAAAAAAATAAATGCCGGATCCGTTTTTCCCGGAGAGACGGATCCGGCATTTCAATGCATTTGTCAGATGGATCAGGATCCTGATCCGTCTGACAAATGTCATCAGTTTGCATACATTTTGACGGATCCGGCAGGCAGTTCCGGCGACTGAACTGCCTGCTGGAATCCTCTGCCACAAGTGTGAAAGTACCCTTAGCTGGATATCTTGTTGCCTACGCATTGAGGTATCCCTCCTCCCTCTACTCTCCCCTGTGAGCGCTTCGTTTGATTTGAACTGTGCCTGAGTGTTATCGGAGGGCTATCTCTCCACCTCACATTCAGAGGGGATTGTCTCCTCCTCTGCCCTCTGCTCGTCCCCGTCCTCCGGATCTTGCTGTTCCTGCTCCTGCCTCTGGTGCGTTTGCTGGTCATCCTGCCACTTTGCCTGCTTATCTTGTGGATTCCCTTGCTGGCTTCCTTCTTGCTCTGCGTGTGCCCTCTCCTCCTGACCAGCTATATCCTGCATAAGAAGATTGGTGAGGTCGTTAGATTTTGGACTTACAGTTGCAAGAAAAAGTATGTGAACCCTTTGGAATTATATGGATTTCTGCACAAATTGGTCATAAAATGTGATCTGATCTTCATCTAAGTCACAACAATAGACAATCACAGTCTGCTTAAACTAATAACACACAAAGAATTAAATGCTACCATGTATTTATTGAACACACCATGTAAACATTCACAGTGCAGGTGGAAAAAGTATGTGAACCCCTGGACTAATGATATCTTCAAGAGCTAATTGGAGTGAGGTGTCAGCCAACTGGAGTCCCATCAATTAAATGAGATTGGAGGTGTTGGTTACAGCTGCCCTGCCCTATAAAAAACACACACCAGTTCTGGGTTTGCTTATCACAAGAAGCATTGCCTGATGTGAATGATGCCTCACACAAAAGAGCTCTCAGAAGATCTACGATTAAGAATTGTTGACTTGCATAAAACTGGAAAGGGTTATAAAAGTATCTCCAAATGCCTTGCTGTTCATCAGTCCACGGTAAGACAAATTGTCTATAACTGGAGAAAGTTCAGCATTGCTGCTACTCTCCCTAGGAGTGGCCATCCTGTGAATAGCAAGAGTACAGCGCAGACTGCTCAATGAGGTGAAGAAGAATCCTAGAGTGTCACCCAAAGATGTACAAAAGTCTCTGGCATATGCTAACATCCCTGTTAGCGAATCTACGATACGTAAAACACCAAACAAGAATGGATTTCATGGGTGGATACCACAGAGGAAGCCCCTGCTGTACAAAAAAAACATTGCTGCACGTTTACAGTTTGCACAAGAGCACCTGGATGTTCCACAGCAGTACTGGCAAAATATTCTGTAGACAGATGAAACCAAAGTTGAGTTGTTTGGAAGAAACACACAACACTATGTGTGGAGAAAAAGAGGCACAGCACACCAACATCAAAACCTCATCCCAACTGTGAAGCATGGTGGTGGGGGCATCATGGTTGGGGCTGCTTTGCTGCGTCAGGGCCTGGACGGATTGCTATCATCGAAGGAAAAATTTATTCCCAAGTTTATCAAGACATTTTGACGGAGAACTTAAGGACATCTGTCCACCAGCTGAAGCTCAACAGAGGATGGGTGTTGCAACAGGACAACGACCCAAAGCATAGAAGTAAATCAACAACAGAATGGCTTAAATAGAAGAAAATACACCTTCTGGAGTGGCCCAGTCAGAGTCCTGATCTCAACCCGATGAAGATGCTGTGGCATGACTTCAAGAATGCGATTCACACCAGACATCCCAAGAATATTGCTGAACTGAAACAGTTCTGTAAAGAGGAATGGTCAAGAACTCCTGACCGTTGTGCACGTCTGATCTGCAACTACAGGAAACGTTTGGTTGAAGTTATTACTGCCAAAGGAGGTTCAACCAGTTATTAAATCCAAGGGTTCACATACTTTTTCCACCTGCACTGTGAATGTTTACATGGTGTGTTCAATAAAAACATGGTAACATTTAATTCTTTGTGTGTTATTAGTTTAAGCAGACTGTGATTGTCTATTGTTGTGACTTAGATGAAAATCAGATCATATTTTATGACCAATTTGTGCAGAAATCCATATCATTCCAAAGGGTTCACATACTTTTTCTTGCAACTGTATTTTGTTTTTTGTTAGTTTTTTTCTTTTTTGTGTGTTTAAGCCATTCTTCAGAGAGGATTATAAGTAGGTTGGTTGGAGGGGGAAAAAAGGGGGGCGAGAGGGAAAGGAGGGAAAAAAGGAAGAAGACAGGAGAGAAGAAGAAAAAAAAAAAAGAAGAGAGGCAAAGAGGCAAGCGAGGGGGAAGGAAAGGGAAAGAAAAAAAACCAAAACAGGGCACTAAGCAAAACAGGCGCTCAACGGATTTTTCTGGGATGAAAACTGGCCAGAATCCCTTGGAATCCCCAAAGATTGAAAAGTTTCTGAAATCTCCAAAGATTAGTACGAGAACAGGACAAAAGGGAATGCAGGATACTAATCCTAAAAAAAAAAAAAAAAATAACTCTGCAATTATGCTGGAAGAAATCCAGGATGGACATTCCTAAGGTGCCCCCTTAAAATAAATAGTAATGGCAGTAAAAAAAAATGGGGAGTTAATTCATGATATTTCATCACAGCTTGGGACAATTCAGTCCGATGTGGTCTTTATAAGAGATGATGTTTCGAAGATCTGGGACAGAGTTACCACTATAGTAAAGTCCGTGGGCGTTCTACAGAACGAACTAAAAACGTTTAAAACTGAGTTTTCCACCTTAAAGATGGACTCTGATAGGCTTAAAAAAATGACAGAACTTCAAGACAGATCAAGGAGATATAATGTGAGAATTCTGGGGCTACCTGAGGGTATAGAGGAAAAAAATCCCGCTCAGATGATTCAAACGATGATTTTGGAGAAGTTTGGAAAGGAGCATTTCTCTCAGTAGTAAGAAGCTCCACTCCTCGTCAAACTCAAAGTGACAGGTCGACACGCCCCTTTCCCTGCCCACTCCTCTCACAACCCCCTCCCAGCCCCGCCCAAAGTGCCGCCCAACGCACGCCCCAAACCACGCCTAATTACCACCCATTCAACGCCCCTTATTCTGTCAATCATTCTCCCCTGTCTACATGACATTTCTGAATCCAAAACAAGCCCTTATTTTTTGCCAGCAGCGTCCATTTTGCGAAGCGCTTCGGGGGTATGTCCGGGCATGTTAAAGTCATGTTCGGACATGTCATAAGACGTTACATTTTGTCACGTTATGGAAATACGGCGTCCATTCTGCAAAGGGCGTCGGGGGTACGTCCGAGCATGTTGAAGCCATGTTCGGACATGTCCTAAGACGTTAAATTTTGTTGCATTATGGAAATAACTAAAATCAACGTTGTCCGTTATTTAAGTAAAATTTCTTTTTTTACGACGCATCACGGTACATTTTTTAATAACGCAGTAGGGTAGGCACATTTGTGCATAATTACAGCAACGTATACATAATTGTTCCATGCGCTTTGTTACAAAGGAATGTACAACACGGTCATTTTTTCTAAAATCACTCGTAAATATTTTTAATACATTTTCAAAAGACACGCCTTTAGCGATACAATGTAAGATATAGATGCAGTAATGCCCGCAGTCCAAACTTACGGCGTCCTGTATTTGTCTGTTTTGATACCTTATAGTTTTAGAATTTTTAGATAGAAATTCCATAAATTCACTAGGAAATATTTCATTCATGGGCGATAATCCATAACTATCAAAAAAAATATAAAAAATAAAATGGCTGCACACCATTATACATACAAACAATAGATCTAAGAAATGGGGGTCATTCTTAGCTCTATTGTTTGTATATATAACGGTGTGCAGCCATTTTCTTCTTTATAATCATGTTTGCTTCATTTGCTGATACAAATTGTCCGTATTTACAATATAGGCTGAGAGCCACTGAAGAAGGGATAACACTATCCCGAAAAACAAGTCTGGTATTCGAACAGTGAGGAATTTACCTGAAAATCTGGATGACATTGTATCGGTCTGAGAGGACCTAATAGCCACTGGCCCCCTATGATCGCATACAGCCTGAGCTGGAAACTTTCTTTCAAAAACAGAACTTAACCCCGCTCCAAGAATCACGTGAGTAACCTGCGCACCACGTGGGACGCCACACAGGTCCTTGCAGGATAAAGCCAAGCACAATATAGTTCGGATCTCCGGCTCTGCAACTAACAAGCACTCCATGCCCAGGTCCGTGACAACTACTGAGCGGTAAGGTACGGCGAAGTACCGGAGCGGTAAAGTACACCTTTATTGTCTTCTTTGGCTGCTTACCGGTAGCATTCACTGCATCCACCTATAATATTTAACAGCATTTCTTGAGAAACCCATGTGTGGATGTGACTATATTGGCCCCCCCTGAGCGTCATACAACCGTGGAATACATATATAGGAACTCTAATATACTCATCCAGGGACTTTGCTATATCCATCAAGGATCACTTTTTTGTACCTATATCATTTACAGGCGGACACAGGTGTTCTTACTGCCAAACCATTAGAGGCATATCGTCTTTTTAGATTGTATATGATTCTGTGATCCATTTTCAACCGACCTCCATTCAATATTTATTGCGTTCATTGTATTCAATATTGATGCTATGTCATTGAGGATATCTATGTTTCTTTTTTTACTTTGATTTTACCTTGGTTTTATCTTCATTAAATTGTTTACTATTTGCTATTTACATCTATTTGTCCTTCCTGTTGACAAGTATTGAGTGCCCCCCCCCATCAATCTACCCTTCTTTATTAATCCACTACCAGCATCGGGAGTGCTGAGGGGTTGTGCACCAATCCATCTGAGGGCGGTCTGAGTGAGCCACTAACTACTTTTCTGGAATACACAATCATATTAATGCAGCGTCCCACTACCCTCGTGGGTACTGCAAAGTTGTTGTATTGTATTTATAATGCCTTTTTATAGCCTGTTGTTAAACTGTTATATGTCCTTATGCATCATCCCTGCTAACAGGTGTATTTGCATTCATTTACACTGAGCTCACCACTAGGGGGAGATAACACCTCCCATATATATAGCTTAGCTCAGGCCTAGCCAGGGCAGTCTAGTGCAGTCTAGTTTCCAGATAACTTCCTAACATCTAGAAAGGGACATACACCTGTCAGCAGAGGACCTGCAGCAGTGCTATCTCTGTATTGAGACTGGGTTAATGCTTTGGATGAACTGTTGTCAAAAGTCATCTTCAGTAAAGTTTCACTTTGAGTTTCACCCTGTTTGCCTCAGACTCAGTTCCTCTATCAACACTATAGTAAATGGTTGTACCTCCATATAAAAGGTACTGGCGTCACGACTACAAGGGACCTTGCCACTGGCACATTAATACAGACCACCAAGGGCACCTCAAACCACCATCTGGCCAGTGTCCCTTACACCAGAGAGTGCCCCAGAGAATTCTTGTGCCGTTCTCCTCTTCACTTATACGATCCTGCCCAGGGACGACATAACCGTGAGTAACCAGAACTGTATTTACCTCGGCCCATCTATTGCTCACACCGTGACCTCACACGTAATTCCCCTGCAAGGTCTGGCATACCGCATTTAATTAAAATTGGCGTCACTACGAACAGGATCAATATCCTCTGTGCCTTATAGAACAGGATCAATATCCTCTGTGCCTTTAGTGAACTGGACTTGTGCATTGTTGTATTGTTGTGCACTGCAATAATTGAAATTGGCGCTGTGTATGTACAGGACTTGCAAGAACCTGCTTTATTGTGGACTGCCTATTGTGAATGAGCCCCAACTGTTTATTACTTCTATTGGGCCAAAGAACTGTTAAAACTGCTTAAAGACTGTCTGCATGTTTTGCGCTATTCATCTACTACAAAACCGCATCGTTAAAACTGTGAAATTGTGGATTTTTGAAAAGTCAGTAGCGCTGCTTGCTGTATTTGACTGGACTGTTTTGCATTAAAAATTGCCGCCTAACGGACTTGTAGTGATTTGCTGCGCCATCATAGAGCAGCTTGGGCGGAAATTCAAATTGTACACCCTTTCAGTGCCAAGAACGCTAGCGCACCGCCCCCTATACCAAGTGATTATTCAAAGTGCCGCCTACCAATCTTTTAGCGGTCCGGGAAGGCCGGCTGTATGTAAAGTGTGGTACCGCCCCCTCTGCTGTGTAATCGCGCTGAAGAGACGCCGCGCATGGGACTTGCGTGTGACGTACTCTCGCGCATCGCGAGATTTGGTGCGGAGAAGAGGAAAGGAGGTTCGGAACTGCCAGCCAGCCTCCACGGAAAGAAATAAGCAAGTACAAACCCCGATTTAACTCTGCAATCTATAAAGAGCCTATTATCAGTTATAAGGAGACACTTAACTAACATTTCAATCTGCAATAACCTTCGGCCTGCACCGGCCGATCGCTTCTTAAAGGGCCATACACCCGCAACGGTTGCCCATAGCAACCTCATTTAAAAAGTGTACAAAATCTAATTTAGCCTGCAGCGTTTAAATAAACTATCATTACTATGTCTGTTCAGGAGGAAGCCGCGCAGCCTGACCTCAGCGGATCCCCTGCAGCAGCCGCAGCTGGCTCCAGTACACCGCCAGCCGCTGCAGCAGCCAGCATGATGCCACTAACCATGCCCTACTACTTTGGGGCCCCTTGGTTCCCACGATAATCTGGGGAAACTCACACCCTAAGGGACTTTAAAGAGAAAATGTGTGCTTTGTTCAGATTGTACCCTGTTTCCACATAGCAGCAAATGGAAATACTTCTAGCCCAATTAGAGGGAGCCGCACTCCGGGAGGTGACGTCCTGGCCTAGCTCTTAAAGAAGAACCCTGGGACAGATCTTTGAGAGACTCTACACCACCTTTGAACCCAAGACCGTGTCAGAAGTCAAAATGTGGTTCTTCAGCACAAAACAACAAACCGGTGAGTCACTCAGAGACTTTGCATTGTCTTTACAAGAAGCCCTTAGAGCTGGGTTTCAGGTAGACCCGCGTGAGGCAGAGAACCAAGACAAAACTTTAAAGGAACAATTCATTGAAGGTGTTAAACACTGACAATCTAAAAAGCCAGTTGAGAATGTTAGCTGCACAACCCCGGCCGTCTTTAACAAGGGGCAAAAGGGGCAGCTGCCCCAGGCCCAGTTGCTCCTGGGGGGCCCAAGGCAGCTGCCTCTTGAGCCCTGCTAGCCACTGCCCCGGGTGTCAGGCTGTCAGCTACACAGGGGGTGCTGCCATGCCTGCCGGCACTCCAGGCAGCGCACTGTGAGAGCTGTAATTCTCTAGGACCTTAGATTACATCATCACCATGTGACCAGTAACCTACCAATATTGCTGGTCACATGACTATGAGGTCATCAAAGGTCCTACCAGGAGTGTTGCTGTAGAAGTTTGCATTAACTGTGGAGCTTTTTTTGTGAAGATTACATCAGAAAAAGGTGACAGTGGCTGTTATGCTAATATATTGTAAACTACTGTATAGTGGGGTGCTGTATAGTGTGGGGGCCTGTATACTGTGGGGGGCTGTATACTGTATACTGTGGGTGCTGTATATTGTGGAGTGGTATACTGCTATACTGTATAGTGTGGGGGGCTGTATAGTGTAGGGTGCTGTATAGTGTATAGTTTGGGGTGCTGTATACAGTGAGGTGCTATACTGCTCTACTGTATACTGTGAGATGTTGTATACTGTGGGGTGCTGTATACTGTGGGCTGCTATACTGCTCTACTGGGAAAAAACAAGAGAACTAAGGCTACTTTCACACTAGCGTTCGGAGCGGATCCGTCTGATGTTTCATCAGACGGATCCGCTCCGATAATGCAGACGTTCGCATCCGTTCAGAACGGATGCGTCTGCATTAAAACTTCGAAAATTTTCTAAGTGTGAAAGTTGTCTGAGCGGATCCGTTCAGACTTTACATTGTAAGTCAATGGGGAACGGATCCGCTTGAAGATTGAGCCATATGGTGTCATCTTCAAGCGGATCCGCCCCCATTGACTTACATTGTAAGTCTGGACGGATCCGCTCGCCTCCGCACGGCCAGGCGGACACCCGAACGCTGCAAGCAGCGTTCAGGTGTCCGCTCACTGAGCGGAGCGGAGGCTGAACGCTGGCAGGCGGATGCATTCTCAGTGGATCCGCCTCCACTGAGAATGCATTGGGGCCAGACGGATGCGTTCGGGGCCGCTCGTGAGCCCCTTCAAACGGTGCGCACGAGCGGACACCCGAACGCTAGTGTGAAAGTAGCCTAAGCTCATAAGCGTCCAATAGTGAAAAGTAGTATACTTTATTAATTACAAAACGTCAATGGATAATAAATACCATAAAACAAGGGGGATAGAGAGCACAGACACCATCCCAGCATTACAATGTCGAAGTAAAAGGGATTGACTGTATCAGGTTAAATCTAAGAGCAGGCAACATATCAAAAAAATTGGCCCCGAAAGAAAGCCGCTGGATATGGACACTTGGAACTTTGCGTCCAAGAGGCCTTAATGAGAATTTGGGTTTCTCGTCATTTCTTTGATCACCAGGACCATCACTGTGGGGTATCCCTATACACCCTCTTTTAATGCTTTATTGTTTCACTTTTAATATGCTTTTAACATGATCTTTCTGTTTCTCCAGCCCTAGGTCATTTATTAGTGAAGCTGCTATTTGGTGTCAGTCTATGCCATCTGTAATTGTTCTGCGTGGTGACGTTATACAAGCATACTATCGGCTCTACGCTATCTTGGACTGCTCGAGGCTATATTGCTTCACCATATTTGTATATACACATCATGCTCTGCCTAATGTTGTCTTTATGAATTTCTCATGATAATTTTTATTATAATATATTATGTATTACTGATATGGAATTATTCCTCAGTGTGTTTTATAATGTTCTCCACCTATTCACACATGTGTTTACCCACATATCTTAGCACATTAATGTATTATTGTAATTCAGATACTATCACCATTTCCCTTACACTCACTTCATTATCTTTCTATTTTTTGACTATCTTGCCTCCTATGGGCAATAACCATATAGGTTGGCACACTTTCACTTTTTTGGTATATTATTATATACATTTTGTGTCCTCTCATCATGGTATTATTTTTAATGGACACTTCACTTTTCCTTTTTTTCACTGGCACCATCCACCATTTTACTTCACATACACTATCTTCTTATGATTCATTTTTTGTAGATTTAGTTAGTGGAGCTCATTTTTAATTTAATGACATGTGGTACCTGGGATACCTGTGAAGTGTTATTTATATATGATCTATGGAGGTATTGACCCGTAGGATGTAATTCAGAATCATATCATGTAGTGTGATATGATGTATACACGTATTGTATATAAATATAGAGATTTATGCAGAGGTTTGATTTTAACTTATGTGATACTATGGATATTTGATAGGTTGATTTGTATATTAAATATGGGCATGATAATGAAAATATATTTCACTGGATTGCTACAAATTACTGCATATTGTAGCTATATATTATAATAATACCTGCAGCAACAGCGGTTTCTCTTTTAAATATGGTTTCCAATTACGTATACATTGTTTCTATATATGTCTGTTTTGTATTCCCCCGACTTACATGGTGCGCGCGGAGTTGCGGGGCCGCGCTCTGTGTCCTGCCCCGGGGCGTCTCTACGCCGGCTTGACGTGTCACGTGACTATGTCATGTGGCTCGCCGCGTCATGGCGTGACGCCCATGGGCGGGACTACGGAGCTCTGGACGCCGCGCTCGGTGTGCCCACGGATATTTAGGTGGGGGTAATCATTAACAAAACACGGATTGGCCAGGGGCTGTTTAAATAGCTATACCCACAGTGATGGCATTACCGCCTGATGAAGGTACGGCGAAACGCGCATCAGGGTAACGCCATCCCAGGCATTCAGGTCGCTGCTATCTTCTGGTGAGTGCATGTCACTTCCATCTTCATTCATGGCATCTGTTATATAGGCAGGATATAGCACCAGTGGGCTCATACAACCGCTTTTGGTTGCGGTTTCTTGTGTGAAATACCCCCTGGATACTACCTGTTATAGTTATATTGCCCGGCAATTGCCATGATGTTTCCATATTAGGACTCATTTTTTCAAATTTTCATGCTTATCACTGCTGATGTTATACATGTCGACGTTGTAATGCTGGGATGGTGTCTGTGCTCCCTATCCCCCTTGTTTTATGGTATTTATTATCCATTGACGTTTTGTAATTAATAAAGTATACTACTTTTCACTATTGGATGCTTATGAGCTTTAGTTCTCTTGCTTTTTCCCTGTATTTAAAAGCTTGTCTAGTCATATATAATGTTGGGAAGTCTACTTATATAGCCACACCACCCCAGTGTATATTTAATTGGCTATTGACACCCATGGTTGTGTTTTGTGTTTTTATTGACGTATGTGCTGTGGTTCTTCACAGATATCTACAACCGATCTCCACTATGGATTTTAAGGCCAGGGAACAATCCTGGCTTTTACAATTGGATGCTGTCTTTAAGGCTGAGGGAGCAGCTGGTGGTCCTGGTGATGGGGAGATGATTAGGGAGACCCAGAACTCATTACAACGGCTTTTACACAAAAGAACGCGGATATGGTGGAATAAGGCTTTTCTGGAGAAGTATCTCCAGAGGGGCCTGATACCACGTGGCCTTAGGATTCAAGTTTTTCCTTCCTTCCATGTGGAAGATGAATCCTTCACCTCCCAGTGGGAGGAGACATGCTCTGTTAAATTTATGGAACTTTTGATTGACCTTAATAAGAAAAGTCTGGGGCAGATGGATGCGGAAATTGACCTCTTGCAGACGAAACTCACCAGGGAATGCAGATCAGAGAGCTTTAAAAAATTCCAAGAACAAACAGATTTGAAATATGGCACCTGGGAGAAGGAAATCCAAGAGTTCAAGATGAGAAAATTTATTAGGGATAGCACGGATGCCCAACAAAAAAGGATATATAGATGGAGAAATAAGGAGGCAGTGAGGCCTATAAGTAGATCATCCTCAGTATCCTCTTTGGCTTCCATGGATGAGACACAGAAATATGTAGCCCAGTCAACCAGATTTTCCCGCAACAAAAGAAAGATGGATTATGGACCGGGTCCGGGAAACAAAAGGCCACAAGATCGGAAAAATGCCAACATGGAATCGACCAAGGATCTTAATGTAATCAATTTATCTAAGCACGTTTTTTCTGTTTCAGATATTACCTTATTGGAAAAAGGGTTATCATATGTACCGAGTCCCCAGTTTGATCGTTTTACAGCTATTAAAGATCTACACATGGAGGAGAAAATATATAAACGTTATCTGGTATGAAGAAATTGGACTAACAGCAGCGGTACCCTTAAGGGAGTAGGTTCAGTCTCCTAAATATCAAAATAAAACATAAGGTGCGGGAACCGCGCTCTAAATCAACAGTTTATGTCAGTTATTTGAATTGAATCCTATAAAGACGGGAAACTGAAGTCCAGCTATCAGAGGCAATAGTCACAGATACGTGTTGTTCATGCGAAAAAGATGTAATCCACCTCCTGCTGAAATCTTATCCAGCTATCAGAGGCAATAATCGCAAATACGTATTGTTCATACAAAAAAGATGTAGTCCACCTCCTGCTGGTCCGCAGATCTCGTCATGAGTCACCAACCACTAATTCCAAACACCGAATCCGAATACCTTCAAGATGGAACAGAAGAGATGGTGCAATACCCTCGATATCCTTAAGGTAAGGGGTTTATTATACTCACAATTATAAAGTTGTAAATATGCACATAAAATTGCCCAACCCGGGTTTCGCTATTAGCTTCTTCAGGGGCTGCGGTACAAATGCTGCTGCAAACCACGAGTAAAAGATAACTTCTACCCCGGAACTGAAACGGAAACTTCCGTTGTCAAATATCATGTCAATCAAACACTGTCGGATAACAGACATATGCATAGTGTGCAACATATACAATCACATAAAATCACATAAAAACATATAAATAGACGATGTAGTAAAACAATATCATATAAAAACAATGATAAACATATATAATGTATATAAATATAAAATATAAAAATATCACAATACATAAAAATATATAGGAAATAGTAATATCAGACGAATCAAACCATACAAACTGCTTTTATGTCCCATTCAATATTTAGTCCTTGCGGCTGCAAAGTGTCCATTTCAAATATCCATTGCGCTTCTTGTTAATTTGTGTGGCGGGGTTACCTCCACGCCAATGCCGTTTAACTAATTCTATGCCGCAAAATTTCAAGCCAGTGGGATCCTTTTGATGAAATGACACTATGCGTCTCCAGCCCCTTCTTAATATTCCTAATATGCTCCGCCACCCGGGCACTCCAACATATAGATGACTCCCATAGATTCACATGAGATGTTACCTTATATCTTTAATATAGATGTTTTGGAAGTAGACACAATCTCCTCTATTCTGGATTTTTTCTTTTCTTCCCTGGAGCGTTTTTTGCAACAAGGGCAAAAACCGCACCAGTTGAAAACACTACGATGTTTGGGTGTGCTGAGGTCGTCTTTCTCATAGCTATGTACAATACGGTTCCTAACAGTGGGGGCTCTTTTGAAAATAAACGGGTTTTTTTTGGGATGAGATCTCCAATGATTCGGTCATTTTTCAGGACATTCCAGTTTTAAAGAATAATCTTCTTAATTTGAGGGCAGATAGTGGAATAGGAGGTGGAAAAAGCGAATTGGTATTTATCCCTAATCTGTTTTATATGTTCGCTAGGGTCCTTATTTTTTTTTTTGGTATTGTAATTATCTTGCTTAACTTCTTCCCTCTGCTTATACAATGTTTCCCTTTCGTATCCTTTTTCAATGAACCGGTCTAAAATAATGTTACTCTGTATTTCATAGTCTTCTATGTTAGTGCAGTTCCTTTTAATACGTTGCAACTGTCCTTTCGGTACATTGCATATCCAAGGCTTATGATGACAGCTACTCCTCTCAATATACCGATTACGATCAGTCGGCTTAAAATAGGCTTTAGTTATAATTTTGCCTTGTTCTAGCCTGATCTCGAGATCTAAAAAATGGATGGTGTTTCTACTGATGTCTTCAGTGAATTTTATATTCCACACATTGGAATTAATGTGTGAAATAAAATCAGATAATCCTTTTTCAGTACCATACCAGACACCGATGCAGTCATCGATATACCTTTTCCAAAGTTGAGGACTGCCATTCTCGGTATCTCTCCTTAGGGCGGGGGAGATGTTAAAATGCTCCCAATACGCCATAAAGAGGTTGGCGAAACTGGGTGCGAATTTCGCACCCATCGCCACACCAGAAACTTGTAAAAAATACTAATCATCGTACCAAAAATAATTATGTCCTAAACAGTATTGTATACAGTCTAGGATAAATACTTTCCGTTCTTCATCCATCTGTTCGTCACCATCCAAATAGAATCTGACTGCTTCCATGCCGATATTATTGGGTATCATTGTGTATAATGATGTAACGTCAAGGGTCATCAAAAAAGTATTATCTGGGATATTACCAACCTCTTTTAGAAGTTCCAGGATATGTCCTGTATCCTTACCTTAAGGATATCGAGGGTATTGCACCATCTTTTCTGTTCCTTCTTGAAGGTATTCGGATTCGGTGTTTGGAATTAGTGGTTGGTGACTCATGACGAGATCTGCGGACCAGCAGGAGGTGGACTACATCTTTTTTGTATGAACAATACGTATTTGCGATTATTGCCTCTGATAGCTGGATAAGATTTCAGCAGGAGGTGGATTACATCTTTTTCGCGTAAACAACACGTATCTGTGACTATTGCCTCTGATAGCTGGACTTCAGTTTCCCGTCTTTATAGGATTCAATTCAAATAACTGACATAAACTGTTGATTTAGGCCTCATGCACACGACCGTTGTGTGCACCCGTGGCCGTTGTGCCGTTTTCCGTTTTTTTTCGCGGACCCATTGACTTTCAATGGGTCCGTGGAAAAATCGGAAAATGCACCGTTTTGCAGCCGCATCCGTGATCCGTGTTTCCTGGCCGTGAAAAAAATAGGACCTGTCCTATTTTTTTCACGGCCAACTGTTCACGGACCCATTCAAGTCAATGGGTCCGTGAAAGAACACGGATGCACACAAGATTGGCATCCGTGTCCGTGATCCGTGGCCGTAGGTTAGTTTTTATACAGACGGATCCGAAGATCCGTCTGCATAAAAGCTTTTTCATAACTGAGTTTTCACTTCGTGAAAACTCAGAACCGACAGTATATTCTAACACAGAGGCGTTCCCATGGTGATGGGGACGCTTCAGGTTAGAATATACTAACAGGACTGTGTACATGACTGCCCCCTGCTGCCTGGAAGTTGCTGCCAGGCAGCAGGGGGCAGCCCCCCCCCCTGTAGTTAACACATTGGTGGCCAGTGTGGCCGCCCCCCCCCCCTCCCTCCCCTGTAGTTAACTCATTGGTGCCCAGTGCGGCCGCCCCCCCCTCCCCTGTAGTTAACTCATTGGTGGCCAGTGGCCCCCCCCTGTAGTTAACACATTGGTGGCCAATGTGGCCCCCCCCTCCTGTAGTTAACTCATTGGTGGCCAGTGCGGCCGGCCCCCCTCCCTCCCCTGTAGTTAACTCGTTGGTGGCCAGTGGGCCCCCCCTCCCTCCCCTGTAGTTAACTCGTTGGTGGCCAGTGGGCCCCCCTCCCTCCCCTGTAGTTAACTCGTTGGTGGCCAGTGGGCCTTCTCCCCTCCCTCCCCCTCCTAATTAAAATCTCCCCCCTATCATTGGTGGCAGCGGAGTGTACCGATCGGAGTCCCAGTTTAATCGCTGGGGCTCCGACCTTTAACCATGGCAACCAGGACGCTACTGCAGTCCCGGTTGCCATGGTTACTTAGCAATTTGTATAACCATTATACTTAGGCTACTTTCACACTAGCGTTCGGAGCGGGTCCGTCTGATGTTTCATCAGACGGATCCGCTCCTATAATGCAAACGCTTGCATCCGTTCAGAACGGATCCGTTTGCATAACAGTTTATTTCAGATCTGATTTTTCACTTCGGAAAACTCAGATCCGACAGTATATTCTAAACACAGAAGCGTTCCCATGGTGATGGGGACGCTTCAAGTTAGAATATACTGAGAACTGTGTACATGACTGCCCCCTGCTGCCTGGCAGATGCTGCCAGGCAGCAGGGGGCAGACCCCCCCCCTCCTGTATTTAACTTATTGGTGTCCAGTGCGGCCCCCCCTCCCTCCCCAGTATTAATTGTAACCAGTGCGGCCCCCCTCCCTCTATATTCATCGGTGGCCAGTGCGGATATTAAATATGACCAGTGCGGTCTCCCCCTCCCTCCCTCCCCAGTATTAAATATGAGCAGTGCGGTCTCCCCCTCCCTCCCCAGTATTAAATATGAGCAGTGCGGTCTCCCCCTCCCTCCCTCCCCAGTATTAAATATGAGCAGTGCGGCCTCCCCCTCCCTCTATTCATTGGTGGCCAGTGCGGATTCAAAGTATTGTGATCAGTGCGGCCTCTCCCCCCCCCCCCCCCCATCATTGGTGGCAGCGGAGAGTACCGATCGGAGTCCCAGTTTAAATCGCTGGGGCTCCGATCGGTTACCATGGCAGCCAAGACGCTATTGCAGTCTTGGCTGCCATGGTTACTTAGCAACAAATAGAATCATTATACTTACCTGAAGAGCTGCGATGTCTGTGACCGGCCGGGAGCTCCTCCTACTGGTAAGTGAAAGGTCTGTGCGGCGCATTGCCTATAGACCTGTCACTTACCAGTAGGAGGAGCTCCCGGCCGGTCACATAGATCGCAGCTCTTCAGGTAAGTATAATGCTGCTATTTGTTGCTAAGTAACCATGGCAGCCAAGACTGCAATAGCGTCTTGGCTGCCATGGTAACCGATCGGAGCCCCAGCGATTTAAACTGGGACTCCGATCGGTACTCTCCGCTGCCACCAATGATGGGGGGGGGGGAGGCCGCACTGATCACAATACTTTGAATCCGCACTGGCCACCAATGAATAGAGGGAGGGGGAGGCCGCACTGCTCATATTTAATACTGGGGAGGGAGGGAGGGGGAGACCACACTGCTCATATTTAATACTGGGGAGGGAGGGGGAGACCGCGCTGCTCATATTTAATACTGGGGAGGGAGGGAGGGGGAGACCGCACTGCTCATATTTAATACTGGGGAGGGAGGGAGGGGGAGACCGCACTGGTCATATTTAATATCCGCACTGGCCACTGATGAATATAGAGGGAGGGGGGCCGCACTGGTTACAATTAATACTGGAGAGGGAGGGGGGGCCCGCACTGGCCACCAATAAGTTAAATACAGGAGGGGGGGGGTCTGCCCCCTGCTGCCTGGCAGCACCTGCCAGGCAGCAGGGGGCAGTCATGTACACAGTTCTCAGTATATTCTAACTTGAAGCGTCCCCATCACCATGGGAACGCCTCTGTGTTAGAATATACTGTCGGATTTGAGTTTCACGATGTAACTCAAAACCGATGGTATATTCTAACATAGAGGCGTTCCCATGGTGATGGGGACGCTTCAAGTTAAAATATACCATCGGATTGGAGAAAACTCTGATCTGATGGTATAATCCTGACTTTACATTGAAAGTCAATGGGGGACGGATCCGTTTGATATTGCACCATATTGTGTCAATGTCAAACGGATCCGTCCCCATTGACTTGCATTGTAAGTCTGGATGGATCCGTTTGGCTCCGCACGGCCAGGCGGACACGAAAACGCTGCAAGCTGCGGTCGGGTGTCCGCCTGCTGAGCGGAGCGGAGGCCAAACGGTGCCAAACTGATGCATTCTGAGCGGATCCGCATCCACTCAGAATGCATTGGGGCAGTACGGATCCGTTCGGGGCCGCTTGTGAGAGCCTTCAAACGGAACTCACAAGCGGAGCCCCGAACGCTAGTGTGAAAGTAGCCTTACCTGCGAGCTGCGATCTCTGCGTCCGGCCGGGAGCTCCTCCTACTGGTAAGTGACAGGTCCGGCCGGGAGCTCCTCCTACTGGTAAGTGACATGACCTGTCACTTACCAGTAGGAGGAGCTCCCGGCCGGACCTGTCACTTACCAGTAGGAGGAGCTCCCGGCCGGACGCAGAGATCGCAGCTCGCAGGTAAGTATAATGGTTCTACAAATTGCTAAGTAACCATGGCAACCGGGACTGCAGTAGCGTCCTGGTTGCCATGGTTACCGATCGGAGCCCCAGCGATTAAACTGGGACTCCGATCGGTACACTCCGCTGCCACCAATGATAGGGGGGAGATTTTAATTAGGAGGGGGAGGGAGGGGAGAAGGCCCACTGGCCACCAATGAGTTAACTACAGGGGAGGGAGGGGGGGGGGGCCCACTGGCCACCAAAGAGTTAACTACAGGGGAGGGAGGGGGGCCGGCCGCACTGGCCACCAATGAGTTAACTACAGGGGAGGGGGGGGCCCACTGGCCACCAATGAGTTAACTACAGGGGAGGGAGGGGGGGGGGGCCGGCCACACTGGCCAATAATGTGTTAACTACAGGGGGGGGGGCTGCCCCCTGCTGCCTGGCAGCACCTGCCAGGCAGCAGGGGGCAGTCATGTACACAGTTCTTTTAGTATATTCTAACCTGAAGCGTCCCCATCACCATGGGAAAGCCTCTGTGTTAGAATATACTGTCGGATTTGAGTTTCACGATGTAACTCAAATCCGACAGTATATTCTAACATAGAGGCGTTCCCATGGTGATGGGGACGCTTCAAGTTAAAATATACCATCGGATTGGAGAAAACTCTGATCCGATGGTATATTAACTCCTGACTTTACATTGAAAGTCAATGGGGGACGGATCCGTTTGAAATTGCACCATATTGTGTCAACGTCAAACGGATCCGTCCCCATTGACTTGCATTGTAATTCAGGACGGATCCGTTTGGCTTCGCACGGCCAGGCGGACACCAAAACGACTTTTTTTTCATGTCCGTGGATCATCCAAAAATCAAGGAAGACCCACGGATGAAAAAACGGTCACGGATCACGGAAAAACGGAACCCCGTGTTGCGGACCGCAAAAAAATACGGTCGTGTGCATGAGGCCTTAGAGCGCGGTTCCCGCACCTTATGTTTTAGAAAGATCTGCACATGTTTGGACGTTCATTAATGATGAAAAGATGGCATCATAAGGATCAGTACCCCAAGGTTTTTACTACGGCTTCTGAACAATTGGCCCTCCGAACTTTGGAGGACCTGTTGTTTGAACAAAAAAGTGGGATAAAAGGCGGTGTACCTCCCATTTTGAAAAAAAAATCTCAAAAGTTTCATCCTCTGTCATTATGCCCAGCGATTGACACATTTGTCAAACTGGTTAGTAATGACATTGAAAAAATACCTAGGATGGCCTGTGGTGATAATCTCACCAAAACACAACGACAGTGTCACGACTGTGACTGATCCAGTCAGGTCTGGGAGGAGAAGGTCGCAGTGACTTGCTACTCGCGATAGCTTGTGAGTTTGCTCCGTGGTTCAGGGTATGTCATCTGGGTTTTGCCTTGTGAACCTTTTTGTCCTGACTGGGAGTTTGTAGGCATCCTTCTCAGGTGAGTCCTGTCTGCCACTCCCAGCTACTATATTAGTTTCACTTTCACTTGCAGTTATTGCCAGATATAGTCCTTACTTCCAGTTCTATTCTGACCTTTGAAGGAGATCGTTTGATGGTGTTGCTGTGGAGCTCTTGTCCGGCGTGGACTGTCGTGATTGGGATCGCCTTCTCTGCTCGTGACTGGATAAGTCTATCTCTGATATAGTTTGTTTGTTGCTGTCTTCCCCTGCTGTTCTCCTAGACATGAGTGATGGTGACTAGTGCTCCCATCGGCCTTTCCCCACTCTAGGCTTGTTAGGGTGACTGAGGGTTTTAGGCATCCTGCTCGCCGCACGGGTTCACACCCCGTCTAGGGTATCAGGGCAGACAGGTGCCAGCTTAGGGTTAGTCAGGGGTGGCCATACTATTCCCATCCGTAGATAAGGGTCCCCCTTCCCCTCCGTCTGGTGCGACACGACTGCTGCTGGGGTAGCGGTCGTGACAGTATATCTGGCCTTTTTAAAAAAAAAAAAAAAAGTGACATTTCTTTTTTTTTTTTGCTTGCTGTTTTGCTTTGTATTTTTCTGTTCCACTATGGATCCGGTTAAGGTTTTGGCGAAACAATTACAGGGATTATCCCTTGAAGTGGCAGGATTAAAAGCAACAGTGCGGCAGCAGCAGCAGCCATCCTTGGGTTCCACCGTTGCTACGGGAAACCAAGGTACTCTTGAGCCAAAATTGGCTTTACCTGATAGGTTCTCAGGAGGGAGAGACCAATTTGTAACCTTCAGAGAAGCTTGCAAATTGTTCTTCAGGTTACGCCCTAGATCCTCCGGCGGTGAGGAACAACGGATGGGTATTGTAATTTCTCTCCTGCAAGGAGATCCGCAGGCTTGGGCTTTCTCCCTACCATCAGACTCTCTGGCCTTACGATCAGTGGAGGAGTTTTTTGAAGCCCTGGGTCTCGTATATGATGACCCGGACAGGGTCTCACTGGCTGAGTCTAAGCTACGTAGACTTCGGCAAGAGAACCGGTCTGCTGAACTATATTGTTCCGAATTCCGAAGGTGGGCTACTGATACGTTATGGAACGACTCGGCCCTTAGGAGTCAGTTCTGCCAGGGGTTGTCTGAAAAATTAAAAGACGCGCTGGCGGTATACGAGGTCGCTGGGTCTCTGGAGGCTGCTATGTCTCTGTCCATAAGAATCGACAGACGACTCAGGGAGAGACTATTAAATTTTACGGAGGCCCCTATAGGGCAGGGATCGGTTTGTTATGATCCAGTCGAACCAATGCAAATAGGGGGCGCCACTAGACGGGTGAATCCTCCTAAGTTCCGCTGTAGATCAGAGGTTTGTTTTCGTTGTGGGGGGAGGGGTCATTTTGTAAAGGTTTGTCCCTCAGAACCCAAGAGACCACAAACAAAGGAGCCGCCGGGAAAACTAGAGTCCCCAGATTGTGCGGAGGATAACAGTCTGGGCGTATTCGTTTCCTCCATACGCATGTCTCAGTTTTTGTTGTCCGCTACCGTTGAGGCGGGCAATAAGACTGAGATCTGTTCCGTCTTTTTGGACAGTGGGGCGGGGGTCAACTTGGTGGATTCACGGTTTGCTCAGGCTCTGGGTTTTACTCCAGAACCGATACGCAGAACTATTCCTGTTTTTGCCATCGACTCCTCCCCTCTTACTCAGAAAGAATTAACTCAGATCATTCATAATATCCATCTGCAGGTAGGGGACCTCCATAAAGAGCATATCTTGTGTTATGTCCTGGACGGTCTTCCGGCTCCTATGGTATTGGGGCTTCCCTGGCTGGTGACTCACAATCCAGTGGTGGATTGGCAGGCCGGGGAGATTGTGGAGTGGAGTGAACATTGTAAGGACAACTGCTTGAGTAGTAGGTGCTCTACACTCTCTGTAACATCTTTACCTGCCTTTCTGTCAGATTTTATGGATGTGTTCTCTGAGAAGGGTTGTCAGGGGTTACCACCTCATCGTCCATATGATTGCCCGATTAATCTACTACCTGGGGCCAAACTACCTAAAACCCGGTTATACAATCTTTCCGGCCCGGAGAGGAAGGCTATGAAAGATTATATTTCGGAGAGTTTGGCTAAGGGACACATCAGACCCTCTTCTTCACCTGTGGCTGCAGGGTTCTTTTTCGTTAAAAAGAAAGATGGGGGCCTACGTCCTTGCCTGGATTTCCGGGAATTAAACCGGATAACTATCCGAGATCCCTATCCTCTTCCTCTCATTCCCGACCTCTTTAATCAGGTTGCTGGTGCTAAATGGTTCTCCAAAATGGATCTCAGAGGAGCCTATAACCTGGTTCGCATCAAAGAGGGGGATGAGTGGAAGACGGCTTTTAATACTCCGGAAGGGCATTATGAAAATCTGGTCATGCCATTTGGTCTTACTAATGCGCCTGCGGTATTCCAACATTTTGTCAACGATATTTTTAGTCACCTTATCGGGAGATTTGTTGTGATATATCTTGATGACATCCTGGTCTATTCCCCGGATCTGGATACACATAAGATCCATGTGAGACAAGTGCTGCAGATATTAAGGGCCAACAAATTGTTTGCTAAGTTAGAAAAATGTGTGTTCGCCGTAAAAGAACTGCCATTTCTGGGGTATGTGTTGTCAGATTCAGGTTTCCGCATGGATCCAGAGAAAGTCCGGGCGATTATAGACTGGGATCTGCCTGAGAACCTGAAGGCATTGCAACGCTTCCTGGGGTTTGCCAATTTTTATAGAAAGTTTATAAAAAACTATTCCTTGGTGGTCAAACCACTGACGGACATGACCCGAAAGGGATCCGATTTTTCCAAATGGTCACATGCAGCCAAAACTGCCTTTGCATCTCTGAAGGAGAGATTCACCTCGGCCCCTATTCTCGTACAGCCAGATGTCTCGCTTCCTTTTATTGTAGAGGTTGACGCATCAGAGGTGGGGGTGGGAGCGGTACTATCTCAGGGCCCGTCCCCTGGTGAATGGCGTCCGTGTGCTTTATTTTTGAAGAAATTGTCTACTGCAGAAAGGAACTATGATATTGGCAACAGGGAACTTTTGGCTATTAAGTTGGCTTTTGAGGAGTGGCGTCATTTTTTGGAGGGGGCGGTTCATCCCGTCACAGTGATTACTGATCACAAAAACTTATTATATCTGGAGTCTGCTAAACGTCTCACCCCTAGACAGGCTCGGTGGTCGTTATTTTTTACTAGGTTTAATTTTGTAATAACCTATCGCCCGGGGGCAAAAAATACTAAGGCGGATGCATTGTCTCGAAGTTTTCCTGGAGGAGGTGATGTTGAGGTACCAGAGCCCATTTTGCAAAAGGGGGTGGTGGTCTCTGCATTACACTCAGGTTTGGAGGGGAGGGTGTTGGAAGCTCAGGGGGATGCCCCGGCCTCCTGCCCCTCGGGTAAACTGTTTGTGCCAGAAAATTTACGACTGGAGATACTAAAAGAACACCATAACTCCACACTGGCAGGACACCCAGGTAGTAGGGCAACCTCTGAGTTAGTGTCTCGTCGGTTCTGGTGGCCTAAATGGCGCCAGGAGGTGTTGAATTTTGTGTCTGCATGTGCTACCTGTGCTCGTTCTAAGGTAGATCATACTCGTCCGGCAGGGCGTCTTTTACCTCTGGCCATCCCCAACAGGCCTTGGACGCACCTGTCAATGGATTTCATTACGGATCTACCAGTATCAGCGGGGAAGACTGTTATTCTTGCAGTTGTTGACAGATTCAGTAAAATGGTGCACTTTATTGCTCTTGCCGCATTGCCTAATGCTAACACACTGGCTCAGGTTTTTATTGACCACATCGTGAAGCTTCACGGGGTCCCTTCCGATATTGTTTCGGATCGTGGTACCCAATTCGTTTCTAAATTTTGGAAAGCTTTTTGTTCTCGTTTAGGGGTTCATCTATCGTTTTCTTCATCTTTCCATCCACAGTCCAACGGTCAGACTGAACGTACCAATCAAAACCTAGAGACATATTTGAGATGCTTTGTTTCCGAAAATCAGGAGGAATGGTCATCTTATTTACCGTTAGCCGAGTTTTCCATTAATAATCGTCGTCAAGAATCCACCGATAAGTCACCATTTTTTGGTGCGTATGGTTTCCATCCTCAGTTTTGTACGTTTAGTGAGGGGGGGCCGTCTGGGATTCCCGAGGAGGAACGATTTGCGTCTTCACTTTCTTCAGTGTGGCAGAGTGTGCAAGAAAGTTTGAAGAGAATTGGTGGTAGATACAAACGTGCGGCTGATAGGAAGCGCTCTGAAGGTCCGGACCTTGGGGTGAATGACTTGGTGTGGTTGTCTACCAGAAATATCAAGTTGAAGGTTCCCTCGTGGAAATTAGGTCCGAGATTTATTGGTCCTTATAGGGTAATTAAGATCATTAACCCGGTGGCTTTTCGTCTGGAGCTACCTCAGACTCTAAGGATCCATAATGTCTTCCACAGATCTCTGCTTAAGAGATATGTAGAACCTCCTGAACCATTGCCACTACCGCCTCCACCGGTGGTTGTTGATGGCAGTCTTGAGTTTCAGGTAGAAAAGATTGTTAATTCACGATATGTTCGCCGCTCTCTTCAGTACCTGGTGCACTGGAAAGGTTATGGTTCCGAAGAGAGAATGTGGGTTCCAGCATCAGAGATAAAAGCGGACAGACTCATTCGGGCTTTTCATAGCTCCCATCCGGAGAGGCCTGGTCTTGAGGGTCCAGGGGCCCCTCGTAGAAAGGGGGGTACTGTCACGACTGTGACTGATCCAGACAGGTCTGGGAGGAGAAGGTCGCAGCGACTTGCTACTCGCGATAGCTTGTGAGTTTGCTCCGTGGTTCAGGGTATGTCATCTGGGTTTTGCCTTGTGAACCTTTTTGTCCTGACTGGGAGTTTGTAGGCATCCTTCTCAGGTGAGTCCTGTCTGCCACTCCCAGCTACTATATTAGTTTCACTTTCACTTGCAGTCATTGCCAGATATAGTCCTTACTTCCAGTTCTATTCTGACCTTTGAAGGAGATTGTTTGATGGTGTTGCTGTGGAGCTCTTGTCCGGCGTGGACTGTCGTGATTGGGATCGCCTTCTCTGCTCGTGACTGGATAAGTCTATCTCTGATATAGTTTGTTTGTTGCTGTCTTCCCCTGCTGTTCTCCTAGACATGAGTGATGGTGACTAGTGCTCCCATCGGCCTTTCCCCACTCTAGGCTTGTTAGGGTGACTGAGGGTTTTAGGCATCCTGCTCGCCGCACGGGTTCACACCCCATCTAGGGTATCAGGGCAGACAGGTGCCAGCTTAGGGTTAGTCAGGGGTGGCCATACTATTCCCATCCGTAGATAAGGGTCCCCCTTCCCCTCCGTCTGGTGCGACACGACTGCTGCTGGGGTAGCGGTCGTGACAGACAGAGTTTGGAGAAATTCAAGAATATACCCGACGTCATATATAAATCTGCCGATAAAGGTGGAAACCTTGTTGTATGGCCTCGTAAAATGTATCTAACGGAGGGTATAAACTGAATAATAGTACATGCTATCAGAAGCTAACCTATAATCCTTTATTGTCCTTCAGAGATGAACTGATGAAGATCTTGGGGGTGGCCTTGGAGAAGAACATTATCTCCAAGGAATTACATGATGTCCTCAGCATTCGGGAGCCCACTATTCCAACGTTATACCTACTTCCCAAAATCCACAAAAATTCACGTATACCACCAGGTAGGCCAATAATTTCCGGCCAGGGAAGTTTAGTGGAGAACATCTGTAAATTTATAGATCATCATTTGAAACCGATGGTGGAATTATTACCCTCGTATATACGGGACACATCGGATCTCCTGCAGAAATTACATGGATTATGCTTGGAAGAGAACACCTTATTGGTAACATGTGATGTGGAGTCCTTGTACACCTTGGATGGACTCCAGTCAGTAGAGTTCTTTCTTAGGGCAAACAATGTTAACCATGAAACGGCCTCCTTTCTATTGCAATTACTTCAGTTTGTGTTGACCAGAAACTTTTTTAACTTTAATGGGTCCTTCTTCCTGCAGCTCCAGGGGACAGCAATGGGGGCGGCTTGTGCGCCCTCATATGCTAATTTGCTCCTGGGGCTGTGGGAGAGGGACCTATTTATGTCAGATGGACACGTCGTTATGGACCGCGCCATTTTTGACGACGTCTTCCTCATCTGGCAGGGTACCTCTGAATGTTTACAAGAGTTTTTCGGGATTCTCAACACAAACACACGCAGTATTAGGCTCACATATATGTACAATAAGGATAAGATAGATTTTCTGGACGTGTCCATAAGCAGAACTAATGATGGCCACATCCAGACTGATGTGTATCGCAAGGAAACTGCAGTAAATGCTTACTTGCATGCATCTTCTTCACATCCTAGGAGTACCATCTATGCCATACCAATTAGGCAGTTTCTACGGATGCGTAGAATCTGCTCTACAGATGCAACCTTTGAAGCACAGGCCACCGATCTAAGAGATCGTCTCCTGAAAAGGGGATACAGTCATCGTTCCATAAAAAAAAGCCTACCAAAGGGCCAAGACACATCAACAGATGGACCTACTACAACCTAGAAAGGAAAAATCCGGAGATAATAAAATCAGGTATGTGACCAAGTATCACTCACGTTGGGAGGAAATGAGGAGATCTGTGAACAGACATTGGTCTGTCCTCTTGACTGATTCAGTTTTGGGCAAATTTGTTCCCCCAAGACCCTCCATTACAGCTCGTAGAGCGAATACTCTACGAGATATTCTGGTCCAAAGCTATCTCGAACCAGTAAATGTACCACTGTTCCCCGGTATTGGGAGACCAACCAATGGTTTTAAACCATGTGGGAAATGTGTTGCATGCCCGAACATGGAACGGGCATGTGATATTGTGGATTCATCCGGGGAACGGACATTCCAAATCAGACACAATCTCACTTGTTTTAGCTCTAGGGTGGTCTACTATGCCTCATGTCCATGCAAGAAAATTTATGTAGGGCTGACGACTCGCGAGCTGAAGGTTCGGGTCCGCGAACATGTGAAAGATATTATTGCAGCAGCTGATACACAGGGAAATGTAGATCAAAAACCTATAGCCAGACATTTTAAGGAATACCATGCAT
The DNA here is from genome assembly GCF_905171765.1 of Bufo bufo. NCBI lineage: Eukaryota > Metazoa > Chordata > Amphibia > Anura > Bufonidae > Bufo > Bufo bufo. Next base: position 239,568,002 of record NC_053389.1, on the reverse strand, counting down.
GCAACCCCAGTTTACTTAAAGTAAAAGGGATTGACTGTATCAGGTTAAATCTAAGAGCAGGCAACATATCAAAAAAATTGGCCCAGAAAGAAAGCCGCTGGATATGGACACTTGGAACTTTGCGTCCAAGAGGCCTTAATGAGAATTTGGGTTTCTCGTCATTTCTTTGATCACCAGGACCATCACTGTGGGGTATCCCTATACACCCTCTTTTAATGCTTTATTGTTTCACTTTTAATATGCTTTTAACATGATCTTTCTGTTTCTCCAGCCCTAGGTCATTTATTAGTGAAGCTGCTATTTGGTGTCAGTCTATGCCATCTGTAATTGTTCTGCGTGGTGACGTTATACAAGCATACTATCGGCTCTACGCTATCTTGGACTGCTCGAGGCTATATTGCTTCACCATATTTGTATATACACATCATGCTCTGCCTAATGTTGTCTTTATGAATTTCTCATGATAATTTTTATTATAATATATTATGTATTACTGATATGGAATTATTTCTCAGTGTGTTTTATAATGTTCTCCACCTATTCACACATGTGTTTACCCACATATCTTAGCACATTAATGTATATATTGTAATTCAGATACTATTACCATTTCCCTTACACTCACTTCATTATCTTTCTATTTTTTTACTATCTTGCCTCCTATGGGCAATAACCATATAGGTTGGCACACTTTTACTTTTTTGGTATATTATTATATACATTTTGTGTCCTCTCATCATGGTATTATTTTTAATGGACACTTCACTTTTCCTTTTTTTCACTGGCACCATCCACCATTTTACTTCACATACAATATCTTCCTTTGATTCATTTTTTGTAGATTTACTTAGTTAAAAGAGAAACCCTCGATGCTAAGGACCGCCCCTCGAGAGGTAAACCAATAGGTCCACAAGATCCCAACTGAATGCCCAGATATGTAGGATCCCGTCCAAAAGTAGCAATCCGAATTAACGGAATTCCCTTTGTCGCCCTACTGGACACCGGATCTCAGGTCACTACCATCCTACGGCCTGCTTTTAATAAATACTGGGAACTAGAGCCAACTTACACAACCACCAGAATCCTGGTTGGAACTTACAGCTAGCAACGGGAAACCCGTACCCATACATGGTTATTGGGAGCCAACTTTACAAGTAGGAAAAACTACCCTACCTAGACAAGGTGTTATTGTTGTACAAGACGGAGACAAATGTGGTTCTGCAGTGATCCTAGGAATGAATGTCCTTAGGAATTGTTACACCGAAATGCTTGAGGCATTACAACAATCTATGTCTACTGCTTCACCTGCCTCCAAAAGGAGCATACAACAAACCATCCGTGTGCTAAGAGCACAACAGAAATTCGCCAATAACAAAGGAGAGATCTGCTGTGTCCGCATGCGAGGTAACCAGCCTGTGATCCTTAAGCCAAATACAGAGACACTCTTATGGTGCCGTGCCGCCCTGGGAATTCAAGGTCAATACTACCAAGCCATGGTAGAGCCCTTAGCGCTAGATGACCATCCTCTAGTCAGAACTGCAAGGAGCTTAGTGATTGTTTCCCAAGGAAAAGTGCCTGTCCGTCTCATAAACTTGAATGATCACCATGTTACCGTCCATAAACATTATCCTGTCGCTCAGTTATTACAAGTCTCTTTCCAGGATATTATCAGCGTGCCTACAACTAAAATAGGACAATCTGCACAGAGCTCCAGTACTCCAGAACATACTCCGCCTGCATCATGGTAGGAAGAACTCAACGTGGGAGACAGCTCTACACCCAAAAACCAAATTGAAGGCGTTTTGAACATTGTGAAGGAACATCATCAAGCCTTCAATAAGCACTCTACGGATTATGGGGAAGTCCGTGGGATCAAACACACTATCCCTACCGGCTCTCACCCCCCAATAAAAGAAAGGTACCGGATTATACCACCAACAATGTACCAATCTGTGAAACAAATGATCCGAGAGATGAAGGATTCCAATATTATCCAAGACAGAAACATAGAAACATAGAATGTGTCGGCAGATAAGAACCATTTGGCCCATCTAGTCTGCCCAATATACTGAGTACTATAGATAGCCCCTGGCCCTATCTTATATGAAGGATGGCCTTATGCCTATCCCATGCATGCTTAAACTCCTTCACTGTATTTGCAGCTACCACTTCTGCAGGTAGGCTATTCCATGCATCCACTACTCTCTCAGTAAAATAATACTTCCTGATATTACTTTTAAACCTTTGCCCCTCTAATTTAAAACTATGTCCTCTTGCAGCAGTTTTTCTTCTTTCCATGGGCTGCACCCTTAGTTCTTGTCCGGAAAAAGGATGGCAACATCAGATTCTGTGTGGACTACAGAAAACTTAACCAAATCACCCACAAGGATGCCTATCCCTTACCCAGGATTTAAAAATCACTGACAGCACTGGGATCATCAGCCTATTTCTCTACTCTTGATCTGACCAGTGGATACTGGCAAGTACCCATGACTCCTGAAGACCGAGAGAAAACAGCTTTTTCCACCCCCATGGGCCTATTCGAATTCAACTCCATGCCCTTTGGACTTTGTAATGCACCAGGAACGTTTCAACGACTAATGGAACGCTGTTTAGGCCATAGAAACTTTGAGACTGTCCTACTCTACCTGGATGATGTCATTATTTATTCCAAATCCTACGAAGACCACTTGAAATACCTTGCAGAAGTCTTCCAAGTCCTCATTAAACATGGACTTAAGATCAAACCAGCTAAGTGCTACCTGCTGAAGCCAGAAGTCAAGTACCTGGGACATGTCAGTGGAGAAGATCTTAAACCAGATCTTGAAAAGTTAGCTGCAGTCCGGAATTGGCCTACTCCTACCACAGTAAAAGAGGTGAGAAGTTTCTTTAGTTTTGCAGGATACTACAGATGCTTCATCCCTCACTTCGCCCAGATTGCTGAGCCAATTCAGGAACTCCTAAGAGGACACCCAAAGAAGTATCAGAAGATGCAGATACCTGTGGAGTGGAATGAAGATAGGGAAATTGCCTTCCAGCTCCTGAAAAAGAAGCTGACCGAACCACCTGTTTTGGGATATCCAGATTACCAACAGCCCTTCCATCTCTACACTGATGCCAGCCAGAAAGGCCTGGGAGCTGTCCTGTCTCAAGTGCAAGAAGGTAAAGAGAGAGTAATTGCTTATGCTAGCAGATCCCTGAAAGGAGCTGAAAAGAATGACCGGAACTACAGCTCTTTCAAGTTAGAGTTCCTCGCACTTGTGTGGGTTGTCACCGAAAAATTTAAGGACTACCCTGCAGCAACTCCCTTCATAGCTTTCACCGATAACAACCCACTGGTGCATCTCAATACAGCCAACCTAGGTGCCTTAGAACAAAGATGGGCCTCACGACTTGCTAACTACAACTTCACTGTAAAATACAGAACAGGCAAGTCCAACGAGAACGTAGATGCCTTATCTCACCTGCCTACCAAAGAAGATCCTACTGCACCCGTAGATGTCTGGGAAGAAGTGGAGATGCCTAATTTCTACAAAAACCTTGCCTAACAAAGCATCCTCTCCATCAAAAACAAAAGAGTCCTAAATCCCCATCTACAGAACAATCCAGAATCTCAAATTGAAAAGGAAAGATAGATCAAACTTCAGTCAGAAAGTACAGTAAACTGAGAACTATATGACTTCCTCACCAGTGTAAGAACACCTGAGAGAATCCGCAGAAGAAATGCAGACCCAGAACTGTTGAAGCTGTGGAGACACCGGAAACAACTCTTTCTGCAGAAGGGCCTACTATTGAGAAAAAGCCTGGATCCAGTTACCTATGACAGGGTATATCAAATCCTAATCCCCTGTCGGGATGCAAGCATCATTCTTGAGATGTACCATGACAAATCAGGACACTTTGGCGTGCAGAAGACAGAAGCTACCGTCCGTAGACGATTCTATTGGATTGGAATGCGAGAAGACATTGAGAAGTGGTGTCGAGAGTGTTCCGCCTGTGCTATTGGACGATGTAAAAAGCACCCTTACATTCTATTGTAAGCTAAAAACCATTGGAGATCGTTGCAATTGACTATGTGAAGCTGGAACCAAGTCGCTCAGGCTACACGTACGCTATGACCATCATTGACCACTACACCAAATTTGTTGTAGCCGTACCTGTTAAGGACTTGACCGCTAAAACAACTGCAGATGCCTTCTGGAAACATTTCCTGTTACCATACGGATGTCCAGAGAAAATCCTTACAGATGAAGGATCTGCCTTTGAGTCGCAACTCTTCAAAGAACTGTGTTCACTTCACAATTGCCAGAAAATCAGAACAACAGCTTACCATCCCCAAGGTAATGGACTTTGTGAAAAAATTAACCAGACCCTAATAGAAATGCTTAGAGCTGTGCCACCTGCTACCAGAAATGATTGGTCTACTCTTCTACCTCAACTGATGTATACCTATAATAATACCATTTATTGTTCCACGGGGTATACACCTTACTATCTCATGTTTGGCCGACAAGGTAAACTACCTGCTGACCATACTTTGGACGTACAAGTGCCTGATGCCATCAATCCATTGCCAAAAACTGATTAGGTGAGCAAACATCAGAGACGTCTAACTGATGCACAAGAAATTGTTCACCACTGCATGGAACATGCTCACAAAAAACAACAAAAAGATTATGACCAATCTGCCAAAGCAGAGCCTCTTGAAATTGGTGATTATGTATGGCTAAAGAACAACCATCGCACCAGCAAATTGGATAGAAAGTGGGAAAGAGTTCCCTACATCATTTCAGCTATCCCTAATCCAGCAACTGACACTTATGAGATCACCCGAGAAAACAAATCACCTCAAATAGTTCATCACAATGGCTTGGAATTGTGTAACAAGGAGAAAGATACTCCAAGAGGAATTCTTCCAGATGAGATTGTTACAGAGGAACATCAACCTCTAATTCAAGTGCATAACCTACCAGCTAAGTCTGTAGAGCCTATACAAACTGTTGAAAGACTAATGAAGGAAACAGATCCTCTAAAATGGTTCCTTACACCCTGGTTAAACATTGCTGTGCCTGCACCAGTCAGTACAGTGGCACATCAGCCAGAGGAACCACCTCAAGAAGAAGCTTCAGTAGTGCAAGAAACTCCTGATGTACCAAGTTCCCTTGAGCCAAGGTCAGAAGAAGAACCACCACTTTGCAGATCCAGTCGGATTACAAAAGGGACAACTACCTGCTCGTTATAGGGAATATTTATTTTAGAATCAGTGGAGAGACCTTCCAGACATTCCAGTTTATCGTGGATTACAAATTTCACTTTGAGACTACAGAGCCTGAGTGAGAGACTTCCTGACTCTGATTATTTGTCTTACTCAAAGGACTCTCTACAGTCTTATTTGTTTTGTTGATGCAACGTTCAAGACTATGCCCAGAAATGGACTCAAACGCATCTGAGCCTCTGTGTTTTTATCATCTTTACATCCCCTATGCTCAGGGAACGGACTAATGCCCTGTGAGCCTCCTGATTTTCAACCATGTTTCATTATTTTCCCCATTATGGACTATCCTGGTATTATTGTTCCGCTGTGCCAGGTCCGTGCCCCTGTTCACCAGTCTTCAGAGAAAAGAAACAACGCCCCTTTCCACTTGCTTACCACCATTATTGATGTATTGCCGGATAATTTACAATTGTGCCTATCCAATTGTTTTTCAGCCTCAAGAAGAAGTATTGATATGGGTTATGGTACTGTTCGTGATGCCTGCAGGATTGTTCTCTTTTGTATTTTTCAGGAGACCTACATCTTTGTGTCGAGGCTGACACAGGTTAAACAAGAGGGATATGCATCATCCCACTACCCTCGTGGGTACTGCAAAGTTGTTGTATTGTATTTATAATGCCTTTTTATAGCCTGTTGTTAAACTGTTATATGTCCTTATGCATCATCCCTGCTAACAGGTGTATTTGCATTCATTTACACTGAGCTCACCACTAGGGGAAGATAACACCTCCCATATATATAGCTTAGCTCAGGCCTAGCCAGGGCAGTCTAGTGCAGTCTAGTTTCCAGATAACTTCCTGTTGAGACTAGAGTGGCAGTTGAACACAGTCTATCAGTTTCTGCAGCCTGTTATCCAGATCCCTCAGCTATATCTTAGCCCAGAGCTGAAGTACTTCATCTATCCAGAATATTACAGAAATGAGACGCCCAAAGGGTTATTGGACACATCTTCTTAGTGCCTTAGGACCTTTGGACTCCACCGTGAAGGATATACCAGCCTTTGGCGACTTCACAAGCCTGAACCAGGACCATTCCTGAACTCCACTACCAGTAAGGCTACAATCTCCTTATCTAACATCTAGGAAGGGACATACACCTGTCAGCAGAGGACCTGCAGCAGTGCTATCTCTGTATTGAGACTGTGTTAATGCTTTGGATGAACTGTTGTCAAAAGTCATCTTCAGTAAAGTTTCACTTTGAGTTCCATCCTGCTTGCCTCAGACTCAGTTCCTCTATCAACACTATAGTAAATGGATGTACCTCTATATAAAAGGTACTGGCATCACGACTACAAGGGACCTTGCCACTGGCACATTAATACAGACCACCAAGGGCACCTCAAACCACCATCTGGCCAGTGTCCCTTACACCAGAGAGTACCCCAGAGAATTATTGTGCCATTCTCCTTTTCACTTATGCGAGCCTGCCCAGGGACGACATAACCGTGAGTAACCAGAACTGTATTTACCTCGGCCCATCTATTGCTCACACCGTGACCTCACACATAATTCCCCTGCAAGGTCTGGCATACCGCATTAATAGTGTTTACCACCAGCTCAGCAAATCTAATTTCAGTTCTGAGATTTCCAGTTTTTACTAGAGAGAAATGTCCGCCGGGTTCTTGATCCGGCGATAAATCAAAAGCAAACAATGTGTACCCGTTCAAAGATTTTCTGACCGATCCACAGATAAAGCTTTGTAAGCCTTTTGTTTCCCTGAAATGTGTATGAGCGCCATATATTCACGAACAGCCAAATCATCTTGAAAATTAGGCTGAAACGGTTTCGCGGGTATCTGTTGGCCGTCCAAATATAAGGCGGCATAATTCACATTATAGTGATTGAAGCACAAAGGATTTTTTTGGTAATTCCCGGAAAATGATAAGGCTCCATTCACACGTCCGTGGTGTGTTGCGGATCCGCAACACACCCGCCCGGCACCCCTATAGAAATGCCTATTCTTGTCCGCAAGCTGCGGACAAGAATAGGACATGTTCTATCTTTTGCTGAGCTGCGGACCTGAAGATCGGGGCCGCGCTCCGCAAATGCGGATGCTGGCAGCACACAGTGTGCTGTCCGCATCCATTCCGTCCCCATAGAAAATTAATGGGTCCGCACCCGTTCCGCAAAATTGCGGAACGGATGCGGACCCATTTGCGGACGTGTGAATGGAGCCTTAGTTGTCTACAAACGATAGTATTACTGTTTTTGGAATGTTTCTGAGAAAAAGATTCTCATGGTTAGATATGTGAGTACCTGCGGGATGCTATACACTTTAAGCGACGTGCGATCGATCGAGTACTTTGCGTTAGCTGTTAACAGAGAGCAACTGTGTCCAATTCTCACAGCGGGCGAAACTTGAACTCTTTTGACAAACAACGACGCGTGCTGTATTTGGACTTTAAAATGGGTCACCTCGGCAGACATAAGACAGAAGGTGTCTTTGTTTCTGGTCAACTTTATCTTTAGATCTAATCCTTTCAGCATTAATTTAGGCTGATTAAATATATCGGCGTAAATGGGCCCCATTAATTCCACACTTCTAGAACGCGTCGTATACTGAGCTCTCTTGGTGAAACCGACATTACGTCCGTCGAAAGCCCAGTCATCATGATGCCCAGCGGTATCGTTATAGAATATGCCGGCTGAAAATTGGGCCGCTAAAGTTTTTGAATTATAATTTATTAGGGACTCTATATACGCTCTATACGTATAAAGGTTGTCACGTCTAGAAATCAACATGTCGCCGATCGTTATATCCAATTGATTAAAAAGGCTGGCAATAGGGTAGTTAATAAGGGCTACGCGGGATCCGTCAGGTATGGGTGTGTTATCTGGGCTAACGATTCTGCAAACGACGTGTAACAGAGTGTTATTTAGGTCGTAATAATATTCACCGCTGCCCGAGATGTAGAACTCCAAAGGCGCGTTGTCGGCGATGGCCGCTATCGGTTGTACCTCTACATAAAGCGATTTTTCAATACTCGTCTGCGTAGGCGGTATTTGAAATATATCCAACTCTGATTTGGCGTACTCTGCGGATGCGTCGTGTACAAAAGCCATAGCTGTTAATTAGAAGATGTCGCTCGGTGACCGACTACTTGTTTTCTGGCGTCGACATCTCTTAGGCGCCGCTACTTTATTCATAAAAGAGGGTAAGAAGACAACGATGCGGCAGCGTTTTCTTTTACGTGTTTTTTTTCTGAATTTGCACAAAGTCATAGCCCTCCTTATCTTGTATAGTCTATTTATTCGATCCATAAAGGCTGTCGATGCTGTGGTGACATAGCGATATTGCTAGCGGCTGCTTTTACGTGCGGTTTTACAAGTTCCACACCTTTCTTGAATAGGGGTACGACTCGAAGGAACAGACCCCAAAACAACCCTGCGAGCCCAGAACAGTGCATGAATTATGTGCCGTGAAAGCCGTCCAAACCATGACCGGCTTGCGCTATGTAATAATGTGTATACGCATCCGGGTCGCCGTACACTCTCTGGGACAACATTTTAATGCGTTGTCACTGCACACGGTCTAAAGTGTAATCGCACACTAGTTTTAACGTATTTGAATTAAATAGGTTTAGCTTGATCCGTGAGTATCGATATTTTAATAGTATCAAAGTGTTGTTTGCAGAGAGATATACAGTATAGTCCGGCCTGTTTGTACTTTTGCGTGACTATTTCGCCGCTTAACTCCACAGTTCTTAAAAGCTGTACGTAGATATTGCCAACAAGTTGATGCTGAATGATATCAGTACAAACAAAAATCTTATAAAATCCGGCTTTAATATCGGGTTGAATTTTTCTCTTTACAGGTAAAGAATCGTTCTCTTTTGTTAAAACTAAATCATCATCCGCGAAATGTTCTAAAACAGTTGTACCACAAAACGATGTGCCCCGCATCTACATTCTTCGAGCGATCGTGAGAGTACCCCTGAAACCCCAATATATTGCCTAACTTTTCACCAGGCATTAACTTGTATAAGCTCGATTTCGTTACATAAACGGTTCTGTCAATATCGTCGTATCTTAGACGCAATTGATCAGGAGGTATTTTTATAGAATCAAGTTTGTTATTAATGGCTTTGATCAGCTCGTTCATATTAGGGTAATAACCCAATTTTAACAAAAAACTCTCCGACAGGGTCATCGCGGCGGGCGACGTCGAATATACCATCGCCGGACCCAAAGGTTTTCCACGTACGCCGGTACTGAATCTCTACTAACGCCACTTCATAAGGACCTCGAAGATGGATGGCTTTTGCTAATTTAGTGGTGTAATCAGTGATGGTATTTTCGGGATAAAGTTTGGCGGAGGCGTTGCAGGGTAGCGTAATAAAAAACGAACCGTCTTTCATACTTTACACGCTCTTTAACTGCGTTTCTACAACCCAAGAGTTAAACGTGGGGTAACCGACGCACTTTACAAAATACTGCGTTTTTCCCCTAACCTTCTTCTTTTTCACAATTTTTTCTATCCAGTAAAAGCGACGCTTATCAAGGAGTACTTTTTGGACTTCTTCAGCATGGAACGATCCTTCAAAGAGCTCGTTGACCAGGTCTTTCAACTTATAAAGGGGTCTAAGGCCCCTAGTGTTTACGGCGTAAATGGTAAACACCTCGTCCATATAGGTTTGTTCATAACCCTTAACAAATGCACCCTTATAGCGTACAATTCTGATGTTTGAATAAAAAGAAGAGAGCGAGCACTCACAACACCTGTGTCATATGGAAGTGATTTTTACTTGGACCTGATAGGTCAGAAAACGTTATAACACTATTACATTCACTACTAAAATACATCCACATTAAAATACAATAAACATAAAATGGTACTAATTTGATTACACGACTGTGGTCGGGGTAAAGAATCCGTGGCCGCACTCCGTGACACTTATGAAATAGTGTCAGTGTCTATAAATTGAATAGATGAAAGTGTCCTAAAAAATTCCTCATGTGGGGCACTTTTTACGGCTTGTTTCCAATGTAAGCGGACATCATGTATATCAAATCCTGCAGAAAGGTTCGCTCCTGCCAGAACAATAAAGGCAAAGTCCCAAACTTATGATTTTCAGTTCCTACCTGGTTCCTTAATTCTGTACCTCGCTATGTGGCGTCTCCTCGAGGCGAGCGGTGCTGGCCGTCCGAGCGTTCTCCGCCGCAAGTCTCAGGCGGGTGACGACACAGTATCGCGGGATCCAACAGGTAGGATTCCAGACAGCAATATGCGCTGAAGGCTATGTGCGTACTTGCTTTACTGGAGATTCATCCATGCATGGCCATGCAATCCATAAGGGGGTCCGGTATATTAGGTGGGCGCTTTTCCTTCTCTTTCACCAGACGCGTTTCGGGGCGTCTACACCCCTTCCTCAGTGGTCAAGGAAGGGGTGACCACTGAGGAAGGGGTGTAGACGCCCCGAAACGCGTCTGGTGAAAGAGAAGGAAAAGCGCCCACCTAATATACCGGACCCCCTTATGGATTGCATGGCCATGCATGGATGAATCTCCAGTAAAGCAAGTACGCACATAGCCTTCAGCGCATATTGCTGTCTGGAATCCTACCTGTTGGATCCCGCGATACTGTGTCGTCACCCGCCTGAGACTTGCGGCGGAGAACGCTCGGACGGCCAGCACCGCTCGCCTCGAGGAGACGCCACATAGCGAGGTACAGAATTAAGGAACCAGGTAGGAACTGAAAATCATAAGTTTGGGACTTTGCCTTTATTGTTCTGGCAGGAGCGAACCTTTCTGCAGGATTTGATATACATGATGTCCGCTTACATTGGAAACAAGCCGTAAAAAGTGCCCCACATGAGGAATTTTTTAGGACACTTTCATCTATTCAATTTATAGACACTGACACTATTTCATAAGTGTCACGGAGTGCGGCCACGGATTCTTTACCCCGACCACAGTCGTGTAATCAAATTAGTACCATTTTATGTTTATTGTATTTTAATGTGGATGTATTTTAGTAGTGAATGTAATAGTGTTATAACGTTTTCTGACCTATCAGGTCCAAGTAAAAATCACTTCCATATGACACAGGTGTTGTGAGTGCTCGCTCTCTTCTTTTTATTCAAGCTTTTATCATTCTTGGGATCGGGCACCCAATTTAGAGTTAGTAGCACCCATCATAGCTATTAGGTGAGAGCCACCCACCTACATATATACAATTCTGATGTTGTCTGATTATTTTTAATAACGGTTTAACTTTTTTAATAGCGGTGTAATCGCAGTAGATATTGTTCCAAACGGTTAAAGAGTTCTCTTTTGTTACATCAACAGGGTGACACCTTATGGTTCTGTGGTACGTGCGATTATAACTATACACCAGGTCTTGTATCTTGTCAATGTATCTGTATGTATTTTGTTCTCTAAGATAACACCACATTCTTGTTTTCAGTGTTCTATTAAAATGCACCACCAGAGATGCTTTGACCGTATTCAAAGTTAAAAATGATGTATTTTAAAGGCTTCACAAAGTTTTCTCATAGGTTTGTTGATAAACTCTCGACCCCGATCCATCTGAAGTTTCCTGGGTGACCGCCCGCTTAATGTAAATAGCTGTTCAAAAGCAGATGCCACCATCGCACCGGATTTATTGGAAAGTCCAGACACCCAAGCGTATTTTGAAAGAATATCAACCGTTAGCAAGTATTTTACACCATTATTTTCTTTAGAAAAATCTATCATCGACACAAGATCGGCTTGCCATTGGTCATCTATATCAGACACCACGACTTTGTTTCTTCCGGTTTGTGCAATGTGTAAGTATCCTCATTGTTCAACCAATTTTTTACAGCGTCTTTTCTTATTCCAAATTTTCGTACTTCTCTGAATAAGGCTTCAACGCCGCCCTAAGAACCGACAGCTTTTGGCTTGTAGTACTGTTTTCTCAATATTTCTGTGTTTGCGGTCATTTTAGCAAAGTTTTTAAGTACCTGCCATCAACGATGTACCATAACGGTTTATGCAATTTTAACTAATCAAGATAGTGTATTTATTGTAAAAAGAAAAACGGACTACCTTTTTATTTAAAAAGTCATTTTATGTAAAACATTGAGATATTACATACAAAGTAAAATTTACAACGTTAACCAAGACGTCTGTAACAAAGTTATGTAAAACAAATAAAAACATTATCAGACACTACGTACAAATACATTCAAAGTAAAAGTTACAATGTTAACCAAGGCATCTGTAACAAAGGCGACGGTCTCTTTTTAGGTAGTAAAGATCCTCGCGTTAACTCAGGTGCTGTTGTTACGAACGGCTGCTGACTAATAGGGGTACGAACCGCTTCAAAAGGTTCGTCGGGTGACCCTCTTTTTAAATTATCGTAAAGTTCTCTCGTTCTTGTATTACCGATCACGGTTGATGGTACGTTCAGTTCGGCGATGGTTTCCATAAAGAAGCTCCACCCGCGAGGGGTTTTAGTCTTAAGTAAACCATGACTCTGCGTTGCGACGCGAATCAGGTCGATGATGTTGGATCCTGGTATAACTTGATCTTTGTAAATGAATTCACCCCTAGCGTTCCAGTACGGCTTGTTACCCGATAGTCGCAGTTTGTTCAACAAAAGTTCTGCATTTTTCCTATACCTTATATTAACATTGTCAAGTATCTCTTTAACATCGTCACCGCTAGAAGAGTCATTTGTTAATTGTTGTTGATCGGATTGCGACTGCGTAATCAAAATTAAGGTTGACATTTCTTTACCAGCCTGTATGTTGAGCGTCAAGTATCTCTGTAACACATTAGTGTATCTCTTAATTTTTTCATCATCTGAAAGGTCATTTCTGTGTAGTATTTCGCTAATTTCAGCGTCTAAATGCCGCGTAACGGTTTGGCGTATGTCTGGTGTTTCTACGGATGTTTTTTTTTTAGGCGGTGTAACGGCATACAGGGAAATGCTCCAAACTCCGAACGGAACCTCATAAATAGCTGCTAGCAGACAAATAGGACACGCACCCAAGCGGCTTACACTCCTAGCAATCAGTCTCTAACAGCATACAGTGAATCCCCCCCAAGAACGAGACGAGGCTCCGTGTTGAGGGTAAAGCAGTGGACAGCCAGGGCTGTGTGTTTATTGTTCTTATATAACATTGTTACACATTAGTACCACCCACAGGGTTTTGTAAAAACAACCAATAAACACGTACGATACACTCAGACACTCCCACACAAAATCCTCCCCTCTGCCTGTGATGCAATTACCTTACACAATGGGTTAATGTAATCATCACAGGCAGGAGAATACACAGTGTTACACAATGTCTTCTGTCCTGGAGACAACCGAGGAGTAATTCAATTATCTCTCAGGACAAAGGGAAATCGCCAATACACACGTGGGGACAACAGGACAGACATCACTATTCAAATATACAATGTCACAACCATTACAGTAAACATACACATTTAACATATCCAAAAATGGCACGAATTAGACCAGGGGTTCAAAAGTTAGTAAAAGTCCTTTGTGAACAAAGGAAGCATGGCTTTTCTGCCCAAAGTCGTGGATACGTGTGTAGGGTAATATATCTACAGTGTTGAACAGAGTCAGTCACTTACAATATAGACCCCAGGAATGAAACAAGGGAGAAGGAAAAAGGGAAAAACGAGCGCCAATCCCCAAAGTGGTAGAGAAATGGAAAAACAGGAATGGGAAATAATGAGTAAGACTGGACGGCACTATAACATGATATACGGATAGTACGTGGTACTATAAATTGTGAATAAACACAGCTATAGAGGAAAAATATAAATAAAACCATATAAATGAATGGTATAATTAATGATAAAAATAAATTATAAAAATAATGGTGAAATGCCCCTCAGGACAACCTCACACAAATGGCATTTACTTACACTAATATAAATGGTATTAAAAATATAATATACTAAAGGAAATGCCCCTCGGACAATTTCACACAAGTCACACTCACTTCACTGGGGGGTAGTCATCAGGATAAGCAGATGACACCTGTGACTAAAACCCCCCAGATAGGATCGCATGTAGAGTAGTAGTGATGGAAGGCAGCAGTAATCCAGTGCTTCTGATCAATCACCTTTAATGCAAATATGTGGCTCAACGCGTTTCGGGGATAACAATTCCCCTTCTTCAGGAGCATTACATAACAGAATATCAGTAAAACACAAGAATTTATACCTTGATAGCCCTGAAAAAGGGCGCGTTTATATATATACAGTACAGACCAAAAGTTTGGACACACCTTCTCATTCAAAGAGTTTTCTTTATTTTCATGACTATGAAAATTGTAGATTCACACTGAAGGCATCAAAACTATGAATTAACACATGTGGAATTATATACATAACAAACAAGTGTGAAACAACTGAAAATATGTCATATTCTAGGTTCTTCAAAGTAGCCACCTTTTGCTTTGATTACTGCTTTGCACACTCTTGGCATTCTCTTGATGAGCTTCAAGAGGTAGTCCCCTGAAATGGTTTTCACTTCACAGGTGTGCCCTGTCAGGTTTAATAAGTGGGATTTCTTGCCTTATAAATGGGGTTGGGACCATCAGTTGCGTTGAGGAGAAGTCAGGTGGATACGCAGCTGATAGTCCTACTGAATAGACTGTTAGAATTTGTATTATGGCAAGAAAAAAGCAGCTAAGTAAAGAAAAACGAGTGGCCATCATTACTTTAGGAAATGAAAGTCAGTCAGTCAGCTGAAAAATTGGGAAAACTTTGAAAGTAAGGGCTATTTGACCATGAAGGAGAGTGATGGGGTGATGCGCCAGATGACCTGGCCTCCACAGTCACCGGACCTGAACCCAATCGAGATGGTTTGGGGTGAGCTGGACCGCAGAGTGAAGGCAAAAGGGCCAACAAGTGCTAAGCATCTCTGGGAACTCCTTCAAGACTGTTGGAAGACTATTTCAGGGGACTACCTCTTGAAGCTCATCAAGAGAATGCCAAGAGTGTGCAAAGCAGTAATCAAAGCAAAAGGTGGCTACTTTGAAGAACCTAGAATATGACATATTTTCAGTTGTTTCACACTTGTTTGTTATGTATATAATTCCACATGTGTTAATTCATAGTTTTGATGCCTTCATAGTCATGAAAATAAAGAAAACTCTTTGAATGAGAAGGTGTGTCCAAACTTTTG
This sequence comes from Bufo bufo, assembly GCF_905171765.1. Taxonomy (NCBI): domain Eukaryota; kingdom Metazoa; phylum Chordata; class Amphibia; order Anura; family Bufonidae; genus Bufo; species Bufo bufo. The sequence continues at coordinate 239,552,590 of NC_053389.1, read as the reverse complement.
GTCTGTACTGTATATATATATATATAACACAGAAAATCCGCAGCACTCCTTGAAGTAAAAAATGTGCAGTTTATTCACACATGTCAAAAAAAGACAACGTTTCAGTTCTCTCACAGAACCTTTCTCAAGTCAAGTGAACATAAAGTGCATACGTGCATATATAAATACATCTTCACATCGTGACCAATTAGTTCATCAACCAATGCAGTCATAGTGCACTCCCCTACCAGGGTAAGCTACAATTCATATAATTAACTCCACATGTTAACATACGCACCAGTTAATCTCAGTGCATATCAGTGATATTCTCAGTAGTGATTAATCATCATAAGTGTACAAAAGTGCATATAAAAGTAAACAGTGCAATTAAAAACCTAACTGTAATACCTTTCCGGGAATTTATGAGGAGAAGTACACGGAGAAGGCGTCATTTACTTGTGTGGAGCCGCGCCACTCATCCGCGTCTGCTGCTCCTTAGTGCGCATGTGTCAGTCCCTCTTCCCTTGTGACGCAGTACATAACCATTTTACGTCACCCCTGGGCAGAGACCCAACGTGATCACGCCCGATCGACCGTACCAGCGTCCATCGCGCACATCAAACATGATGTCTTTTTTTGACATGTGTGAATAAATTGCAAATTATTTACTTCAAGGAGTGCTGCGGATTTTCTGTGTTGTTTATCCTGTCCTGTATCGGGGGACCACCGCGGGCACCTGCACAGCTACAGCTGTTCATTAAGGAGTGCTGCCTGACCCTTTCTATGGATATATATATATATATATATATATATACAGTCATGTGAAAAAATTAGGACACCCTTTGAAAGCATGTGGTTTTTTGTAACATTTTTAATAAATGGTTATTTCATCTCCGTTTCAACAATACAGAGAGATTAAAGTAATCCGACTAAACAAAGAAAACTGAAGAAAAGTCTTTTCAAGATCTTCTGTAAATGTCATTCTACAAAAATGCCTATTCTAACTGAGGAAAAAGATAGGACACCCTTGCCCCTAATAGCGAGTGTTACCTCCTTTGGCTGAAATAACTGCAGTGAGACAGTTCTTGTAGCCATCTACCAGTCTTCGACATCGGTCTGAGGAAATTTTACCCCACTCCTCAATGCAGAACTTTTTCAGCTGTGAGATGTTTGAGGGGTTTCTTGCACGTACAGCCCTTTTCAAGTCACCCCACAGCATCTCAATGGGATTCAAATCTGGACTTTGACTTGGCCATTCCAGGACTCTCCATTTCTTCTTTTTCAGCCAATCTTTGGTTGATTTACTAGTATGTTTTGGGTCATTGTCATGTTGCATGGTCCAGTTCCGCTTCAGCTTTAATTTTCTAACTGATGGTCTCACATGTTCTTCAAGCACCTTCTGATACACAGTAGAATTCATCGTGGATTCTATGATGGTGAGCTGACCAGGTCCTGCTGCAGCAAAGCAGCCCCAAACCATGACACTTCCACCTCCATGCTTCACAGTTGGTATGAGGTTCTTTTCTTGGAATGCTGTGTTTGGTTTACGCCAAACATGTCCTCTGCTGTTGTGTCCAAATAATTCAATTTTGGACTCATCTGTCCAAAGAACATTATTCCAGAAGTCCTGGTCTTTGTCAACTTTATCGCTGGCAAATGTCAGTCTGGCCTCGATGTTTCTCTTGGAAAGCAAAGGTTTCCTCCTTGCACACCTCCCATGCAAGTTAAACTTGTACAGTCTCTTTCTGATTGTAGAGGCATGTACTTCTACATCAACAGTAGCCAGAGCCTGCTGTAGTTCTCGAGATGACACTTTAGGGTTTTTGGATACCTCTTTTAGCATCTTGCGGTCTGCTCTTGGGGTGAACTTGCTGGTGCGACCAGTCCTGGGCATGTTGGCAGTTGTTTTGAAAGCCCTCCACTTGTAGACTATCTTCCGGACAGTGGAATGGCTGATTTCAAAATCTTTTGAGATCTTTTTAAATCCCTTCCCAGACTCATAGGCTGCTACAATCTTTTTTCTGAAGTCCTCTGACAGCTCTTTTGCTCTCACCATGGTGCTCACTCTCACTTCAACAGTCAGGAGCACACCAAACTAAATGTCTGAGGTTTAAATAGGGCAAGCCTCATTCAACATGCAGAGTAACGATCTACTAATTATGTGCACCTGGTGTGATATACCTGTGTGAGATCTGAGCCAATTTAAGAGGGAATACATGTGAGGGTGTCCTATCTTTTTCCTCAGTTAGAATAGGCATTTTTGTAGAATGACATTTACAGAAGATCTTGAAAAGACTTTTCTTCAGTTTTCTTTGTTTAGTTGGATTACTTTAATCTCTCTGTATTGTTGAAACGGAGATGAAATAACCATTTATTAAAAATGCTACAAAAAACCACATGCTTTCAAAGGGTGTCCTAATTTTTTCACATGACTGTATATGTAAAAAAAAAATCCTATGGAGTGTGAGATAATTGGCTTAACTGGGTGTGGTAAGCCAACTAGGTACAGAAAACACCTCTATTCACAACAGCAAAACTACACAAAAATGCATAACTCCTATCAAACTGAACAGAACCCCCACATTCAACTTATCCCCAGATGGCTTGGATCTGAGCGCTCAATATATCCGAACAGCGCTCAGATGCCACAAACACAGTCAAATCGCCATGGGGTTTAAGTTTAGCATGGGCTGATGAGAGGGCACATAATCCTGGGGCAAGAGGCTGGCAACCAGGCTTCTCCAGCACGCAGTGGCGAGGTTGGTTTCGCCACATTTCTCCCCTTTTCCAAACAGACTAACAGGGTATCTGACCTTCTGCCGGTCAGTGCCCTTGTTAGTCCAGCAGCCCACCCACAAAATAGAAACAGCAGTACAGCCCACCCACAATAAATGGTTACTACATCTGAGCAAGGGATAAACTTGTCCATGTCCATGTGCCTCACTACGGCTGTGGGGGACTGGTAGACTGCCTTGGTTGGTTGCTCAGTGGGCAGAGACCAGCGGTACTTTACCCTGGTGCCAGCGCTACCACGGAAGAAGCCTGGTTGTAGCCTGGTTGTTGGAGGGGGAGACCGACTGTCTCCCCTTTAGATAAACCACCATGCTGCTGTGGGGGGAGACCGACTGTCTCCCCTTTGGCTAAACAGCCCTGTTGCTGGGGGACAGAACCGACTGTCCCTACCCCCTGTGCTGTGAGTGCAGAGACCACGGTCCCATGTGCACGGTTGTGGGGTTTACTGTCTGTTGAAAACTCGGAAAATGCACCATTGTTTATCCGCAGCCGTGATCCGTGTTTCCTGTCAGTCAAAAAAATATGACCTGTCCTATTTTTTGGACGGACAACGGTTCACGGACCCATTCAAGTCAATGGGTTCTTGAAAAAACACGGATGCACACAAGATTGGCATCCGCAAGATTGGCATCCACAGATCCGTCTGCATAAAAGCTTTTTCAGATATGAGTTTTCACTTCGTGAAAACTCATATCCGACAGTATATTCTAACACAGAGGCGTTCCCATAGTGATGGGGACGCTTCAAGTTAGAATATCCTACGAACTGTGTACATGACTGCCCCCTGCTGCCTGGCAGCACCCGATCTTTTACAGGGGGCTGTGATCCGCACAATTAACCCCTCAGGTGCCGCACCTAAAGGGTTAATTGTGCGTATCATAGCCCCCTGTAAGAGATCAGGTGCTGCCAGGCAGGAGGGGGCAGACCCCCTCCCTCCCCAATATTATATTTATTGGTGGCCAGTGCGGCCTCCCCTCTCCCCCCCCAGTTAAAATCACGTTCCGAATCCCCCATCATTGGTGGCCAGTGCGGCCTCACATCTCTCCCCCCCTAATTAAAATCACGTTCCGAATCCCCCATCATTGGTGGCCAGTGCGGCCTCACATCTCTCCCCCCCTAATTAAAATCACGTTCCGAATCCACCATCATTGGTGGCCAGTGCGGCCTCACCTCTCCCTCCCCCCCTAGTTAAAATCACGTTCCGAATCCCCCATCATTGGTGGCCAGTGCGGCCTCACATCTCCCCCCCCCTAATTAAAATCACGTTCCGAATCCCCCATCATTGGTGGCCAGTGCGGCCTCACCTCTACCCCCCCTTGTTAAAATCACTTCTGGGAGTGAAAATAATAAAAGTAAAAATAAATAAATAAATAAAAATGTAAAATTAAAAAAATAAATTGCCTTTTCCTATAAAAAATGAAAGAAAAAAAACTACACATATTAGGTATCACCGCGTCCGTAACGACCGTCTTTATAAATATATCACATGATAGACCCCGTCCGATAAACACCATAAAAAAAACTCACAAAAAGTGCAACAGCAAGCGATCAAAAAGGCTTATGACCCCCAAAATAGTACTAATCAAACCGTCACCTCATCCTGCAAAAAATGATACCCTATTTAAGACAATCGCCCAAAAAATAAAAAAGCTATGGCTCTCAGACTATGGAGACACTAAAACATCATTTTTTTGGTTTCAGAAATGCTATTATTGTGTAAAATTTAAATAAATAAGAAAAAGTATACATATTAGGTATTGCCACGTCCGTAACGATCTGCTCTATAAAACTGTCACACGACCTAACCCCTCAGATAAACGCTGTAAAAATAAATAAATAAAAACTGTTCCAAAACAGCAAATTTTTTGGTCACCTTGCCCCATAAAGTGTAATAATGAATGATCAAAAAATCCTATGTACCCAAAAATGGTACCAATAAAAAACTCTTTCTGCAAAAAACGAGCCCCTGCACAAGACGATCGGCAGAAAAATAAAAAACATATGGCGTTCAGAAAATGGACACACAAAAACATAATTTCTTTTTCAAAATTGCTTTATTATGTAAAACTGAAACAAACAAACAGACAGAGAAAACAAACAAACAGAGAAAGTAGACATATTTGATATCATTGCATCCGTAACAACCTGCTCTATAAAAATAACACATGATCTACCCTGTCAGATGAATCTTGTAAAAAAAAAACACTGTCCAAAAACAGCCATTTTTCAGTTACCTTGCCTCACAAAAAACTTAATATAGAGCAATTAAAAATCATATGTACCCCAAAATAGTACCAATAAAACTGGCACCTTATCCCCTAGTTTCCAAAATAGGGTCACTTTTTGGGAGTTTCTACTGTAAGGGTGCATCAGGGGGGCTTTAAATGGGACATGGCATCTAAAACAAGTTTAGCAAAATCTGCCTTCCAAAAACCATACGGCGTTCCTTTCCTTCTGCGCCCTTCCGTGCGCCCTTACATCAGTTTACTACCACATGTGGGGTGTTTCTGTAAACCGCAGAATCAGGGTAATAAATGTTGAGTTTTGTTTGGCTGTTAACCCTCAATGTGTTAAAGGAAAAAATTTAATAAAATGGAAAATCTGCCAAAAAAGTGAAATTTAGAAATTTCATCTCCATTTTCCTTTAATTCTTGTGGAACACCTAAAGGGTTAACAAAGTTTGCAAAATCAGTTTTGAGTAACTTGAGGGGTGTAGTTTCTACAATGGGGTCATTTATGGGGGGTTTCCACTATGTAAGCCCCACAAAGTGACTTCAAACCTGAACTGGTCCTTAAAAAGTGGGTTTTGGAAATTTTCTTAAAATTTTTTAAAATTGCTTCTAAACTTCTAAGCCTTCTAACGTCCTAAAAAAATAAAATGACATTTCGAAAATGATGCCAACATAAAGTAGACATATGGGAAATGTTAAGTAATGAATATTTTATTAGGTATAATTTTCTGTTTTAGAAGCAGAGAAATCGAAATTTTGAAAATTCACGATTTTTTCATAAATAAAGGTGAAATATATTGACTCAAATTTATGACTATCATGAAGTACAATATGTCACGAAAAAACAATCTCAGAATGGCTTGGATAAATAAAAGTGTTCCAAAGCAATTACCACATAAAGTGACGCATGTCAGATTTGTAAATTTTGACCTGGACACTGGGGCATCAATGACCCTTGGTCATGAAAGGGTTAATATCCAAGTCATGTCTCAAGGTTTAGCTAAAGAGCTGAACATTGACTTGCAGGATAGCTGCCTTACATATGGTTGCATTAGGCTTCATTCACACGTCCGCAATGTGTTTTGCGGATACACGGAGACACGGATCCGCAAAACACGGAAAGCGGCAATGTGTGTTCCGCATTTTGCGGACCGCACATTGCCAACATAATAGAATATGCCTGTTCTTGTCCGCAATTGCGGACAAGAATAGGACATGTTCTATTTTTTTGCGGAAACGGAAACACGGATGCGGAAGTGCGGATCCGCAAATGTGGATGCGGACAGCACATTCCGTCCCCATAGAGAATGAATGGGTCCGCACCCTTTCAGCAAAATTGCGGAAAGGATGCGGATCCATTTTGCGGACGTGTGAATGGAGCCTTAGAGGCAGAGCTTGTTAAGAGCTCATTTGCATCCCTTTCCTCCCAGAGCTTCTTTTTGCACACATAAGCTGCTGGAAGATCTGATGGGAACAAACCGGTTCTTAGTCGTAGTTCCTCGTGCATGTCAGATCTTAACGAGTAAATAGCCGTAAGGTGTGTGTGTAGCTTCTTCAAAAGCTTCTAAAAAGAAACGTGTTTTGCCGGGGTACATTTGCCGAGCCAACATAATAACTTGTAATTTATCACGGGGGTTCTTAAAAAGGACCATGTATTTAGTGTTTAAATTTATGGCCCGGCTTTTCTTACCCTGACAAAAAACGTTTTGAACGAGATACACGATGCTCAAATTTCTGTGGTGCACGTATTTGGTGAAAGCGTTTTGTATTCCAAGATTTTCGCAAGCCGCCTCCATAAGATCATCAACAACCGCCAAATTTACCTTGTCCTGCGGGAATAGGTCATTGTAAAATTTTGCGGTATTCCCTCGATAAACCTAATATTTGTAAAAAGGGTTAGCTCATCGTACAATTTCTGCCAACATGTGGAAAACCAAATGACATTGTCGGGTTTGTGTGACATTAGCGTATCCACTTGTATTAACAAACGTTTTACAAAAAAAACCTTTCCAGAATTTGAGGGTCGGGCTAAAATACAAGAAAACGGGTGTTAAAACTGCGTAGCGTTTAATAACCGAAAGGTAACGTTGTAAAGTCAGTCGTCAGGCGCCTCTTTGTGTAGAGGGACTTTTGCGTTTTACGTAGCGGTCTCGTCTCTATGTCCCAACGCTTCCTATTTCTAAAAATGCTCTACACCTATTGTTTTCTGTGTCTTGGGATCGTGATTGCGTGAGTAATCCAACACAAGATCTTTTAAACTGTCAAAATTAACAAGCCGAGAGTTTGCAACATTTAGAGTTATACCCTTAACCTTTAATACGGTTTTCCCGTTATTGAGTTTGTAGCCATACGTTTTTCGACCCGCAGATACAAACTCGGTAATGTACGTGTCATCGGGTATTTCACTAGTTAGTTCACCGAGAAAATCGCCCAATGGAGGATTTCAGTCACCGTCTCTACTCACAAATATAACTGTGAGTAGTCGTGATAAAGACAACGTTCTTGCAGTCTGTCTAGGAGTGTGTATAATTCGAGTCTGGCATAGGCGGTTGTAAAACAGGCTATAAAAATGTTTGTGTTTTTGTTGACCGTGTAGTGCTCTTTTACATACCGCCAATTGGCGGTATGTCTCGTCATGGCCGTCTCGTCATGAATGAAATTAACCTCTGAGAGGTCATAGTATGGTACAAATGCTAATTTGAAAAGCTCGTCAGGGTCCGTGACTATTATGGTACGCGGCAAGTTAGAACGCTGCCCAAACTTCCCCCACAAAGAGTTTAGGAAAAGTTTTGAAATTTGTCTTTTTGCAGGGTTTACAGCTATTTTGTAGGTCGCAAGCAAACACCTTCTTTTTTTTTTTAAAAGCGTCTATGTACGACATTTTTTCAGAGTCGGTTTTACACCAGCTGGGGTAGCCGTAAGCTTCCTGTTTATCCCTGAGGTGTAACTTGATGTACGGTGCAAACAGCTCGTCGGTTGTATTCGGGAAATGCCAGATCTCGTAGATCTCAGCGATCCTGTAACCTTTTTCAACCACTAAAAATTAGTTCTATGATGCACCATGTACCTGTCAGGGAACGTTTGTCGCCGGTGTGGTGGCAAATCTCTTTCTGGGAATTCAAAGCGCATGTATAGCAAAGCGGGAACATTAGTTTTTTATTTAGTTTTACAGGCAGGACAGGAAAAAATAAATCCCTGGGCGGGTACACTTTAACTTTGACAATGTCAAAGTATTTTTTGATGTGTCCAAAATGATCATAAATGATTTCTGGGTGGCCTACGAGGTACGTCTTAGTTTTATTAACAAAAGGGTACAGAATTGTGAAATCGTAATAATGGCACTGTTTCACCGGGTTGAACCTTGTGATAAAGTTTAATGGCGATAGTTCAGCCGCCTTTCCCTCTATGCCCTACTGTGTGCTCGTACAGTAGTTTACGACCACATATAGGGTGTTTCTGCAAACTACAGAATCGGGGCAATAAAGATTGAGTTTTGTTTGACTGTTAACCCTTGCTTTGTTACTAGAAAAAAATTATTAAAATGGAAAATTTGCCCAAAAATCTAGATTCTGAAATTTTATCTCCATTTGCCACTAACTCTTGTGGAACACCTAAAGGGTTAACGACGTTTGTAAAATCTGTTTTGAATACCTTGAGGGGTGTAGTTTCTAGAATGGGGTCATTTTGGGTGGTTTCTATTATGTAAGCCTCACAAAATGACTTCAGACCTGAACTGGTCCTTAAAAAGTGGGTTTTTGAAAATTTCAGAAAAAATTCAAGATTTGCTTCTAAATTTCTAAGCCTTGTAACTAGAGTTGAGCGAACACCTGGATGTTCGGGTTCGAGAAGTTCGGCCGAACTTCCCGGAAATGTTCGGGTTCGGGATCCGAACCCGAACCGAACCTCGTCCCGAACCCGAACCCCATTGAAGTCAATGGGGACCCGAACTTTTGGGCACTAAAAAGGCTGTAAAACAGCCCAGGAAAGAGCTAGAGGGCTGCAAAAGGCAGCAACATGTAGGTAAATCCCCTGCAAACAAATGTGGATAGGGAAATGAATTAAAATTAAAATAAAAAAAATAAAAATGACCCAATATTAATTGGACAGAGGTCCCATAGCAGAGAATCAGGCTTCACGTCAGCAGAGAATCAGTCTCTTCATGCCATAGCAAAGAATCTGGCTTTATGTCAGCACAGAATCAGTCTCTTCATGCCATAGCAGAGAATCTGGCTTCATGTCAGCACAGAATCTGTCTTCATGTCATAGCAGAGAATCAGGCTTCACGTCACCCACCACTGGAACAGGCCACTGTCACACATTTAGGCCCCGGCACCCAGACAGAGGAGAGTGGTCCCGTAACAGAGAATCTGGCCTTATGTCAGCGCAGAATCTGTCTTCATGTCATAGCAGAGAATCAAGCTTCACATCACCCACCACTGGAACAGGCCACTGTCACACATTTAGGCCCAGGCACCCAGGCAGAGGAGAGAGGTCGCGTAATAGAGAATCTGGCCTTATGTCAGCGCAGAATCTGTCTTCATGTCATAGCAGAGAATCAGGCTTCACGTCACCCACCACTGGAACAGGCCACTGTCACACATTTAGGCCCAGGCACCCAGGCAGAGGAGAGAGGTCCCGTAACAGAGAATCTGGCCTGATGTCAGCACAGAATCTGTCTTCATGTCATAGCAGAGAATCAGGCTTCACGTCACCCACCACTGGAACAGGCCACTGTCACACATTTAGGCCCAGGCACCCAGGCAGAGGAGAGAGGTCCCGTAACAGAGAATCTGGCCTTATGTCAACGCAGAATCAGTCTTCATGTCATAGCAGAGAATCAGGCTTCACGTCACCCACCACTGGAACAGGCCACTGTCACACATTTAGGCCCAGGCACCCAGGCAGAGAAGAGAGGTCGCGTAACAGAGAATCTTGCCTTATGTCAGCACAGAATCTGTCTTCATGTCATAGCAGAGAATCAGGCTTCACGTCACCCACCACTGGAACAGGCCACTGTCACACATTTAGGCCCAGGCACCCAGGCAGAGGAGAGAGGTCGCGTAACAGAGAATCTTGCCTTATGTCAGCACAGAATCTGTCTTCATGTCATAGCAGAGAATCAGGCTTCACGTCACCCACCACTGGAACAGGCCACTGTCACACATTTAGGCCCAGGCACCCAGGCAGAGGAGAGAGGTCGCGTAACAGAGAATCTGGCCTTATGTCAGCACAGAATCTGTCTTCATGTCATAGCAGAGAATCAGGCTTCACGTCACCCACCACTGGAACAGGCCACTGTCACACATTTAGGCCCCGGCACCCAGACAGAGGACAGCGGTCCCGTAACAGAGAATCTGGCCTTATGTCAGCGCAGAATCTGTCTTCATGTCATAGCAGAGAATCAGGCTTCACGTCACCCACCACTGGAACAGGCCACTGTCACACATTTAGGCCCAGGCACCCAGGCAGAGGAGAGAGGTCCCGTAACAGAGAATTTGGCCTTATGTCAGCACAGAATCAGTCTTCATGTCATAGCAGAGAATCAGGCTTCACGTCACCCACCACTTTAACAGGCCACTGTCACATATTTAGGCCCAGGCACCCAGGCAGAGGAGAGAGGTCGCGTAACAGAGAATCTTGCCTTATGTCAGCACAGAATCTGTCTTCATGTCATAGCAGAGAATCAGGCTTCACGTCACCCACCACTGGAACAGGCCACTGTCACACATTTAGGCCCAGGCACCCAGGCAGAGGAGAGAGGTCGCGTAACAGAGAATCTGGCCTTATGTCAGCACAGAATCTGTCTTCATGTCATAGCAGAGAATCAGGCTTCACGTCACCCACCACTGGAACAGGCCACTGTCACACATTTAGGCCCCGACACCCAGACAGAGGAGAGCGGTCCCGTAACAGAGAATCTGGCCTTATGTCGGCGCAGAATCAGTCTTCATGTCATAGCAGAGAATCAGGCTTCACGTCACCCACCACTGGAACAGGCCAATGTCACACATTTAGGCCCAGGCACCCAGGCAGAGGAGAGAGGTCGCGTAACAGAGAATCTTGCCTTATGTCAGCACAGAATCTGTCTTCATGTCATAGCAGAGAATCAGGCTTCACGTCACCCACCACTGGAACAGGCCACTGTCACACATTTAGGCCCAGGCACCCAGGCAGAGGAGAGAGGTCGCGTAACAGAGAATCTGGCCTTATGTCAGCACAGAATCTGTCTTCATGTCATAGCAGAGAATCAGGCTTCACGTCACCCACCACTGGAACAGGCCACTGTCACACATTTAGGCCCCGGCACCCAGACAGAGGAGAGCGGTCCCGTAACAGAGAATCTGGCCTTATGTCAGCGCAGAATCTGTCTTCATGTCATAGCAGAGAATCAGGCTTCACGTCACCCACCACTGGAACAGGCCACTGTCACACATTTAGGCCCCGGCACACAGACAGAGGAGAGCGGTCCCGTAACAGAGAATCTGGCCTTATGTCAGCGCAGAATCTGTCTTCATGTCATAGCAGAGAATCAGGCTTCACGTCACCCACCACTTGAACAGGCCACAGTCACATATTTAGGCCTAGGCACCCAGGCAGAGGAGAGAGGTCGCGTAACAGAGAATCTGGCTTCATGTCAGCACAGAATAAGTCTTCATGTCATAGCAGAGAATCAGGCTTCACGTCACCCACCACTGGAACAGGCCACTGTCACATATTTAGGCCCAGGCACCCAGGCAGAGGAGAGAGGTCGCGTAACAGAGAATCTGGCTTCATGTCAGCACAGAATAAGTCTTCATGTCATAGCAGAGAATCAGGCTTCACGTCACCCACCACTGGAACAGGCCACTGTCACACATTTAGGCCCCGGCACCCAGACAGAGGAGAGGTTCATTCAACTTTGGGTTGCCCCGCAATATAATGGTAAAATGAAATTAAAAATAGTATTGAATGAGGAAGTGCCCTGGAGTAGAATAATATATTGTTAAGGGGAGGTAGTTAATATCTAATCTGCACAAGGGATGGACAGGTCCTGTGGGATCCATGCCTGGTTCATTTTTATGAACGTCAGCTTGTCCACATTGGCTGTAGACAGGCGGCTGCGTTTGTCTGTAATGATGCCCCCTGCCGTGCTGAATACACGTTCAGACAAAACGCTGGCCGCCGGGCAGGCCAGCACCTCCAAGGCATAAAAGGCTAGCTCTGGCCACGTGGACAATTTGGAGACCCAGAAGTTGAATGGGGCCGAACCATCAGTCAGTACGTGGAGGGGTGTGCACAGGTACTGTTCCACCATGTTAGTGAAATGTTGCCTCCTGCTAACACGTTCCGTATCAGGTGGTGGTGCAGTTAGCTGTGGCGTGGTGACAAAACTTTTCCACATCTCTGCCATGCTAACCCTGCCCTCAGAGGAGCTGGCCGTGACACAGCTGCGTTGGCGACCTCTTGCTCCTCCTCTGCCTTCGCCTTGGGCTTCCACTGGTTCCCCTGTGACATTTGGGATTGCTCTCAGTAGCGCGTCTACCAACGTGCGCTTGTACTCGCGCATCTTCCTATCACGCTCCAGTGTAGGAAGTAAGGTGGGCACATTGTCTTTGTACCGGGGATCCAGCAGGGTGGCAACCCAGTAGTCCGCACACGTTAAAATGTGGGCAACTCTGCTGTCGTTGCGCAGGCACTGCAGCATGTAGTCGCTCATGTGTGCCAGGCTGCCCAGAGGTAAGGACAAGCTGTCCTCTGTGGGAGGCGTATCGTCATCGTCCTGTGTTTCCCCCCAGCCATGCACCAGTGATGGGCCCGAGCTGCTTTGGGTGCCACCCCGCTGTGAACATGCTTCATCCTCATCCTCCTCCACCTCCTCCTCATCCTCGTCCTCCTCATCCTCCATTAGTGGGCCCTGTCTGGCCACATTTGTACCTGACCTCTGGTGTTGCAAAAAACCTCCCTCTGAGTCACTTCGAAGAGACTGGCCTGAAAGTGCTAAAAATGAACCCTCTTCCTCCTCTTCCTCCTGGGCCACCTCCTCTTCCATCATCGCCCTAAGTGTTTTCTCAAGGAGACATAGAAGTGGTATTGTAACGCTGATAACGGCGTCATCACCACTGGCCATGTTGGTGGAGTACTCGAAACAGCGCAACAGGCCACACAGGTCTCGCATGGAGGCCCAGTCATTGGTGGTGAAGTGTGTCTGATCCACAGTGCGACTGACCCGTGCGTGCTGCAGCTGAAACTCCACTATGGCCTGCTGCTGCTCGCACAGTCTGTCCAGCATATGCAAGGTGGAGTTCCACCTGGTGGGTACGTCGCATATGAGGCGGTGAGCGGGAAGGCCGAAGTTACGCTGTAGCGCAGACAGGCGAGCAGCGGCAGGGTGTGAACGCCGAAAGCGCGAAGAGACGGCCCGCACTTTATGCAGCAGCTCTGACATGTCGGGGTAGTTGCGAATGAACTTCTGTACCACCAAATTCAGCACATGCGCCAGGCAAGGGATGTGCGTCAAACCGGCTAGTCCCAGAGCTGCAACGAGATTTCGCCCATTATCGCACACCACCAGGCCGGGCTTGAGGCTCACCGGCAGCAACCACTCGTCGGTCTGTTGTTCTATACCCCGCCACAACTCCTGTGCGGTGTGGGGCCTGTCCCCCAAACATATGAGTTTCAGAATGGCCTGCTGACGTTTACCCCGGGCTGTGCTGAAGTTGGTGGTGAAGGTGTGTGGCTGACTGGATGAGCAGGTGGAAGAAGAGGAGGAGGAAGCTGAGTAGGAGGAGGAGGAGACAGGAGGCAAAGAATGTTGCCCTGCGATCCTTGGCGGCGGAAGGACGTGCGCCAAACAGCTCTCCGCCTGGGGCCCAGCCGCCACTACATTTACCCAGTGTGCAGTTAGGGAGATATAGCGTCCCTGGTCGTGCTTACTGGTCCACGTATCTGTGGTTAGGTGGACCCTGCCACAGATGGCGTTGCGCAGTGCACACTTGATTTTATCGGACACTTGTTTGTGCAGGGAAGGCACGGCTCTCTTGGAGAAGTAGTGGCGGCTGGGAACAACATACTGTGGGACAGCAAGCGACATGAGCTGTTTGAAGCTGTGTGTGTCCACCAGCCTAAATGACAGCATTTCATAGGCCAGTAGTTTAGAAATGCTGGCATTCAGGGCCAGGGATCGAGGGTGGCTAGGTGGGAATTTACGCTTTCTCTCAAATGTTTGTGAGATGGAGAGCTGAACGCTGCCGTGTGACATGGTTGAGATGCTTGGTGACGCAGGTGGTGGTGTTGGTGGTACATCCCATGTTTGCTGGGCGGCAGGTGCCAACGTTCCTCCAGAGGCAGAGGAAGAGGCCGAGGTGGCGGCAGCAGCAGCAGAAGAGGCCGAGGCGGCGGCAGCAGCAGAAGAGGCCGAGGCGGCAGCAGCAGAAGAGGCAGCAGGGGGAGCCTGAGTGACTTCCTTGTTTTTAAGGTGTTTACTCCACTGCAGTTCATGCTTTGCATGCAGGTGCCTGGTCATGCAGGTTGTGCTAAAGTTCAGAACGTTAATGCCTCGCTTCAGGCTCTGATGGCACAGCGTGCAAACCACTCGGGTCTTGTCGTCAGCACATTGTTTGAAGAAGTGCCATGCCAGGGAACTCCTTGAAGCTTCCTTTGGGGTGCTCGGTCCCAGATGGCGGCGGTCAGTAGCAGGCGGAGTCTCTTGGCGGCTGGTGTTCTGATTTTGCCCACTGCTCCCTCTTTTGCAACGCTGTTGGCTTGGTCTCACCACTGCCTCTTCCTCCGAACTGTGAAAGTCAGTGGCACGACCTTCATTCCATGTGGGGTCTAGGACCTCATCGTCCCCTGCATCGTCTTCCACCCAGTCTTGATCCCTGACCTCCTGTTCAGTCTGCACACTGCAGAAAGACGCAGCAGTTGGCACCTGTGTTTCGTCATCATCAGAGACGTGCTGAGGTGGTATTCCCATGTCCTCATCATCAGGAAACATAAGTGGTTGTGCGTTAGTGCATTCTATCTCTTCCACCCCTGGTGAAGAGCTAGGTGGATGCCCTTGGGAAACCCTGGCAGCAGAGTCTTCAAACAGCATAAGAGACTGCTGCATAACTTGAGGCTCAGACAGTTTCCCTGATATGCATGGGGGTGATGTGACAGACTGATGGGCTTGGTTTTCATGCGCCATCTGTGCGCTTTCTGCAGAAGACTGGGTGGGAGATAATGTGAACGTGCTGGATGCACTGTCGGCCACCCAATTGACTAATGCCTGTACCTGCTCAGGCCTTACCATCCTTAGAACGGCATTGGGCCCCACCAAATATCCCTGTAAATTCTGGCGGCTACTGGGACCTGAGGTAGTTGGTACACTAGGACGTGTGGCTGTGGCAGAACGGCCACGTCCTCTCCCAGCACCAGAGGGTCCACTAACACCACCACGACCATGTCCACGTCCGCGTCCCTTATTAGATGTTTTCCTCATTGTTCCCGTTCACCACGATTTTGAGAATGGCAAATTTGGGAATAGTTTATCAACCCAGAAAAAAAAATGTGCTTTTACGGTCACTACAAATAACTTGACCAGCTAAAACAGTACAGATTTGCTTGAATAGAAATGTGAGACCTGTTTTTTTTTTGCACTGTGTGACAGGTTAAGGTTTAATCTCAGAATCAGACTTCTATCTGCACGGTAGCGTGTGTCTTAGGTTTTTCTGAATGACACTATCAGTACCTTCAATGTAAGATATCCTTTTTGGGATAGATTTCAAGTAGGCCTCAAATACCAGAAACTAGTTATTTTGAGAATGGCAAATTTGGGAATAGTTTTTCAACCCAGAAAAAAAAATGTGCTTTTACGGTCACTACAAATAACTTGACCAGCTAAAACAGTACAGATTTGCTTGAATAGAAATGTGAGACCTGTTTTTTTTTTGCACTGTGTGACAGGTTAAGGTTTAATCTCAGAATCAGACTTCTATCTGCACGGTAGCGTGTGTCTTAGGTTTTTCTGAATGACACTATCAGTACCTTCAATGTAAGATATCCTTTTTGGGATAGATTTCAAGTAGGCCTCAAATACCAGAAACTAGTTATTTTGAGAATGGCAAATTTGGGAATAGTTTTTCAACCCAGAAAAAAAAATGTGCTTTTACGGTCACTACAAATAACTTGACCAGCTAAAACAGTAAAGATTTGCTTGAATAGAAATGTGAGACCTGTTTTTTTTTGCACTGTGTGACAGGTTAAGGTTTAATCTCAGAATCAGACTTCTATCTGCACGGTAGCGTGTGTCTTAGGTTTTTCTGAATGACACTATCAGTACCTTCAATGTAAGATATCCTTTTTGGGATAGATTTCAAGTAGGCCTCAAATACCAGAAACTAGTTATTTTGGGAATGGCAAATTTGGGAATAGTTTTTCAACCCAGAAAACAAAATGTGCTTTTACGGTCACTACAAATAACTTGACCAGCTAAAACAGTACAGATTTGCTTGAATAGAAATGTGAGACCTGTTTTTTTTTGCACTGTGTGACAGGTTAAGGTTTAATCTCAGAATCAGACTTCTATCTGCACGGTAGCGTGTGTCTTAGGTTTTTCTGAATGACACTATCAGTACCTTCAATGTAAGATATCCTTTTTGGGATAGATTTCAAGTAGGCCTCAAATACCAGAAACTAGTTATTTTGAGAATGGCAAATTTGGGAATAGTTTTTCAACCCAGAAAAAAAAATGTGCTTTTACGGTCACTACAAATAACTTGACCAGCTAAAACAGTACAGATTTGCTTGAATAGAAATGTGAGACCTGTTTTTTTTTTTGCACTGTGTGACAGGTTAAGGTTTAATCACAGAATCAGACTTCTATCTGCACGGTAGCGTGTGTCTTAGGTTTTTCTGAATGACACTATCAGTACCTTCAATGTAAGATATCCTTTTTGGGATAGATTTCAAGTAGGCCTCAAATACCAGAAACTAGTTATTTTGAGAATGGCAAATTTGGGAATAGTTTTTCAAGCCAGAAAAAAAAAAGTGCTTTTACGGTCACTACAAATAACTTGACCAGCTAAAACAGTACAGATTTGCTTGAATAGAAATGTGAGACCTGTTTTTTTTTGCACTGTGTGACAGGTTAAGGTTTAATCTCAGAATCAGACTTCTATCTGCACGGTAGCGTGTGTCTTAGGTTTTTCTGAATGACACTATCAGTACCTTCAATGTAAGATATCCTTTTTGGGATAGATTTCAAGTAGGCCTCAAATACCAGAAACTAGTTATTTTGAGAATGGCAAATTTGGGAATAGTTTTTCAACCCAGAAAAAAAAATGTGCTTTTACGGTCACTACAAATAACTTGACCAGCTAAAACAGTACAGATTTGCTTGAATAGAAATGTGAGACCTGTTTTTTTTTGCACTGTGTGACAGGTTAAGGTTTAATCTCAGAATCAGACTTCTATCTGCACGGTAGCGTGTGTCTTAGGTTTTTCTGAATGACACTATCAGTACCTTCAATGTAAGATATCCTTTTTGGGATAGATTTCAAGTAGGCCTCAAATACCAGAAACTAGTTATTTTGAGAATGGCAAATTTGGGAATAGTTTTTCAACCCAGAAAAAAAAAGGGCTTTTACGGTCGCTACAAATAACTTGACCAGCTAAAACAGTACAGATTTGCTTGAATAGAAATGTGAGACCTGTTTTTTTTTGCACTGTGTGACAGGTTAAGGTTTAATCTCAGAATCAGACTTCTATCTGCACGGTAGCGTGTGTCTTAGGTTTTTCTGAATGACACTATCAGTACCTTCAATGTAAGATATCCTTTTTGGGATAGATTTCAAGTAGGCCTCAAATACCAGAAACTAGTTATTTTGAGAATGGCAAATTTGGGAATAGTTTTTCAACCCAGAAAAAAAAAAGTGCTTTTACGGTCGCTACAAATAACTTGACCAGCTAAAACAGTACAGATTTGCTTGAATAGAAATGTGAGACCTGTTTTTTTTTGCACTGTGTGACAGGTTAAGGTTTAATCACAGAATCAGACTTCTATCTGCACGGTAGCGTGTGTCTTAGGTTTTTCTGAATGACACTATCAGTACCTTCAATGTAAGATATCCCTTTTGGGATAGATTTCAAGTAGGCCTCAATTACCAGAAACTAGTTATTTTGAGAATGGCAAATTTGGGAATAGTTTTTCAACCCAGAAAAAGAAATGTGCTTTTACGGTCACTACAAATAACTTGACCAGCTAAAACAGTACAGATTTGCTTGAATAGAAATGTGAGACCTGTTTTTTTTTTTAACTATGTGACAGGTTAAAGTTTAATCTCAGAATCAGACTTCTATCTGCACGGTAGCGTGTGTCTTAGGTTTTTCTGAATGACACTATCATTACCTTCAATGTAAGATATCCTTTTTGGGATAGATTTCAAGTAGACCTCAAATACCAGAAACTAGTTATTTTGAGAATGGCAAATTTGGGAATAGTTTTTCAACCCAGAAAAAAAAATGTGCTTTTACGGTCACTACAAATAACTTGACCAGCTAAAATTGTACAGATTTGCTTGAATAGAAATGTGAGACCTGTTTTTTTTTGCACTGTGTGACAGGTTAAGGTTTAATCTCAGAATCAGACTTCTATCTGCACGGTAGCGTGTGTCTTAGGTTTTTCTGAATGACACTATCAGTACCTTCAATGTAAGATATCCTTTTTGGGATAGATTTCAAGTAGGCCTCAAATACCAGAAACTAGTTATTTTGAGAATGGCAAATTTGGGAATAGTTTTTCAAGCCAGAAAAAAAAAAGTGCTTTTACGGTCACTACAAATAACTTGACCAGCTAAAACAGTAAAGATTTGCTTGAATAAAAATGTGAGACCTGTTTTTTTTTGCACTGTGTGACAGGTTAAGGTTTAATCTCAGAATCAGACTTCTATCTGCACGGTAGCGTGTGTCTTAGGTTTTTCTGAATGACACTATCAGTACCTTCAATGTAAGATATCCTTTTTGGGATAGATTTCAAGTAGGCCTCAAATACCAGAAACTAGTTTTTTTGAGAATGGCAAATTTGGGAATAGTTTTTCAACCCAGAAAAAAAAAAGGGCTTTTACGGTCGCTACAAATAACTTGACCAGCTAAAACAGTACAGATTTGCTTGAATAGAAATGTGAGACCTGTTTTTTTTTGCACTGTGTGACAGGTTAAGGTTTAATCTCAGAATCAGACTTCTATCTGCACGGTAGCGTGTGTCTTAGGTTTTTCTGAATGACACTATCAGTACCTTCAATGTAAGATATCCTTTTTGGGATAGATTTCAAGTAGGCCTCAAATACCAGAAACTAGTTATTTTGAGAATGGCAAATTTGGGAATAGTTTTTCAACCCAGAAAAAAAAAAGTGCTTTTACGGTCGCTACAAATAACTTGACCAGCTAAAACAGTACAGATTTGCTTGAATAGAAATGTGAGACCTGTTTTTTTTTGCACTGTGTGACAGGTTAAGGTTTAATCACAGAATCAGACTTCTATCTGCACGGTAGCGTGTGTCTTAGGTTTTTCTGAATGACACTATCAGTACCTTCAATGTAAGATATCCTTTTTGGGATAGATTTCAAGTAGGCCTCAAATACCAGAAACTAGTTATTTTGAGAATGGCAAATTTGGGAATAGTTTTTCAACCCAGAAAAAGAAATGTGCTTTTACGGTCACTACAAATAACTTGACAGCTAAAACAGTACAGATTTGCTTGAATAGAAATGTGAGACCTGTTTTTTTTTTGAACTATGTGACAGGTTAAAGTTTAATCTCAGAATCAGACTTCTATCTGCACGGTAGCGTGTGTCTTAGGTTTTTCTGAATGACACTATCAGTACCTTCAATGTAAGATATCCTTTTTGGGATAGATTTCAAGTAGACCTCAAATACCAGAAACTAGTTATTTTGAGAATGGCAAATTTGGGAATAGTTTTTCAACCCAGAAAAAAAAATGTGCTTTTACGGTCACTACAAATAACTTGACCAGCTAAAATTGTACAGATTTGCTTGAATAGAAATGTGAGACCTGTTTTTTTTTGCACTGTGTGACAGGTTAAGGTTTAATCTCAGAATCAGACTTCTATCTGCACGGTAGCGTGTGTCTTAGGTTTTTCTGAATGACACTATCAGTACCTTCAATGTAAGATATCCTTTTTGGGATAGATTTCAAGTAGGCCTCAAATACCAGAAACTAGTTATTTTGAGAATGGCAAATTTGGGAATAGTTTTTCAACCCAGAAAAAAAAAAGGGCTTTTACGGTCACTACAAATAACTTGACCAGCTAAAACAGTACAGATTTGCTTGAATAGAAATGTGAGACCTGTTTTTTTTTGCACTGTGTGACAGGTTAAGGTTTAATCTCAGAATCAGACTTCTATCTGCACGGTAGCGTGTGTCTTAGGTTTTTCTGAATGACACTATCAGTACCTTCAATGTAAGATATCCTTTTTGGGATAGATTTCAAGTAGGCCTCATATACCAGAAACTAGTTATTTTGAGAATGGCAAATTTGGGAATAGTTTTTCAACCCAGAACAAAAAGTGTGCTTTTACGGTCACTACAAATAACTTGACCAGCTAAAACAGTACAGATTTGGTTGAATAGAAATGTCAGGTCTATTTTTTAGGCGCTGGGTGACAGGCTCAACTTGCCCCTGATGTAGTATATGGCCAAAAAATAACCACACTGTTGATGGTTAAATGCACTTGGGTGACACAGGCTCAGCCTGCACCAGATGTAGTATATGGCCAAAAAATAATCAGACTGTTGATGGTTAAATGCACTTCGGTGACACAGGCTCAGCCTGCAGCTGATGTAGTATATGGCCAAAAAATAACCAGACTGTTGATGGTTAAATGCGCTTCGGTGACACAGGCTCAGCCTGCAGCTGATGTAGGATATAGCACAAAATAACCACACTATTGATGGTTAAATACACTTGGTGATAGTTTGTGCTGGCGCACCACAAGTCACAAAATGGCCGCCGATCACCCCAGAAAAAAAGTGATCTAAAAACGCTCTGGGCAGCCTCAAAAAAGTGAGCAAGTCAATATTAGCACTTCAATGATCCACAGCTGCAGATCGATCACAGAATGAAGTCTTTTGGAGGAGTTAATCACTGCCTAATCTCGCCCTAACGTCGCAGCTGCAACCTCTTCCTATGCTTCAATCAGCAGAGTGACGTGCAGCGCAACGTGACCCAAGCTTATATAGAGGCTGGGTCACATGCTGCACTGGCCAATCACAGCCATGCCAATAGTAGGCAAGGCTGTGAGGGCCTCTTGGGGCAAGTAGTATGACGCTTGTTGATTGGCTGCTTTGCAGCCTTTAAAAAAGCGCCAAGAAAGCGCCGAACACCGAACCTGAACACGGACTTTTACGAAAATGTTCGGGTTCGGGTCCGTGTCACGGACACCCCAAAATTCGGTACGAACCCGAACTATACAGTTCGGGTTCGCTCATCCCTACTTGTAACGTCCCCAAAAAATAAAATGTCATTCCCAAAATGATCAAATATGAAGTAGACATATGGGGAATGTAAAGTAATAACTATTTTGGAGGTATTACTATGTATTATAGAAGTAGAGAAATTGAAACTTGCAACTTTTTCAAAATTTTTTGTAAATTTGGTTTTTTTTATAAATAAAAATGTTTTTTTTTACTCAATTTTACCAGTTTCATGAAGTACAATATGTGACGAAAAAACAATCTCAGAATGGCTTAGATAAGTCAAAGCGTTTTAAAGTTATCACCACATAAAGTGACACTGGTCAGATTTGCAAAAAATGGCCTGGTCCTTAAGGTAAAAATGAGCCCGATCCATAAGGGGTTAAAACCCAGAAAATTATAGCTGTATTTTTAGCTTAAATTTCACACTGACTAATGCGGCAGAGGCCCAAGATGAGGGCATTGCCAAAAATGGGTGTTTTTTTAAAACCCAGAAAATTCTTGAAGTATTTCAAGCTTATTTTTAACAATCACAGATGCAGCAAAGGCTGCAATATTAAGTACTTTGCCCCAAAATGGGTGTTTTTTAAATAACTGAATATGACAGCAGCATGTAACGCTTGAACTTCACACGTACAGATGCAGCAAGGGCTGTAAAATTGAGTATTTTGCCCAAAATGGGTGTTTTTTAACCTCTTACGGACACAAGGCGTACCTGTACGCCCTGATGTCCTGGTACTTAAGGACAGGTACGCCCTGTGTAGTTCCGATCACCGCTTTGCAGATGGCGGTGATCGGAACAAGGTGCCTGCTCAAATCATTGAGCAGGTACCTTGGTTCAATGCCCAGGGGGGTCTTGTGACCCCCCGTGTCGGCGATCGCAGCAAACCACAGGTCAATTCAGACCATAGCACTCAGCGGTGTGACCCTAGACCCCCCAGGGGTGCTGCAGCGTTTGAACCTTTTTTTTTTTTTTTATACTTTTGGGGATTTTCAATTTATTTTTGTTATTTTATATATATATTTTTTTCTGTTAGGTGTAGGGCAAAGTACACGAACACCCGTCCCCCACACACACGCACACTGAATAAAGTTTTCCATGCATGCACGCACACACACGCACACACACACACTCCCCTATGGCCCGCCGGACGTTCTCGGCCGAGGAGGCATATGCCCTGCTTGCCTCCGAATCCGAGAGTCCCAGTGAGGACGAGGATGACCCCACTTTCCTCTTGTCATCCGCGTGCTCCTCATCATCTAGCGATGATGATGAGCCCCCAAGGCGGCGGAGATGCCACCATGCGGAGCAAGGAGACCGCCATGCCAGGGACCCTGTGGCCCACACTAGTACGAGCAGCTCTGGGGCTCGTACTAGTTTTCCGGCCCACCAGATAAGTCCACCTGAGCCACCTAACGGTGAACTTGTCTGGTGTACCCCAGAGCATTTTGAGCCTGTGATTCCTGATTTTGTTGGCCAAGCAGGAATCCAGATTCCCACAGTGGGCTTCACTGAATATGACTATTTTAGTCTTTTTTTCAGTGACCACTTTGTGAATCTGATCAGTTCATTGCTCAACACCCGGGCTCCTTTTTGGCTAGGTCCTGTGGCTGGACTCCGGTCAGTGCAGCCGAGATGAGGACGTTTTGGGGCCTCTTGCTGCACATGGGCCTAGTCAAAAAACCCAGTGTCAGGCATTACTGGAGTGGGGACGTCCTCTACCAGACCCCACTTTACAGTACGGCCATGACACGTACCCGGTTTGAGGCTATCCGGAAATGCCTGCATTATGGCCAAGTTTTTGGAGGCCTATGTACCTGGAAGGGAGGTCGCAGTTGATGAGTCTCTCATTACTTTCAAGGCGAGACTCATTTTCCGCCAGTATGTTCCCTCTAAGCGGGCGAGGTATGGCGTGAAGCTGTACAAACTTTGTGAGAGTACCTCAGGGTACACTTACAAGTTTTGTGTGTACGAGGGGCAAGATTCCCCTATTGAACCCCCAGAATGTCCCCCCACTCTGGGTATTAGCGGGAAACTTGTGTGGGACCTTATGCACCCACTGCTAGATAAAGGTTACCACCTGTACGTGGATAACTTTTATACTAGTATCCCCTTGTTCCAGTCCCTCGCCGCCAGAACCACGTCCGCTTGTGGGACCGTGCGGAAAAATCAACGCTGCCTCCCTACCCACCCCCTCCAGGTACCTATCCCCAGGGGTGAGACCCGTGCCCTTACCAGTGGAAACCTTTTGCTTGTCAGATATAAAGGACAAGAGGGATATCCTTGTACTGTCCACAATTCACGGTAACGGCATCACCCATGTCTCTGTGCGAGGTACCGCGGCAACGATCCTCAAGCACGATTGTATCGTCGACTACAATCGGTATATGGGAGGAGTTGATCTCTCTGATCAAGTCCTCAAGCCATTTAACGCCATGCGCAAAACCCGGGCATGATACAAAAAAGTTGCAGTCTACTTGGTACAGGTTGCCTTGTACAACTCTTTTGTGCTCTCCCAGAGCTCTGGCAACACAGGGAAATTCCTCCAGTTCTTTGAGGCAGTCCTCAAGGCCCTGATCTTTTCTGACCGGGAAAGAGCAGGCCAGAGTACCTCGGGAACTGGAGGCGCCCGGATCGTCCCTGGCCAACACTTTCCAGGTGTGGTCCCCCATACTGGAAAGAAGGGACGGTCCCAAAAAAGTGCAGAGTGTGTCATAGGAGGGGAATAAGGAAGGACACCACCACTCAGTGTGACACGTGCCCTGATCATCTGGGCCTCTGCATTGACGGTTGCTTCAGGGAGTACCACACTTCCATGGAGTACTAAATTTATAATCCCCTTCCCCAATTTGAATTCCATTTAGCCACTGACAATCGGAAAGAAAAAACTATGGTTATCAGACTTGAGACACTAAAACAAAACAACATTTTTTAAAAAAAATATTATTTTGTAAAACTAAAATAAATAAAAAAGTAGACATATTAGGTATCGCCACGTCCGTAAGAATCTGCTCTATAAAAATACCCCATGACATAACCCCTCAGATGAACAAGGTCAAAAAGTGTAATAGCAAGCGATCAAAAAGTCATATGCCCCCCAAAATAGTGCCAATAAAACTGTCCTCTCATCCCGCAAAGAATGAGCCCCTACCAAAGATAATCGGCTAAAAACTGAAAAAAACCTGACTCTTAGACTATGGAGATACTAAAATGTTTTTTTTGTTTATAAAAGGATAATATAGTGTAAAACCTAAATGAATTTAAAAAAGTAGACATATTAGGTATCGCCATATCCATAAGAATCTGCTCTATAAAAATACCCCATGACATAACCCCTCAGATGAACAAGGTCAAAAAAATAAAATAAAAACGGTGCCAAAACAGCTATTTTTTGGAACATTTTCCATTTTAATCCATTTCTTCCAGTAACAAAGCAAGGGTTAACAGCCAAACTAAATTTAATATTT
Organism: Bufo bufo; assembly: GCF_905171765.1. Classification (NCBI taxonomy): domain Eukaryota; kingdom Metazoa; phylum Chordata; class Amphibia; order Anura; family Bufonidae; genus Bufo; species Bufo bufo. The sequence goes on along the minus strand of NC_053389.1, from coordinate 239,527,668 downwards.
ATTGCCCATTTTCTGCAGTTTACAGAAACACCCATATGTGGTCGTAAACTGCTGTATGACCAAACGGCAGGGCGCAGAAGGAAAGGAACGCCGTATGGTTTGATGGCCTTTTTTTTTGGCACCATGTCCCATTTAAAGAACCCCTGATGCACCCCTAGAGTAGAAACGTCATAAAAGTGACCCCATCTAAGAAACTACACCCCTCAAGGTATTCAAAGCAGATTTTTACAAACTGTATTAACCCTTTAGGTGTTCCTCAACAGTTTATGACAAATGGAGATGAAATTTCAGAATTTACATTTTTGGTAACCTTGCCTCACAAAAATGTAATATAGAGCAACCAAAAATCATATGTACCCTAAAAATAGTCCCAGCAAAACTGCCACCTTATCCCGTAGTTTCCAAAATGGGGTACTTTTATGGAGTTTCTACTCTAGGCGTGCATCAGGGGGGCTTCAAATGGGACATGGTGTAAATAAACCAGTTGAGCAAAATCTGCCTTCCAAAAACCACACGGCGCTCCTTTCCCTCTACGCCCTACCGTATGCCCGTACAGTAGTTTAAGACCATATTTGGGGTGTTTCTGCAAACTACAGAATCAGGGCAATAAAGATTGAGTTTTGTTTGGCTGTTAACCCTTGCTTTGTTACTGGAAAAAATTGATAAAAAAATGGAAAATTTTATCTCCAGTTGCCATTAACTCTTTTGGAACACCTAAAGGGTTAACGACATTTGTAAAATCAGTTTTGAATACCTTGAGGGGTGTAGTTTCTAGAATGGGGTCATTTGTGGGTGGTTTCTATTATGTAAGCCTCACAAAGTGACTTCAGACCTGAACTGGTCCTTAAAAAGTGGGTTTTTGAAAATTTCTGAAAAATTTCAAGATTTGCTTTTAAACTTCTAAGCCTTGTAACGTCCCCAAAAAATAAAATGTCATTCCCAAAATGATCAAACATTAAGTAGACATATGGGGAATGTAAAGTAATAACTATTTTGGTGGTATTACTATGTATTATAGAAGTAGAGAAATAGAAACTTGCAAATTTGTTAATTTTTCCAAATTTTGGGTAAATTTGGTATTTTTTTAAAAATAAAAAAGAATTTTTTAAACTCCATTTTACCAGTGTCATTGTCACTGTACAATATGTGACGTAAAACCATTTCAGAATGGCTTGGATAAGTCAAAGAGTTTTAAAGTTATCACCACATAAAGTGACACTGGTCAGATTTGCAAAAAATGGCCTGGTCCTTAAGGTGAAAATGAGCCTGGTCCATAAGGGGTTAAAACTCAGAAAATTATAGCTGTATTTCTAACTTTAATTGCACACTGACTAATGCGGCAGAGGCACCAGATGGAGGGTATTGCCAAAAATGGGTGTTTTTTAAAACCCAGAAAATTATAGAAGTATTTCAAGCTTGTTTTTAACACACAGATGAAGCAAAGGCTGCAATATTAAGTACTTTGCCCCAAAATTGTTTTTTTTTTATAACAGAATATGACAGCAGTATATAACGCTTGAATTTCACACGTACAGATGCAGCAAGGGCTGTAAAATTTTGTATTTTGCCTCAAAAGGGTGTTTTTTACAACCCAGAAAATTATAAAAGTATTTCAAGCTTGTTTTTAGCAATCACAGATGCAGCAAAGGCTGCAATATTAGGTACTTTGCCCCAAAATGGGTGTTTTTTTAATAACAGAATATGACAGAAGTATACACTCACCTAAAGAATTATTAGGATCACCTGTTCTATTTCTCATTAATGCGATTATCTAGTCAACCAATCACATGGCAGTTGCTTCAATGCATGTGGGGTTGTGGTCAGGGTCAAGACAATCTCCTGAACTCCAAACTGAATGTCAGAATGGGAAAGAAAGGTGATTTAAGCAATTTTGAGCGTGGCATGGTTGTTGGTGCCAGACGGCTGGTCTGAGTATTTCACAATCTGCTCAGTTACTGGGATTTTCACGAACAACCATTTCTAGGGTTTACAAAGAATGGTGTGAAATGGGAAAAACATCCAGTATGCGGCAGTCCTGTGGGCGAAAATGCCTTGTTGATGCTAGAGGTCAGAGGAGAATGGGCCGACTGATTCAAGCTGATAGAAGAGCAACGTTGACTGAAATAACCACTCGTTACAACCGAGTTATGCAGCAAAGCATTTGTGAAGCCACAACACGCACAACATTGAGGCGGATGGGCTACAACAGCAGAAGACCCCACCGGGTACCACTCATCTCCACTACAAATAGGAAAAAGAGGCTACAATTTGCACGAGCTCATCAAAATTGGACTGTTGAAGACTGGAAAAATGGTTTCTTGAACATGACAATGAGTTCACTGTACTAAAATGGCCCCCACAGTCACCAGATCTTAACCCAATAGAGCATCTTTGGGATGTGGTGGAACAGGAGCTTCGTACCCTGGATGTGCATCCCTCAAATCTCCATCAACTGCAAGATGCTATCCTATCAATATGGGCCAACATTTCTAAAGAATGCTATCAGCACCTTGTTGAATCAATGCCACGTAGAATTAAGGCAGTTCTGAAGGCAAAAGGGGGTCCAACACCGTATTAGTATGGTGTTCCTAATAATTCTTTAGGTGAGTGTATAACGCTTGAATTTCACACGTACAGATGCAGCAAGGGCTGTAATTTGAGTATTTTGCCCAAAAAGGGTGTTTTTCTAAAACCCAGAAAATTATAGCTGTATTTCTAGCTTAAATTGCACACTGACTAATGCGGCAGAGGCCCCAGATGGAGGGTATTGCCAAAAATGGGTATTTTTTAAAACCCAGAAAATAATAGAAGTATTTCAAGCATGTTTTTAACAATCACAGATGCAGCAAAGGCTGCAATATTAAGTACTTTGCCCAAAATGGGTGTTTTTTTATAACAGAATATGACAGCAGTATATAACGCTTGAATTTCACACGTACAGATGCAGCAAGGGCTATAATTTGAGTATTTTGCCCAAAAAGGGTGTTTTTCTAAAACCCAGAAAATTATAGCTGTATTTCTAGCTTAAATTGCACACTGACTAATGCGGCAGAGGCCCCAGATGGAGGGTATTGCCAAAAATTGGTATTTTTTAAAACCCAGAAAATAATAGAAGTATTTCAAGCATGTTTTTAACAATCACAGATGCAGCAAAGGCTGCAATATTAAGTACTTTGCCCAAAATGGGTGTTTTTTTATAACAGAATATGACAGCAGTATATAACGCTTGAATTTCACACGTACAGATTCAGCAAGGGCTGTAAAATGTAGTATTTTGCCCAAAAAGAGTGTTTTTTTAAAACCCAGAAAATTATAGCTGTATTTCTAGCTTAAATTGTACACTGACAAATGCTGCAACGGCACCAGATGTAGGATATTGCCAAAAATGGGTGTTTATTTAAACCCAGATTATTATTGCAGTATTTTAAGCTTGGATTTGAATGTCACAAAAGCACATATGCAGTGCTGGTGCACTAAACTTGCATAAAATGGCCGCCGCCCACCTAACAGACAGATAAAAGTTATTTTGTGTCCCTGGCCTCAGGGCAGGGTAAAAAGATTGTGCACTGCACCCTCAAAACTAAATCTAGTTAGATCGCTGAGTTAACAAGCACTTCTCATTAAAGATTCTTTCCTATTCTCTCCCTCACAGCAGCAGCATCCTCTCCCTACACTAGTTACAGCAGAGGGACGTGCAGCGCTACATGACTCCAGCTTATATAGAGTCTGGGTCACATGCTGCACTGGCCAATCACAGCCATGCCATTAGTAGGCATGGCTGTGATGGCTTCTAACTGCACAGAGTTAAACGCTTGTTGATTGGCTGCTCTGCAGCCTTTCAAAAAGCACCATAAAATAGCTGAACACCGAACCTGAACTTTTACTGAAATGTTTGGGTTCGGGTCCGGGGTCCAAAAATCCTAAAGTTCGGTACGAACCCGAAGTCTCAATACTTCTGCTACATATTTCTGAGTATCCATAACTACTAGTGCCCCACCCTTATCGGCTGGTTTACCGGGAGACTGAGGTCATTTTTCACTTGAACAAGTGCCTCAACTTCTGCCGAGGTGAGATTAGGATGTTTGAAACTAGTATCAGAATAAAAGTATCAACAGCAGGTTCATGCAGTACAGGATTAAAGCTACTCTTAACAGACAGGTTGAACATCCCCAGGGAGAGTTCACTCAACTTGGGGTGGTCAACCTGAGTTTTGTCACTAAACCAAACTTTTAGTTTGATTGAATGAAAAAAAGAAGTTAAATCAATATCAACATCAAACCAATTAATATGTGTGTTCGGACAAAAAGATAAGCCCTTACTGAGGACACTCACTTGTTGGTCAGTTAATTCCTTAGATGAAAGATTAATGACGGTCAATTTTTCTTGGATGTTTGAACTTTGCCCACCGGTGGTCGAATTTTGTTGTTGCGTAACTTTCCACCTTCTTCGATGTTTGTAGCCGCCACGTCTGGTTTGGCAACGTCTCTTTTCTGTGGAATCATAATGTCCCCTAAAAAAGAGTTCTCACCGGATGAAGACTTTTGTACATTCCTTTTCTTTCTCCTGGTATCTCTGATATTCGGATTCAACACATCATCGGATTGCCATGTATAGATAGTACCTTTTTTGTAGTCATCCAAGTCTCTGTTCTACTTGATTTGTTTCCCCTCCTCAGATTCCAATTGAAACTTATGTAGTTGGGTTGTTAGACTCTCTTTGAACTTGGTCAAATCATCGTTGGACATCTGTAATACAAGTTGTTGTTCATAGTAACATAGTATATAAGGCCGAAAAAAGACTCCTGTTCAGCCTGTTATCCTGAAAGTTGATCCAGAGGAAAGCAAAAAAAAAACTGAGGTACAAGCCAATTTTCCCCACTTAAGGGGGGAAAAATTCCTCCCCGACTCCAATAAGGCAATCAGAATAACTCCCTGGATCAACAACCCCTCTCTAGTAGCTATAGCCTGTAATATTATTACACTACAGAAATTCATCCAGGCCACTCTTGAATTCTTTTATTGTACTCACCATCACCACCAACTCAGGCAGAGTTCCATAGTCTCACTGCTCTTACCGTAAATAATCCTTTTCCATGTTTGTGTACAAACCTTCTTTCCTCCAGACGCAGAGGGTGTCCCCTCATCACAGTCACAGTCCTGTGGATAAATAGATGATGGGAGAGATCTCTGTACTGCCCCCTGATATATTTATACACAGTAATTAGATCTCCACTCAGTCGTCTTTTTTCTAAAGTGAATAACCTTAATGTAGTTGCCCCATTCCAGTTATTACTTTAGTTGCCCTCCTCTGAACCTTTTTCCAGCTCTGCTATGTCTGCCTTGTTCACAGGAGCCCAGAACTGTACACAGTACTCCATGTGTGGTCTGACTAGTGATTTGTAAAGTGGTAGAACTATGTTCTCATCAAGGGCATCTAAGCCCCTTTTGATGCAACCCATTATCTTATTGGCCTTGGCAGCAGCTGCCTGACACTGGTTTTTACTGCTTAGTTTGCTGTTTATTAACCACCTCAGCCCCCAGTGCTTAAACACCCTGAAAGACCAGGCCACTTTTTACACTTCTGACCTACACTACTTTCACCGTTTATTGCTCGGTCATGCAACTTACCACCCAAATGAATTTTACCTCCTTTTCTTCTCACTAATAGAGCTTTCATTTGGTGGTATTTCATTGCTGCTGACATTTTTACTTTTTTTGTTATTAATCGAAATTTAACGATTTTTTTGCAAAAAAATGACATTTTTCACTTTCAGTTGTAAAATTTTGCAAAAAAAACGACATCCATATAGAAATTTTGCTCTAAATTTATAGTTCTACATGTCTTTGATAAAAAAAAAATGTTTGGGTAGAAAAAAAATGGTTTGGGTAAAAGTTATAGCGTTTACAAACTATGGTACAAAAATGTGAATTTCCGCTTTTTGAAGCAGCTCTGACTTTCTGAGCACCTGTCATGTTTCCTGAGGTTCTACAATGCCCAGACAGTACAAACACCCCACAAATGACCCCATTTCTGAAAGTACACACCCTAAGGTATTCGCTGATGGGCATAGTGAGTTCATAGAACTTTTTATTTTTTGTCACAAGTTAGCGGAAAATGATGATTTTTTTTTTTTTTTTTTTTTTTCTTACAAAGTCTCATATTCCACTAACTTGTGACAAAAAATAAAAAGTTCTATGAACTCACTATGCCCATCACGAAATACCTTGGGGTCTCTTCTTTCCAAAATGGGGTCACTTGTGGGGTAGTTATACTGCCCTGGCATTCTAGGGGCCCAAATGTGTGGTAAGGAGTTTGAAATCAAATTCAGTAAAAAATGACCTGTGAAATCCGAAAGGTGCTCTTTGGAATATGGGCCCCTTTGCCCACCTAGGCTGCAAAAAAGTGTCACACATCTGGTATTGCCGTACTCAGGAGAAGTTGAGGAATGTGTTTTGGGGTGTCTTTTTACATATACCCATGCTGGGTGAGATAAATATCTTGGTCAAATGACAACTTTGTATAAAAAAATGGGAAAAGTTGTCTTTTGCCAAGATATTTCTCTCACCCAGCATGGGTATATATAAAATGACACCCCAAAACACATTCCCCACCTTCTCCTGAGTACGGAGATACCAGATGTGTGACACTTTTTTGCAGCCTAGGTGGGCAAAGGGGCCCATATTCCAAAGAGCACCTTTCGGATTTCACTCGTCATTTTTTACTGAATTTGATTTCAAACTCCTTACCACACATTTGGGCCCCTAGAATGCCAGGGCAGTATAACTACCCCACAAGTGACCCCATTTTGGAAAGAAGACACCCCAAGGTATTCCGTGAGGGGCATGGCGAGTTCCTAGAATTTTTTATTTTTTGTCACAAGTTAGTGGAAAATGATGATTTTTTTTTTTTTTTTTTTTTTTTATACAAAGTCTCATATTCCACTAACTTGTGACAAAAAATAAAAACTTCCATGAACTCACTATGCCCATCAGCGAATACCTTGGGGTCTCTTCTTTCCAAAATGGGGTCACTTGTGGGGTAGTTATACTGCCCTGGCATTCTAGGGGCCCAAATGTGTGGTAAGGAGTTTGAAATCAAATTCTGTAAAAATTGACCTGTGAAATCCGAAAGGTGCTCTTTGGAATATGGGCCCCTTTGCCCACCTAGGCTGCAAAAAAGTGTCACACATCTGGTATCTCCGTATTCAGTAGAAGTTGGGGAATGTGTTTTGGGGTGTCTTTTTACATATACCCATGCTGGGTGAGAGAAATATCTTGGTCAAATGCCAACTTTGTATAAAAAAATGGGAAAAGTTGTCTTTTGCCAAGATATTTCTCTCACCCAGCAGGGGTATATGTAAAATGACACCCCAAAACACATTCCCCACCTTCTCCTGAGTACGGAGATACCAGATGTGTGACACTTTTTTGCAGCCTAGGTGGGCAAAGGGGCCCATATTCCAAAGAGCACCTTTCGGATTTCACAGGTCATTTATTACAGAATTTGATTTCAAACTCCTTACCACACATTTGGGCCACTAGAATGCCAGGGCAGTATAACTACCCCACAAGTGACCCCATTTTGGAAAGAAGACACCCCAAGGTATTCGCTGATGGACATAGTGAGTTCATGGAAGTTTTTATTTTTTGTCACAAGTTAGTGGAATATGAGACTTTGTATAAAAAAAAAAAAAAAAAAAAAAAAATCAGCATTTTCCACTAACTTGTGACAAAAAATAAAAAATTCTAGGAACTCGCCATGCCCCTCACGGAATACCTTGGGGTGTCTTCTTTCCAAAATGGGGTCACTTGTGGGGTAGTTATACTGCCCTGGCATTTTCCAGGGGCCCTAATGTGTGGTAAGTAGGTAAATGACCTGTGAAATCCTAAAGGTGCTCTTTGGAATATGGGCCCCTTTGCCCACCTAGGCTGCAAAAAAGTGTCACACATGTGGTATCGCCGTATTCAGGAGAAGTTGGGGAATGTGTTTTGGGGTGTCATTTTACATATACCCTTGCTGGGTGAGAGAAATATCTTGGCAAAAGACAACTTTTCCCATTTTTTTATACAAAGTTGGCATTTGACCAAGATATTTCTCTCACCCAGCATGGGTATATGTAAAATGACACCCCAAAACACATTCCCCAACTTCTCCTGAGTACGGCGATACCAGATGTGTGACACTTTTTTGCAGCCTAGATGCGCAAAGGTGCCCAAATTCCTTTTAGGAGGGCATTTTTAGACATTTGGATACCAGACTTCTTCTCACGCTTTGGGGCCCCTAGAATGCCAGGGCAGTATAAATACCCCACATGTGACCCCATTTTGGAAAGAAGACACCCCAAGGTATTCAATGAGGGGCATGGCGAGTTCATAGAAAAAAAAAATTTTTGGCACAAGTTAGCGGAAATTGATATTTTTAATTTTTTTCTCACAAAGTCTCCCGTTCCGCTAACTTGGGACAAAAATTTCAATCTTTCATGGACTCAATATGCCCCTCACGGAATACCTGGGGGTGTCTTCTTTCCGAAATGGGGTCACATGTGGGGTATTTATACTGCCCTGGCATTCTAGGGGCCCTAAAGCGTGAGAAGAAGTCTGGAATATAAATGTCTAAAAAATTTTACGCATTTGGATTCCGTGAGGGGTATGATGAGTTCATGTGAGATTTTATTTTTTGACACAAGTTAGTGGAATATGAGACTTTGTAAGAAAAAAAAAAAATAATTCCGCTAACTTGGGCCAAAAAAATGTCTGAATGGAGCCTTACAGAGGGGTGATCAATGACAGGGGGGTGATCAATGACAGGGGGGGTGATCAATGACAGGGGGGGTGATCAATGACAGGGGGGGTGATCAATGACAGGGGGGGTGATCAATGACAGGGGGGTGATCAATGACAGGGGGGGTGATCAATGACAGGGGGGGTGATCAATGACAGGGGGGGTGATCAATGACAGGGGGGGTGATCAATGACAGGGGGGGTGATCAATGACAGGGGGGTGATCAGGGAGTCTATATGGGGTGATCACCACAGTCATTGATCATGCCCCTGTAAGGCTTCATTCAGACGTCCGGATGCGTTTTGCGGATCCGATCCATCTATCAGTGGATCCGTAAAAATCATGCGGACGTCTGAATGGAGCTTTACAGGGGTGTAATCAATGACAGGGGGGTGATCAGGGAGTCTATATGGGGTGATCACCACAGTCATTGATCACGCCCCTGTAAGGCTTCATTCAGACGTCCGGATGCGTTTTGCGGATCGGATCCATCTATTAGTGCATCCGTAAAAATCATGCGGACATCTGAATGGAGCTTTACAGGGGGGTGATCAGGGAGTCTATATGGGGTGATCACCACAGTCATTGATCATGCCCCTGTAAGGCTTCATTCAGACGTCCGGATGCGTTTTGCGGATCGGATCCATCTATCAGTGCATCCGTAAAAATCATGCGGACATCTGAATGGAGCTTTACAGGGGGTTGATCAATGACAGGGGTGTAATCAATGACAGGGGTGATAACCACAGTCATTGATCACGCCCCTGTAAGGCTTCATTCAGACGTCCGGATGCGTTTTGCGGATCCGATCCATCTATCAGTGCATCCGTAAAAATCATGCGGACATCTGAATGGAGCTTTACAGGGGGTTGATCAATGACAGGGGTGTAATCAATGACAGGGGGGTGATCAGGGAGTCTATATGGGGTGATAACCACAGTCATTGATCACGCCCCTGTAAGGCTTCATTCAGACGTCCGGATGCGTTTTGCGGATCGGATCCATCTATCAGTGCATCCGTAAAAATCATGCGGACATCTGAATGGAGCTTTACAGGGGGGTGATCAGGGAGTCTATATGGGGTGATCACCACAGTCATTGATCATGCCCCTGTAAGGCTTCATTCAGACGTCCGGATGCGTTTTGCGGATCGGATCCATCTATCAGTGCATCCGTAAAAATCATGCGGACATCTGAATGGAGCTTTACAGGGGGGTGATCAGGGAGTCTATATGGGGTGATCACCACAGTCATTGATCATGCCCCTGTAAGGCTTCATTCAGACGTCCGGATGCGTTTTGCGGATCCGATCCATCTATCAGTGCATCCGTAAAAATCATGCGGACGTCTGAATGGAGCTTTACAGGGGGGTGATCAATGACAGGGGTGTGATCAATGACAGGGGGGTGATCAGGGAGTCTATATGGGGTGATAACCACAGTCATTGATCACGCCCCTGTAAGGCTTCATTCAGACGTCCGGATGCGTTTTGCGGATCCGATCCATCTATCAGTGGATCCGTAAAAATCATGCGGACGTCTGAATGGAGCTTTACAGGGGGGAAATCAATGACAGGGGTGTAATCAATGACAGGGGGGTGATCAGGGAGTCTATATGGGGTGATAACCACAGTCATTGATCACGCCCCTGTAAGGCTTCATTCAGACGTCCGGATGCGTTTTGCGGATCCGATCCATCTATCAGTGGATCCGTAAAAATCATGCGGACGTCTGAATGGAGCTTTACAGGGGGTTGATCAATGACAGGGGGGTAATCAATGACAGGGGGGTGATCAGGGAGTCTATATGGGGTGATCAGGTGCTAATAAGGGGTTAATAAGTGACGGGGGGGGGTGTAGTGTAGTGTAGTGGTGCTTGGTGCTACTTTACTGAGCTACCTGTGTCCTCTGGTGGTCGATCCAAACAAAGGGGACCACCAGAGGACCAGGTAGCAGGTATATTAGACGCTGTTATCAAAACAGCGTCTAATATACCTGTTAGGGGTTAAAAAAATCACATCTCCAGCCTGCCAGCGAACGATCGCCGCTGGCAGGCTGGAGATCAACTCTCTTACCTTCCGTTCCTGTGAGCGCGCGCGCCTGTGTGCGCGCGTTCACAGGAAATCTCGCGTCTCGCGAGATGACGCACGGATGCGTCCAGGAGGAATGAATCAACCACCTTCCGGACGCATCCGTGCGTTAGGCGGTCGGGAGGTGGTTAAAATTCCTAGGTCATTTTCCATGTCAGTGTTACCCAGTGTTTTACCATTTAGTATGTATGGGTGATTTGCATTATTCCTTCCCATGTACATAACTTTACATTTGTCAGTGTTAAACCTCATCTGCCACTTCTCTGCCCAAGCCTCTAATCTATCCAGATCCATCTCTAGCTGTATAGTGTCCTCTTCAGTGTTAATTACTTTACACAGTTTAGTGTCATCTGCAAAAATTGATATTTTACTGTGCAAGCCTTCTACAAGATCATTAATAAATATATTAAAGAGAATAGGGCCCAATACTGACCCCTGAGGTACTCCACTAGTGACAGTGACCAAATCTGAGTATTTACCATTAATAACCACCCTCTGTTTTCTATCATTGAGCCAGTTACTTACCCACTGTAACGGAACGCCTTGCACCCCGACCGGGTACCTCCGTCGATAGATGTTCCTAGTGCTTCCAGAGGACTCCAAGCACTCCATTTGACACCGTCAGCACTGCAGACCCCATGAACTGCCGAAGCTTGGTGGAGGTCTCGCCGTCTCCTACCCACCCTGGACCTACGACAAGGCTCCAGGCTCCAGTGGGTGAACCTCTCCTAAATGCAGAGAACAGGAACCATGAACAAGCTCTTACAAGAGCTTATACTCAGGGGAGTATTATGATATAGCAATCCCCAAGAGTGTAGTTATCCCATTCCCCAAACATGAGTCAAAACTTCATGAAGGTATAAAAACAGGAACTCTCTTTATTTGAACACACAAGCATTTTATACACATCTTCCAACAAGGTTACCACCCACAGGGTTTTGTAAAAACAGCCAATAACCACGTACAATACACTCAGACACTCCCACCCAAAATCTTCCCCTCTGCCCGTGATAGAATTACCTCACACTGGGTTGATGCAATCATCACAGGCAGGCGAATACACAAAATCCTCTGTCCTGGAGACAACCGAGACGTAATTCAATTATCTCTCAGGACAAAGGACATCGCCAATACACACAGAGAGACAATGGAACAGACCTCCCTACTCAACGTATACAATGTCCCACCCTTTTCAATACACACAGACATTTAACATCCCAAAATGGCACGAATTAGACCAGGGTTTCAAGTTAGTGCAAGTCCTTTGTGAACAAATGAGGCCTGGCTGATGAGAGGGCCCATAATCCTGGGGCAAGAGGCTGGTAAACAGGCCCCTCCAAAACCCAGTGGCGAGGTTGGTTTCGCCACACATCTCCCCGTCCCAGGGAAGACTAACCAGGTACCTGACCTCACGGTCAGTACCTGAGATAGTCTGGCAGTCCAACCACAACCCCATACTGGACCTGTTGAATTTTGGGGCCTGGCTCTGTTCTGTATGTCCCCAGCTGTTGAGTGGGCATCTGCGACTCCTTGCTTCCTTGTTGTTCTCTAGCTTGGAGCTGTAGGTACTTGGTGGGCAGAGGCCGACTGTGCTCTGCCCAGATGCCAGCTCTTCCGCTGGGGTAGCCTGTGGGAAGTCCGGCTCTGGCGAAGAGGATAGGGGAGGGCAGAGGCCAGCGGCGCTCTGCCCTGATGCCAGCGCTTCAGCTGGGGTGCATGGTGCCAACTCTTGTTGGGTAGTAAATGAACGGTTAGGGCAGAGGCCAGCGGCGCTCTGCTCTGATAGCAGCTCTTCTGCTGGAGAGGGGTCAGTGGGGTTTAAATCATTACCCACTACCCTCAGTATTGGGCTGGGAGAGAGCTGTGGAGGGGGGCTATCACTTAGCCCCTCCTCTGGATACCACATCTGCCGCTGGGGAGAGAGACCAACTGTCTCCTCTCCCTGTAGAGTATACTGCCGCTGGGTAGTGAGACTGACTGTCTCCACTACCAGTGATTCTGGTTGTTGTAGAGATGAGGGACCAACAATCTCCTCTCCCTGTACTCCCAGTGGCAGTTGGGGATCTGGGCCGCCTGCCCAGCCACCATGTTGGGCTGGTGGAGTGACTACGGTCCCATTTCCACCTGCCGACTGGGGTTTCTCCCAGTACCAGTCTATAAAGTCCCCTACCTCCACAGTTGGTGAGGAAATAGGGGATACCTCAGCTGTGACTTGCCAGGGGAAGGGCTGCAGGTCTGGGCTTGGTATCCAACTGTCTTGTATCTTGCGCTGGGCTTGAATGGAGCGAAACAACTGTTGATAATCCTGCTCCAGCTCCCACTCCCTTTGGACCAGAAAGGTCAGATCTGCCCTCACCCCACTAGTTGTAGGCCAATTGTGCAAGTCCCACCTGTAGTCAGTAATGTCCCAAAATCTAGACTCTTCTGTGCTCCCAAAGTCAATGTCTTCAAAAGACTCCCACAATAAACCAGGGCAATTATATTCCTCACCTTGGGGCTTGGCGTACTCCTCCATCCATGGAGACTGTCGTACTGTGTCCCACCATAGTGCTTGGTAAGAGTCATCCAGCCAGGTTTCCTGCCGTACCAGTGTCTCAAGCTCTGACACCCACTCCGTCAATGGTTGCTCTCCCAGTAGAGGTAGTCGCAGCGCCAATCGCATTCGCAATCTCTGCTCCTCACTGGGAAGACTCTCACCCCTCTGAAGCTGCACATCCTCCAGGGCCTGGTGCCATACGCCTTTCCGCTCGGCATCACTGTATTCCGGGTGATCTCCCTCATGGAATGCTGTGCAGGAACCAACGGCATCCATATTGCTGTAGCCAGGGGCGCTGTACGGATACTAGCGTTGCCCTCAATATACTCCACGAACGGTGTCTCCGAGCTGCTTCTCCTCACACTAGGACGCCATCCCACTGCTTGCCACCAATGTAACGGAATGCCTAGCACCCCGACCGGGTACCTCCGTCGATAGATGCTCCTAGTGCTTCCAGAGGACTCCAAGCACTCCACTTGACACCGTCAGCACAGCAGACCCCCCGAACCGCCGAAGCTTGGTGGAGGTCTCGTCGTCTCCTACCCACCCTGGACCTACGACAAGGCTCCAGGCTCCAGTGGGTGAACCTCTCCTAAATGCAGAGAGCACGAACCATGAACAAGCTCTTACAAGAGCTTATACCCAGGGGAGTATTATGATATAGCAATCCCCAAGAGTGTAGTTATCCCATTCCCCAAACATGAGCCAAAACTTCATGAAGGTATAAAAACAGGAACTCTCTTTATTTGAACACACAAGCATTTTATACACATCTTCCAACAAGGTTACCACCCACAGGGTTTTGTAAAAACAGCCAATAACCACGTACAATACACTCAGACACTCCCACCCAAAATCCTCCCCTCTGCCCGTGATAGAATTACCTCACACTGGGTTGATGCAATCATCACAGGCAGGCGAATACACAAAATCCTCTGTCCTGGAGACAACCGAGACGTAATTCAATTATCTCTCAGGACAAAGGACATCGCCAATACACACAGAGAGACAATGGAACAGACCTCTCTACTCAACGTATACAATGTCCCACCCTTTTCAATACACACAGACATTTAACATCCCAAAATGGCACGAATTAGACCAGGGTTTCAAGTTAGTCCAAGTCTTTTGTGAACAAATGAGGCCTGGCTGATGAGAGGGCCCATAATCCTGGGGCAAGAGGCTGGTAAACAGGCCCCTCCAAAACCCAATGGCGAGGTTGGTTTCGCCACACCCACATACAGATGTTTTCTCCCAGACCGAGCATTCTCATTTTATATACTAACCTTTTATGTGGTACAGTGTCAAATGCTTTGGAGAAGTCCAGATATACGACATCCATTGATTCGCAGCTGTCAAGTCTAGAACTTACCTCCTCATAGAAACTGATTAAATTAGTTTGACATGACCGATCCCTCATGAAGCCATGCTGATATGATGTTATTCGCTTGTTTTAATTGAGATCCTCCAAGATAGCATCTCTTAGAAAACCTTCAAACAGTTTACCCACAACAGATGTTAAACTTACCAGCCTATAGTTTCCGGGGTCTATTTTTGCACCCTTTTTGAATATTGGCACCACATTTGCTATGCACCAATCCTGTGGAACACTCCCTGTCAGTATAGAGTCTGTAAATATCAGAAATAAGGGTTTGGCTATGACATTACTTAATTCTATTAGGATACGGGGGTGTATGCCATCTGGCCCTTGTGATTTGTCTATTTTAATCTGTTTAAGTCGCTGTTGTACTTCTTCCTGGGTCAGACAGGGCACTTTTAATGGGGAATTTACTTTTACATTCTGCATTTCATCTGACAGTTTATTTTCCTCAGTGAATACAGTGGAGAAAAAAATATTTCATAGCTTTGCTTTCTCCTCATCGCTTTCTGCAACTCCCCCCTCATTGCTCTGTAGAGGGCCGACACCTTTAGATTTATACTTTTTACCATTTATATAATTGAAGAACATTTTAGGGTTAGTTTTGCTCTCTTTGGCAATTAATCTTCCGGTCTCTAGTTTGGTGGCTTTTATTTGTTTTTTACATCTTCAATTTTTTTCCTTATAGTTTTTCAGTGCTTCCTCGCTACCCTCCTGTTTTAGTGATTTAAATGCTTTATTTTTGTCATTTATTGCCTTTTTTACAGTTCTATTTAACAACATTGGTTTCTTCTTGTTCCTTAACCTTTTATTCCTATAAGGTATGTACCTCTCACAATTAGATTTTAGGATGCGTTTAAAAATATCCCATTTTGTGGCTGTATTTTTATTTTTGAGGACTTTTTCCCGGTTAATTAGGCCTATGGTCTCTCGTAGTTGGCTAAAGTTAGCTTTTTTGAAGTTTGGTATTTTTGTTCCTCCCTGTAGAAACGCTAGTTTGAAGGATAATTGGAAGGTTATTACTTTATGGTCACTATTTCCCAGGTGTCCCCCAACCTGCCCATCTATTGTTCTGTTAGGTCTATTGGTTAATACTAAGTCCAGTATGGCCGTCCCTCTAGTCGGGTCCTGAACCAGTTGGGAAAGGTAATTGTCTTTGGTTATTGCCAAGAACCTGTTTCCTTTATGAGATGTACAGCTTTCAGTTTCCCAGTCTATATCTGGGTAGTTGAAGTCCCCCATAATAACCACCTCATTATGATTTGCCGCCTTGTCTATCTCGTTTAGTAGTAGATTTTCTGTGGACTCTGGTATATTAGGTGGTTTATAATAAACTCCTATTAGTATTTAATTATTGTTTTTGCCTCCATGTATTTCTACCCACAGTGACTCCACATGTTCATGTCCCTCACTTATATCTTCTCGGACTGTGGGCTTTAGAAAGGACTTTACATAAAGGCAGACCCCTCCCCCTCTCTGGTTTTGATGATCCTTTCTAAACAGACTGTAACCTTGTACATTAACTGCCCAGTCATAGCTATTATCCAGCCATGTCTCAGTTATTCCCACTATGTCATAGTCCCCCACACATCACTAATTCCAGTTCCCCAGTTTTATTAGTCAGGCTTCTGGCATTAGTATACATACATTTAAGAGGTTTATGTATATATTTTACCTTACACTTTTCATTCTGAACTGTTCTAGTCCCTCCTTCCATTCCTCGCCCAGTCGCATTACCTTGCCCCCGGTCTCTATCTACACTATCTTCCCATCCTATAACGTAATTACCCTCCCCCCAGTCCCTAGTTTAAACACTCCTCCAACCTTCTAGCCATCTTTCCCCCCAACACAGCTGCCCCTTCCCCATTGAGGTGCAGCCCATCCCTACGATAGATCCTGTAGCTGACAGAGAAGTCGGCCCAGTTCTCCAGGGACCCAAACCCCTCCTTCCTAAACCAGTTCTTGAGCCACTTGTTAACCTCCCTAATCTCCCGCTGCCTTTCTTGTGTGGCTCGTGGTACAGGCAGTATTTCGGAAAACACTACCTTTGAGGTCCTTGCCCTAAGCTTTTGACCTAAATCCCTAAAATCATTTTAAGGACTCTTCACATTCCTCTAACTTTGTCATTGGTTCCGATATGGACCATAACCGTTGGGTCTTCTCCAGCCCCTCCCAGTAATCTGTCAACCCGATCTGCGATGTGTCGAACTCTAGCGCCAGGAAGACAACACACTGTTCGGCGATCACAGTCTTTGCCCTTTCTGTACCCCTAATAATTGAGTCTCTCACTACCAGCACCTGTCTGGCCTGCCCTGCTCTCCTGGTCCCCTGCTTACTGGAGCTGACATTCCCCTGACTGGCAGAGGAAGTGTCCGGCTGCAGCAGTGCTGTCCCTGAACCGACATCCCCCCATCTGCCAACCATGCAAACTTGGGGTGTGACCGATCAGGGCTAGCCTCCCTTGCACTCTTCCCTCTACCCCGCTTTCTAACTGTTACCCAGCTAGCTACCTCACTTTCCTCAGCCTCCTCGCTTTCACCCTCCCCCTCAACTACCCCATAGAGTGCTTGCTCAGTGAGCAGCAAACTCTTTTCCAAATTGTTAACGCCTCTCAGTGTTGCAACTCGCCTGTTTAGATACTCAATTTGTGATTCCAAACGGGTAATTTGCTCACATTTTGAACAATAATATACACCCTTGAACGGCTGTTCTAGGACTGCATACATCAGACAAGATGTGCACTGGACTGTGCTGTCAATTATGGAACACATACTAATGGGGATTACACAATGAAAGCGAAAAATACAATATAATGCAGTAATAAGAGACTGATTTATGCAGTCCCCCACTGAAGTTCCTGAATCTGAAGTCATTTAATTTAAAGTCGCACACTTATACAAACACACACTTAAATCAAACACGCGACGCGCAAACTCGCGTTATATTCCTGCTTATATAAATGGAGCTCTCAAAACCAGCCTGTTTTGTTTCCTCTGGACTCAAAAGGTTCAACTGCGGAAAGTTCAGAGGACACTGAAGCAAGTATTTGTTGTAGGTATTCAATATTTAAAAGAATAAAGTCCAATGCATATCTATTGGAGAGAGCTTCAAACCGTTTGCAAAAAAGAGAATTCCCAAAAAATAGATTGGGGAAAAGGTGAGACCTCATACCTCTGGGAATCCGTTGAACTTTGTAGTGTTCACCAAGAGTAGTCATGTGTAACCGAAGTGCTGTGGACCTTCTGGGCAAAATATTATATTTCTTTCTTAATTCCTTAATTGACGGGATGTTGAGAAAGGCAGCATCTCCCTCTATCCCCTGCAGAATACGATCAACCTCCTCCTGTGTGTAGGTAAAACCACCAGGTGAATCCAATTCAACAGTAGACATGTTGAAAAAACAAAAGCAAAAGACAAAAACAATAGGCAGTCGTGCAAAGCCAATATGCTGGTCTATAAAAAGAAAAATGGCAGCACTGACTAAAAATGTAGGTAATATATAGGTGCAAGGCCCAATGGGAGTAGGCAAATACCCAAAGTATAAAATGCAAAAAAGGGCAGCACTCCAAGGTAAAAAAGAGAACCGTTTATTCACCCAAGTGGTACAGCAATTTTTCAGCTCAACAATAGAGCCTTTTTCAAGCAAGGAAAATGGACAAAGTGCTCAATACATATAGTGTGACCAATAAAACTCATAATTACATATCATTATCACATAATTGGTATAAAAAAAACTTACAAAAAATCACATCAAAAGTAAATAAAAGTGCAAAAGACATGATTCGATACATAAAAAAACTTGCAACCACCGGATCAATAATTAAAATGATGTCAAAACACATTGAATTCATTGTGTATGTATAATACGGTGCCAAGTGCAAATCATCTAATAATCATAAATCATATGTGATTGATAAAGTGCCATGTGCACTTAATATGATATTCTAGATCAAAGAGGGGGGAGGACGGACCAGGGTACACTAACCAGGTGTGGAGGGACATTGTGTATAATATCCGCCAAGTTCAGCGTATCAAGATCACCACTGCACATGCCCCGGTTGCGTTCAATGCCTATAAGGAGTCATTACGCTAGATGGCAAATAGAGCATGCGCATACATGCCTGACAAACTCGTCGGCCATATTAGAAAAGGTAAATAACTTCCTAAGACCTATCAAATCGCCATCTTACTAATTGGCCACATGTACATCGACTCATATAGGGGCACTAAGAGTCATAAAAGGGCAAATGACATTGCGGACTTAAAGAATAAGCGGCCGCATGCTAAACAGAACGCATCCGCTCATCCACTAAGCGTGGGATCATATGGATGTCCCCACGTTAATGGGGCATCCATAACAATTCCCCCCTAACGTCCTACACGTCAATCTAAGCCCTTGAGGGATCTCCTCTAAATATTGTACGAAGGTAATACATAAGCAAGTAATATTATTTGGTCCAGGAGATAGTGACACAACCCGGGTATTTATTGAGCAGATCATACATAAAAAAATGTATATGCCTGACTCTACAGGAGCTGTCTATTTCCTATCTTTTGTAGGGACCTCTTCTGCTTCGTTGATCTGGTTATTGAACTCTGTTAGGATTTAGTTGTTTCTCAATGACTTGGCTAAAATCCCTTGTCTATTAGGACCTGGTCATTAACTATGTCCAGTAACACAGCTTCTACATGGATACAATGTTACAATATATTTATATAGGTGACTATTGTAGAATAAGCCTATTTTATGTTTATTTTTATTACAGAAAAATCAATACAATAAACAATAAAAAAAACTATCATGTGACTTCTGAGCACTTGTATCTTCAGAAATGTCGTTCCTGTGATATTCATGGTAAAGCGCTTTGCAGAAACATCTGGTCATGTGATCTCTGTACTTTCCTTGTATGGATTATACTTACCTGCTCAGTGGCACCCGCGTCGCTGCGGATTTCTGTATGGCCACTGCTGCACCTCCATGTCGTTCGGATCAAAACCTCCAGTGACGGCATTTGGTGACGGGGTAGCAGTCAATCGCAGGCCTCAACGGTGACCAGACTGAAGGGGGCTCGTTCCAGTCGTGGCCTGCTATTGCCTGCTCTCCAAGTTGCCAGATATTTTGATCCGAGTGACGGGGAGATGGAGCGGCGGCCT
Source organism: Bufo bufo (assembly GCF_905171765.1). Lineage (NCBI taxonomy): Eukaryota > Metazoa > Chordata > Amphibia > Anura > Bufonidae > Bufo > Bufo bufo. Next base: position 239,507,731 of record NC_053389.1, on the reverse strand, counting down.
GGCAGGGATCGGGAGCGACGCGGGTGCTCTACGTACGTATAATCCATACAAGGGGCCCGGGCATTGGCAGAGATATTTTCGATATCAGATATCCCCCTTTAACATTATTTGTTTAAAAAACTAATTAGAAAAATGTCCTATATTCTCAAAAGGACCTTTTCCATCTATTTTGTACTAGGGAGGAATCATACTGCTGAGGTCCTTTTCAAGGATAGGATTTAGCCGACTCACACTGAAGTGGCTATTTCCCGAACTCCAAAAGGACCTTTTTACAATCTATTATGTACTAGGAAGGATTCATACTGCTGAGGTCCTTTTCAAGGATAGGATTTAGACGACTCCCACTGAAGTGACTATTTCCTGTACCCCAAAAGGACATTTTTCCTCTATTATGGAGTATGGAGGATTCATACTGCTGTGGTTCTTTTCAGGGATAGGATTTAGCCGACTCACACGGAGTGACTATTTCCCGTACTCCAAAAGGACCTTTTCCCTCTATCATGTACTAGGAAGGATTCATACTGCCGAGGTCCTTTTCAAGGATAGGATTTAGGCTCCATTCACACGTCCGCAAAATGGGTCCGCAATATTGTGGAACGGGTGTGGACCCATTAATTTCCAATCGGGACGGAAAAGATGTGGACAGCACACTATGTGCTGTCCGCATCCACACTTCCATTTCCGCAAAAGAAACATATTACTTACCGGTAATTTCCTTTTCATGAATCCTCCATGATGGCATACCATGAGAGATGACCCGCCTCCAACCAGGTAGGGACAGGAAGAATAAATTTGACCCTCCTCCGGCTCCTCCTCAGTGTCTTTCTGAACCGACGGCCTAGAGAGTTTTTCCCTTCTTATTTTTTGTACTCACACCAATGTTTTTCCACACCTATATATACCAAATATTTTTTTTTATTTTTTTTTGGGGCAGTGGGAACCCATGCCATCACGGAGGATTCATGAAAAGGAAAGTACCGGTAAGTAATATGGTTTTCATCCTCCATGACGGCATACCATGAGATATAACAGATTAATACTTTAGGGAGAGACTATAGCCTGCAAAACTTTCCTTCCAAAGGAAAGCTCTTGATTTGCCGTAGTATCCACTCTGTAATGTCTGTTAAATGTGTGAGGACTTGACCATGTTGCAGCCCTATAAATTTGTTCTATGGAAGCATTTGCTTTTTCCGCCTAGGATGTAGAGACTGATCTTGTAGAATGGGCTTTTAGATTTCCTGGTGGAGTCACACCCAGGGTATTGTAGGACTCAGATATAGGCATTTTTATCCATCTGGACAAGGAATTTTTTGTGGCTTTATGACCCTTATAAGTCCCTAGGAACTGTACAAATAGGTAGTCTGATCTCCTGAAGGGTTTTGTGGCTTCTAGATAAGCCAGGATGGCTCTCCATACATCCAGTTTGTGGAATTTAACTTCACCTTCCGATTTTAGATTAGAACAGAAAGAGGGAACCGTAATTTCCTCCTGTCTGTGGAAATTAGTAACAACTTTAGGTAGGAAGGAATTGTCTAACCTAAACACTACTTTGTCAGGGAATACCGTAAAGAAAGGGTCCACGATTTTCAGGGCCTGCATTTCACTTACCCTAGGTGCTGAGGTAATTGCCACTAGGAATAACGTTTTCAGTGTAATATATTTTAACGGGACTTCTGAAAGAGGCTCAAAGGGGCCTAAAACACAGACAAGACTAGATTAAGATCCCAAGGGAGAACCGTGGGTCTTAGAAAGGGTCTTCTTAATCTATCTTCTCCTCTCAGATATCGGATGACCCAAGGATGGTCTGCAATCTTTTTATCAAACACAGAACTTAAAGCTGATATGTGGACCCTAAAAGTATTTGGGCGCAACCCTTTCTCAAATCCAGATTGTAAAAATCCCAATATAGTTTGAATAGAGAACTCCTGGGATGAATATTTGGACTGGTAACACCAGCCACAGAATCTTTTCCAGACCCTGGAATAAATCCTGGAGGTAATCTCCTTCCTGCTGGCTGCCATGGTGTTAATTATGGAATCTGATAAAGATTAAAGGTGGTCAGTCAGGAGAGGACAGGAGTGTCTCCCTGAATACTGCTCAAAAAACGATATCAATAAACTAAAAGGGGCAGTAACTACTAAAATATCACTTTTATTAAATAATAGGAGTAAAACGACGGCCCCTACAGACAAAACAACAAGTAAGACACATACATACACGAACTGGTACAATAAAGACCAGTAAATAAAGATATTGGTAAGGTGTTATTGGTGGACTGGACCATGGATGGCAAGCCGGGCACGGCTATGTCAGAAGAAGTTAGCAAACCCTAGTGACTCCCGCCGGTCACCCCACCACTGCGGACACCACCACCCTGGGTCACAGCCTGCTGGTGGAACTTTAGCCATACGCCTGACCGCTGCCATACAAAAACTCAGCCGTAACCTGACTGTAGTACTGCCCCGTGTCCCCTGATGAATCCTGGGGCATACTCTTTGTGAAGAAACGCGTCGGGACACTTAAGTATTCCTCTCACTTTTATCCCCCATTGTGGATAATTTCTGTGGTGGGGTTACGTTTATTTTGGTACACCTGTGTGTTTTTTTGCTCCTCTGGACGGATTTTTCTTCCTGATGTTTGAGGGCCTCACTAGGGTCATCTATTTAGGTTAAGAGTTCCTGTCTGGGCCATCCCTTGCGGGGCTTTTTGGACCCCGTCCTGAGGATACTTGTTACAGGGTGGACCAGGCCAAGCAGGGAGTCACTAGGGTTTGCTAACTTCTTCTGACATAGCCGTGCCCGGCTTGCCATCCATGGTCCAGTCCACCAATAACACCTTACCAATATCTTTATTTACTGGTCTTTATTGTACCAGTTCGTGTATGTATGTGTCTTACTTGTTGTTTTGTCTGTAGGGGCCGTCGTTTTACTCCTATTATTTAATAAAAGTGATATTTTAGTAGTTACTGCCCCTTTTAGTTTATTGATATGGAATCTGATAACCCTTTAGCTCTTACAGTTAGCCTCTCAGATTCCAGGCAGCCAGATGTAATTTTTCCACTTTTGGGTGGTGAACTGGACCCTGGGACAATAGATCTTGCTTCCAGGGAAGCATCCACGGGCTCTGTACTGACAGGAGTTTTAGAAGAGGGAACCATGACTTTTCTGGCCATAATGGCGCTATCAATATCACATGGGGTCTGTCCTGACGTATCTTTTTTAGTACCCTGGGTATGAGAGGAAATGGAGGAAAAGCATATGCCAGGTGAAAGTCCCATTTTTGGGACAGGGCATCCACCCCTATGCTCCCGCCGAAGGGGTTTAGGGAAAATCATTTTTTGAGTTTTGTGTTTACTGCGGAGGCAAACACATTTACCTGCGGGATCCCCCATAAGGAGGTTATCTGTATGAAATCCTCTTCCTCTAAACTCCACTCAGTCGACTTCAGTGATACTCTGCTTAAAAAGTCTGCTTTTGTGTTTAAAGACCCTTTTAAATGTATCGTTGACAGGGAATTTAGATGAACCTCCGCCCAGGAGAATATATTTTTTCGCTATTTTGCTTAGCCCCACACTTCTTGTTCCTCCTTGATAGTTTAGATAGGCTACTACCGTTGTGTTGTCCGATCTTATTTGTATGTCCTTCCTCACTATATATTGGGATAGTACTTTTAGAGCTTCCCAAAACGCAGAGAATTCCCTCTGGTTTGAAGAGAGATCCATCTGATCCCTGGAAAACTGGTCTTGACAGGAGTGATGAGAGCAATAAGCTCCCCATCCCCATAGACTTGCATCAGTTGAGACAATCTGTAGATGACTGGGAGACCAGGCAACTCCTTCCCTCAGGTGATCTGGATCTATCCACCACTGTAGGGAATGATTTACCCAAGAGGGAATTTGAACTATCTGATCTATAGATTCCTGTCCCAACATCCCAATAACCACTGCTGGAGGATCCGAGTGTGGAATTGGGCCCATTTGACTGCGGGAATACATGATGTTAGTGTGCCCAACAGTCTCATAGCTTCTCTGATCGTACAAACTGACTGATTTTGGAAGTTTGAGACCTTTCCTATTACTCCTGTCACCTTTTCGGTTGGGAGAAAGGTTTTTTGATGGGTAGAATCCAGACGAACCCCTAGGAAAATTAAACTCTGTGAAGGGCAGGGGTTTGATTTCTCCTAGTTTATCACCCAACCTGTTTGATACAGAGTCTGGCAAGTCTGAAATAGATTCTTCTCTAGACATTCTCTCGAGTCTCCCACAATTAGAAGATCATCTAGGTAGGGGATTATTAAGACGTTTCGTCTCCTTAAGTGAGCCACTACCTCTATCATTACCTTTGTGAACACCCTCGGAGCTCAGGTGATTCCAAAGGGGAGGACTTGTAACTGAAAATGATGTACAGTTGCAAGAAAAAGTATGTGAACCCTTTGGAATGATATGGATTTCTGCACAAATTGGTCATAAATGTGATCTGATCTTCATCTAAGTCACAACAATAGACAACCACAGTCTGCTTAAACTAATAACACACAAAGAATTAAATGTTACCATGTTTTTATTGAACACACCATGTAAACATTAACAGTGCAGGTGGAAAAAGTATGTGAACCGCTAGACTAATGACATCTCCAAGAGCTAATTGGAGTAAGGTGTCAGCCAACTGGAGTCCAATCAATGAGATGACATTGGAGGTCTTGGTTACAGCTGCCCTGCCCTATAAAAAACACACACCAGTTCTGGGTTTGCTTTTCACAAGAAGCATTGCCTGATGTGAATGATGCTTCGCACAAAAGAGCTCTCAGAAGACCTACGATTAAGAATTGTTGACTTGCATAAAGCTGGAAAGGGCTATAAAAGTATCTCCAAAAGCCTTGCTGTTCATCAGTCCACGGTAAGACAAATTGTCTATAAATGGAGAAAGTTCAGCACTGCTGCTACTCTCCCTAGGAGTGGCTGTCCTGTAAAGATGACTGCAAGAGCACAGTGCAGACTACTCAATAAGGTGAGGAAGAATCCTAGAGTGTCAGCTAAAGACTTACAAAAGTCTCTGGCATATGCTAACATCCTTGTTAGTGAATCTACGATACGTAAAACACTAAACAAGAATGGATTTCATGGGAGGATACCACAGAGGAAGACACTGCTGTCCAAAAAAAACATTGCTGCATGTTTACAGTTTGCACAAGAACACCTGGATGTTCCACAGCAGTATTGGCAAAATATTCTGTGGACAGATGAAACCAAATTTGAGTTGTTTGGAAGAAACACACAACACTATGTGTGGAGAAAAAGAGGCACAGCGCACCAACATCAAAACCTCATCCCAACTGTGAAGTATGGTGGTAGGGGCATCATGGTTTGGGGCTGCTTTGTTGCGTCAGGGCCTGGACTGATTGCTATCATCGAAGGAAAAATGAATTCCCGAGTTTATCAATACATTTTGCAGGAGAACTTAAGGCCATCTGTCCACCAGCTGAAGTTCAACAGAAGATGAGTGTTGCAACAGGACAATGACCCAAAGCATAGAAGTAAATCAACAACAGAATGGCTTAAATAGAAGAAAATATGCCTTCTGGTGTGGCCCAGTCAGAGTCCTGACCTCAACCCGATTGAGATGCTGTGGCATGACCTCAAGAAAGTGATTCACACCAGACATCCCAAGAATATTGCTGAACTGAAACAGTTCTGTAAAGAGGAATGGTCAAGAATTACTCCTGACCGTTGTGCACATGTGATCAGCAACTACAGGAAACGTTTGGTTGAAGTTATTGCTGCCAAAGGAGGTTCAACCAGTTATTAAATCCAAGGGTTCACATACTTTTTCCACCTGCACTGTGAATGTTTACATGGTGTGTTCAATAAAAACATGGTAACATTTAATTATTTGTGTGTTATTAGTTTAAGCAGACTGTGATTGTCTATTGTTGTGACTTAGATGAAGATCAGATCACATTTTATGACCAATTTGTGCAGAAATCCATATCATTCAAAAGGGTTCACATACTTTTTCTTGCAACTGTAACTTTGTTCCCAGAAAGTCTGCAATACGAATACATTTTTGAGCTCTTTCGCATACCGGAATATGGTAATACGCATCAAATGTCACTTTGAACACATTTACAGGAGGAGGAAGACGAAAGGAAATATTGAGTCCTTTTGATATGATATTTAGAACCCAAGGGTTCATGGTGATATTTTCCCATTCTTTTACAAAGAATCTTACCCTTCTCCCTACCTGAAGCCTGGCATCATTGTTTGGACATTTCAGAATTTTTGGGGTTGAATAAGAACCCTCTGCCTCTTCCAGTTTTCTGACTTTTCCCTCTGTACCACTGTCCCTCTCTGTCTGATCTTTTGGACTGAAAGAAACTTCCTTTTTTAGTATTATGAAAGGGAAACTTCCTTTTGTTTGACTCACGTGGGATTTTTTGGAATCTGCCTCCTTTTCTAAAATAGTCTCCAAGTCCTGTCCAAACATTAGGTTGCCATGAAAGGACAGATTACATAGTTTAATTTTGGAACTAATGTCCCCCATCAAGGATTTCACAAATAGAGCTCTTCTGGCCACTACTGTTAACCCAGTGGTTCTTGCCGCCATCCTAACTGACTCTGCTGTAGAATCAGACAAGAAATCTACCGCCTTTAGTAAGAGGGGAAAAGAGTCTTTCAACGTATCATAAGAAGTCCCTTCTCTAAAAAGAGATTCTAATTGTTGTAACCACTTTTTAAGGGACCAAGACACAGAGGTGGCGGCTAGATTGGGTTTGAAAATACCTGCGGCAGCTTCCCAAGTCTTCTTTAGGCTTGAATCTACCTTTTTATCCATGGGGTCTTTTAAGGACCCCATGTCCTCAAAGGGAAGGGAATTAGAACCTTTAACCAACTTGCAAAGTGACACATCTATTTTAATTGAAAATTCGTTATGTAGCTGGCTGACATTAGCGATGTGCTAATGTCAACAGTACATAACTGTGTAACTTTTATCTGCCTACATGCCACCGTTCGCCCAGAAAACTAACTTTTAAAATTTGCAAATGAGCCTCTAGGTGCTATTGGGGCGTTGCTGAAGCACCTAGAGGCTCCGTCTCCTCACCGTTGATGGACATCTCTGCTCTGCACTTTGAAAGTAAAATCCCGCGCCTGCGCCGTCCCATTTAGTATTCGGCGCAGTGAGTGAAGGACGCTCGCCTGCTGCCGGCTTCCTCACTGTGCCTGCGTCGAATACGTCACAGAGCTGTCCGAAACTGAAGACAGCCGGCAGCAGACGAGCATCCTTCACTCACTGCGCCGACTACTAAATGGGACAGCGCAGGATTTTACTTTCAAAGCGCAGAGCAGAGATGTCCATCAAAACAAAATGGATGTGCCGAACGGTGAGGAGACGGAGCCTCTAGTTGCTTGCAATGTCAGCCAGCTACATAACGAATTTTGTGATGATGGAAACCCTTTAACAAGGCTTCATCTTTCTCACGAAAGGGAAATCTTCGCCGTATTGTTTTGGGAATAAATAATTTCTTATCTGGCGTTTTCTATTCCCTTTTTATCATATCATGCATATTTTTATGGACTGGGAAGACTCATTTTTTCTTATGTTCGAGTCCACTAAACATTTCGTCCTGGACAGACCTATGGACTTTCTCGTCTGAGAGGTCCATGGTCGCCCTAATGGCTTTAATCAATTCTCTTGTATCTTCAGAGGAGAAATGGAAGTTCTTAAAATCTGTATCAGATCCAGAGGAATCAACAGAGTCAAAACTTCCTTGGTCTGCATCCTGGTCTGAATCTGAGGAGCTAGAATACATAATTTTTTTGTTCCCTACGTTTAAAGGTAGAAGGACTCGGGACGAACATAGGCTGTTCGGATAAAGCTGAGCGCATCTCCTCTCTACATTACGTCCCTTAATTCCTCCCTGATAGATGGAACCAAATCTTTGGCCATATTTGTAGTTTTTTTAGTACGTTTCTGGTAATTTTTCTGAACACACTACACATTTCCTAATTTTAGGGGTGGATTTTGTTTTGTGCACACCATCCTTATCGCTCTGCACGCATACAGGAGAGAGGGTTGACAGAAACACAAGAGGTTAGCTTAAGTACAAGATATACAGCATCCCCCAAGTGAAAGTAACTCACAGCAGCAGGACCCATGGCGGACTCCATCTGGCCTGATCCTAATTCCGACATACCTCTGCCATGTCTGTCCCCCTTTTTATTTCTCCTTACCTGCAGACCTTTTTGCTATCTACTCAGATCAGAGGGTGACTTCCGCCTTGATCTCTGCGCCAAATTAAGCTCCGCCCCCTACATTAGTCACGCAACCGGAAGTACCGCTGGAACGCATGCGACTTCCTGTGACGTCATAGTCATGCACCGAAGATTCGGGATGCCATGAGGAGCGCTGAAAAGACCGGAGGAACTAAGTGTCCGGTCGGCACATGGACCTCCACCCCGGCGCGCAGAGCAGGAGGTAAGGAGCAGGGTTCCTTACCTACAGACTTCCAGCACCCCAAAGCCCAACTAGGGAACGGGTGCTGCCTGCATCCCTCATGTGCCTAGGCATAATGACAGTAAAATCGCCACCTCTGCCTGCCTACACAGAAGTGGACCCACAGCAAGTGCCATGAGGAATAACCCGTCTCCCACCTGGAGGGACAGGAAGACACTGAGGAGGAGCCGGAGGAGGGTCAAATTTATTCTTCCTGTCCCTACCTGGTTGGAGGCGGGTCATCTCTCATGGTATGCCATCATGGAGGATGAAAGGGAAATATACATGTCCTATTCTTGTCCGCAATTGCTGACAAGATTAGGCATTTTCTATTATAGTGCCGGCGATGTACAGTCCGCAAATTGCGGAACACACATTTGTGAATGGGCGCTTAGCCGACTCGCACTGAAGTGACTATTTCCCATAGCCCAAAAGGACCTTTTCCTTTTATTATGGAGTATGGAGGATTCATACTGCTGAGGTCCTTTTCAGGGATAGGATTTAGCCGATTTAGTGACCCTACCTGGTATACTGTGCAGGAGCGACAGTGTAAATGTCTCCTGTGTCTCTCCTGGTATTGATTTTGGTGGAATTTGGTTATTGATTTGTGTCTGCTGTTTCCATGTGTTTTTGTCTGTCCTGGCTCGTTTGTTTCCGCTTTGTTTTTACTTGATTTTGGCTGATCTGTCACTAGTCAGTTATTTTGACCCCACTGTACCTTCCCCGTATAGGGGAATTAAGGAGTGACTGTGGACTAGGAAAGATCGTGCAAACAGTTAGGAACATTGTTAGGGTAGGTGAGCATCAGAATTGTCCTTTCTGTGACACATGATTGAAGCATTGTACAATGCAGGGAGTCCCCCTTCTAGCAGTAGAGGCTGCTCCCTAGTAGCAAAGGTCACCAAGGCTGTTTAATGTGTGTGTCTGTTACATCATACATAGGCCCTGATTTATCAGAACTTCACTCCAGAATTCTGGCATCAAAAAGTCGCAAAATATGGCTTTTGCAACTTTTTTTTGCCATTAATTGCGCCAAATTTTGCGTTTTTTTTTTTTTTTTTCATTTTTGCACAACTCATGCCAGTTTTGTAATATGGATGGAAAAGTGGGTGTGGTTAGCTATGTTAATGATTATTACTCCAGATTTATCATTGAGACTTTTTTAAAAAGTCGCAATCTCACTCTAGGAGGGAAAAATAGGAAAACTGGAGGAGCTTCTCTAGAAGAAGTGTTGGGTGTAAGAACAAGCCACATTTATCAGACAACCTGTGACATGCGATGAATGTGGAATAAAGTTCTCCAACACAGACTCAACCAAAACTGACTTCAAATATTCTCCTCATGATAAATTCCCCCAGAGTGTGCCATCAGAGACACATGCACGGCTACAGTTTCCCAAAGTATATAGTTATTTAAAAAATAAATAAATAAAACTGGATAATTTACAAGAAAAAAAAGACGACTATTATTTGAAATGTTTACATATTTTATTCATCTAAAACATAACATTTATTTAACCACAAATTATGGTTATCCCTATAAAACAAAAAAAAAATGTCAGCAGGATTAAAAATAGTAAACTAAACAGCATTGTAGGGCATGTCACACTCTTTCAAACAGGACCTTTGTTTATCTGGTGAGATGCTCCCATATTGAGAAATTCTGACTTTTAGGGCTCATGCACATGTGTGCCGCCCATTCCATGCACTGGGGACCACAATAACCAACGTAATCTTGCTCATGTCAGCGATTTGTAATCTTCTACAGAGGAGTGGCAATATTCTAACACTTCTGGTCCCCCATGTACCTCCAGACTACTCCCACACTGTTACCAGCACCCCACTGGTCCCCCATGTACCCCAGACTACACCCACACTGTTACTAGCACCCCACTCATCCCCCATGTACCTCCTGACTACACCCACACTGTTACAAGCACCCCACTGGTCCCCCATGTACCCCCTGACTACACCCACACTGTTACAAGCACCCCACTGGTCCCCCATGTACCCCCTGACTACACCCACACTGTTACCAGCACCCCACTGGTCCCCCATGTACCCCCTGACTACACCCACACTGTTACAAGCACCCCATAAACTTTACATATACCTTTCATAAGGGAAAAAAAAAAAACATGCCACCATCCTCTTATGCAGTGGGTCAGGATATGGGTTTTTGTTCGTGACGCCAATTGCAGCGTGCGCAGGGTACTGTCACAGGGCCCTTTAAGGTGCCCTCACGTACGTACGTACGTACGTACGTACCAGGTTAGGTATGCCAGAGTGGTGTAATGTCTCTGTGTGAAAGTGGCAATAGTGTCAATGGTGTCTCCTACCTTGGTACGGCTGGACTCCTGGATCCTGGCTCACTTGCAATAAAATGAGTGCGTTGCTAGTAGGAGTAGTTGAGGGATTTAGTAGCAGTAAATGAGATCCAGACTTGTCATAAAGTTCCAAACTAGTCTTTACTTGATGCAGCAGTAATCCATGTGATATACAGCAATAGTCTGAAGTCCCAGCAGGTATTGGCAATATGTGGCAGGAATTACTATCTTCTGCTCTGTCTGTCTTCTGCTGTGTTGGGGACTGACTAGCTGAGGAGGAATTTGGCTTCTCCTGGTTTCTGGATGGTACTCACAGTTGTGCTCACAGGGTATGGTTCTTCCTGGAGTTCTGGAGGTGGCTGCTTGCTTTCTACCAGCTGAGGCTGAAGACACAGGCTGGGAATGATGATCTTTTGTCTCAACCGAGACAAGATCCTGGCTTGGATCCCTACAACGGGGATCTCCTACGCGCACAGCCTTCCCCATGCAGGGAGTGCTGGAACACACTGGATCTAACTGGATTTTCCTCCCTTGCTGCAGGGTGTGGGAAACTCCACTTCCCTTAAGCAGGGAGGGAAGGGGTGGGGGGGGGGGGGGCAGAACAGAACTGGAACGTTCCATTCTGAATGGCCATAACATTAAAACTATTCCTACCAACGATGCCGCCACCTGCTGGTAGACCTGAAACATTACAAAGAAAATATCACATTTAAAATGGTTTCATCTGCACAGTTGTGAATGACATGAGGGAAATCACATCAAATGACCGTGTTGCTGCTCTTAGCAGATAGTAGCGGGGTAAAAGCTTTAGTAACCCCACTCTGGGGTGTTACACTCTCACTTCAGCAAATAGCATTCATCATGTAGATCAGGCATGCTTAACCTGAGGCCCTCCAGCTGTTGCAAAACTACAGCTTTCAGCCTACAGAAGGGCATGGTGGGAGTTGAGGTTTTACAACAGCTGGAGGGCCGCAGGTTGAGCATCCCTGATGTAGATAAAGTTAATACAAGCCACCTTCTAATGTATTGTGATTCTCCATGTTGCCTCCATTGCTGGCTGGATTCATTTTTCCCTCACAGACAAAAAAGCCGTGTATGCAGCACTTTTTTGTCTGGTATAAAGTCAGATCCTGAACGGACTCCATCATAGTCGGCGGGGTCTGTTCAGCTTCTTCCCTGTCAGTTAGGTTGGGTTCACATCACGTTTTTGTCATACATTTAATGTACGCCAAAAAATGTATATATGTTAACAGGTGCCTCAGACAGATGCCATACTGTGGGATCCGTCACCA